>NC_136505.1:59229858-59402358 GCF_053919585.1 Euprymna scolopes
TATTTATGTGTATGTGTATTTGTATATTCTATATATATGTATATATATATATATATATATATATATATTCACGAGTATGTGCTTATGTGTATATATGGTATGCGCGTATGGGTATGTGTGCATGCATGTATGTATGCATATGGCTGCACGTATGCATGCCTGGACCTGTACATGTCATTGTATGCATATACATGTGTATGGATATATATGCGTGTATGTGTGTGCATGCGTGCATTTTTGTTTATGCATATTATTATTTATGTATGCATTATATGTATGGGGGTGGGTGCATATATTATCTACATATGGTCGTTGAATATGACTATGTATTGGTATATATGCGTATATATGGGTGTTAATTTTGCATGCATATATATATATATATATATATATATATATATATATATATATATATATATATATATATATATATATATATCTGTACCCTTATGCACATGTTTTTTTATGTAAAAGCTACTATTGGTTTATGGTTTAAATATAAATATTATTATTTATACTATTATTATTATTATATTATTATTATTATTATTATTATTATTATTATTATTATTATTTTATAAATATTGTCTTTATTATCAATACATACAGAGTGACTTTTGAACCAAAAGCACATAAATTTAAGTACCTGCTCTGATATTTTCCTCGGTCTGAGTATGAGAATTCTTTCGGGACTGAGACAATATTCCTTCAGGACCGAGACTATTTGTATTCTCATTTAATTATTAACTAATATTAATTTTATTGATTTTATTATTATTATTATTATTATTATTATTATTATTATTATTATTATTATTATTATTATTTATTTATTTATTTATTTATATATATATATATATATATATATATATATATATATATATATATATATATATATATATATATATATTCGTCTCATCTTTAGTGAGGGAGAGACGGAATTTACTCACCATTAAAAAAGTCGACATTGTCTCTAACTGTGTCCTCTTCAGTAGTTTTATTATTATTATTATTATTATTATTATTATTATTATTATTATTATTATTATTATTATTATTATTATTATTATTATTATTATTCATAACTAATAGTTACATTATTTTTACAGTTTCACAATTTCATTTCTATTCCGTTATACATATTGAAATCGATTGCGTCTCATTTTTGCCGTTTGAATTAAACGCTTTTACGTTGGAACATTAAAAAAATATTTAAAAAACACAATCTTCTTCCACAAACGGCTAAAATTATTCACGTGAACTTTTTCGAACATGATTGCTAGGAATGAACGCTGTCCACGCTACAAATTCTTTCAACGGTTTTCTTTTTCTTTTTCATTTCGATACTTTTTTTGTGACCAAGAGCGGAGGTCCGCTTGAAATATAAAAAATAACAATAAAAATATTAAATACAAAATGTGACATCGTTTTATAGCTTGTTATAGAAGAATAAGAATTTAAAACTGTAAAAATATATTTTACATGAAAATTAATGTAAAATATATTTTTACAGTATTAAATATTTATTCTTTTATATATATATATATATATATATATATATATATATATATATATATATATATATATATATATATATATATATATAGTATATTTGCACAGTATTTTTTCTCCAGGGCACATTTCATTCGTTTTTTGTCTATTAATTCTATTTTCGATCCTTTCGAACTTCCGAATAACAGTCTTTTCTTCTGGCGGGAACTGGCTGATGAAATCACCATATTTATCATTAATCCGAATACTTTCCAATCATTCTGGATTCATCGTCAGGGATAAATTAATCTAACTGGTTTTGAACAATTTATAAACGCTTTTTTCCTTTTCTCTTTCTTCATTGGTTAATTATTTTATTGTATTTTATTTATTTATTTTATCCTTTTTTTTCCATTGGTTAAAATTAATAACATCCTGAAATGTTTGCAAATCTATTAAATAAATAACTTTACAAACACTTCAGGATGTTATTACTATTTATTTTATTAATAGTTGTTTTTTTTTAGGTTTTATTAGTAATGCTTCTAATATTTCAAGTTTTCGTTTGTTATTGGTCTGTTCAAGTATAGACGTGTTGTTAACTAAAATCTTCCTAAATTGGAACAGAGGACAGGAATGTTAGTTAGTCAGGTGGTTAAATTAGCGCTGTTTTTGGAGCGATGCATGGTTAATCTCCTCGATAAAGTGGTGGTAGTCAAACCTATCACCTTTATTATCGGAGACGCAGTCTCCCAAAGGGCATTTAAATTCATATACTAAGTTAGTCCTATAAAACAACTCAGTCGAAGGGGAGGAGTTAGTAGTTATAATCAGATTAGTAGTTTTAAATTTATTATAGTAAATGATTAATTTTATTTTCTTGTTAGGGTCTATAGGTCGCACATTTTATTAATAATAGTTTTTAATACTTTTTGGTCTATTCTATAATTATCATGCATTTGATTTTTATTATAAAGTTTAATATGTGTTGTAGGTGTAGATCCTGTATTATTACGGTTAATATTATTACGGTTAATATTATTACGGTTAATATAATTACGGTTAATATAATTACGGTTAATATAATTACGGTAATATTTTGTAATTTCCTAGTATGTTCATTAATAACATTGTTGGGATATCCATTAATTACTAACGTTTGTTTAATATTGTTGCATTCGTGTTCTAACCTAGTTGGGGAAGAGAATATTAAGTTAGCCCGGGTTAATAAGTTGTTAATTAAATCAGTTTTGTACTGATAGGGACACTCACTTAAATCAGGGTAGAAGGATTTTTATTAATCGGTTGTTTCAGGATGCTATTAATTTTAACCCATGAAAAAAAAGGATAAAATAAATAAATAAAATAAAAGAATTAACCAACGAAGAAAAGAGAAGAGGAAAAAAAAAAACGTTTATAAATTGTTCAAAACCAGTTAGATTAATTTATCCCCGACGATGAATCGTGAAGGATGGGAAAGTATTCGGACTAATGATAAATATGGTGGTTTCATCAGCCAGTTCCTGCCAGAAGTGAAGACTGTTATTCGGAAGTTGGAAAAGATCGAAAATAGAATTAATAGACAAAAAACGAATGAAATGTGCCTTGGAGAAAAAATGCTGCCTAAATATACTATACTATATATATATATATATATATATATATATATATATATATATATATATATATATACAGGGTGTCCGTAAAGTTACTATACAGTCTTACAAGTTACTATACAGACACCCTGTAATATATTAACAGTACAGTAAGATATTGTATTAAAATATTTATTTGTAACAAAAGAAATAAAAAGAAATAACACCTTTATGTTTATAAAAATTTCAGAAAATACACGTGTTACATCCGAAAAGACTGTAACAATCAAGGCAAACAATTTCTATGACAAATATTCCTGTGCGTTTTCTGTTTTCCAATATCGCTTCAAAATAAATTTGCGCTCTTCCAAAGTTAGCTTGCATGGCATGCTTGATTAAATAAACCTGTAAAAAAAAAATATTAACTATTAATACAAATATAATACAATAAAACAATAAGACTGTATAGTAACTTTACGGACACCCTGTATATAAGAATAAATATTTAATACTGTAAAAATATATTTTACATTAATTTTCATGTAAAATATATTTTTACAGTTTTAAATTCTTATTATTCTATAACAAGTTATATTTCCTATCTTGGGCTTACTATATAAATATTAATATGTATATTTACTCTAAGTTTACAGAAACTTTTGGCTTCTAAACTTAATCTTTACTGATTGCTTATATATATATATATATATATATATATATATATATATATATATATATATATATATATATATTATTATAGTCATCCACATACAGCGCTATTTTGTTATATCACAACTCATCATTGCAGCTAAACTAATACCTTTCCCTAACCGTAGATTGAACCTACAACTATCGCGCTAATAAATAAATAAATATATATATATATATATATATATATATATATATATATATATATATATATATATATATATATATTGCTTTATTCTTATCTTGTTATATTGTCCTCTGAACATTTAATAATAATTGCTTTTTTTTCACTTATTGAAATTTTTTTCATAAGAATGTGTACCTGCTTGTGTGTGTGTGTGTGTGTATGTGTGTATGTGTGTGTGTGTGTGATTGTTCTAAAGGATGACATTGGCTATGTTGAATTCAAATCCAATTGACTCAACTTCTTTTGCTAATATATGACGAACGAACTGCCCCCCCCCTCAAGGAGGAAATAATACGAGAGAATGGTGTCAAGACAAACAAATATATACCCCTGAATGAATGAGAATGGAATGTGTGATATCATTACAATAAGGAAGATACTACACTACTCCCTCCCTCCTACCCAATAAAAAAAGGAGGAGGTAAGGATAGTGTCGAACTGATATTACACTACTATTTGCTAAAGGAGAAGATAATCCTTAGGAAGAAAGTATCATAATCATAGAACTGATACCACACTATCAATCTCACACGTTCTTAATTGGATCGTTAAAAACAGGCAAAAGTTAAAGCCTCGAACGGACACCACAATATTAAGCTTGCTGCACGTTATCATAACAAAGTTCATACAAAATTTTAGGCAGATCGGCCCATTAATTTCCGAGAAAAAGTTGGAATAGATAGACAAACAAACAAACAGACGAAGGGAAATATAATATTGATACTCTTAGGAAAATTATGAAAACACAATCTTTCATAACTATAAATAAAACAACAACTTGTATTCAATTCATTGTATACAATGAATCGTTTGTACGATACCTCCTCATAAAATAACCCTGTAAAGTATTGATATGTCATTAAACTGACAAGCCGAATAAACTTTCTTTTTTCTTTTTCCTACTTTTGAATCGTCTTATTTAGTCATTGTTTTCTGATCCTATATTATATTTCTCTTAGTCTGTTTCTTATATTTATTCTCGGCAACTACTGGACCGACCATGCTGTAACTTTGTATGAACCTTTGTTATAATAAGGTGAAGTGAACTAAGTATTATGCTATCCGTTTGATGCACGGTTAAGGATTAATAGGGATTAGTAGGGATGAGTAACAACAATATCACATTTATTCTGGAGGTTTCTCGGAAACTACTGAGCCGATCTGACTGAATTTCTGTATGAACCTTTGTTATGATAAGATTTTTTTTTTTTTTTTTTTACTACATTTTCACCCCAAACAAGGCACATTGCCACTTTGGTGTAGAGGGCTACTATCAGGGGCAGCAACTACTGGGGCACTATGTTGGGATTTGGGCAGCAAGATGTCGGTTCACGTTACACTTGAACTTCTGCATGTCAGTACAGTTAGGGAAGCAGGGACCTGGAATGGAATTCCAGAGTCTAGCGGTTCTGGGGAAAAAACTACTGGAGTAGAAAGATCTTTTACATCTAGGGATCTCTACTGTGTGGGGGTGGGATTTAGCTGCCTGTCGGGTTTGTCAAGGGTGTCTACGTCGTGGGGGCACAAGTGTCAGCAGTTCGTCAGAGCATTCACCATTAAAATACTTGTAGAAAAGGCAGAGGGATGCAACGTTTCGTCGATGGGACAGAGGCTGAAGATTAGATGCCAGTTCAGGGCCTATCAGATTGGCAACTCTCTTTTGAACCTTGTCTGGGAGCGAGAGACTAGCAGCAGATGCACCAGCCCAAATGTGACAACAATACTCCATACATGGGCGAATGGTGGCCTTATAGAGGTACAGGATACTTTCAGGTGTCAGTAGTTTTCTAGCACGGTAGAGAGAGCCTACCTTTTACGCAAGATGCAACAAACAAAATATTATGGTATCTGTTCGATACACAGGTAGAAATTAGGGGTTAGTTACCACAATACCACATTTACTCTAGAAGATTTTTGGAAACTATTGAATTGATCTCATATAAATTTTGTATGAACCTTTGTTTTGATGAGGTGCAACAAACTAAGTATTATGGTATCTGTTCGACGCACAGGTAGGGATTGAGGATTAGTAACCACAATATCACATTTATGCTAGAAGTTTTCTCGGAAACTACTGGGCTGATCTGGTTTAAATTTTGTATGAACCATGTTTATAAGATGACACAAAATAAATATTATAGCATCCATTGGATGCACAGTAAGGGATAATAGGGATTAATAGGGATTAGTCACCATAGTCCTACATTTATTCTAGAAGTTTTCTCGGAAACTACTAGGCTTTAAAATAACTTTTGCCCGTTTATAAAAAAAAGTCGTCTATCTTATATCTATCTGTTAGTTTGTCTGTCTGTCTGTCTGTCCCACTTTCGGCCTGTTTTTAACAGACTAAAATTTGTAGTATTCGATAATAATGCCATTCTTACCTAATTTGTTTTCCTTTCATAGAAATGCTAAAGAACAATGACCTGATGACGAAAGGACGTGCTGTTCATTGTTTAGAGGATTTAATACTGACTGAACCGAAATATTGGCAAGACATACACGCATCAGGTTAGCCATGAAACATCTTTTTGATTCCAATTTAAAAAAAAATAGTTTTATTGAAATTATAACATCTTTAGTTTTATTTTCTTATATATATATATATATATATATATATATATATATATATATATATATATATATATATATATATATATATATATATCTTATGTGTTCTATTTTTTTATTACCATTTTATCTGTTTGGTTACATATGTTTCAGATGTTGGACCATGTGTACGATCTAGCAGCCTCGTCCGTAAGGTCTGACGAGGCTATTAGATCGTAAACATGGTCCACATCTGAAACATATGTAACCAAACAGATAAAACGGTAATAAAAAAATAAAACACATATTTGCTCTGCAATAGTATTGAGCACTCTATTCAGGTTTTTAGTAATTACCAGTTTTAGCAAATATATCTTATTTTTTGTTTCAGAATTGTTGAGATTAAGGATTGACAATTTGTATTATTTAAACAAATGTTTCCATCTCGGATGCTATTCTCACAAAGTTTCGGTCGATGTAATCTCCAACCTTTTTCAGGTACATCTTGTTGAACTCGGGACCACTATGTTGAACACAGGAATCTTTATGGAATTTCTGCAAAAACTTGTAGCGCAACTGATATAAGTGTTAAGTAATAATCAGTTTATAATAACCTGTGACATAACAGATAAAGGTGTTAAGTAATAATTAGTTTGTGAATACCAGTGACGCAACAGATGTAAGTGCTAAGTATAATCAGTTTGTAATGACTTGTGGCACAACGGATATGAGTGTTAAAAAATAATTGGACGAATACTAAATAAAATTGAAGCCTTCTTAGACATAGGACCATCCAGGTTGTCATTGATGGATGTTCATCCAAGCAGCATAACATTAATGGGGGAGTGCCTCAGAGGTCGATCCTTGGACCACTATTATTACTAATGTTCATCAATGACCTCCCCGATAATATTGAGTCCGAGATGGGTATATTTGCTGATGATACAACACTCTCTAACATGCATGAGGGAAGAACGAATGTACACAAATCCAAGACAATGGCTGAATCATTAGAAAATGACCTACAGACCGTAGTTGAATGGGGACGTAAATGTATGATGACATTTAATGCTAATAAGACTAAGCTGCTTTCCTTTAACAATTACAAGAAACCTTTCCAACCACCTATTTCCATGACAAATAACACCCTACCTGAGAATTCTTCCTTCAAACCCCTCAGATTAACATTCACAGGAAATATGAACTAGCATAAATACATTGAGGACATTGCGAAGGCTGTTGCAAGGAATATGGGCTCCCTCTATCATGCTAGACAACTGCTCACACCCGAGAGTATCCTGTACCTCTATAAGGCAACCATTCGCTCATGTCTGGAGTATTGTTGCCATATCTGGGCTGGTGCATCTCCCACTAGTCTCTCTCTCTTGGATAGGGTCCAAAAAAAGGTCTGCAATCTAATAGGTTCCACTTTGTCAACTAGGCTTCAACCCCTGTCCCATCTCCACAATGTTGCATCCCTGTGCCTGTTTTACAAGTATTTCAGTGGAATGTGCTCTGATGAACTCATTGTATTTGTGCCCCCTCAATGTACATAGCTTCTATAAACCTGCTTAGCAACAAAATCACACCCTTTCATTGTTGAGATCCCTAAATGTCAGAAAGTTTTCTACTCAAATAGCTTCTTACCTAGAACAGTCAGACTTTGGAATTCACTTCCTGCTGCCTGCTTCCTAAACTGTACTGATATGCAGAAGTTCAAATAGAACATAAACCAATATCTTGGATCTTTCTTAGGCATGGTCTCAATCAGTAGTTCCTTATGTCCAAATGGCAATGTACCATGTTTGGGGTGGAAGTGAGTAAAAAAAAAAATTAGTTTGTAAGGACCTGTGGCACAACGGCTATAAGTGTTAAGTATAATCAGTTTATAAGAACCTCTGGCACAATGGATATAATTCCTAAGTAATAATCAGTTTGTAAAAATTCGTGGCACAAGAGATATAAGTGCTAATTTATAATCTAATAGACAAAATGAGCACATGAAAGGCTTTTTTGTTGGGGGTTCTCGCATCAGTTAGATTGCAGGAGAAGTTTCTTTATACTTCCTAGATCGTAATATCTCAGATTCGCAAACGGATATTGTCTCTATCTTTTTCTGATCGAGTTTTAAAAAATTCCCACCGTCACGTCGTTTCAAGTGTTTGTTTGTCTTTTTTGTATAAATAAAACAAAACTATCCGAACGCAACCGCCTGGACTTTGCTCGGGTAGTATCTGTTCTGTAATTGGTCCTTGATCAATGTAGGGAAAACCCGTCATACTGAGACAATTACTAATTATTTGGATACTACCAAAGTGCCCCCTTTTTGAAGGGAGCTGCTTGTCCCCCACATTAAAAATGTTCTTTGTGGGAGATTTAAAAGCAACACCATTTCTGCAAATCATCTTTTTGATTGACTACATTAAATTTGAACGCTTTACATTTCCAGTTGCATCATGGCGTAGCGGTAAGACATCAGGTTTTCTTTCACTTTCTTTTCTGCCTTCGTGTTGCGGGTTCGAACCTGCCTTCCTACTACCAATTTTTTTTTTTCTCAACAAACACCCGGGCAACGCCGGGCAACGCCGGGCACCCAGGCTAGTTAATTCTAAATGACAGCCTTTTAGAGATTAAAAATACAATCCTCAATACGGATAATACTAAGGATACAATTATGAATTAAATTAAAGAATTCTACCTAGTTAGGACTGACAAAACGAGAGTGAGCTATTCCAGTGGATAAAATGAAGGAGCAGTTTGAAATTTCGTACAGATTTCTGATTCTGATATAACGATTCATCAGTTTGATAAGCACACTTGAAGAAGGTCCTCGCTTACATCAACTGAAATGTGAGAATAACAGCCAAGATGAGAAACAGTAGTTTGAACAACTTTAAATAATACAAATCTTTACTATTATATGACAGGAACTTTATCTGTGTGTGTGTGTGTGTGTGTGTGTGTGTGTGTGTGTGTGCATGTTTGCATGTGTGTGTGTGTGTATGCATGTTTGCGTGTGTGTGTGTGTGTGTTTGCATGTGTGTGTGTGTGCATGTTTGCGTGTGTGTGTGTATGTGCATGTTTGCGCGTGTGTGTGTGTGTGTGTGCATGTTTGCGTGCGTGTGTGTGTGTGTCTGTGCATGTTTGTGTGTGTGCATGTTTGCGTGCGTGTGTGTGTGTGTGTGTGTATATGTTTGCGTGTCTGTGTGCGTGCGTGTTTGAGTTTGTTTCCTATGGACTCGAAAAGGACTTTTATAAAATTTCATACAAAGCTACTTTAAGTGTCTGACAGTATTCTTAGGTTTTATATCGAAATGTCTTCAATAAGTATTGATAATCGAAATAATCAAATGAAAGAAAAAAACAGGCGATTCGGACCGAAGTTAACACTTTATACAGTTTAACATTACAAGTGCATTTAAGAAGTTTCGTTACCATACAAACCAAAAGGCCCAACATATAAAATCAGCAGTAGGTTCTTAGATATGCAGGTGTGCGTTTGAAATGAACGTTTCCGTTTAAAGCACAATTGCACATGATACTTGACTTTCTCATGTCGGTTCTTTGATATGACAAGGGCACATTCAAATGAATGTTTTTGTTTAGACCACAATTTGAGCATGATACTTGACTTTTGCATGTTAAACTTTAATTCAAGCCATTATATATAAAAAATAATTTTATAAAATCAACGGTAGGTTGTCTACAGTGCAATGTAGACTACAGTGCATTGTGGACTAAGTCACTGCAGAAAAGCATGTGAAGCTTCCTCCTGGTGCACTGTGGTGGGTCCCCAACTAAAGCAGTCACTTAATCGATTTGATTGAAAAATGGGGAAGTTCACTGTTCTCGGTGAGAATAAAAAATATGAGAGTGTGAAATAAATATTCAATACCGGGCAACGTCGGGTCTCCCTGCTAGTTGTAATTATTTTTATCTTCCTTCCATATTATAAGATTTTGTTTCACTTAATTTCCCCGTAATCCATTTTGCTGATGACGAGAGTAGACATTTTTCTCTTCCATATATGGTCCATTAAAATAATATATATATATATATATATATATATATATATATATATATATATATATATATATATATATATATATATAAAAGCGAAACATAAAAACGAAAAAAAACAAAAAACAAAAAAAAAACAAAAAACGAAAAAAACAAAAAACAAAAAAAACAAAAAACGAAAAAAACAAAACAAAAAAACAAACAAGAAAACAACCCCCACCCCAATAAAAAAACGAAAGAGCAGGTGAATTTCTCTATGTAATGTGGCCGTTACACTCGAACTGTGTTAATTACATATCAACTCTCTCTCGGACCCCTATGTCGTCTGGTACCATAGAAAAAGAACAACCAAATAAAAATAAATAAATCTGATTCGTTTTTTTTTGTTTTATCAAAAGGTATTTATTACCATTACTTTTCAACTCTTCACTTCATCTGCCATGAGATTTATAAAACCCTGCCGTCTCGACACCAGCTTAAAAGCCTGTCGCCACCACAATGGGGCCACGCGTCCATTTCACCCGTTTCACGTTTTTCTTTCTCCCCTCTGACCTCATGCTGGCATTAGCCAGCTATTTCTCGCCTTATTTCTCGCCTACTAACACAAATCTCCTTTCCTTCAACAATTACAAGAGCTTCTCTTCGCCAATGGATAATAACATTCTGGCTAAGAATTCATTAACCTGAGCCTTACATTCACAGGTAACATGAATTGGAGCAAATATATAGAAGATAGTACCAAAGTTGCTGCAAAGAAAGTGGGCTCCCTCTACCATGCTAGAGAATTACTCACACCTGACAGTATCCTGTATCTCTACAAAACAACTATCCACCCATGCATGAAATATTGCTGCCACATACGGGCCGGTGTATCAACCGCCAGTCAATCTCTATTAGAAACCATTCAAAAAAGGATTCTCCAATTTAAATGATCTTGCACTGTCAACCAAGCTCTCACCTCTGTCCCATCGCTGCAATGTTGCACCCCGGTACTTGTTTTACACAAGTATTTTAATGGAATGTGCTATGACGAACTTGTAGCACTGGGGCACATCGATGTAAATATCCCCGGTTAACATGACAAGCAGCAAAATTCCATGCCTTCACAATAGAGGTCATGAGATGCCATACAGCCTTTTACCCTGAAAGTTGCTTCCTATGGACTGCTGAACTTTGAAATTCCCTTCCTGTATCCTGCTTTCCCGACTCTATAAACATAAAGAAATTAAGTGTAATGTGAACAGACATCTTCTTTCTTTTTTTCTCTTTTTTTTTACACAGGTTACCACTTATCAAGGCCCAGAGGCCACTCGAGGATAAGGGTTAAAGTGTACAGTAGTCAAAAGGACAATTTCACAGTAATCGTTAGAAGTGTAAATTTGGTAAAATGGATTACTTAAGGGGAACGGCTCATCAAGAACTTGTTTACATTGGACTTGAAGACGGCCATATTGTAGTCAGCTGGAAAGCAGGTAAACGGAAGAGAGTTCCACAGGTGTGCAATTCTTAGAAAGAAGCTTTGTTCATGGAATCTGCATTTAGGTTTAGGCACAGATAAAGAGTGGGGGAAATTATTGATAGTGTTTACAGCCAAACGAGTGTTTCTTGTGAATGTTTAACTCCCTACTTAGAGTGCCCCTATAGGCATGGCCCCTAATTCATAGTAGCTCCTTATGTCTCAGCGATAATTTGTTTTGTTTGGGGTTAATATGAGGTAAAAAGATAGTGTTAGGGTTTTTATTTGTGGCGAACTTGGTAGATAAACTGATTGAAGTTAATCATGTAAGTAATCGAATTATACAGTTGAAGTTGATCATGTAAGTGATCAAAGTGTTGAAATTGATTTTTAGTGAGAAACATTTTCACAGATATATTTGTTTGTGTATGCACCACAATGTAGCTTGAGTGAACATGTGAAAGATGAATTTTATGTTAGGTTTTATTACAATAACTAGTGAGTTTGGTGAGAAGGAAGTACTTGCTGTGGCAGGAGATTTGAATGGCCATCTTGGAAAGACGCCTGGTAGTTTTAAAAGTATGCATGAAAAGAAATAGATATTTTGATAGGAATACATAAGGAGAAAGAATTTTAGAAACTGATCTTGCAATAGGCATACTGGTCGCAGAGACCCCCTTTTTAAGAAAACAGAAAACCATCTTTTTACGTATAAATCTGTACCAGCAAAGATTCAGATTATCTCTGTTGGTAAGAAAAAGAAAATTCTTTAATAACATAAAAGTAATCCAGGATGAAGATATTGAAAAACTTAGAAAACGACCTCCAGTCTGTAGTGGAACGAGATCATAAATGGATGATAACATTTAATGCTACTAAGATTAAGCTTCTTTCCTTTAACAATTACAAGAAACCTTCTCAACCAATGCCATGATTAATAGCACTCTACCTGAGAGCTCATCGTTCAAACATCCCGGTTTAACATTCATAGGCAATATGAATTAGAATAAAATACATTGAGGACATTGCCAAGGCTACTGCAAAAAGGTAGTCTCCCTCTACCATGCTAGAAAATTACTCACACCTGAGAATATCCTGTATCTCTAAAGCTACCATTCGCCCATCCATAAAGTATTGTTGCCACTAGTGATGCTAGTGGTGTATCTGCCACTAGTGATGCTAGTGGTGTATCTGCTACTAGTGATGCTAGTGGTGTATCTGCCACTAGTGATGCTAGTGGTGTATCTGCTACTAGTGATGCTAGTGGTGTATCTGCTACTAGTGATGCTAGTGGTGTATCTGCTACTAGTGATGCTAGTCGTGTATATGCTACTAGTGATGCAATGGATATAAATGCTAAATTATAATCAGTCTGTAAGGATCTGTGGCACAACGGATAAAAGTGCTAAGTATAATCAGTTTGTAGTGCATCTACCACTAGTTTCTTCCTCTTAGACAGAGTCTAAAAAAGAGTCTCCAATCTAATATGTCCGAACTATCAACCAAGCTCCAACCCCTGTCCCATCACCACAATGTTGCATCACTGTGTTTGTTTAACAAGTATTTTAATGGAATGTGCTCTGATGAACTCATTGCACTTGTACCCCCTTGATGTACATGCCCCTCCCCAACAAAAGTGTTTAGCACCAAGATCTCACTTCTTCACTGTAGAGGTCCCTAGATGCTGAAAAGTTTTCCTCTCTAGTAGCTCTCTTTCTTTGAACTGCTAAACTTTGGAATTCCCTCCCTGTTTCCTGCTTCCCTGACTGTACTAACTTGCAGAAGTTTAAATGTAATGTGAAAAATCATTTCGCTCAGCTCCTCACATAGTCCAATAATTCCAAATCATAGCTCCTTAAGTCCAGGTAATAATATGCTTTATTTGGAGTGAAGAGGGGTAATAAAAAAAATTGTGACGCAACATAAACCAGTTATTTCTGACTTTAAGTTGAAGAAAGCTTATATTATATAAAATATTATCCTCAGTAATTACTGTCTTCCATAGTTGTCGTTGTCTCACCACGTTTTGGCCAACTAATCCTCTGGTTTGCTTTGGGTAGGATTGAAACCGCTATTTTTTTTTTCACAAGGTGGTCACCACTTATCAAGGCCTGGAAGTCACTCGGGGATAAGGGTTATTGCGTGTATAGTATCTTAGTAATCGTTAGTATTGGAGATTTGATAAAGTGTCTTACTTAAAGGGGCGGTTCATCAGGAATTTGTTTATGTTGGACTTGAAGACATCCAGATTGTAGTTAGGTGGGAAACAGACAAACGGAACAGAGTTCGACAGGCGTGCACTTCTAAGAAAGAAGCTTTGTTCATGGAATCTACGTTTTGGTTTTGGCACAGATAAAGAGTGGGAAAAATTTTTTACAGTGGTTTCAGCTAGACGGGTGTTTATCATGAAAGATTGGCAAGGGGGGACCAGAGACAATGCTCACCTGAAACGGTAGTTGTGGTTAACCACCTGAAGAAGGCCAAACGAGTTGACCGAAATGTGATGAAACGACAACAACTATGAAGATGAGGATAACAGCTCGAAAAAAATAAATACACAAATTATGAAGCCTCATCTCAAAGGATTCTAAAAATAAAAGATAAAATAATATATAACATCCCTGCTTTTCCTCCAAGAGGATGAATATTCCATATGACCATACTAGTGCAATTAATTCGTGCTTATGACAACTTTTATATTGTGAACATATGCTTTTTCAGTTAATCCTCTGATCTGATGTCTTTTCTTTTTGTACTCGTTTTCACTCCAAACAAAGCATATTACCACCTGGCACGTAAGAGGAATACTATTTCCCCAAGTGAAAGGTAACGGTGTTAAACGAAGAACATGTGTATTACGACTTTGAAAACTAATCGAATAATTGTTTCATTAATGAGATCCACTACAGGAAGAATAGAACAGTGAGAGAAGTTGAAGTATGCACTATTAAAGGTTACAGACTGATCTTGTATGTGCATGAAAGGGTCTCCAGAACATGTAGTGACATGGTAGCAAGTCATCGGTTGCCAAGATGGATATGAGGTCCACTCCAAGCTACAATGCTATCATTTAATTTTCATATTGAATTAATGAAATACTTTTACAATTTCACCTGCATTGCTCCTTTTTCATAAATTCTCATTTCATATTATTTGAATTCTTCGGACTACTGTTCTCATTTTGAGTGTCATTTTCACAATATTTCGGTCGATGTCACCTCCAACCTTCTTCAGGCGTATCTTGTCGAACTCAGGAATGTTTCTGTCAAACTCGGGAATCTAGACTGAATTTCAAATGAAACCCTTTATTTACTTCACAGGGGTAACATGTACTCGTTCCATCATTCATAATTGGATCGAAGTTCTAAGTAATTTGCAATTGTATTTGTGGACAAAATTTCAAACGGAACTCTTTATTTACTTCATGGGGAATAGAATGTTCTTGTTCCATCACCCATGACTGGATAGAAGTCCTAAGTAATTTGCAATTGTATTTTTTGGTCCAGAGTTCGACAGAAACATTCCTGAGTTCGACAAGATACACCTGACGAAGGTTACATCGACTGAAACATTGTAAAAATGGTACTTAAGATGAGAACAGTAGTCAAAAGAATCTAAATAATACAAATAACCAATCCCTTATCTCCAAAATTCAGAAACGTAATACTGCTCATTTATTTTCTGTTCTCTTTTTTATATTCCATTTTTGTTATGAAGTAAAAGATTAACCCCATTAATGTCTCGTGAAGCTTCCACTGAACACTCTTCTTAGAGAAATAATTATATATAGGTTCTTTCTTACTCCTATGTTAATTTAGTTGACAGTATTACCACAGTTTTATTACTAAAAGAGTTATATATGTTTGCGGCTTTATTGCATTTTAATTTCATAGGGATGTAGAATTACATGAGAAGCGTCTGCACTGGTTTAGTCATGTCAAATGCAATGGGGTGGGGGGTGGATAAACAGAACATGGAAGTTGATGTCTTTTCTGGCATTGGCCACCCACATAAGACCTGGGCTGCAAAGGAGGACATGAAAGCCTGGTAACTTCATGAGAGAAATACCATGGATCGAACTAAATGGTAAACAAACGCCCGAAAGAGCTTATATATGATTCTCTCTCTAAGAAGAGTGTTAGAGGAAGCTTGATAAGATAGCGAATGGGTTCCTGATAAGAGATGGCCTCCTATGACTGACTATTCAGTTGAAGACAGATCTCCATGTTTTGCACAGGTCTATCCTTTGACCACTAGGCTTCCTTCAGACTTGACAGACTATGGATACCCACTGTAAGGGTGTCTATGCAAGAAATTTTTGTGGCAAGAGTTACGCAATCTACAACCACACCTCTCCTGAGTCGACATTGTTAAATATCAGTGGCAAGTGGAGGTTCAGGACGACTGGATACAATGCCGATATAAGCAGAAAGCACATATAGTGCCTAGAATTCCCAAATGGTCATCCATCAGGTACTAGCCAGGCTCAACATTGTTTAACTTTGGTAATCTGACAGGAACCGGTGTGTCAACATGATTATGACACTTTGACCACTAATTGGATGCTAATTAGGCCTATTGAATTGCCTATATTACTATATTTTCACTACTAAAATATTATCTATGTTTGTGGCTTTATTGTGTTTTTGTTTTATATGAAGAGGCAACCTACATCAGAAACCTATTTGATACCAGCTTTGTAAGTGCTATCTTTTGCACAATAATCACATATTGCTAATGCTTTTTTTTTAAAGCAACAAACATATTTGAAAAAGTATTTTTGTTTTCTTAAAAAAAAATGTCCTTGCTTCCTCAGGTGGAATTCCTGCTTTGGCCGATTTGTTGAAGATTGAGAACGAAGAACTAGTATCTGTTGCAGCATCAGTCTTATGCAAAATATGCGAACATAGAAGCATTCAGGAAGCTTTAAGTGAAGTGCAGCCTGGTCCGACTTTAATCCGTTTGCTTTCTTCCCCTGTTGATGACATACAAGCCAGGGTGGCCATTATTATTTCTGACCTTGCATCGAACAAGGAAGAGAATCAAGTTTCTCTGGCTGAGCAAGGAGCAATTACAGCTTTAGTGAATTTGCTAGAATCTGAAGTTGAAGACGTTTTACTAAATACGATTAATGCCATCAGAATTCTTTGCTTGAACAATTTGCTGAACCAATCTGAAGTCGCTCGATGTAATGGAATTGAAGCTTTGGTGGATTTCTTAACGATTGGATCAGGTAAGCACATTACAAAATTAGGAAAAAATTAAATTTGTGTAAAAGAAACTATATGAATTGATTGTACCCATAACCAAAAGTGTATTACTTGTAAGGATGAATAAATCCAGTTATAGTTTTATAAGTTCAGTTTTAGTGTTTTTCTGTTTAACTCATTTGTTGGTGCTTTTGCAGTATATGGACCGTACTATCATTGGAATAGTCCAGGTTGGTTTACAGAAAAACGTTGGTGGGTGCCAAATGAAAGTTTTGTGATTTTTTTTTTGCATGCAAACGCCAGCTAATTTTTTCCATGAAAAGGTATTATTTACAAATCAACAACATTCTTATTGTCTACTGTTCATATTTTGTCCGGGCCAATTCTGGGACCTGCAGTCTTTTTCTCACCACCAACTTAGTTTTGTCAAGGTGTCTTTGAGACATCATGCAGTAAATCGTCTTCTACCTCCATACTGGTTTATGCTTGATATATCCCTATACAGGCCGTAAGTCTATCTTTTCATATTTGCATAAATTTGTGAGATGTGTTGAATATTTGGTGGTTAAATTAAAAGAGGGGAAAGAGAGAATTCAGGCCCTCTTTATTGCTTACAGTTGGCGTCATAGAAGTGACTAACAAATCGTAGACACCACTCCCTGATGGTAGTAGATATGGCAGGTAGATTGCCACAAAGTTGCTGCTTTGAGGGATCATCTTGCCAAGATATATTAAACACTGCATATCTTTAACATAGCATATGGATGTATGTGCCGTCTAGCTTTCTTTCCAACCGTGATCCTGAAGAGCTGAGGCAGCTGATTGAAGATAAGGAGATCTAGAGAGAGAGAGAGAGAGAGAGAGAGAGAGTAGAAAGAGTCACATTGGTTCGGGCAATGAGCGTTACCAGATAAATAGGTAGATTAGTGCTCTGCTCAGTCCAACATGACAGGAAAAAAAGGAAGTGGACTTTTGAGTTATGCCTTTTGTATTGGTATGCAGGTGGTTAAATCAACCAAAAGTTGACCGTCGCATCATCACGTGATCTGGAATCTCACACGTTAAGAAAAAAGCTAATCCCAACATTATAAGTAAAATTTAATAAATTGCACAAATATATATATATATATATATATATATATATATATATATATATATATATATATAAACTATAATAATTCGTCAGTGACTATTGTATAATGTATGTGACATCATAAATGGACACCTATCCACAACCCGTTTCTCTAAAACTTAACAAATGATTTTCATTGTGCCTAATCAATGAAGTAAAAAGTGGAATAAGACACTAAAAAGTGAACCTTGAACTTACTTTAAGCAACCTCGTAACTCTTGTTTCTCTTATTTTATCCTTTAGTCCTCAGATTCTATGAGAAATATTTCTGACAAAGGGGGCAGAATTGCTGTTTTCTGGGTTGGAATCTATCACTCTCATACTTATTGTGTTCTGGTCTTTGACCTTGAAGTATTTTTTAGCTTCTTACATCAAATGGCTTCATGCCTTGTTTGGAGCGATTTCCATAAAAATAAAATTAAAAAAAACAACTTTATTCTTGATTGGTGATCAAAATCCCTGGATTTTCTTTTCGTTTTTTTTAAGGTTCTATAATTACGTCTGCTTTGTAAACTATGAAAAAAACAAAAAAACAAAAAAAACTGAAGAAATTGTTTCTAATCGATTCTTTCATTTTTTTACAGATAACCAAATTTTAGAATCAGCAGCTGCAGCAGCACTGGCTGCTATCTCTCATGGACATCGCGACAACCAAAATATAATCATCAAGGCTGATGCAACTTTGTGAGCTTTTTGTGATTCAATATTTTTTATTTCTGGTGCTACGATATCTTCAATTTTTCTTTTATCAAACTTACTTCATTTGGAAAGACACAGTCAGGTGTTGGTCAGGAACACTATCACCAGCTTCTTCAATTCATTTAATGTTACTTTTCCTTTGTTCAGGGATCAGGCATTTTCTTATATAACGCAAGCTGTCCAGTTCACATGGTTCAGTAAATCAACTGTCTCCAACTTGTCTAATCAATTACTTCCAAGTTTTCCTTAATCAGTCAAACTTCTTGCAATTTAAGACATCCATGATTTTGAATGAACATTGAGTGTGGCATGATAGTTAATCCATTAACCTGATAATGAAATAGAAGCACAGATGCATAAGAAAACGATACGTGTGTTAAGATGGTGTTGATGTATGAATATGAATATGAAAATAGATAAGCTGATTGTACCTAACCGGAATTGTTCAGGATGCACTGAAGTCATTTTGATCTTTAACAATTGTTTTTTTGGACAGTTTGTAAGCGTATACAGAAAAAGAAAGGAAAATATTTGTACGAAAGACACCGATTTTATATTTTTCAATCAAAATTAGAGTTTGTACAAAAAATGTCTCATAACATAGATTGTCTAAGCCATGCTACATTTTTCTTCTATTCAATCAACATTACTTTCCCTTGTTCATGAGTCAAACGTTTTCTGATATTATGCAAGCTTAATCTTCACTTCTTACAGTTCAATGGGTCAATTGTCTCAAGATTCGACTCTGTGCGATGTTGTCTAATCACTTGCTTTCAAATTTTCTTTGGTCAGCCAACCTTCCTGTTTTTTAAGGAATCCATGATTGCACAATGGTTTATCCAGTAGGATGAACTCCTCACATGACCATACCAGCAAAAGTAATTTATCTTAAGAATAAACTTAATATTAGGCAAATGTAATGCTTTCAGCAAATCCTCTGACCCGAGGTATTAATTTTGGTCAGATGTTAAGATTGTGTTGATGTCTGAATATGATTATGAAAATATATAAGCTGGCTGTACCTACCCGGTATTGTCCGGGATGCAGTGAGGTCAGTAGAGAGGAAACTCTCTACACTGAGACAATTTTTATTTTTGCCGACTTCCAGAGTGCCCCTTTTTGGGGAGCTGGTTTTCTCACACATTAAAAATGATCTTGCGCCACATTTTGCTTTCGTGAGGAAACAAATAAAATTTATTTTAATCGTTAAATATTGCTTTGTTTAGACATTTTGGACATTTATACAAAAAAAAAAAAAGAAAGGAAAATATTTGTAAGAGAGATACTGTTTTTTATATTCTTCAATTAAAATTAGAGTTTGTACAAAAAGTGTCTCATGGCATAGACTGTCTGGGCCAGACTACGTTTTTCTTTTATTCAATTAATGTCAATTTTCCTCTGATATTATACAAGCTCACTTTCCAATTCTCACGATTCAGTGAGTCAACTGTCTCCAGATTCCACTCTGTGAGGTTAGTCTACAAATCTAGTTGACAATTCCTTTTTCTTCTCACTACTACTCCTTTCTTACATTGCTAGTCTTTCTCTACTCTATATTTTCATAGCAAGTACTCTACTGAGTTTCAACCTGTACTCTCCACCCCAGTAAAACACTCGCAACAAAAACTTGTCTAGCTACAACCGCTGTCAATAGTTTCCCTTTCACTCTCTCTCTCTCTCTCTCTAAAACTAAATGAAACTTCCATGAGCAATGTTTCTTTCCTAGAACTGCCTATCTTTGGATCACAATATCGTAGGGCTGCTTCCCAGCTGACTAAAACATAGTCATTTTCAAGTCTAATGTAAACAAATTTGTGTTGAGCTGCTCTCTTAAATAATCAAATTCTGCCCAATCAGCACCATTGTTACCAATCCTCATGTCCGTCTAACGAATTCATTAATCCTTACCTCAAGTGGTCTTTGAGCCTTGATACGTGTTGACACCTTAGTAAAAAAATTGCTTCCAAATTGTCCTTGACTGGCCAACATTCCTCTAATTGAAGACATCCCTATTTTTATATATTGTTTTTTGCAGACTTATCTTCATCTTCATAGTTGTTGTTTTACCTTGTTTCAGTCAACTTATCCTCTGACCTTCTTCAGGTGGTAAACCCGACGATATAGGAATGCTGAGTCTTGTAACTGTATCCTCAGTAATTACTGTCTTCCATAGTTGTCGTTGTCTCACCACGTTTTGGCCAACTAATCCTCTGGTCTGATTTGGGTAGGATTGAAATCACTATATTTTTTTTTTTCACAAGGTAGCCACCACTTATCAAGGCCTGGAAGCCACTCGGGGATAAGGGTTATTGGGTAATCAATGAGATAGTATCTTAGTAATCGTTAGTATTGGAGATTTGATAAAGTGTCTTACTTAAAGGGGTGGTTCATCAGGAATTTGTTTATGTTGGACTTGAAGACATCCAGGTTGTAGTCAGGTGGGAAATAGAAAAACGGAACAGAGTTCCACAGGCGTGCACTTCTAAGAAAGAAGCTTTGTTCATGGAATGTACATTTTGGTTTTGGCACAGATAAAGAGTGGGAAAATTTTTTTACAGTGGTTTCAGCTAGACAGGTGTTTATCGTGAAACATTTAAACTCCTGCAGGTTAGTACAATCAGGGTAAGCAGGAAATATGGAGGGAATTCCAAAATCTAGCAGTCTGAGGGAATAAACTATCTGAGTAGAAAGCTTTCCAGCATTTAGGGACCTCAACCATGAAGGAGTGGAATTTTTCTGCTTGTTGGGTTAGTTGGAAGTACATACGTAGAAGAGGCACATTCCATTAAAGTACTTGTAAATCAGACACAGGGATGTATATTGGGGTGATGGGACAGATGGAGCTTGGCTGATAGTGCGGGACCTATATGATTTGAGACTTTTTTGGGACTCTGTCTGAAAAGGAGAGACTAGTGGTAGATATGCCAGCCCATATATGCCATCAATATTCCGTGCATGAACGAATTGTGGCTTTGTAAAGATATAGGATGCTGTCAAGTGTGAGTAATTTTCTAGCATTGTAGGGGGATCCCATTTTATTTGCAGCAACCTTGGCAATGTTCTCAATGTATTTGTTCTAATTCATATTGCCTGTGAATATTAAGCTGAGTTGAGTCACGAGATGTCTGTTTGCATTACACTTAAACTTATGCATGTTAGTACAGTCAGGGAAGCAGGAAACAGGAAGGAAATCCCAAAGTCTAATAGTTCGTAGGAATAAACTGTTAAAGCAGAAGGCTTTTCAACGTCTAAAAAACTCAACATTGAAGGGTTGGGATTTTGCTGCTTGTCGGGTTAGTCGGGAGTATGTACGTCGAGGAGTTGCAAATGCTATGAGTTAATCAGTGCAGCTTTAATTAAGGTATTTGTAAAAACAGACACAGGGATGCAACATTGCGACGATGAGATAAGGTTGGAGTTTGGCTGATGGTGTGAGATCTATTAGATTGAAGACTCTGAATACTCCATGCCTGAGCAAATTGTGTATAGATATAGGATATTCACAGGTGTGAGTAATTTTCTAGGATGGTAGAGGGAGCCTACCGTCTTTGTAGCATTCTTGGCAACGTTCTCAATGTATTTGTTCTAATTCATGTTGCCTTTGAATATTAAGCCAAGGAATTTCAAAAATGAGCTCTCAGATATTTGATTATCTGGTTGAGAAGTTTTTGTAGTTGTCAAAGGAAAGATGCTCAGTCATATTAGCCTTAGATGCTACCAATTGAAAAGCGTCCTCTTTGAGTCTGTCGGCTTCTGGGGTTCTTATTCCATACTTTGTCCAATTTTTTAATGTTTTTTTTTTTAACAATCTGAGCATTCAGTATCATTTGTGTCTGAAAGACTGCATGCTAAGTCAGCATACCACCTTTTAACCTTTGTTTCGGACAGAGCAGAATCTGAATATCATTTAGCAAGACATTTTGCTTTAAGAGTATATTTTCCCATCAGAAAGCAGTACATTTTTAACACACGAAAATCAGACTTTTTCATTGTTTTGAAAATTTTAAATAAAAATTTGTACAAAACCGAATTAAACTATATATAGCCCACATTACTCACTCTTATGCATAGCAATTGCGCATCAAAATTCATAATGATTGTATAATTAGTTTAGTAGTCTACTCCACAGAAACATATGGCACACACATATATATACATATATATATTTTACAAATTGGTTGCCACTTATCAAGGCTTGGAGGCCACTTGAGGATAAGGCTTAATGAGTGTACGGTACTCAGTGGGATAATATCATAGTAATCGTTAGTAGTGGAAATTCGGTAAATTGAATTATATATATATATATATATATATATATATATATATATATAAGGTTGCAACATTTTCAATAATAAAAGTCTTTATACATATGTGTATGGGGTGTTTATATGTAGTCATTTATCACCTTATTTCTCTTCAACATGTTTCATGAGTAGTCATCGATTTTCTTGCCTTTTTTACTAAAAGGAATACATTTTTTTTCATGAAGAAAGTAACACAAGAAGACGTTCGCTGAGAGTTTTCAGAAATTATTTTATTTGGAGAGAATTTACTCAAAAGAAAGTGTGACTATCCTAGATAGTTATTTACTTCTCTAACTTATCAAAATGAGTGACGTGCACAGACAGAGATGAAAGCTAACATTCCAATATTATTAATTCTACATTATTGGTAGTGGCTTGTTCACATGGCTTTCATGGAGAGAGTTATCTGGAAACCTTAGTTTTCTCTCTACTTGAAAATGTGATGTCATTCTTCGTTATCTCTCATTTGACGGCTACTCTCTGCCTCAACTTCACGCCATCTATCTTTCATTAAACAATAGGAATGATTCTGTTTTACAGATCTGGGTTATCATGTACTCAGTGTGACCCTTGCCAAAATTCACACCAGCTAACTTAATCGTTATTTACGTAGGGTCCATAATGCGTAATAAACTAAAGTAAACGTGAAGATTATCTTGGACTATCTTGAGATTATCTGGTTACAATGCACTTCCTAATGTTGGGACAATCATGAATCGAAATCGAAATGGGGAATCGGAAAAATTGGTACTGTTTGAAGGCATCAGAATTGATATTGGAATCAGAAAAAAATTGGAACATAATATTTGATTTCAAAAACAATTCTTTTGATTATTTTTTGTTTTGTTTTTGTTCCAAACTTATTTTTCCTTTGATTGTATTAATAAAATAATAAATATTTGTCAATTTTAAACTATCAGTAAAACCAAGACCTATAGATCAAGTGTATTTATTATGTTTGCGAAAATATTTGTTCATATTACATTAATTTTATGGTAATCAGAAAAAATAACAAAATAAAAAAAAGTCTATAGCTAAATATTTAGAGATTTTTAAAATAATCGGAATCAGTAATTGTATCAGAATCGGGAATTTAGAACAAAATCGGTAATTGTATCGGAATCTGGAAAAATATTGAAATCGTCCCATCACTAGTGTTTACCAATCAAAACATGCAAATTAAAGAGTGAAAATTCTTGGAAGAAAAAAAAAAACATCAAATCTATGATATCAACTGCTTTTTTTCTGAAAGTGTTTTTTTTTTCCTGGTATTGATTTTTCAGACCATTGGTAGAATTGGTTAGCAGCCGAAATCTTTCTGTTCAAATGAAAGCTGCTCGCGCCATTGAAGCTTTAGCCGATAACAATCCAGAAAATCAAAGACTGTTTCTTAATTTAGGAACCGTGCCAGCACTGATCCAATTTTTAAAGGTAAGAATCAATAATTACTGTTATGAAACATAAAATCAAAGTGTAATAAATCCTCAAATTTACCTCTCCATGGTACTGTATATCAATACTCTATGGCTCAATGGGATAACTTTCAAACATTTATATCAGATATACCTCTGTGTTCCTTGTTTAAAAAGAGCGTGCACTATAATATCAGACTTGACAGAATGGTTAATTGTCGATATAGACTACTTCATACTCTCCAAGAAAATCCAGCAAAACCTAACATCCAACCATGGTTCAGTCTAGAATATGCTGCTGCCAATGTACACAGAAACCATTATTTCCCTTGCTTTCAATGAAATAGGTGTTATGAAATTAAGACTACATTCAGGACTGCCAGCAGCCACTGTAAAAGAGTAATAAAGTTGAGCAGTGACTTGGTTTCCACCAGTTTTGGCAAATAACAAACAAGGTGCTGAACAGAGGCAGGTTCTCCATCCCAACCTGAGGTAATCTTGTCAGCATCTGATAAAACCAAACTCTTTGCCAAAGACTTTGCAGCAAATTCTTCCCTTTGCGACCAGGACCACCTACCCCCTCTATTTCCTCCTGTGAATGAAAACATGCTATGTGACATGCAATATCAGTACATGATGTTGCAAAGCTTATCAAAAATATTGATTCCAGTAAAGCAACTGGCCCTGATAGCATTCCAATCATAGTGCTCAAAAAGTTTCAACTGTAACTAGTTCCCATACTTACAAAGCTGTTTAAATGCTGCCTTGAGGAGAAATGCTTAATCAGTTTGCCTTATATTTAAAAATTCCAGAGACCGGTCATCTGCTTGTCAGTACAGACTCATCAGTCTTCTCTGTGTTATGAGTAAGTTGCTGGAATTTGTAATAAATAGAAAAGTGGTTAACTACTTCAGCAAAAATAACCTACTCAGTTACATGTAATATGGTTTCTGTCCTGCTAGATCTACAGCTGATGTGCTAACTGTAATATAATATGGATTTAGTGAATCTCTTAATGAAGGCTTCGTTTCTAGAGCAATATCTCTTGATATATTAAAGGTTTTTGATAAAATATGGCCTAAAGATCTATTTCACAAGATTGCCAGCTATGGAATAGCTGGAAATGTGCCCTCAGTTATTGAATCCTTTCTCTCTGATGGGCTTATAAGAGTAGTCTTCGATGGGCAGAAATTAGAAGCTCATAGTGTCAATGCAGGCGCCCCTCAGGGTTCCATCCTTGGCCCAACTCTCTTCCTGATTTTCATCAATGATTTTCCAAATCACATTCTTAGGTCATTTGTGGACATTTATGATGATGCACCACAATCTATGGCAACACTTCAAAGGCTAACAATGACTGAGATCTTTCTGATTCTCTCTCTTCTGATCTTAAGCACGTGATGCCATGCAAAAAAAAAATAGTTGGTTAATTTTAATGGAGATAAAACTAAGCTTCTCTCTTTTTATCATAATCATTTTGACCACCATCAAGCCCTAATTGAAATAAATTGCTCTTGTTTTGGGGAAGCACCATCTTTTAACAACCTTCTAGCACTGACCCTTTATTCCTGATCTGAAGTGGAACACATACATCAAATCTGTTGCCAAGATTGCTGGAGAAATGTTTGGATTTTTCTACCACTCCAGTAGATATCTCACTGCCGATGCAATCCACTATCTGTATAAGAACCAAGTACATCCTAAGAGTACTGTTGCCACATCTTGGCAGGAGCTGCTTGGTGGTCCCTATCCTGCCTTGATAGAGTTCAAAACCTAGTAAGTGATGCATTTTCTCTTCCCTGCAACCTCTTTGCCACAGAAGAGACGTTGAGAGCTTGGCTCTGCTCACTGTGGAAGGGAAACAAACGTCCATTAACTTTGAGATAACCCCACACATAAAAATTTGGAGTGTTTAAAGTCCAGTGAGTACAGATCACATTTCCAACTCATGAGAAAAGAACACAACAACAAGGTCAATTAAGGAATTACTATCAAACAGACACTAAACATTTAAATTATGCAAGATGTAATTTATTTCATTTTGCTATGTAAATTTATAGGAAAACAAGGTTTTCGAGTCATTTGCTGTACAAACTAAAGGGAAGTAACTCTGACTTTTTAACGAAGGAGTTACTTAGTAACTCATTCCTTGAAAAATCTATAAAAACGAGTTGTCAGCACACGTGTATGTGTTTGTCCAGAGAGAGAAATGGGCTGGTTGGAGCAGAGAAGGAAAAGATGGTGGGGAAATCGAAAGGATAAAACAGGGAAGGGGTGAAAAGAGGAAGAGATAAAAGTATTACAGAAATATATTACACTTTTCCCTTGGTCAACGCCGAGCAGCCCAGCTAGTGTAAGAATAAAGTACTTGACTGATAATAATCCAATATAATTTTGATATAAAGAAGTCATAATTTTTAAAAACAATATAAACACAGGAACATAAAAAACACCACTAACACCAACAACAGCAACAACAACAACAACAACAACCACAACCACAATAACAACAACTAAACCCAACTTGATTTGATATTCAAATATTTTGATAATGTGAATTTAAATCAAATAACACAATGTCATGTTAAACTCATTCCTTTCAGCTGCCAAATCTATAATTGGTTCAGTTACAACGAGTGAATATTCATTTTTTTTTGTTCGGGGGTGGGGGTACTTTCTTTGCAGAATATTAACGAAGAAACAAGGGAGCAGGGAGCTTGTTCTCTATGGTCATTGGCTGGCCACACGCGCCCGCAGCAGAAAAAGATTGCCAAACAAATTGGTGTAACACATATTATTGAAATGTTACTTGAGAAGAAATCAGAAAAACTCTTACTCGTTGGTAAGTAAGGATGACAATTTGATTTTTTTAAAATATTTTTATTATAAAACGGTTTTTACATGTTTTTTGGCCCATTGTTCTTGTTTGATTTGAAACAGAATTTTCGTTGGTCTGCTCTAATTAATTTTGGAACATCTTCGAACAGGTTGAAAGACAGAAAATTAGAAAGATTTTGATCTTCAATAATCTTTGAAGTGTTGGCATAGATGGTTGTGCCATCTGCATAAATATCAACGAATGATCTTAGAATGTGATCTAGGAGAAAATCAGGAAGAGAGTTGGAGGCACACTGATACTTTATGCTTCAAACTTCACCGACTACTATTATAAACCTTTCAGAGAGAAAGGATTTGATGGTTAGAAAGACATTTCCAGATATTTCATAGTTAGCAAACCTGTGAAGTAGACCTCTGTGCCAAACTTAATCGAAGGCCTTTGATATGCCAAACTTAATTAAAGGACTTTGATATGTGAAAATTAATCAAAGGATTTTGATATGTGAAGAGCTATTCCTCCAGAAATAAAGCCCCTGTAAATACTGAAGTGTTCCTAGTTTAGGACAACAAAATTAAATAAATAATAATAAAAAAAAAAGAATTCGTCTTTGCAAGTCAAAAACCGCCGGGTTTGAGATCACCACTGACACCAACCTTCGTCTGTCTGCCTCTCACCGACCCAACCTGTCAACTCCTTTTATACATGTCTCTCGCATTATTTCACGTGATTTCGTGTGACTTCCACCAGAGCACACCTTTTAAAACTATGGGTGCCATCTTGATTTCTCTCTCTCTTTCGCCCAACCTCGCCCGACACACACACGGTAAGACCTCTGTTCGTTTGATCTGTTTTTCCTTTTCTTTTTCTCCTTTCATTCTGCTAACTTTAAACAACAAATACGTTTACTGATACTGTGTCAGTACATCAGCTGTTGATCTAGCAAGACGAAATTCATATTACTTGTCACTGAGGATATTTTTTTGCTGAGGTGGTTGACATTATTTGAAACAGCATTTTCTTTGATTTACTATGATTAAATTTAAAGTTGTATTTTCGTTAGTCTGTCAACAATTTGGTCTGTCTGCCGTTTGAGGTCGCATTTTTATTGGTCTGGCATGTTTAAGTTTTAAATAGCATTTTGGGAGGAGGGTAGTTATGCTTAGTTTGAAATAATATTTTGTTTTCGTTTGCAGAGCATGCATTTAGAATAGCATTTTTATTGATCTGTCATGCTAACATTTGGAATAGAGTTTTCGTTGGTCTGTTATGCTTAAATTTGAAATAGCATTTTTCTTGTTCTGGCATGCTTTTGGAATAACATTTTCATTGAATATACACATTTAATTAACACTCAAATTTTAGATCTTTGAAGCTTAAGGTAGCACTGTAATAGATGTGTTGCTTGGCCGAATGTCGGTGGCAATTGACCCTACAACTAAAAGATGACACAGGCAAGAAAAAGACGAAAAACGACAATGGCAAAGAAGAGATGACAAACGCAGTAGGTACCGTCATGAACGAATATAAATCCGTTCAGGTTCATTTTCCAAAAAGAAACTGAATGGTGGTAGGAGGTCTTAGGCTGAGGGTTGGAGTGTAGCTGGTGTTTGAACTGGTAGAGCTACGAAGTCGTCGCCAGTGGCTACAGAAAATATGCGCTGACTTGGGATGCTGGGCTGCTGGAAATCAAGCGAGTTGATGGTGAGTGGCTGCTGCTGCTACTGGGTTCAGCTATCAAGTGAATCGGTGGCAAGTGGCTGCGGCTACTGCTGGGCTCAGCTGCTGTCTGGGGAGGTAGCTTAGCTCATTCTGTAGTGGTTCGGCTGCTGCTGATGCTGCGTTAGGTTGAGTTGCTGGTAGGGGTGTCTCTTGCTGCCTGACGAGCCAGGCTGGTCTGTCTCTTCTTGAAATAACCTGTTGTATTTATACTTGTCCAGCGGACGTAGTTGTAGACAAAAGCAGCTTGAAGCACTGGTTGTCGTTTTCGTTTCAGATTTGTGTTTGTTTTTGTGTGTTTAACGTACTGTAGGGAGTCATCTGTTTGAGGTTTATATTTATGCGTCATATAAAATTGAAGCTGGGAAAGTTGTGAATATTATTCTAGCGGGAATTGTTCTGTTACAGTGTTCCACAGGATAATTATTCACATCGAAGTACTTGTCGAAAGGTCTTTGGCTGTGGTGTTTATGTTTTGAATTGGGATCTTTTTTTGATGAGCGGTTTCTTTTTGTTGAAAACTGCAGCAGATGTATTCTTCGATCCTATCAGATTATTTGAACAGCAGCTCATCATATAAACAGCTGGAGTCTTGTTATGTAAATGATGTTCTCTTCCGTTTATAAGATTTTTTTTATACAAGTACATCTAATCTTGCTGTTGCACTAATCTATTATGCTAAAGTTTGTAATGGAATTATCATTGCAGATTGAATGGGGTATCTTATGGATATCAGTCATGTGCTTCCTTATTGACTGCTAATAGATACTCTGACAACAGGCATAATGCTTACATATTTACTATTTATGGTGTTCTAACCTATTGCTTGACTATATGGACTCTTCTAAATACTATGGATAGGGGAGACAATGGTGAAGTCTTGACGCAGTCTTTTTGTAATATCATTCAAACATGATAGCGTTTGAATGATATTACATGATAGTATTTGAATATATGGTTAAGTGGCAGTTTTAGTCATTTAAAACTGCTTTAAAGCATCACCGCTCACTCATTTTCAACCAATTTTTTAAACAATTATTACAGTTTATAAATCACCTTCTCAGCTATATTGTGAAGAAAATTTTTTTCAATTTTCGTTCAGTAAAACAAAAGTTATGATGAATTTTCTGGTGTTCAAAATCATAAACATATGTAAGGTTGTGAGCGACGCTTTTTATGCCTGATTTCCATAGCAAGAGAAGTAACTTGTGAAACAGAATGAAAGCATGAAAGTGAGATAATTGGGGGTATTTTATTCAAAGCAGACGAGTGCTGTACATTGTTATTCTAGTAATAAATATAATAAATTTATAAGTTAAAATATTGCAGCATTAAGATTTTTTTAAAATTCAATTTATAACATTATATAATCAATTTTTAATGCTGCAATATTTTAAGTTATAAATTTATTATATTTTTTACTAGAACATCTTGTTTTCTTTTCCAGTTTTAACAACTAGTCCTTTGCTTTTCCATGTTCAAGCTTAACCATATTACTTTTCATGCTCGCATTTTTCTATTGTAATACTATTATGTATTTCAATAAATAAACAATCTAGTAAATCTACCTCCATCTTGTCTTATTTATCATCGGCCTTTCAAGGTTACAATACTCATTTAATTCTTCTTGTCACGGCTATTATCCAGTCGGATTAAGCTGACTCACATAGATTTAGTAAAAAATCTACCATATTGCTATTATTGAATGTATAAGTTAAGTCCTCATAACAATGCAATTTGCAATACCCTCTGAGCAATTAGACAGAAGAAATAAAAAGTAGACACTACTGTTGGGACGACCATCACATTTTAATTTCCTATTTCTTTATAATTACTGGATTTTGGATTTGGGACAAATAAAAAAAATCGAGTAAAGATCTGGGAGTGAATTTTATTAAGATCAAATTGATGATTGGTTGTTGTAGCATTGGAAAATCTTGAGAAAGAAGACAGTATACTGTCTCAAGGTTACTGTTGTAATATTTTTGATATAGTGAGAAGGTATAATTAAAGAAAATTGGAAGATCCTACTTATAGACACTGGTAATAAGAACTGACCAATCAAATGGAGCCACGTCCTGCTAGCAACCAATCAAAAACCAGACTTTTAGCATTCTCACACATGATTTTTTGTGTCTTACACGAGAAGGAATTTGTTCTCCGTTTACAGACTTTTACAATCCAACACTTGTACGGATCGGCTACCCAATAGAAAACCTTGTTCTTCCTATTCGTTTTGGTTTTTAGGATTCAAAGCTTTTCTGATTGACAACTCCATTTTGTTTGAAACAAGACCTTTTCTTTTCTTCTGAGACCAAAATTGGCTTTCAATTCAAAAGTCTGTGGAAGGAGAATCAAGTACACTAAATCTATATTTAACCTTTGAAGTTTGTAGGTAAGCATGAAGATTCCTATTACCATCTTGGTTGCTAATTGTTGAACACACTTCAGGTTTATTTATATATTTTTTACAATAAGAATTTGTTGCTTGGATAGCATTGCCTTGAATCTAATCATATAGCATACAAGGATTGTTTAAAAAGCAATGCCTCCTATTTTTCACTAAAAAAGTTGAAGAGCTACAAAAATAGGAGTGGTACCTTTTGTGCTTCAGAATTTATTTTCTGCATAGTCACTATCATTTTCAATGCACGTTTACCAGCGATGAACAAGAGCTTTGATGCCTTGGTCATAATAGTCAGCGCCTTCTGAGGCAGTTCATTTTTCATGGCTAGGATTACGGGGAAATGATGCCCACGTAATGCATCTTTTAGAGATCCAAACAATATCGGTCGGGACTATACAGTGAATGAGACAGTGTCTCATTGAGACACCACCGACAAGCTGAACTTTGTCACACATTCCGTGGTCTTCAAACTTGTGTATAGCCTGGCTTTGTCATGTTGCAAACGGAATGTTTACCCTTTCTCTGGCCTTACACAAGCAATCTGGGCGTTCAGCTTTGTTAACGTTTCAACATAAGTCAGAGTTGACAGTCAAACCTGGTTCCAAGAAATCCATGAGGATGACGTCCTTCCTGTTCCAGAAGACAATGCACATCACTTCGCCTACAGATGTCTGCATCTTGAACTTATTCTTTGCTGGGGAGTGTGAGGGATGCCACTCCATCGACTGCCGTTTGGACCCCGGCTCATAATGGTGACACCACATCTCATCATCAGTGATGATGAGGTCCAAGAATTTACCACCTTCGGCTTCATACTGATTCAATAAGTCCTGACAGACATCCGGTCAGTGATCCTTTTGGTCCTGCATGAGTATTTGTGAAACTCACCTGGCACACACTTTGCTGTATCTTAGGGATAACAACATCGTACTGACACTCACATTCAACCTCTATATGCATTTCATTCAGCATAGATGAGTTGGTTGAGATGCACAGTGTTTTCTGGGGTGGTAACTGTGCATATGCGTCTAGAGGGCACTTTGTTGCTTACATCTCTGTCACCACTCTAAAATCGACAAATCCATCTCCTAACATCAACTGCATCAGCTTCAGAAGCGTTCAACAAGCATCAACAAATATTGATCGGTTCAATTTTTTCTGCATGGAGGAATTTAATGACGCATCACTGCTTCTAATGCATGTCCATGATAAGGGTTGCTTTCTTCGAGTCTCACACCATCAATATCTGAAACAGAAAGATGAAACTTTCAGGTCATGAATGTTTAAGTCGTCATAACAATGCAATTTGCAATCCCCTCTGATCAATTAGACGGAATAAACAAAAAGTAGACATTACTTTTGGGACGATCTTCACATTTTAATTGATTTCCTATTTCTTTATAATTATTGGATTCTATAAAAAAGGACAAATACTAAATAGGATATTTTCTTAATTTTAATCTTGTCTTTCAGGCTGCTTGACTGCAATTGGACTCATTCGAGAAGATATAGACCTCCAAAACACGTTGGTTAAAGCCGACATCTTGCAACAGCTGGTCAGGTTGTTAAGGTGGACGAATATCTCTCAGCAGGCCATTATGATGGTCATTAAAGTCCTTGGAGTTTTGTGTGTTGGTAAGTCTGTGGGAGTTGAAAACTCCCAGCCTAACTCGATTGTCGCTCCTTTAACTCAGAAGAGCGACCTAGCTACGTCACTTCCTGTTCCCCATATTTTTTCCTCTTTTGCGCTTGACCTTCAAGCAGTCAAGATGTAAAAAAACACTGCTCCGGGTGGCATGAACCACCACAGCGCCCTGACTAGCCAGTCAGCCTTTCACAGCTACCGATCACAAGTAACAAACTCTCATTCTTTCTATCGCTTCTTCATGTATATTTATGTAAATAAATTGCATTTCTTTAGCTGATATATAACGGTATGTTTTCGTCCTCATTATGCGACCTTTTACCTTTTCAATTCCTCTACCATTAAATACATCCACCATTACACACATGGGGGCGGGGTCGTCTATCACACAGCAGACCCTCCTGTCCCCCAACAGATCTGGTAGACCGCCGACGTGATATTTCTTCAAATGGTGACCTAACGAACGCTGAACAATCTTCGTTCCCAAAAACATTTAAAACGTTCTCACTGTTGCAATGAAACATACCATTATATCGTTAAATAATCAGCGAAATATACTTAAAAAAGAAAGAAAAAACAAAACAAAAAACACAACTTAAAAAAAAGGAGAAAGAACGTTTTCGTTGGATTTTCAACTTTACGTCTAAACACACGTGCGTCAATTATCTATCATCCGCCATTTTGATTTTTTTGCTACTCGTGGACAACTAATGTAAAAAAAAAAAAAAAGAAAATCTTTTTTCCGTTGCAGCCTAAATAATTATAATAATAGTAATAAAAAGAGAACAATAAGTTTTATCTATATTCACGCACTTATAAAAAATATAGACATTTTATTCTCTTCTTCACATTTTTTATAACGAAGCGTATCTTTAATAAACGATGTCTGTTAAAAAATCGACGATACCAACGGACTACTTTCTTCACTTTATTTTTTATATTATAATTTTATTTACCTTCTCATATGTTCGCCATCATTATAAGTACAAAGAGTAATGTAACAGAACTACAAGCAGAAGCAGGAGCAGTGACAGCAGAAGCAACATAAGCTGCTATTATGACTTTGAACCTAAGCTTAATTTCTAAGCTTGGCACTGATTGGTGCAAGCATATAACTTTCTTTTTGGCTTGCTTAACCAGAGGCCACCTCTTAGGTGAAATGAGTACACAGCAAGAGATGATAAAAGGAAATGCCTACTAGATTCTTCTCTTTTTGGCCAGGACAAGGCACCATCAAAAACTTCACATTTTTTTTTAACCAACCCCTAAACACCTTTCTTGGAAAGGAACAGAACTCATCTACCTTATTTGGTTCGTCTAGCTTTAAAGTTCGATAAGAAGCTCCAAGGATCCAACATGGCTATAACAGCCATACATATAACAGCCATACATATAACAGCGCTCAATATGACACACACACACAAATACCTACTTATTCATGGCCTGATCTTAGCACCTGCTTACTGAGTTACAGAAATGCTTAAAATCATTATTATAGCCTTCAAATCTTCTAGTAAACTTGTTTTGCTTGCATACAGGAGTATTTCTACATGTCTCCATAAAAAAGTCATTATAATTCAGTTCAATCAATCAAATGAGACAATTTAGTTTTCCTCAGATGAAGACATGGATCAAATTGATTATGAAAAAAAAAACAAGAATTAATATTATACTTATCTAGAACTTGTTGCAAATTTTGTGCTGAAGAATTATTCAATAACTAAATTTAAACCTAGGTACATCAAACTTTATAACATGCTTTACAGATTATTTCTATTGCAAATGTAATTAAAGTTATACTCTTTTTTAAAGTTCATATGAAATTTATGGACACCCTGTATCCCTGGACAATATATTCACTCCAGCCTAAATCAACATTTTGTATTAACATATATTTTTCAGGTTATTATTTATTAATAATGTTTTAGTTTCATTGTTTCTTAACAGTTTTTTTTATTATTTTATTGTTTCACTAGCAGATGAGCACCTGGCTTTTCCTGGTTGCAAAATATGCTTAATATATTTTAATTCGGGCAGATTTTGTATTAATTATTACAAAGCCAATTCTCTATTGTCTCTCTCTCTCTCTCTCTCTCTCTCTCTCTATATATATATATATATATATATATATATATATATAGTGTGTGTATATATATATATATATATATATATATATATATATAGTACTGATTTCAAAAGTAAAAAAAAAATGACTTGGGTGCCATAAGCTAAAATTGAAACTAAAACATTTAGCGCTCCAGCTGCATTCCTTACCATTTGAGCTATCGATAAATAGCTAAAAAAAAATGTACAATTAAACCACTTTAAGCTATGAGTGAATTTGCACATGCACAAAAGTAATAAAAATATGTCGGCAAGTTAAAATTAACATTTTGCATTTCAACTTGCTAACATATTTTTGTATGCATTATTCAGCGCTTATGTCAATGGATCATTAAATCTAAGGGAGATAACGAGCATAAATATAACAAAAATAAGTATATTTTGCAAGATATAATTTGGGACGCTGAAAAATCAGTAGAACAATAAAAGAATGTTAAATGGAAAAAAAAAAGAAATGATTACATAATTACTGTAGCCAAGTTCCAGAAATTGCTGAAGCAGTTTACGAAAAGGAAATAAGTTAGCGGAATTACTCAGCGAACTTAAAAATATAACCATGTTAAGTAATAAAATAAATTTATAAATTAACGTACACAAGACAAAAGTAAACAACCTGTTACAATAAAACGATGTTAATTAATCAACAAAAATTAAATAAACTTAATTAATCAAGAAGTTGTTGTCAAATTAACCAAAGAAAAATGCTTCCCTTATTAAGAGAAAAAAAAAACCCCGAACACTTTATCTTGTGCAGAATCTTTGAACGTTGTAATTTTTTCCTCTTTTTTTAAAAAATACATCTGTACATAATAGTAAATAAAATAAACTTTAATCAGACAGAAATGACTGATTACCTCAAATAAAGAAAAACAAATTTCTTATTTTTTTATTTTTTTATTTTCGTTTAAAAAAAAAATTACATTGACAAAAATAGAAAACGTTTTTGAATGAGATTTTTAAGTATTTAAACCATACTTCAAAATCTCCTTCAAAAACGTTGTCTATGTTCGTTATTTTGTGCACGTTAATTATTATGCACCCCAAATTATACCTTGCAAAATGAAACTACACAATAGTAAAAATAAATAAAATTAAATCAAATTAAACTTTAATCATAGCCAGAAATTGGCGGTTTAAATACTTCAAAATCTCATTCAAAAAAGTTTTGATCATCCTGACGCTGACTGATTACTTAAAATAAAGAAAAACAAATTTTTTTTTTCGTGTAATCATTTTTTATTTTTTTTTATTTAACATTTCATTGTTTACTGATTATTTCAGCGTCCCAAATTATATCTTGTGAAATATGCTTATTTTTGCTATGTCTATGCTGGTTATCTCCCTTAGATTTAATGATCCGTTGACATAAGCGCCCATTATTCATCCATCTAAATAAACATTTTACTTGTTATAAACCATCCTTGGTGTATGATTACTATTTCCTGTTGATTTCAGTGTTATGTGACCAGTAATTTAAGAGTTTATTGGTTAAATATTTACACACACACATACATCTACTGTTTTGTTTATATAGATTATTTCTTAGCATGAAAAAATTTTGTTAAAAAAGTCTAAAAATAAGTAAGTTGCAAACTTTAAGTAAAAAAAAAAGCTTATCTTTGGACGTATCTGGAGTTATAATCCATAATCTATGAAAAAAAAAAAAGCCTATCTTTGGACGTATCTGGAGTTATAATCCATAATCTATGAAAAAAAAAAGCATTTGTTTTTAATTTTTGAATCTAAATGAATCATCCTGCTTATTATTTCAGGTGTTGCTTACACCAATAATCCTTACACACAGAAAAGAATCGCAGAAGAAGGTGCAGTGCCGGCATTAGTGCACTTATTAACTGAATATCCTCAAGAAGAGCTGCAAGTTGAAGTGCTCACGACATTGGCTTGCATTGTGCTGCAAAACTCTGAAAACCAGATGCTGCTGCTTCAGCAACCAACATTTACCTGGGATTATCATCTCCATCATCTCAAATCCCCTGACAAGGTAAAACCTAACATGATAAAAAAATGCATAAAGCAGCAATCAGCTCTTTTTTCTTTCAATTTTCTTATAATTTTGGTTTTGATAAGGATGGGGCATCCTACCACATGCTAAACATTCACCTATTTCAGACGCTCCAACCAGCAGATCTTTTTAAGATTCTAACCGTCTTTTTAAGTGCAATTGTTTGTATCTCTGTAACATTGTCCGGGAACCAACATATGCTGTGTCCAATTTCAGTCGCAAAAGAGACCAAGACAAAGAATAGGAAATAACTCCAACTCGCTTGTTCTTTGTAGCAACAATATTTATTTCCTCATTCTCTCTTTACTGATGTGACGTCCCTCACATGATCATCTTTTTGAGCATCCTTCATGCTTCACACATGATCATGAACGTTATCCACATCTCTCCTGAGATTGCTCTCTTTCTCCTTCTCACAGTCTTTTCCTCTCTGTCGGGAACGTCACTTTGCATTCATTTACATCCGCGCATCAACACTATGTTACATTTCTATTGCACTTGGTTCACAAGATATATTCCCCATGTAATTTTTCAAAATATTTTTCATGAGCCTGGTTGCTTCTAAAAACGTTTCATAATAAAAAAAAACATCAAAATCTACTTACCAACAAGTGACCATTTAACCCATCGTTTTCAGGCAACTAAATAATGTTATTTTATCGCCAACTGACAATCTTAATAACCATTTTCTGGCCACATTTTGCTCTAGTGGCTTTCTGGCCACATTATGCTCTAGTGGCTTTCTGGCCACATTTTGCTCAAGTGGCTTTCTGGTCACATTAGTATAAAAAAACTCAGAAAAGTAATAGGACTAAAATAGGCTGTCGACTTACAAACACATTCATACCCGTTTTTATGACATAAGCTACACATTGCCAAACGACGGAGAAACTCTACCACTGAACTGAAAATGAAATACTTCTTATCTCTATATATATTAAACCTCTGATAATCTTGTATTCTTGCTTAGGTGTTTGCATATTGAATGTTTTAGGTCGTTAGATCAAGAGCAAATGAGATGATAAGTGATGGGAAGAAAGACATAGAGGGAGGAGCAATGGTAGCAGCAGCATAAATGACATAAAGAAAAAGAAAAAGAAACGTAAAAAGAAGGAGAAGTAAAAAGAGAAAGAAGAGAAAAAATGTACAATGTATCAACGTTGACTGATCGGGTCGTCTATTAATATCTAAAACTAAGTTTGAGTTATCAGAACATATCATTCAAAACAAGGACAAAATTCATAATGTATACCTTTGCTTGACAACGTAAGTATGGGTAAAAGTTTAATTCACACTTTATTTCTCCATATTATGAAATATTCCCGAAATTGTGCCACGGAAATGCTGCTAACTTAAAAACTATTTTTCTTATATCAAAGAGCATCCGATCAATACATTAGAAATTTCGACTTTGACCAAACTTTTCATGGTCAAGATTAAAGGTCAAAGATAAAGTTCAAAGGTTAAGATATATGATGCAAGACTTCATTGTCTACAGTATAGGTCAAGTAGTGAATCTATGATAGATAGAATTGGAGTTATCGACAAAAGTGTGACATTCATCTTTTTCATCATCCTGACTTTTGACCTTGAACCTAGATATCCAAAAATTAAATCAGTTTTAAGTTAGACCATGATCAATATTTTGACTAAGTTTAGTGGCGATTGCTAAAACAATATGGATGCTAAACTATCAACAAACATAGCAGAAAATCAACAAACTCGATCAAAAACATAACCTTCTTGGCACAGGTAACAACTCGTCATTAAAGAAATCCAAGGCAAAACAGAAACTTACTGGTTCATTCATCTATTAACATATTTAGCAAGTAACCAACCTTCAGTTCATCTATTAACATATTTAGCAAGTAACCAACCTTCAGTTCATTTATTAACATATTTAGCAAGTAACCAACCTTCAGTTCATCTATTATTATATTTAGCAAGTAACCAACCTTCAGTTCATCTATTAACATATTTAGCAAGTAACCAACCTTCATATGGTATTCAGTTCGCTCATTTTTTTTTTCAGAATATCCGTCTGCGATTATGTATGGCATCGGCTATTTTTTCTTTCAACAACATTTCACAGCAGTTGGCCATTCGAGAAGCTGGAGGAATCAGTTTCAGCATCTTTGAGGAATTCCTTGAGTCTTCAGATCTTTATTTCCAAACTTATGCTGCCTTTCAGGTAATTGTTCCTCAATAAGGTTTTGAACTTCAATAATGACAAGACAGCAATTCTCAAAATGGGAAAATTCAAGGCTTATATGGGCGCTAAGGGTCCAGGATTTATAGAGGCTAAGAGTTATAGATAGGTTTACAAGGACACTAAAGATTAGGATTAGGTTTACAAACGCCAAACTTTCACAAGAAACACTCGTCTAGCTGAAAACACTATCAATAATTCCCCCCACTCTATCTGTGCCTAAACCTAATCGTAGATTCCATGAACAAAGCTTCTTTCTTAGAACTGCACGCCCGTGGAATTGTCTTCCGTTTTCCTGCTTTCCAGCTGACTACAATATGGTTGTCTTCAAGTCTAACGTAAACAAGTTCTTGATGAGCCGTTCCATATAAGTTAACAAATTTACCGAATTGATTACTATATTATCCAATTTCTACTGTACACTCTTTAACCCTTATCCTCGAGTGGCCTCTTGGCCTTGATAATGTGGTGATGCCTGTGTAAAAAACAAAAACAAAAAAAAACATGGATACTATTGAGATAGGTTTGCAGAGGCAGTAGATTTACAGAAGTGGTAAGAAGTGAGAGTAGGTTACAGAGACACTAAAGGATGGTAGTAGGTTTAGAGGTGGGGATAAAATTACAGAGACGTTAAATAGGTTTACAGGGGTGCTAACTGATAGGGGTCAGTTACAGAGGCCCAAAAAAGTGTTTTTTTTTTTTTTTTTTTACAAAGGAGTCACCACTTATCAAGGTCTGGAGGCCACTCGAGGATAAGGATTAATGGGTATACATATGTAGTGGAAATTTTGTAAATTGGATTACTTAGGGGGATGGTTCATCAATAACTTGTTTACGTTGGACTTGAAGACAATCAAATTGTAGTCAGCTGGAAAGCAGACAAACGGAAGAGAGTTCCACAGACGTGCAGTTCTAAGAAAGAAGCTTTGTTCATGGAATCTACATTTAGGTTTAGGCACAGATAAAAAGTGTGGGAAATTATTGATAGTAGTTTTGGCTAGACAAGTGTTTTTCGTGAAAGTTTGACGAGGAGGGACCATAGATTGAAGCTCAGACGAGCATTTGCCATGAAATAACGATAAAGTAGAGACAGGCTCGCAATATCTCTTCTGTAGGAAAAAGGTTGCAGGAAAGAGAAAAGGGCATCCCCCACTAAGCTACAAAATCTATTTTGAACTCTGTTAAGGCAGGATAAGCTGCTTCTAGCAGCTCCTGCCCGGATGTGGCAACAGTACTCCATACTTGGCCGTACCTGGCTTTTATATAGGTAGAGAATTGCATCAGCAGTGAGATATCTACTGAAGCGGTAGAAGGATCCAACCATTTTCCCAGCGGCTTTGGCAACAGATTTGATGTATGTGTTCCATTTCAGGAGTAAAGGTCAAGCGCAGAAGCTTGTCAAAACATGCAGCCTTCCCAAGATGAGAACCATTCATTTCAATTAATGCCAGATTAGGATCAGAGCAGGGATGATGTAAAGATAGGAGCTTGGTTTTAGATGCATTAAAAGTAACCAGCCACCTCTTCCCCCATTGTACCACGTGCTCAAGATTAGAGGAGAGAGAGTCAGAGAGAACTTGGCCATTTATGGCCTTTGATGTGTTGCCATAGATGGTAGTGTCGTCAGCATAAATTTGGAATTGGAATGGTATTATGATGTTATTTGGAAGATCATTGATGTAGATCAGGAAGAGAGTTGGGCCCAGGGTGGACCCCTGAGGGACTCCAGCATTAATACTGTGAGCTTCTGATTTCTGCCCATCAACTACTACTCTTATGAATCTATCCGACAGAAATGAGTTGATAATCGAGAAAACATTTCTAGTTATACCATAGCTGGATATCTTATGAAGTAGACCTTTATGTCATACCCTATCAAAGGCCTTTGATATGTCAAGAGCAATTGCCCTAGAAAGGAAGCCGCTGTCAAGAGATTCAGTAATTCTATGAAATATAAGTTATGAGATATAACATATGAGTTATAAGTAACAGAGGTACGAAGGGTTTAGGGTAGGTTTTCAGTTACCCTAAATGGCACAGGTTATTTTACTGGAGTGCTAATGGGTCGGAAGTGCCATTAGAGATCACATCAGAGATGCCCCATGGGAAAATATCTTTTCCCTTCCTGTGGAACAGTGTGCAAATGAGACCACTGAATAGTTCAAAGCAACAATCGAAGCACATGTTCCCACACAGAAGTTCTATAGCAAACCCCACTATCCCCAATGGTTTACTTCTACTTGCGTGGTAGCCATTGCTTAGAGGCAACATGCATAACACAGATTTATCCAGCATAAGTTCAGTACAAACAGACAAAAGTTTATAGAAGCTAGAAATAATTGTAAGAAAGAAGTAGCGACAGCTAAGAGAGAATATACCAAAACCACCAGAAGACATAGAAATTAGGTTTCTGGAAAATCTACAACAGCGTAGTAAATAATGGGGAATCAACAATTCCCAACTATCCAACAAACATGAGGTTGGTTGTACGGCAACTGAGAAAGCTAACATGCTTACCCATCAGTTTGCCTCAAACTCTATTTTGGGCCCAGCAAATTATTCCCTCCCTGATTTTCCTTTGTGGACAAAAACCACACTAGATGATCTAAAAATCACCCCATCTCAGGTACACGGTATCAAAAAACCTAGGCACCTCAAAAGCATGTGGACTTGATCTCATCCCGGCTGTACTTAAAAAAGAAATGCTCAGCTTAGGTTGCTCCAATTCTCTTCGAACTCTTCAACAAATGCCTCAATGAATTATGCTTTCCTGACTGCTGGAAAACTGCTTCTATGGTACCAGTTTACAAGAATTTTGGCAAAAGAACTGACCCATTAAATCATCATCTCATTAGCCTCCGCCCTCTTTTTTCCAAAATATTTGAGTCCATAATTAATCAAGCTCTAGTCTACCACCTTACAGCTGCTAAACTTATGTCCAACAATCAATATGGATTTAGGCAAACTCGTTCTACTGCAGATATTCTAACTGCAATCTCTGAACTTATATACCATGCACTGGATAAGACAGGGGAGAGGAGGGAAGTAACCCTAGATATATCTAAGGCCTTTGATAGGGTATGGCACGATGGTCTTCTCATGAAAATCAGATTCTGTGATATTACTGGATGAATACTTAACAATTAAATTGTTCTTAAATAAGAGAAGAATCCAGGTTGTCCTCGATGGTTGTACATCTAAACAATATGATATAAATGTGGGAGTACTTCAGGGTTCGATCCTTGGACCTTTATTATTCCTGATATTCATAAATAACCTCCCTGATAAAATAGTCTCTGAGATGGGTATATTTGCTGATGACACCATGCTCTATAACAGGTACGAGGGGAAATCGAATGAACACATATCTAAGGCAATGATGGAAACCCTAGAGGAAGACCTCCAGTCTGTAGTGGAATGGGGTCAAAAATGGATGATAACATTCAATGCTACCAAGACTAAGCTCCTTTCCTTTAATAATTACAAGAAACCGTCTCAACCACCAATAGTTATGACTAAAGATACATTCCCCAAAAGTACTTTCTTCAAACTCCTCAGCTTAACGTTCACAGGGAACATGAGTTGGAACAGATACATCGAGAGCATTGCCGCGACTGCTGTAAAGAAGATGGGCTCTCTCTACCATACTAGAAAGTTACTTACGCCTGAAAGTATCCTGTACCTCTACAAGGTTACCATTCGCCCATGTATGGTGTACTATTGTCACATTTGGGCTGATGCATTTGCTATTAATCTCTCATTCCTGGACAGGGTTCCAAAGAGAGTTGCCAACCTGATGGATCCTGGACTGTAATCTAAACTTCAACCTCTGTTCCATCGACGAAATGTTGCATCCCTCTGCCTGCTTTACAAGTATTTTAATGGTGGATGCTCCAACGAACTACAAGCCCTTGTATCCCCTCGACATAAAAACCCTTGACACACCCAACAAGCAACAAAGTCCCACCCCTACACAGTAGAGATCCCTTTATGTAGGAAAGCCTTCTACTCAAATAGTTTCTTCCTTAGACTTTGGGATTCCCTTTCCGGGTTCCTGCTTCTCCTACTGTACTAACATGCAGAAGTTCAAGTTTAATGTGAACAGATATCTTGATGCTTAGTTCCCTACAGAGTATCTCTGCAGTAACCCCCTACATCAAAGTGGCACTGCACCTTGTTTGGGGTGAAAATGTAATTAAAAAAAAAAGAAAAAAGTAGGCCTGCAGTTACTTTAAGTAGTGTACATAGGTTTACAGAGGTTCTAAGTGGTGGGTAGTTTTGCAGGTGGCGCTAAAGATCGAACGTAGGTTTATAGGGGCGCTAAATAATGCAGGTAGGTTTACAAGAGTGCTAAAGTGTTGAGGTAGATTATTAAATTCAATTCAGTTTCAATTTATTCAGCATAGGTTAAAACATTACATGTTTCATCGCTGTTAAGAAGGACATGGGAAGCGAGAAAAAAAAGGAAAGCAAATAAAGAGGGAGGGAGGAGTGCTGCAAATTTAGACAGTAAAAAATACAGTTAACCAGCACCTGTCCAACTTAGTCTTGAACTGATCCGTTGTTGGTGCAGTGATAACTTCAAGCAGCAGTTTATTCCAAGGAACCGATATGCAGATAGAAAATGCGGCTTTTCATTAATTTAGCTGAAATCTCTGATGAAACTTCAGATGTGCTAAGAAATACAAGTAGGTTTGCAAGTGCATTAAGGGGTAGGAATACGTTACAAGGGCGCTAAGGGTTGAGGTAGGCTTACAAGTACACTAAGAAGTTGAGATAGATTGCATGATCGCTACGAGATGGAGATAAGTTTACAATTCTAACAAGAAGACTACTTTAAAAGAGAAAAATGCTTTTTTTTTTCTATTTAGATTAGCAGCAAAGGTTTTGACAAATTTTGCAATCTCAAAGTGAGCTCCATCCAGAGCTCTATTCAATTTTTCCCTTTCATTCAAAAAGGATTCAAGAAACACGTTTGCTGAGTTTTCTTTAAGGTTTTATTTGGAAAATATGTGTTTAGGAGAAAGACAAATGCTATCTTATCTAGTTAATTACTATTTAAACTTAAATTTCTACTAAATGAAATGAGTTATACAGATGAACTTTGCTAAAATTCGCTGAGATTTCACTTTTTTACATCATAAGCATGTCTCATCCACATGGCTTCCACCAAGAGACTGATCTAAAAACCTTATTTTTTCTTGCTCAAAAAATGTGATGTCATTCTCATCATTTGAGTCTGTTTGGTCTAACGCATTAAACCTCTCCCCCTACCTTGGCACCTGTCTTTCATTCAACCCTGGGAATAATCCTGTATTATGGATCTGAGTTATCATTATACACTCTATGTGACCCTTGTCAAAATTCACACTAGCTAACTTAATCGCTACTGATGTAGGGCCCCTATTATGTAACACTCGTTCTTATTTTCTTCTTCCTATTTCTCAACTCTAGAAATTACTCAAACTCTACTTACCACAACCACATTCCAAGTATGACGATGGTGCTACCAGATTAGGCTGTCTGAAGATATTGAATTCCTGACCTTAAAATGCACCAAACATTGATGATATTGTTTTTTCTCTTTCCTTCTGTAAAAATCGATCATGCTCTGCAAAGCCTACAATAAACAACCACAATTATCTTCTAAATTTAACCAAACCAAGCAAGTAAATATGAAGAAGCATAATATCTTTTACCAAAATAACAGGATTTGGCATTAAATAACTTGGAAATCAAACCTCTTTGTAAAATTATTTTGACTTTTTTTGTAACTAATGGCTGTGCTAAACAACCAATCAAAACGTCGCAAAATTATTATAAAAATCATCGAATTTTGGATTCAATCAGTTCGCCATTTGCTACGTCACGGACCGCATTTAATTCTTCGCTGCCATCTTGGTTACTGATCTGAACTACGCCGCCATCTTTGTTCAGCATAATATCTCAGAACTTAAGAGTTTAACTACGCGACGGACTGCATTTGATTCTTGGTCGCCATCTTGGTTACTGATCTGAACTACGCCGCCATCTTCGTTCAACACAAATGTCTCAAAACTTAACAGGTTATGGGCCCAGCACGCTTCCACATTTGAACATATTAAGAACTTGAAGTGTAAACTTTTATTAAAATGACTGATTTTGACTTTAAATAACTAAATGAGCCCCCCCTCCAAATGAAAAAGTTGATAAGTTGTAAAATAAACCAACCAAACCAAATGTTTACCTTTGAATTTTATTTGGTTACAAAAAGCCAGACGTAAACATTATGATGGCGAATGCATCCTTCTATTAATAAACCTTGAATTCTTTTTTTAAATTTCTTTTTTAGATTGTCGTTCTTGCACGTGTAATAATCGGTCGCAGTCCTGTCTCCCTAACAGCCTCTGGCATTTCTCTTCTAGTTCGGATATTAGAGACTGCTGACGATGACCTAGTTGTGTTGGTGTGTAGCCTTCTATCAAGCCTGGCACACACAAGGGCCGGCATCACAGACGCAATGGTCACTGTTGGTATTCTCGACCTGTTGGTCAATCGGCTATCAACCTCAGAAAATCCCCAGGTGCTAAACGCAGTGGCTGTCACTCTTGGCTACCTAACATTCAACCCGACAGCAACACGCCTTTTGTTCGCAACCTGCAGGAACGTTCCTGGTTTATATAAAAAGCTCAAGATAAACATTGGAGTCCATCCAAAGATTAACAGCAAATTTGAAGAGAATTTCAGGCTCGCTCGTCTTGTTGGTTTGCCATCACAATGGTTTGTTACAATTTAATCTACTTTTTTCAACACAACCACCAAAATAATAGTGTCGTTTTGAGCTTTATTTTTTTAACTATTTATAGGGTAATTGAGCATAACCCAGTAGCTTAATTTTCAAACTCGTCATTAGAGGGCGCTCACATCGCTCACTTGAGGTATGCAAGCACAAAATGGAAACAATACCTCCGCTTTTCTCCCAAACTGCTTACTTATATATTTGGGCAAAATATTAAGATATTTTGTAATAATATACTTATGTTTTAAAATATATTTATTAACAGAAACATGAAAAAAACAATGAATGTCTCGTGAAATATTGTTTGGAATTCGTAAACCTTTTTTTTTTGCATATTTATTTTTGGCAAACTATTTAGATATTTTAAAAGTATATTTATTTACAGAAACATGCAAAAAAAAAACAACAAAAAAAAACAATGAATGTGTTGGTAAATATTGTTTTGAATTCTTAAACTTTTTTATCAATTTTTATTTACTTATTTTTGGTAAACTATTTAGATATTTAAAAAAAAATATTTATTTACAAAAACATGAAAAAATAAAAAGCAATGAATTATCACATTTTTTAAAAAAAGTTTTAACAGTTACAAAATAGTGAATGTACGAAAGAAAAATAGATTAACATTGTACGAATAATTTTATTAGAATTCAAAACAAGATTTCACATTTCTATAAATAGATATATTTTCAAAATATCTCGATAAATGAAACAAACACTTTTAAAAAAAGCTTTTATAAGCTAAGACACAATGCGACACATTTATTGTTTTTTTATATTTCTGTAAACAAATATATTTTTTTTAAATATCTAATCAGTATACCAAAATATATAACATATACACTTAAATAAACATAGTTATTTTTGAAAAACTATGCAATAAAAATAAGTAATAAAAAATAAGTAACCAGTTTTGAAGAAAAGCGATGCTGTTTCCATTTTGTGCTTCCATACCTTTTTTTTTTTTTTAACATAGGCATCGCCACTTATAAAGGCCAAGAGGCCACTCGAGGATAAGGCTTAAAGAGTGTACAGTAGAAATTGAGCGATGCGAGCGCCCTCTAACGACATGTTTGAAAGTTAAGCTACCATGTTATGCTCAATTACCATTTATAGTTTACCAATTGCTAAGTACTGACTCTTCTATTCTCTTAATATTTCATTTATTTTCATTTGTATATGCATGCCCGTATATTTTTACAGAATTATTAAATTTAAGAGAATCACTTGATGAGAAATGGACAACTGAAAAAAAAGTGAACAGTAAAATGAATTTACAAATTTAACACACAATAAAAATCACGCATTTGATAAATAAAAAACTGTAAAAGATCACTGTTTCTCTAGTGTTTGATATAGAATCATCTCTCATAGCCTTGATTGATCTTAAAGTCAGGGTAATTTATAATTGGCATGGGTTTTAAGTCTGAATTATATAAGGAAAGCATGAAAAAGTGTATGGACAGACAACCATGCAGTTTTTGCCTTTTATATATTTATAGACATCGTCATTATTACGGGACAATGAACTCGCCAACATGTGTTATACATTATTACATCATAAAGCTGTGGAATTTCTAGGTTTTATAAAAAAAGTATTCTTGTTTCTTTTATTTTCTCCTCTCAGCCTTGAAATCAACGGTGGACGACCTGTTATTCCACCAAGTAGAAGCAAGGGAGGTAAGTCAGTCAACTCGAATCTAAATCTTCATTTGAGTTCAACCCTCTTTTTTTTTTTATTAATGAGTTACCACTTATCCAGGCCAAAAGCCACTTAAAGATAAGGGTTAATCAAATGGAATGATTGTCAATTGAATGATGACGTATATTATAAGAGGATTATCCATCAACTCCCCATATTTCCTCCTATAACACAGAACAAGCTAGGTAACATACAAATATCCGTGCATGAGGTCGCCAAGCTAATAAAAAACCTAGATTCCTGTAAAGCAACTGGCCCTGATGGCATCCCAATTATAGTGTTAAAAAAGCTTCAACCAGAACTTGCTCCCATACTTACGAAACTATTTAAGCGCTGCCTTAAGGAGAAGTGCTTTCCGACTCCCTGGAAGACCTCATCAGTTTGCCCTGTATTTAAGAATTCAGGTGATAAGTCATCTCCCTCTCAATACAGACCAATAAGTCTTCTCTGTGTTATGAGTAAGTTACTGGAATCAATATTAAATAGAGAAATAGTCAACCACCTCAGCAGGAATAACCTTCTTAGTGACACACAATATGGTTTCCGCTCTGCAAGATCTACCGCAGATGTGCTGACGGTTATATCCCACAGGATTAGTGAATCTCTTGACAAAGGCTTCCTTTCTAGGGCAATTGCTCTTGACATATCAAAGGCCTTTGACAAAGTATGGCATAAGGGTCTACTTCACAAGATTTCCAGCTACGGTATAACTGGAAATGTTTTCTCAATCATTAAATCATTTCTCTCCGATAGGCTCATAAGAGTGGTGGTAGATGGACAAAAATCGGAGGCCTGCAATATAAATGCTGGAGTCCCTCAGGGGTCAATCCTGGGCCCAACTCTCTTCCTGATCTACATCAATGACCTCTCTAAACACATACTTAAATCATTCGTTGACATCTATGCTGATGACACGACCATCTACGGCAACACATCAAAGGCTGTAAATGACGAAGTTCTCTCGGATTCTCTCTCCTCTGATCTCGAGCGCGTGGTTCAGTGGGGGAAGATGTGGCTAGTTACCTTTAATGCATCCAAAACCAAACTCCTATCCTTACATCATCAACGCTCTGATCCCCAGCTGGCATCAATTGTGATGGATGGCTCTCGTCTGGGTGAGGCTCCGTGTTTTGACAAGCTTCTGGGTTTGACCTTTACTCCTGATCTGAAATGGAACACGTACATCAAGTCTGTTGCCAAGGTCGCAGGAAAGATGGTGGGATCCTTCTACCGCTCCAGAAGATATCTCACTACTGATGCAATTCTCTATCTATATAAAAGCCAAGTACGGCCAAGGATGGAATACTGTTGCCATATCTGGGCAGGAGCTGCCAAAAACAGCCTATCATGCCTTGACAGAGTACAAAATAGACTTCATGGTTTAGTGGGGGATGCCCTTTTCTCTACCCTGCAACCCCTCTCCCACAGAAGAGACGTTGCGAGCCTATCCTTGTTTTATTGTTATTTTCATGGCAGGTGCTCGTCTGAACTCCAATCCCTGGTCCCCCCTCGCCAATCTTTCACGAAAAACACCCGTCTAGCTGAATCCACTGTGAAAAATTTCCCCCACTCTATATTTGTGCCTAAATCAAAACGCGGATTTCATGAGCAAAGCTTCTTTCTTAGAACTGCACGCCTGTGGAACTCTGTTCCGTCTGCCTGCTTCCCTCCGGACTACAACTTGGATGTCTTCAAGTCTAATGTTAACAAATTCCTAATGAACCGCCCCCCTAATTAAACACTTCATAAAATCTCCTCACTAACGTGATGTACTTGCAATAACCCTTATCCCTGAGTGGCTTCCGGGCCTTGATAAGTGGTGATCACTGTGTAAAAAAAAAAAAAAAAAAAAAAAAAGGATGAATGGAATGAACAAAATTTGATTATTTAGGTCAAATCTTTTGAACTTTGACCCCTTGGTAGCCAAATTTTTGGCCAAAAACTGATTAAAAAGCTTGCCCTATGTCTGAATACACGTTATGTAAAATTTCAAATGTTTAGACCAAAAATTGGCTGAGAGGTTAAATTGTTTTTAACTTTGACCCCAATTTTGACCCCTTAACATTCACTTTTTGGGGCACAAATCAAATTAAAAAGTTTGATCCATGTCCAAGTAACCCACATCTAAAATTTCAAGTGTTTAGACACAAAATTGGCGGAGGAGTTTTGTAGAGTTTTCAAAGGTCAAATTGTTGAGCTTTGACCCTTTGACAACCATATTTCTGACCGAAAAGCGATTAAAAAGATTTTCCCAAATCTCAATAACGCGTATGTCAAATCTCGAGTCTGTAGACCGAAAATTGACGATGTACTTTGGTAGGGAAATGTACACACACAAACAGACACACAGACATACACACACACAATTTTACTTTTATAGATATATAGATATAAAAACCTTAACATTAATCTTGATTTGAAAAAAAAAAACTCATAAAAAATATCCTAAAAAAATCAAATTTTTTTTTGTTTTGTATCAGTTGTTTGTTATTAAAAAATGATTAAATTTAATCATAAAACTTATCTTATGATGAGCGTTATTTTTTTCCTTGATTTGAATTTTAATTTTTTTAAAGTTTCCTAAAATTTGTCCAATAATTATTTGTTGTAATTTTTTTTTTTGTAACAACAAAAAGAACATGGTTTTGATTGAATTGTCTTAGTAATGTTGTGAAAATAACACTCAAAATATGAACAAGAAGAATCCAAATAATACGAATAATTAATCCTCATCTTAAAAATTTATACACATGAAGCTTGGTTTATATTTTGCCAAATTTATTGAATTAGATTGAAGCATTTTGTTGAAAGTACTTCAAGTACTTTATATCTTTAAATATTTATTCATAATATGACTCTTTTCCAATGGAAAAGAATGATTAAGAGGTGGTATACTGACTTTAAACAAAGATCACCAAATTTAGAAATTGTCATGGAAAGCAGAAAAAACTCCAAGTTGTTTTGGCTGATTAAGGCAGTGTATATGTCATTTTGCATGAATATATGTCAATGAAAAAAAGCTGTGTTTCAAGTGAATGCCGCGTTTGGTAAGAGTTGATCAAAACTAACAATGCATTGATGAGTCAGAGTCAAATATTGTTAGTCAGCTGAGTAAGCAGCAACAGATGAATGCAAACAAAAGCAACCAAAAGTGCAAACATCAGTAGGAAAGTTTTTGCCTCCATATTTTTTAGATGTGTCAAGTATTTTGTTCATCAGATACTTAAAGAAAGGAAGAACAATCAATAGAGAATTTTATATGGCGTTATTGGTGTGTTTCGCTAAAAACAGCCACAAATGCTTAATAAAAATGAGTTCTTTCACCAAGACAATGCACTGTGTCACAAGTCGAATGCAAAACTACATAAATTGCACTTTGAATTGCTTTTGCACGCATCCTATTATCCAAATCTGGCTTCCTAGTGACTAATGACTATTGCAAACCTTAAAAGAATGCTTCAGGGAAAGAGATTTGATTCCAGTGAAAAACACACCATTAATAACTGAGGCATGGTTTAAGGGCAAACATAAATCGTTCTACAAAAAAATCCATTAATCCCATTTCTTTTTTTTTTTTTTACATACGAATCATCACTTATCAAGGCTCAGAGGTAACTCGAGGATAAGGGTTATAACATGTACAGTAGTCAATGGGATAATATTGTAGTAATCGTTAGTAATGGAAATTTGGTAAATTGGATTACTTAAGGGGGTGGTTCATTAAGAATTTGTTTATGTTGGACTTGAAGACAACTAGGTTGTAGTCAGCTGAGAAGCAGGCAAATGGAAGAGAGTTCCACAGGCGTGCAGTTCTAAGAAAGAAGCTTTGTTCATGGAATTTACATTTTGATTTAGGCACAGATAAAGGGTGGGGAAATTATTGACAGTGGTTTCTGCTAGACGGATGTTTTTCGTGAAAGATTGGCGGGGGGGGGGGAACCAGAGATTGGAGCTCAGACGAGCACTTGCCATGAAGATAACGATAAAACAAAGACAGGCTCGCAACGTCCCTTCTGTGGGAAAGAGGTTGCAGGGAAGAGAAAAGGGCATCCCCCACTAAGCTACGAAGTCTATTTTGAACTCTGTCAAGGCCGGATAAACTGCTTCTAGTTTGATAGTTGTCACCTCAGAGAACTCTTTTTCCTTTACTCCCATATATTTTTTGTTTTCCCTTTAAAAAATAAAAGTTTACTTCTTTACCCAAAACAAACAAATTCTCTTGCAAAACAATTCAGTAAATACCCCTTTTCTCTTTGTTTCAGCCATTTCTCGATCACAGACCTCGATAGGTCGTCAGCGTTTTATCAGTCCACGTGGCTGTAAAACTAAGCAGCCACGCTCGAAATCTGCAATGGTTGCGATGCAAGCAGGTGCGTCAGTCAAAACCTGGAATCCAACCAGTTCAAAGATGCCAGCTTTTCAAAGATCAAAAACAGTGCATGAAGAAATTGTACCAATCAAAGAACTCAGTCAACAAAGTTAGCCCTCACCTTCCCCACAAAAGTTTGCCCTACCTTCCCACAAAAACAAACCTGTGATTAACTCCTAAGGGAGATATGCAAGTTACGAAGAAATCAACAAGAACTTAAGTAAAGTTCTCAACAACAGATAAAATCATTTATATAATAAATGCACCTTTTGTTTGTACTTACGTTATCACCTTTCACACACATAAATAACATGAGATCACCCAATGTTGATTGGTGATTAATAGGGCTATGACAACAGCATATTCTTTTGCTTGTTTTGATTCTCAGGTATATATCCATTGACATCTTATATGTTTTTATATAGAGTGATGTAATTCTCGGTTGATTAATTGTGTCAAATTGTGTCAGATATATACTTGAGAGTCAAAATAATGAAAAGAATATTTTGTTGTCATAGCCCTAGTGATTAATCTGATGTTGTTAAAATAAAAATATAAAAAATATACGATTTTGCCCATTTTAAAATGAATTGTTCTTAAATAATATTATATTGCCTCATTGGCTAAAACTGTACGATTTTAAATAAATACATATACAAAAGTAACATTCTTATTATTGATTTATCTGACAATTATTTTTACAGTAATAAGACAGAGAATGTTGCTTTCAAAAGAATTAAAATTGCTATAATTTTAAATGAATAAACGGAACTTCTACACTTTATGGACCGTGCTTAAATAAAAAGGTTATTTTTAAGAAATCCATTCTAAACATAGGGAGGGGGGTAACTATTCTGTATTTTCATCTAATAATTTCATAAACAAAAGATACTGTAAAAATTGGATTTAACTTGGAAATACTATCTAAAAAATAGCACGGTCTGTATTCTGCATAAGTAAAAAATAAATATAATATAAAAAAATAAATATAGAAGAAACATGTCGATTTATTTATTTCAAGAACATTTTGTTGATAATGACAATTATTTTTTTTTTTACATGGGGGTCACCACTTATCAAGGCCCGAAAGCCACTCAGGGATAAGGGTTATTGCGTGTACAGTAATCAATGAGATAGTATTGTAGTGATCATTAGTATTGGGGTTTTTGATAGAATGTCCTACCTAAGGGGACGGCTTGTCAGTAGTCTGTTTATGTTGGACTTGAAGACGTCCAAGTTGTAGTCAGGTGGAAAACAGGCAAGCGGCAGAGAGTTCCACTGGCGTGCAGTTCTAAGAAAGAAGCTTTGCTCATGGAATCTACGTTTGGATTTAAGCACAGATAAAGAGTGAGAAAAATTATTGACAGTAGTTTCAGCCAGACAGGTGTTTCTCGTGAAAGATTGGCGAGGGGATTTATTGCGAGAAAAAAAAAATGTGTAAGCATTAAATTTGTTGTTGTTGTTTTTATTCAATATTGATATATATATTGGTCATTCAGTGTGATGCAAGTGAAAAAGGTATGGGAGCTGCATTGCTACAAGAAGGTCAACCATTAGCCTATATCAATCGAACACTTACAGACACAGAGACTAGATATGCACAGATTGAAAAAGAACTGTTAGCATTAGTACACGCATGCGAACGGTTTCACCAATATACGTTCGGTCAACAGGTTACAGTGCTGGAAACAATAATGAAAAAAGTATTGGGGAAATGCTCAAAGCGACTGCAAAATATGTTGATGCGGTTACAAGTTTACAATGTGATAATTCTGTACCATCCTGGCAAAAAGACGTTCATTGCTGATACACTATCAAGGGCATATATAAATGAGTGAATAGCAAATATATAGATGATGAAAATGTCAAGGAAACTGAATATATTCCTGTGACAGAGGGAAGGTTGCTGGAATTACACTCAGCCATAAAAGAAGGCATGAACATGCAGATGTTTCAGCAGGTAATTTTGGAAGGATAAAGTACATCTTGAACCAGAGGTGAGACCATATTTTAATATGCGGAATGAAATCACTGTACAAGACGGGTTAATTTTCAGAGGAAACCGAGTAGTGGTCCCAACTACCCAGTGGGCTGTGTTGAAAGAAAGATTGCATTCCACATACCTTGGTGTCGAAGGATATTGCAGAAGAGCGAGAGAATGTTAGTACTGGCCAAATATGAACAATGACATAAGAGACTATGTTTCAAAATGCTCCATATGTAGAAAATATAAGGTACTCAATCCGGCAGAGCACTTAATGGTCCATGAGATTCTGAAGAGACCCTGGGCAATAGTAGGAGTAATTCTCTTCAAGTTTGCAGATAGGGACTATCTCTACACAGTTGATTACGTGAGCAATTTCTGGGAAATTGATTATCTTTCAACTACACAGGCAAAGACGGTGATCACTAAACTTAAACACATTTTGCACGACATGGAATACCAGATCAGGTAGTTACTAATAATTGACCCCAGTTCAGTAGCCATGAATTTTCAACCTTTCCAAGAAAATCATGTTTTATACACATACCTGCCTGTGCTTACAACAACAAAGCAAATAAAAAAGTAGAATCTGCGGTAAAGATAGCAAAGAATCTTTTCTAGAAAGAGATGGATGATAAGGTTGATTCATAACTAGCAATGCTGGATCACAGAAATACGTCAGCTAAAGGTCTGTTATTACCAACACAGAAACTGATGTTCAGAAGAACAGAAACGCTTCTTCCAACCAGAGAGAATCTACTCAAACTAGAATTGCCCAAAAATTTAAACAAGATGATTAAGTACTTCAATCACAAAGTAAAACCACTTCAACCTTTGCACTCCGGAGATGTGGTGTGGACGAAATCACACATAAAAGATCAGAAAGAATGGAAGAAAGTCATTGTATGGCAGAGACTGCATGAGAGATCATACCACGTCAAAGTTAATGGAGAGTTGTATCGCGGAATAGGGTAGATTTGAAAAAGGCCCCCAAAATAGAAGAACCCCATTACCATCTCTGATCTACCGCCCATACCAAGTAAGGTACCAACGAATGTAGGACCAGATACAGGAGAGGCATGTGACCCCTCAGACATCTCAGCAACAAAATGATGAAAGAGAAAAACCGAGCCCAACACTATCTCTATCAAAACCAAGTCCAAAGAGGGTGAGAAGGACATGGTCAGGAAGACTAATAAGAAATCCGGCTAGGTTCAAAAACTATACATCGTAAATTGAGTCTAAAGAGAAAAGGGCAGAATAATCCCTATTAGGTAAGAGGGTAGTCAAGCCCAATGAATGCCGAGGTCACTATTTTATTTTTGTCTGTTACCATTTATTAGATCTTTTGCTAAATTCTTTCTTTTTTTTTCAGAAAAGGGAGATTTTGCATGAGGAACTAATTAGGGTTTATATCGCCTTGAGCAGTGTTTAGTTTGCCCTGAATAAAAGGAGCAATGATCCCATGCATGTTTATTGTATTTTATCGATTACATCCACATATAAATAATAATGAAACATTTTCTTTTTTTCACCATTTTTTTCCGGATGTTCACACAAAAATATAAGGCACTCTGCAGGACAGTGACATATTAGCAACAGAGACGAGTTATCGACCCCTGTTCTTCGAAAGAGAAATAACGTCTAGCCATTATGTGAACCTCAAATATAAACAAGTGTTATGATAACGCAAAAATATATAATAACAAAATAAATAACACAAAAATATGAAAATCGAAACATTTTATTGTATAGAAAATGTATCAAAATATAATTTTTATGAATTAATATAAATTATTTTCAATGAGTGATTCATAACTGAAAATAAAATAATAAATATGTTAAAAACATGAAATATTTATAGATTATTTTTAGAATTATTTGTTTTATTTTTTACAGTAAGGTTGTATAAAAATGTAGCAAAGTATAATTCCAAAAAACATGAAACATTTATAGAGGTTTAAGAACAGTTTTTTTTTGTACAGACAGATTGTATAAAAAATGTATCAAAATATAATTTTAGTTTGCACGCACTTTTAGAAAAGGAAGAGTTACTGGCTCCTATTCTTTGACTGATAAGCAACATCTGTCGGCAGTTCTTGAAATTAAAATACACACATTCGCCTCTTGTCACTGACATGCAAAAGTGCCAAATAGAATGCCATTTTTGTTCTTCGTTATTGTAGCGAAATCCGACAACCGAAAAATGAATCTTCATTAAAAAAACAATAGGTAAATGTGTAGTTTAGCGGCGTCAATTATTTGACAAACAAAAATTTATAAAAGCTATTTATTTTTATATAAAACACATTATTACACTCAAAGCATGAAATAAAACCAGAAAAAAATTATGAAACTAAATATGCAACATTCGACGCCGCTGTAATTCGGCCTTTCTAAGGTTTGACAGTTTGGCTTTTTTAAGGCCAAATTTGGCCTCTTTTTAACGCACTTTCATTACAAAAAAATATGGTGGCCAAAAATCTAGTTCATGAAAGGGTGTAAAAAAGACCACTGAAAAAATTTAATTTTTATTATTTTTTTCAACATTTTTTATTAGACTAAATGTACACCAACAGAGGCCACCATCTTGTTTTGAAATTTTGGCCTTTCTAAGGCTTGCCAGATTAGCCTTTTTAAGGCCAAATTTGGCCCTTTTTATACTCTTGCGTGGAACCATGGTCCCTGCATTTTGGCTTCAAAAAGGCCAATCTGGCAATCCTTACAAAGGCCAAATTTTCAAAATGTTGGCGGCCTCGATTGTTGTACCTTTAGTCTCATAAAAATGTTGAAAAAAATAATAAAAATTAAATTTTTCAAGTTTTATTTCAGCCTTAAGGTCTAATAATGTGTTTTATATAAAAAAAAAATAATTTTTATAAATTTTTGTCTGTCAAATAATTTACACCGCTGATGGCTGACCCACTCGAACAAGACAGATGATGAGGGGGGGTTCTGTCATGATTTCGCCATTGCCTATGACCTCACCCAGATTGTTCACGAACCCACCCGTGTGCCCGATACTTCCGGTCAATACACTAGCCTTCTAGACCTTTTTCTCACAACTTCCCCTGAGCTATGTTCATGTTCCGTTCTGTCCTCTCTGGGATCTTCCAACCACTCGGGTGTATCAGTTAAGATAAAAACAAAATGCAATAAGTCTTCAGATGTACCTCTACACCGTACTGTATATCGATACTCTACGGCTGATTGGGATAGCTTTCGTACATTTATATCTGATCTACCCCTACATTCCATGTTTAAAAAGGATGTGTCCTCTATAGTATCAGAGCTGACTGAATGGTTAATTGTAGGCATAGACCGATTCATACCATCAAAAAAATTCCAACAAAAACCTAATAACCAGCCATGGTTCTCCCCAGAATGTGCTGCTGCCATCGCGCACTGAAATCACTTTTTTCCATAGCTACCAACGTAATAGATGCACTGTGACTAGAGCTGCTTTCAGGACTGCCAGCAACCACTGTAAAAGAGTAATAAAAAATGCAAGAGAGCTATATACTCAGTCCGTTAAATCCAAAGTAGCTGAGCAGCAGCTTGGTCCCACCAGTTTTGGTAAATAGCAAACAGGATCCTGAACAGAAGTGTACGTTCTATCCCAACCATCATCAATGGACCTGAGGTCATCTTGTCAGCATCAGACAAGTCCAAACTATTTACCAAGAACTTTGCTGCTAATTCTGCCCTATGCGACGAAGGCCATCAACTCCCCGTATTTCCTCCTATAACACAGAACACGCTATGCAACATACAAATATCTGTGCATGAAGTCGCTAAGCTAATCAAGAACCTTATTTCAGTAAAGCAACTGGCCCTGACGGCATTCCAATTATAGTGCTGAAAAAGCTTCAACCAGAACTTGCCCACATACTTATAAAACTGTTTAAGTGTTGCTTAAAGAGAAGTGCTTTCCAACACCCTGGAAAACCTCATCAGTATGCCCTGTATTTAAGAATTCAGGTGATAAGTCGTCTCCCTCTCAGTACAGACCAATAAGTCTCCTGTGTGTCATGAGTAAGTTGCTGGAATCCATATTAAATAGAGAAGTAGTCAATCACCTCAAAAGAAATAACCTTCTTAGTGACATGCAATATGGTTTCCATTCTGCCAGATCTACAGCAGATGTACTAATGGTTATATCTCATAGGATTAGTGAATCTCTCGATAAAGGCTTCCTTTCTAGGGCAATTGCTCTTGACATATCAAAAACCTTCGATAAAGTATGGCATACGGGCCTGCTTCACAAGATTTCCAGCTACGGTATAACTGGAAATGTTTTCTCGATCATTAAATCATTTCTCTCTGATAGGCTCATAAGAGTAGTGGTTGATAGGCAAAAATTAGAGACTGTCAGTATTAATGCTGGAGTCCCTCAGGGGTCCATCCTGGCCCCAACTCTCTTCCTGATCTGCATCAAAGATCTCCCAAAACACATACTTAAATCATTCGTTGACATCTATGCTGATGACACGACCATCTACGGCAACACATCAAAGGCTGTAAATGACAAAGTTCTCTCTGATTCTCTCTCCTCTGATCTTGAGCACGTGGTACAGTGGGGAAAGAGGTGGCTGGTTACTTTTAATGCATCTAAACCAAGCTCCTATCTTTACATCATCAACGCTCTGATCCCCATCTGGCATCAATTGAAATAGATGGCTGTTGACTAGAGGACGCTCCATGTTTTGATAAGCTTCTGGGCTTCACCTTTACTCCTGACCTGAAATGGAATACGTACATTAAGTCTATTGCCAAGGTTGCTGGGAAAATGATAGTATCCTTCTGCCGCTCCAGAAGATATCTCACTGCTGATGCAATTCTCTATCTATATAAAAGCCAAGTACTTCCAAGGATGGAGAACTGTTGCCACATCTGGGCAGAAGCTGCTAAAAACAGCCTATCCTGGCTTGACAGAGTACAAAATAGGCTTTGTGGCTTAGTGGAGGATGTCCTTTTCTCTTCCCTGCAACGTCTCTCCCACAGTAGAGACGTTGCAAGCCTTTCTTTGTTTTATTGTTACTTCCATGGCAGGTGCTCGTCTGAGCTCCAATCTCTGCCCCCTCCCCCTCGCCAATCTTTCATGAAAAACACCCGTCTAGCTGATACCACTGTCAAAAATTTTCCCCACTCTTTATCTGTGTCCAAACCAAAACGTAGATTCCATGAACAAAGCTTCTTTCTTAGAAGTGCACGCCTGTGGAACTCTGTTCCGTCTGCCTGTTTCCCACCTAACTACAACCTAGATGTCTACTAACATAAACACATTCCTGATGAACTGCCCCCTTAAATAAGACACTTCATCAAATCTCAACACTAACGTACTGTACATGCAATAACCCTTATCCCCGAGTGGCTTCCGGGCCTTGATAAGTGGTGACCGGCTTGTAAAAAAAAAAAAAATACAAATTTGCCAAACAATAACTACTTACTGTTTTTTTTTTTAAATCAATTTCAACAATAAGCAATGTTATCTATCTAATCATGTCGCAATTAGTTATATATTACTGCATTATTACATAAAACATGTACTTTGTACAAATAGATGATTGCGTGTCCGCCACCATTATTGTAACAAAACGGACCGAGTTACTTCCCCTGACTTGATGCGAATAATTTATATACACACTTGAAATTTTTTTCAAAAACAATTCTCATTAATAATTAATTTTCCATCTTATCATTTTCATAACTTCTGGATATGTTAATTACTGCGACATAACAGTTCAGTAGATACCATTAATTTCACTTGAAATTCAATTTTCGAATTTTGCTACACTAATGAAGAACAGTCATTTTTTGGCAGGATTGCAGTTTACAGGGAAATCAAGGGACGCAACTCCTGCCAAACTAAAAAGGACGCAAACAGAATCACCGGGGGGCACCTGTTTCAATTTTTAAATTACGAATTTTAACCGAACCTACTACACGTGGAATAATATAACAAGTTTTAAGATTTCTTTTGAATAGTTCATTTCTTTCTAATTCCTTTGTTTTTTATTCGTTTTACTTCTAAATTATTTTCTTCTTTAATTTTTTGTTTTTACAATTTTTTATTATACTTTTATTCTTTACGTTTTTATTTTTTTTTACCAAAATGAGAACTACTATCGTTGACCACGTTATGTCTACGACTGAAGTGGAAGAGCAGAAGTGGACCTATGAGCATTTGTATAATTTACTGCCACCAAATAACGAGGTACAGTTACAAACAGCGGCCTCATTGGGACTCATACCGAATAGGAGTTTCTGCAGCTCGTGTGAGAGAGATCGAATTCTCTATAAAAACGGAGCCAAAGGGGATGGTTTTGCGTGGAAGTGTCCTGTCTGTAAGAAGGGTGGTTTGCCAAGGATGGATTCCTTCTTACAGAGAAGTCATCTGACAATAAAGCAGATTTTAGTTATTTTGCTCAGTTGGAGCATGGAGATGCCGCAGATTAAAATTAAACAGGAAGCAAGTGTGAGTAACCATACAATCGTAGATTGGATGTCATTCATAAGAGAAGTCTGTGAACAGGACATGCTGGACCATCCCATCATGTTAGGTGGGAGAGACGAACATTCGACACCTAAAGAAGTGGAGGTGGATGAGTCATATTTTTTCCGACGAAAGTATAATAGGGGACGTGTGAGGAAGGGCGTTTGGCTTTTTGGCGCAGTGGAAAGAGGCTCGAATTTGTGCAATTTCGCAATAGTGGAAAATAGGGATCGAGATACCCTGTTTCCAATCATAAATTCATGGTGCCTGCCAGGAACAAGAATTATTTCTGACGGTTGGGCGGCTTACCAAGGACTTGATCGACTCGCTCAAGGAATTTATGAGCACGACAGTACGACACTGTCGTCCACGAAGACAACTTCGTTGATCCGTTGGACCCTTCAGTGCACACACAGACTATTGAAGGACTATGGTCACACGCCAAAAAACATATACGAAAGTTCGGGAATCGACAAAATATGTTCGGCTTGCATCTGATGGAATTTTTATGGCGAAAAAGAGAGAAGGGTGAATGTTTTCCACGAATCATCAGATGCATCCGCGAACAGTATTCGTTTTAAAAATTAACTGTTTAATAAAGTTCTATGTTCTTAAAATAATTCTATGTTCTTCAAATAATTCTTTCTTAAAATAATTCATAACTGTTTTTCGTTTTAAAAATTAACTGTTTAATAAAATTCTATGTTCTTCAAATAATTCTATGTTATTAAAATAATTCTTTCTTAAAATAATTTATAACTGTTTTATAAAGTTCTATGTTCTTCCTTTGTTAAAAAAATAACTTATTCAAACAGTTCATTTAAATTAACAAGAAAAAGAAAAATTGAAACAGATGCCCCCCGGTGATTCTGTTTGCGTCCTTTTTAGTTTGGCAGGAGTTGCGTCCCTTGATTTCCCTGTAAACTGCAATCCTGACCATTTTTTGGTACATCTACAGTATTTGAACCGAACTGTTATTATTTATTTATTTTATCCTGTTTACTCTAAGCTAGCCTTAAATTGACCGTAACCCTAATGTAAGTTTAAAGTTTAGTTCGTCAAATGTCGGTTTAATTCGATTCAAATTCCGTAGAAGCACTCATTAATTTAGAGATGGCAGGGTGGGTGATTTAGCGATACATGTTTTTTTAATCTACAAATTTATCTCGGTTTTTAATGTGCGAAAAATCTCGCCCCCTAAAAAGGGAAACTCTTGATTTGTAAAACAAACAGTAAATTTTTACATTAGGTTCAACTCCACAATTTCCTTTAAAATGATGACTTAAAGCAGTTTTCGACTATGCTGAATAAGAAAATCTCATTTAAATGTTGCAGAGACAAGTAGTTTTCGAGATATAAATACTTTTATTATGCACTATAATTCATTGGCCACCATGTTTGTATGCGCACGCAATAAACAAATTCACTTTTCTGCGACTGACCCCCATTTTTTTATATTTTTTTTTATAGTATTTGCGGGTGGGTATGCTGACACAACGAATATGAGTCACTTTTGGGCAAATATCCTTCCCCCGCAACAGGGTGTTAATTCCGAAAGCCGTTCGTAACATTTTTAAAGAAAATTGCGGAGGTGGACTGATTTGTTTATCGCACGCGCATACAAACATGGCGGTCAATGAATTACAATGCATAATACAAGTCTTTATATCTCAAAAATTAATTGTCTCTGCAAAATTTAAATGAGATTTCTGGTTCAGCATAGTCGAAAACCTATTTAGTCATCATTTTAAAGAAAATTGTGGAGGTGGACCTAATGTACAAAAATACCAAACAAAACAAACTTGGAACCATCTTTTACCGAAAAATATTGCAATTTTTAAGCGCCTGCGTTTTAACAAAACAAACGGTTACTTCATATCGATTTTTTTTTTCTTTTCACGTTTAAACGCATACTAATTTCTTGAACGCCGGAAGCACTTCAACGGGTTTAAACGCAATTTGTTGTTTTGGGCGGATCAAATAAAATGGTATTTATTTTTTCGAAGGTGAGTTCTTTCTTAATCCTTTCATTTTATGCGTTTTCGAATGAATCAGTTTTAAATTCGGTATTTATGCAGAGTACGAACCTTCTTCTTCTTCTTCTTCTTCTTCTTCTTCTTCTTCTTCTTCTTCTTCTTCTTCTTCTTCTTCTTATTATTATTATTACTACTACTACTACTACTACTTACTTACTTACTTACTTATGTATTTTTGATATTGCGTTGAAATAATAACGTCATTTCGAAAGCTATTCTTAACACCACGAAAACCTAAAAACGTCGTCATTTTAAAGTTTTTTTGAGGAGTTGGAAAGAAACTTAACATTTGCCGTCATTTCTTATTGGTATTATTAAATTATCGAATAATGTTTCTTGATTTTTTTTTAATTCGCTACAACTTGTTTTTGTGCGTAATTGCTAAAAAAATCACTTTGTGTTAAAAAAGAAATTAAAAAAAAAAGTAATAAGGTATTTGTTACCGTGGTGGCTGAAGTAATGACGTTATTATTTAGAGATTCAATTCATTCTTAACAAGGGTGTTTTGTAATTATTTCGTACTTTCACATAACAATTTAATAAAAATGGTATCGTAAAACTTGAATTTACTTAAAAATATTATATATATATATATATATATATATATATATATATATATATATATATATATATATATATAAATAGACAGTAGCAGCATACGTGCAAGAAAATAGTTTTCCAAGAACGATAACTCTTGATTTAGTTAAATCGAGTTATAAACCTTGACTGTTTCTGAGAAAAATTGGCAGTCAATTCTCGCACCGTAAGAACATTTGTAAATTTTAACCATTGCCCCTCCCCCGCCACTGAAAAAAAAAAAAGAAAAAAAAAGGAAATAAATATAAAAACGAGATTCTATCTTTTTCTTTTGTGTGTGTGTGTATGTGTGATCGCACATCAACAGCATGGAAATATCTCTAAAAATTAAATATTAAAAGTTCTATACTTTAGATTAAGGTTCAGGTTATTTTAGTATCTTCACATTTGCAGATATTTTGAAATACGCAAAAACAAAGAAAAAAGAAAATTATTATTTATTTACCTTCATTGCAAGAGGTTAAACATAAGATCACGTAAGATTTTGAAAAGCTAACACACTAGAAGTGCATCCTGGCCTATAAAAAATGCCAGATCACCTCCACCAGTATTCCCTAGTAAGTGCTCTTCAGGCAATTTGCAATAAATGTTTTCCTTTTTAAAAAGAGAGAGAGAGAGAGAGAGGGGAGAGAGAGAGAGAGAGAGAGAGAGAGAGAGAGAGTAAAATCTGGGAGAGCGAACTTCCTGATCATCTAACTACTTATCTGTATTAACTATTAACACCATATCATTTCTACCGATAATTATAAATGCTAACATGTAGTTTAGCCAAGCTATCTAAAAATGGTACAAAAGTTTTTATTGATTTGAAATTTCAGTTTAACCCCCCCCCCCCCCAAAAAAAAAAAAAACTGTGCTTTTGAAAATCTTGATTCCATCCATCAACAAGCTTATAATACTTCGGTTGTTGGTGAAAGTGCACTGAGAGACCACCCGAAGACTTACCTTTAAGAAGTTGATTACGAGAAGGTTGAAAATAAAAAATACGCCTTTCGGAATAAACATCCCTCAACCTCCCCATGTTAAGAACGGGTTTCAAAACAAACACCCTTTGGAGGTTGGACAACCAGTACACATTGAATTTTTTTTTTAGGTCTTACATTTCGCTCATCTTGTGTGGGCTTTTTCAAGAAAGATAGTCAATGAGAAAGCCCGCATAAGATGGGCAAAACGTTGAGCCTCTAGGTTTTTCCGCCTCCATTTTAATTTCCTATCATCAGATTTTATCCATTTTTAATAATCATATAGATTATGTTCAATTTTTAATAATCTTTTAGATTATGTTCAATTTTTAATAATCATATAGATTATGTTCAATTTTTAATAATCATATAGATTATGTTCAATTTTTAATAATCATATATACATGTTCAATTTTTAATAATCATATATACATGTTCAATTTTTAATAATCATATATACATGTTCAATTTTTAATAATCATATATACATGTTCAATTTTTAATAATCATATAGATTATGTTCAACTTTTAATAATCTTTTAGATTATGTTCAATTTTTAATAATCATATAGATTATGTTCAATTTTTAATAATCATATAGATTATGTTCAATTTTTAATAATCATATATACATGTTCAATTTTTAATAATCATATATACATGTTCAATTTTTAATAATCATATAGATTATGTTCAATTTTTAATAATCATATAGATTATGTTCAATTTTTAATAATCATATAGATTATGTTCAATTTTTAATAATCATATAGATTATGTTCAATTTTTAATAATCATATATACATGTTCAATTTTTAATAATCATATATACATGTTCAATTTTCTCTCGTGATGTTAACTTAAGGTCATCTAAATGCTTTTGTATTTCTCAAAATCAGTGATAAAGCGAGGGAGCTTGGCCAGGAGAATATGCAAGATGGGGCAAGATTTCCCAAATAAATTCTTCTAGGAGATCTTTGGTCAGTAGTGCTGTTTGAAGATGAGCATTATCATGATGGAAGATGACTCCCTTCCTTTTAACTAAAGAAGGTTGTTTTCGGATCAACATGGGTGAGGATATTGCAAAAAAATATGATTAATGCTTTTAACAAACTAAAAGAAAAAATTATAAATTAATCATGATGATATGTTTTAGTAATAATAATATACATAAAATATATTACACTGGTTCAAAAAGCCTCTACTATAAACGGATAAAAACTTGTGCAACAACCTGATATACTTCATTTAGGATTTACCTCCATCTTTGGAGCTGGGTCAGTTTAGTGTATGTTCATTCATCATATATACTCCCTCTGGTCGCATATTTTTGCTTGTTGACATAATAGACATGATAGATGGTGCACGTCTGCACAACAGATGACGATGTTTAATGCAAAATTGTTAAAGGTGGCATTAATACTTGAACATTTTGTTTCAGGAAAATTATAAAATGGAAAAAGCACCAAGTGAGCCCGATAACCAACTTTTACCAACCCACTCAGCATCGTACCTCGAAGAATGGCGACCCCTGATTGGAGATATAGCACACCAGCTCGACCAACGGATCCGACACCACGTAATTTCTGACCTACCTGTTGAATTTTCCAAACTGTACGATGTAGTCGCCATCTTACACCTTCTCTACCTCGACAATGAGTCAGTGTGTCAACGTTTTGGCGAACGCTTTGTCCGAATCATCTTTATCCGACTCATGGAGATTCTTTTTTTGCTCCGGGATTGCGGATACTCTGCCGATGTTCATGGACCATTTTCGCAGCAAATGCTTACCAAATACGGCCGACCAGAAAGTAGCAAATATTTCATGGTTGTTCGCCTCTGTGCACAGCATGATCCCGATCATGTAAAATTTCTTCTTACTGATCTTACTGATAATGACGATGGAGGCTGGGAGCAGAAAAACGTATTCATTCTCTCAGACTGTCTGGATACTTTCATACGGTGGAGTCGTCAACCAGCATCAACGGATAAAGAAAAACTGTTTGGAGAAATAAGCCATCAGCTAGAGCGGCGGATCATGAAGAACATTCTGGAAGGAGACAATGCTGACTTAAAAGTGGAATCGGTCCAAGACTTTTTAGATCAGTTGTTGAATTGTCAGATGCAGATCAACAGCGGATTCGGAATATGTGCCCGCAAATGCAACAAGGAACGAGAAATCCGAATACTCAAGCGTTCATTGCGGATATTTCTGTTCCTGCGACCGTATGGCTATGTTTTTGAGGAGCATGCACCATTCTCGCGCCATGTCATGGATCTTTGTGGTCAACCAGGTGATCATAATTATCGAGCAATGCTCAACTGGTGCGCAGGTGAAGATATTGATATCCTACGAGACTTGCTGTCTGACCTGGCAACAAATGAGATTGAAAGGCGGAACATTCTTGTTCTTTTTGATTGTCTTGAAGCTTTCTCAAGATTTTACAATTGTTTCATGTTTAGCTACGATTGAATTAAATCTGAAAAATTAAAGATTGAGTTTTTCGGACAACACTTCTCATCTTGGATCTTATTCTCACTACGTTTTGGTCGATATAACCTCTGAGGAATTTCTATGGAATTTCGGTACTTATGCAATAAGATATGGATTGTGTTCAAGTAATTATTATCAATCAAGTTATTATTTAGAAGCCTATTCTTAACATGGGAAGGGGGAAGCTTACTATTCTGTATTTTTATCTAACAATTTAATAAATGATAAATACTGTACAACTTGAAAATCCTATTAAAAAATTGCAAGGTCTGTATTCTGTATAATTACCAAAATTTCTAACTGAACTCTTTATTTAATCCATGTGAGTAGATTATTCTTATTCTGTCAGCCATGACCGGGTATAAATGTTTGGTGGTGTAACAGATAGACATTGAATAACAATCTGTTCTAAGACACAGTCTTCTGGAGGTTGAAGGTTCAACAAGCGATACTAATTAAGAATAAAATTTACAAAAAAATTACATAACACTTCTACCCAATCATGGCTGCCAGAATGAAAATAATCTACCTCTGATGATTTAATAAAGGGTTCAGTTTGACATTCTGTATAGCCTTCAGAGTTCAAAGTAAAGAATTCTGAGTTTGAAAAAGTGCATCAGAAGAAAGTCGGAGGTTACTATGATCAAAACATTGTGAGAATAAGTCCAAAATGAGAATAGAAGTCCAAATAATTCAAATAATTGAAATCATCAATCCTCAAATAAAAAATTTTGAAACCTAAAAATAAAAGATTTTTAACCTTTTCTTTCCTCACTGTTTCTTTCTTTTTGTTTTTCATTTTCGTTTGCTTTATTATAGCAGGGGTAAGATCAGGCTCATATGTTTTGGCAATGTCAAGGTTATTTACGATATCCAGGATATGAGAAGGGGTGATAATCAGATCACCAAGCATGGCTTTTCTCACCAATGGAAAATTTGTGAATGAGTGGTTTGTAGAGTTTAACTTTAAGGTGAACCACTGACCAAACAGTTCCACCTTGTTGTGCAAGTGACATTATTATTATTGGATCATGGAGGAATTGTGGATTGTTTATTATTCACGAAACTCTTATAGATTTAAAAAAAATTACAAGTTCCTAATTTCTGCAGGATTTTTTCAACCAGGATTAGAGCATTCCTGTAATGATCTAGTTCTTGTTGATTGCGGTGAAATGTTAGTACTATGCAGTTCTAGGAGGTTCACCCTACCAGGCCTTGCATTCCCTCTTTAAGAAAGGGTTGGTTTATTGCTAATCATCTGAGGTGCCCTTACTGAGGAATGCCGATGGGTCTGCCCAGCCACATTTTGCAGGTCAGAGTGCCCCTCTACAGAGGCACCGACTTCTCAACCCCACATTCCGACCCTGGTGTCTATGTTCTTGCAGTAGAAGAGAACTAAAAACCTTCAATGCATTTTGTTGTCATCTCATTATACTTACTTTTAGCTGCGATTATTTCACCCTTAAAATAGTTTCTTGGTGTTATAGATTTTTGTCTATTTGTAACTGATATATGGCGGTTGAATTGGCGGAATGCTTACTTCAAATGCACAGTAGCAGCTGCACAGTTCGAAGTGAACCGTTGTGGGGAGTAGAATTTCCGCATAGGAACATATGCTTCTATGCCTGCTTTACCCTTATGTTATCTCATTTGCATCCTGTTTAGCAGGGAGAAGAAAGTTTTACTGATGCATTTGTAGCTGACTTCTGGTGGATGAATCTGAGGAATGCCTGCTGCTGATGCACAGTAGTAGCAGCAGAGATTGAAGTGAACTATTGGGAAAAGTTGGGTGTACGGAAAAGTATAATGAGTGCAGAAATGACTTATCTCAAAAAAACCCGATGTGTCTGCGTAGAAAAAACCAAAAATGACAAAATGCAGCTGATTTTATGCTCAATGATCATACAAAAGTAATGTGAATTCTTGCTGTTTGTATGCAAATTAGATGATCTTCAATTGCATAAAAGCAAACTGTTTGAAAAACGGATCAGTTCATGTGAAAAAAAGCAAGCTGTACATACATACTGTGTTGAGGTGTAACGGATTATTTGCTTGAGACAACACGAAAGGTTAATAGAGAGGAAGAAGAAAACTACAGTTATTCACTGCTGAAGAAAACTGCATAGAGCTTACTAGAGAATTTGTGCATGAAGATATATGTTTCATGCCTTCTTTGACCAATTCTGTTATCTCATTTGTATTTTTATTTTATGGAAATTGCTCCGGACAAGGCATGAAACCACTTGATGTAAGGAACTCCCCCCCTCCCCAAATAACAAATACTACTTCAAAAACTAGCAAACAATAAGTGTTAGATGGATTCTAACCAAGCAAACAGCAATTCTTTCCCCTTTATCATAAAAATTGCTAATGAAATATGAGGACTAAAGGACAAAGGAAACAAGAGTTATGAGGTTAACAAACTATTTTTGTATTTCTTTGTGCTTTACTATACTGAACTGATTTTGGTCATGTATGGACCAATCAAGTGACTTGGCCTATTAATCATTTCAGTGAACGTTTTAAAATTTTTCTGACTGAAGAGCACAGATGTCCAGTTGCCAGCAAGGAGACAACACCTTCCTTTCCCCCACTATCTATCATTAGATGGCAGTCTGCAAGGATGGATATCATACAGCATCACCCACATAGATTATTCTCACAGAAAAACTGCTATCATGCAGTGTCCCACACAGATACACGAAAGTGATCATAAACCCTTGGAAATGATCAACTTAAAAAATTTGGTTGCAGCTCCACCTTGCCACCAACGCATGCTACTACATTTGCAGGGGTATGATATGACAATTGTATATCGCCCTGGAAAAGATATGGCACTAGTAGATGGATTCTCAAGGTTACCAAATAAAAAAGCTAAAGAAGCTATTGACTTGGATCTGAGGGTGGATTTTGTTCAATTTTCAACCCAAAAGCTAACTCAGCTAAACCAAGCAACAAGTGAAGATGCCACACTATGTGAATTGAAGGACATTATTCTGAGAGGTTGGCCCGGCACTCTCAGAGAAATGGGCAAGAATATGTAACCTTATTGGCCCTATCGAGACGAATGGTTCATTGAAAATGGCATATTATTGAAAGCAAACAGAATAATAATACCTAAATCGATGCAACAAGAGGTATTACAGAAAATACATTATGGGCACCAGGGGATGGAGAAATGTAAACTCCGAGCCAAAAGTTGCGTTTTTTGGCACAACATTAACAAAGACATCGACAACATAGTACAACAATGTACCATTTGCCAGCAGCACCAAAAAATGCAGAGTGCTGAACCCCTGATGCCCCATGAGATTCCGGTGAGGCCATGGCAGATAGTGGCTACCAACTTATTTCACGTTGAAGGTCTCAACTTTATGCTCATTGCGGACTATTATTACAAGTTCCCATTTGTGTGAGTGTTTAAGGACGCTCCAGTCAGGAAGTTATTAAACTGACAAAGCAAATATTTGGAGAACAAGGAATTTCAGAGAGAGTGATAAGTGACAATGGCCCACACTTCAGCTCGATACATTTCAAGCAATTCGCAAAAGAATGGGGTTTTGAACACCACACATCCTCACCTAAGTTTCTGCAGTCAAATGGCTTTGCTGGACGCTGTATCCAGGGAGTGAAATCTGCATTCAAAAAAGCTGCCTCAAGCGGTCATGACTTGGATATGGTACTATTATGCTTGCGTTCAACTCCTTTAGATCATACCCTTCCCTCAATAGATGAGCTTATATACCAAAGGAAGTTAGCAGGGAACATCCCAATCAAATGCACCAACCAAAACGCTAACAAGGAGGAAATAATGGAACGACTGTATCAGAAGCAAGAAAAACAGAAGATGTACCATGATCAACATACAAAAGAGCTGCCCAGACTGCCCATCGGACAACCTGTACGTGTTAAATGAAGAAGCAGGTGAGTGGTCTCCTGCAGTTGTCACACAATTGGACCGAGAACCAAGGTCGTACATAGTACAGACCCCCTCCGGAAAAACTCTTTGTCGAAATCGACAGCATCTTAGAGTAATCCCCTCCAGAAGCATAGCACATCAAGAGATGCACTCCACTGAAATTCCTCAGGAACCTGCCAGAGACGGTTCATCGAGTATAGAGACGGACAGTACACAATGTCAACAGGCACCTTTCAAACGTACACCCCATGGAGTGCCAGATACGGGCACCTATAGCAACCATACAACAGTTCAAACCACTAGATCTAAACGTGTCGTCAGACCCCCCCCCCAAAAAAAAGATTTAGACAGTTACTAACTGACTTTTTATTTTCTTTTTTATCTTATCATTGTAAATAAATTCCTTTTTTTTCTCTTTCCATTTCAATTATTGAAAGAAGAGGGATGTGATAGTATGAACCATTACCTCCCCTTAAAGAACTCTTCAGTAAAGAAGTCTCGGATATACCTTCACTTTCGTTTGACACGGAACGGGAGTTCAATAAACAATGGAGACCGTATTCCGCTTCTCATAAATGAATCTCATCTTTTGGTATTCTTTTACATAATGTTTCAGTATACCACAACCCACAACCTTTACTAACAAATAAATCCAAATAAATGCAATGAAAGGCACATACGATAAACGTGACATCATCAAAAGTGAATAAAAACAAACTCATATTTGAAATGACATATAAAGGATGTTTATTTTCAAAAGTAAATATATAATATAAAAAAATAAATATGGAACATATAAAAAATAAATATGCAATATATAAAAAGAAATATGCAATATATAAAAAAATAAATATGCAATATATAAAAAATAAATATGCAATATATAAAAAATAAATATGCAATATATAAAAAATAAATATGTAATATATAAAAAAGAAATATGCAATATATAAAAAAAATAAATATGCAATATAAAAAAAATAAATATGCAATATATAAAAAAATAAATATGCAATATATAAAAAATAAATATGCAATATATAAAAAATAAATATGTAATATATAAAAAATAAATATGCAATATATAAAAAAATAAATATGCAATATATAAAAAAATAAATATGTAATATATAAAAAAATAAATATGCAATATATAAAAAATAAATATGCAATATATAAAAAATAAATATGTAATATAAAAAAAATAAATATGCAATATATAAAAAATAAATATGCAATATATAAAAAAATAAATATGCAACATATAAAAAATAAATATGCAATATATAAAAAAATAAATATGCAATATATAAAAAATAAATATGCAATATATAAAAAAATAAATATGCAATATATAAAAAATAAATATGCAATATATAAAAAATAAATATGCAATATATAAAAAAATAAATATGCAATATATAAAAAAATAAATATGCAATATATAAAAAATAAATATGCAATATATAAAAAATAAATATGCAATATATAAAAAGAAATCTGCAATATATAAAAAAATAAATATGCAATATATAAAAAATAAATATGCAATATATAAAAAATAAATATGCAATATATAAAAAATAAATCTGCAATATATAAAAAATAAATATGTAATATATAAAAAAGAAATATGCAATATATAAAAAAATAAATATGCAATATAAAAAAAATAAATATGCAATATATAAAAAAATAAATATGCAATATATAAAAAATAAATATGCAATATATAAAAAATAAATATGCAATATATAAAAAATAAATATGCAATATATAAAAAATAAATATGTAATATATAACAAAGAAATATGCAATATATAAAAAAATAAATATGCAATATAAAAAAAATAAATATGCAATATATAAAAAAATAAATATGCAATATATAAAAAATAAATATGCAATATATAAAAAATAAATATGCAATATATAAAAAATAAATATGCAATATATAAAAAATAAATATGCAATATATAAAAAATAAATATGCAATATATAAAAAAATAAATATGCAATATATAAAAAATAAATATGCAATATATAAAAAATAAATATGCAATATATAAAAAATAAATATGCAATATATAAAAAAATAAATATGCAATATATAAAAAAATAAATATGCAATATATAAAAAATAAATCTGCAATATATAAAAAAATAAATATGCAATATATAAAAAATAAATATGCAATATATAAAAAATAAATATGCAATATATAAAAAATAAATATGCAATATATAAAAAATAAATATGCAATATATAAAAAATAAATATGTAATATATAAAAAAGAAATATGCAATATATAAAAAAATAAATATGCAATATAAAAAAAATAAATATGCAATATATAAAAAAATAAATATGCAATATATAAAAAATAAATATGCAATATATAAAAAATAAATATGTAATATATAAAAAATAAATATGCAATATATAAAAAAATATGCAATATATAAAAAATAAATATGCAATATATAAAAAATAAATATGCAATATATAAAAAAATAAATATGCAATATATAAAAAATAAATATGCAATATATAAAAAATAAATATGTAATATATAAAAAATAAATATGCAATATATAAAAAAATAAATATGCAATATAAAAAAATAAATATGCAATATAAAAAAATAAATATGCAATATATAAAAAAGAAATATGCAATACAAAAAAATAAATCTTTTAGCATCCAATTTGGTTTCAAGAAATGATTTCTTATATTTTAAATAAAAAAAAGAGTTCATGATTCAGTGGCTTCACAGAAAATGATGCATTTCTATCAAAGGATGATGATGATGATAATAATCCTGGCCAAAGTGTCTTCTGGTATTTCATTAAGAATTGTTGATTTTTTTTTATGTTGCTGCTGCTGTTGTCTCAGTTGCTGCTATGAGTTTTGGATAGAAACAACAAAGTTGTTGTAGTTGCAGTTATTACAATGGCAGAATCCATTAACGACTGCTAACAAAACTAAAAACAGGTGTAGAAAAACAACTTTTCATTTCCACATATCTTGTGTGCATAAAAACTATGATTCAATTCCAGTCAGAATGTCAATGTAGACAGACGTAGTATTCCCTCTCCTCTCTCGTCAGTCATGATGAGAGGTGGAAGATCAACTTGGACTCCATTAAATTTCTATTCTAATATAACCTTAAATAAGTTTCCAGATTTTTTCGTATGGAAACTTTTATTGATAGTACACACATGAAACTCTAGTCCCCTTCAAAGTAATCTCCTCTGGCTGCAATGCAATTGCTGTACTGTTCCAACAACTTCTGGAAGGACCAATGGAAGTCCTCTTGTATAAGCGTGTCAGTGACCCTCATTACAGCCTCTCATCTCCTCAATTGTCTCATAAAGACAGCCTCCAAATTTTCCTTGAGCTTAGAGAATAACAAAAAGTCACAGGAAGCAAGATTTGGACTATAGGGAGGGTGAGAAACTGGTCTCCGTTGATTGCGGTGTAATGCTGGTTATGTTCAGTTCTAAGACGTCCACCCTCCCAGGCTTTGCTTTCTCTCTTTGAGAAGGATTTTTTTCTAATTGCCTGAGGCGCCCTTACCGGGAGATGCTGATACGGCTGCCAGGCACTTTTCGCAGGTCAGAGTGCCTTTTCTAAGGGGTGCTGACTTCTTAATCCCACTTTTCGACCTTGGTGTCACAGTTTTTGTGGTAGAAGAGAACTAAATACCTTTCATTCAGGAATGAAAATATAACATTATACATACGGTTACAATGGAAAAATAATCTTTTGATAATATGTTCAAATTTGCCTACTAGAGTATTTCTGGTACATGGACGAGAGTTGTCCTTTTAAATGGAAGTTTCCCTTTTTTTTTTACATGCATGCATGACGAGCATAGTTTCATTTTTCAAATTCTGTTCAGATTATGACTTTGTTGCATAAATACGTGAAATCTCGTCTCTAATACAATAGGGAATTTTCCCACCATAACCACACAGAGAGCATTCTTAGGAACGCATGCTTCTCTGGTTGAATCCCCTTTGCATGGAGCTTAAATTAATTTCCAGTTAGGGAACCTGTAAGAAGAAAGTACCGATTTGGCTTATTTTTCCACTATGAATTATATTGAACTTTTCAACTTTGTAGCAACATGTTTAATCACTAATTTATTATACTAAATTCTTGACTTGCCTTAGTCAAGGAGGATTATATTGGAATCCATTACTAGCTTTGAAGCATGCTAGGTACAACGTTTTTTGCAACATTGACTGAATCGACGGATTCTTTCAAGGTAAGTGTTCTGGCTTGTGAATTTCATGTCTTCGAATCTTTTACCTCTGTGAAATTAATTTTTTATAAATAATACCTAATTGCAAGTGACAAAAAGTGATAATTCAAAAAAAAAAAAATAATACGAAAAAACAATAATTATACTGAATAAAACAAGGAATTACAAATAAAGTACAATGCAACATGTAGACAATTTGTGGCACTTTTATGCCTGCTGCTGCCTGCCACTAATTAAAATCAAAGGTTTTTACACTGCAACTTAAATTACCCAATCAATCGCGAGGATTTGAAATTCGTCTTTGAATATTTCAAAAACTAAAAAACAGTGTTTTTCTTTTATGTCTGAGTTGAATATTTGTCAATTTTACAATAATTTAACCTTCAGTTTATTTTTTTGATACTTTTCAAATTAGAATTAACGTTATAATGTGGTATGTGTGCTGATACTATCTTTATCTTTTAATGTCCTCGGTTAGTGAGGAAGAAATCCTCTTAGACCGAGGTAATAGTGCCCTACTAAAAATTGACCGTGTGTATTTTTGCCATAATAAAGAGACAAGTAAATAGAAACAACAAAATAAATTTAAAAAAACAAAACATTTATTTTGAAGATTATATAAGGGGGGGGGGCCTTCAATCCTAAAAGAAAAAAGGGCTTATTAAGATAGTCGACAGATTGATTTGCTAAATATGTCATTTTACGCAAAAACAATATTACATACTTAATTGTCATGTCAAAAATAGTAATATATCCAAAAATTACGAAAACTCAGCAAATAGAGCGCTATTGTGTTTTTAGTAAAAAAAAAAAAGAAAAGTGTATTGCTATAGGCTGCAAATGTCGGAATCTAAATTTTACGTTCCAACCAGAAAACGCATTGATACACAGAAATTAGGAACTCGTGATTTCTGGAAAATCTACAACAGGGGAGTAAATAACGGGTAATCAACAATCCCCCCACTATCCAACAATCATGAAGTTGCTTGCACAGCAACTGAGAAAGCTAACATGCTTGCCTCAAACTCTACATTGGACCCAGCAAACCATTCCTTCCCTGATTTTCCTTTGTGGACAGAAACCACAGTAGATGATCTGGAAATCACTCCTTCTCAAGTGCATTATATCATAAAAAACCTAGATACCTCAAAAGCATGTGGACCTGATCTCATCCCGGTTATACTATTAACAAAATGCTCAGCCGAGGTTGTTTGTTCTCTCCAAACTTTTCAACAAATGCCTTAACAATTCTTTCTGTCCTGGCTGCAAGAAAACTCCTTCTGTGGTACCAGTTTACAAGAATTCTGTCGAAAGAACTGACCCATTGAATTATCGCCCCATTATCCTTCTTCCTCTTTTCGCCAAAATATTTTAATCCATAATTAATCAAGCTTTAGTTCACCACCTTACAGTTATTAAACTAACCGACCAATAATATGGATTTAGGCAAACCTGTTCTACTGCAGATATTCTAACTTTTTTTTCTTTTTTTTTACACGGTGGTAACCACTTATCAAGGCCCAGAAGCCACTCAGGGATAAGGATTATTGCAAGTACAGTACGTTAGTGTGGAGATTTAATGAAGTGTTTACTTAAGAGGGTGGTTCATTAGGAATTTGTTAACGTTGGACTTGAAGACATCCAAGTTGTAGTCAGGTGGGAAGCAGGCAGACGGAACAGAGTTCCACAGGCGTGCAGTTCTAAGAAAGAAGCTTTGTTCATGGAATCCACGTTTTGATTTAGGTACAGATAAAGACTGGGGGAAATTTTTCACTGTTATCTATAACACAGGCAGCATTGAATGTTACCATCCATTTTTGTCTCCATTCAACTATATAGGCTGGAGGTTTTCCTCTAGTTTCCGCCATTGCCTTAGATATATGCTCATTCATTTTCCCCACGTGCCTGTTAGAGAACGTGGTGTAATCAGCAAATATACCCATTTCGGGGACAATTTTATCAGAGATCATTTATCAGGAATAATAAAGGTCCGACCCCTGAGGTACACTCGAATTGATTGTTTTGATATACGACCATCGAGGACAACCTGAATTCTCTCTTATTGGTAACATTCAATGCTGCCAAGACTAAGCTTCTTTCATTTAATAATTACAAGAAACCTTCTCAATCACCAATAGCTAAAGCTAATGATACATTACCTGAAAGTACTTTGTTCAAACTCCTCGACTTAACATCCACAGGGAACATGAGTTGGAACAGATACATCAAGGGCATTGCCACGGCTGCTGCAAGGAAGGTGAGCTCACTCTATCGTGCTAGAAAGTTACTTACGCCTGAAAGTATCCTGTACCTCTACAAGTCCACAATTTACCCATGTACGGAGTATTGTTGTCACATTTGGCCTGGTGCAGCTGCTACTAGTCTCTCGCTCCTGGACAGGGTTAAAAAAGAGAGTCGCCAACCTAATAGGTCTCGAACTATCAGCTAGGCTTTAGCCTCTCTCCCACCTACGGAATGTTGCATCCCTCTGTCTGCTTTACAAATATTTTAATGGTAAATACTCCGATGAGCTACAAACCCTTGTACCCCCTTGACGTAAATACCTCCGACAAACTCAACAAGCAGCAAAATCTCACCCTTATACAGTAAAAATCCTCAGATACCAGAAAGCCTTCTATTCTAACAGTTTCTTCCCCAGAACTGCTAGATTTTGGAATTCCCTTCAGGATTCCTGCTTCCCCACTGTACTAACATGCAAAAGTTCAAGTATAATATAAACAGACATCTTGCTGCTCAAGTCCCTACATAGTATCCCTCCAATTATGTCCCAGATAGTAGCCCCCTACATCAAAGTGGCACTGTGTTTTGTTTGGAGTCAAAATGCAAAATAAATAAATAAATGTCACAATTTTTGTGATCCGCGATTATGTCCCCAGCCCCAGTGTATGTATTGTATTCCTTTAACATCTAAGAAAAATGCAATTTTACCCAATTTTCCATAAAAAATACTTTTAACTATAAATAACTTCCTACTCGATGAATTTTCGTAATTTTTGGATATATTAATATTTTCGACATGACAATTAAGTACGTAATATTGTTTTTGTTTAAAACAGCATATTAACAACAACAACAAAGAAACTCGATCTGTCGACTTTAATCTTAACAAGCACAAAAAAAAAAAAAAACTTGGAACGACCGACTTAATTTGCTTGAAAACAAGAGTAAATATTTATTAAAAATATTAAGCGCTAAGATTGACGACATAAACAGAATTCGATGAAAAATTGTGTATAAACGATAACAATAGTTTTTATATATTTTTTTCTTTAAATATAATTAAATATGGGACCATTTCGAGTTAAAATCTACGGGATCATACATGTATTCGCAGAAAAACATGTTTAAAATATGTAAATATGCTATAATCGAGATTTTAACAAACGAAAAAGTACAGGCGACATATCGTATTTTTGTATCGCTCACGAAAACAGTATTGAAACTTTTTTTTTTTATATTATTCATATTACTACGTTTTTCTTCTTTTTTTAATATATTAATAAATATTAATATATTTTTTTAAAATACTAAGTTGATTTAAACTCGAAAAGCAGCTCTCTCCTCCTGAAAAGATCCAAATTTTTATTTATAAAATTGTTATTGTTTGGTGCAATTACCGAGAACCGCAAACAGCATATTGAAAATATCGTCAATTTAAATATCGTTACCTTTTTTGATATTTTTTTACGACCTGTCCCAGCGTAGTATAAACACCCCCTGTTAAGAACCGCTTTCAGAATAAACACCTTCCCCACCGTCCCCATGTTAAGAACGGCTTTCGAGGTTGGGGTGTGTGTGTGTTTATTCCGAAAGCCGTACTTAATATGGGGTTGTTACGGGTGTTTATACTACGCTGGGGCAGGTCGTAAAAATGTACCCATTTAAAAGTTTTTTTTTTTTTTTTTTAAAGTAGAACTTCAAGAAGTTTGTTTTATCTATCGTCTGGTCATCCCTCGTCAGCATTCCTTCGAGCGAATAAATCCTGTCTTGTGTTCGAATACTGTCCTAAAGATCTTTCCGTCTTGTCATTGATGCCGGCATCATGCAATGGAGTAAAGAGGTATTCGACGATGTGTTTAGAAGAAAAGAGAACATCTTTTTCCCAATTACTCAAAAAAGCAAAATACAAACATATACCTACACCAAAATAATTTTTGTCAAAATATAACGAAATTAAAAGTTAATCGATGTAGAAAATAGTTATATTAAAGTAAACGAGGACAAGCGTTTAGGCGCCAAAATAACCCACGTGCGTTCGACGTTTTTGTTTAGTTTCATTATTATGATTGTTGTTGTTGTTGTTCTGACCAAATGAAATCATATATCTGATAATTCATCGTTTAGATTTATAAAATGTGAATTTATTGATTTTATGATAAACTAAAAGTTTATAGCTCCAAAGTAAATTTTTTATTAAAAATTAAAACAAAATTTTTTGGCATCGCAAGTTCTTTGTAATAAAACTGATAAAAAAGTGCATAGCAGTCACCTTGGGCTTGTGGCGCAATGGATAACGCGTCTGACTACGGATCAGAAGATTCCAGGTTCGAATCCTGGCAAGCTCGTACTTTTTACTCACGTAATTTACCACGTACCTGACGCTTATCTTGCCGCTTTGTTTTTGACTTATTAAGTAAAACTTATTATTTCTCAGTGCTACTATGTTAGACATGGCGTAGCCTTATAATCAGCGATCCGGCTCACGTAACGGCACTCTGACTTGTTATAAAAGAAGCTTGGATCCCTTCATTCTGCTTAGCAACTGGTAATAAACCAATAAATTTGTAGATTACTCTTCGCTACCCCTAAAAAGGGGGGGGGAACTCAGATTGTACTGTGCTAAGTGTTTACGTGTGCACATTTTGAAAAATTGATGAAAAAAAAACAAACAAACAAAAACAAACAAAAACAAAACGAATAAAAAAAATGCCCACATTTATTTTAGATTGTAGAGAGTGAAACATAGGCACCGCCAAAAATGGCCGCAAAATCAAGTTGTTGTTGTTTTTTAAAACTAAATTACATTTATTAAAATCCATTATTTCTGAGTAACTTTTTTTTTCCAGAAAGATAAAACCCTGAATTTTATCATATAGAAAACAGAATAATGTAAAACTTTTTCTACTATTTTTAATTCAATTTTAAATGTTAAATTTTCCCAAAAAGTTAACAATTGACATTTTTTGTCTTGCACAAAAAACGTATTTAAATATTTAAAAAAAAGGGTTTTTGAAATAATTAATTTATTTATTTATTGTCTAACTAAGATTTAGGATGATTTTCTAAGAGAATATGCAAAAATATTATAATATAAGTACCGGAATTTCAAATAATTCCACTTATTCATATAGGTAACCAGATATTTCGCATCTACGTAGAGTTCAGATCGACTCTGTTTACGTTTTCGTTTTGATAATAAGAAAACTATGGAAGACCAAACAGGCCAAAAAAACTTATTTTTCAGTGACGAAAATTTCAATGTATTATTAAGCTGAGGCTGGCCAGTACCAGATGGGTGACCATTTGTATGAGTTTGGTTTTTAATGTGTATGTGTGTGGGGGCTAGGCTCCCCAAAATGGGGGGGGGGCAATTTAAAGCAGAATAAAAAAAAATTATTTCAGCGCGTTTGGTCCACCGTAGTCGAAAGGCGGCAAACGTTTTCAAACGGGATCGAAAAAAATGATGCTATTTTTAACACAAAGGGCACAATATTTATCGAATGTTTTTTTTCTGTATCGATTATTCAAAGCATGCCCTGTTTAATAATGGTCATGCATTATTCGGCTCGCTAAAAAAAAATTGTTAATTTATTTATCAAAAATTTTAAAATGGCTTTTTTCGTATAAATATTAAAAAAAATTTTTTTTTTGTTTTGCTTAACTTAAATTAATTATTTTACTTAACATATTCACCGAATTTCACACTTCAAAACTCAAAAGCGGGATAATTAAACACAATCGAAGTTCTGATATTCAGACGTCAAAATAAGGTATGCAAACAATTTTTTTTTTTTTTTTTTTTTTTAATCTATAATTCTGTCCGTTACAACAACAAAATATGTTTTGTTCAGTTTCAGATGATTATTTTAAGCATATTTGTTCCCACTTCAAAACAAGGGGGGGTTTTGTAAGCAAAAAAAAAATATATATAAATATCGTTTATGAAAAATAAGTACACTGTTATAAAGTTCATTCTTCTCCTAACAATCGCTGAAAATTTCGTATTGATCGGATAATTACCTGATTTTTGGTAGATTTTTAAAAAGACGGTCCGTCAAAAAGTACTGACCTGCCCCCCCAGTTTTGGCGGTGCCTAGTGAAACATAAAATGATTTCTCCATTTTACTGTCATTCTAGCTTAGAGCAGTTAACCATATTTTTTTACCACTAACCCTAAGTCAGAGTGGCAAGGTGATAAAACAACACGTAATCGTCTAAAAAGTAGACCCTGCAAAACACACACACACACACACACACACACACACACACACACACACACACAGAGAGAGAGAGAGGGAGGATTTATCCCCTGTCCTCTGTAATATTAATATTAGATTAATGACAATTACAAAGGTCATGATTGCTAGAATGGGCATGAAATGGAAGATCGTTTTTCGTTAAATTTAGCTGCAAAACTTATCTCTAACACTGAATTCTAAATAGTTACTCTTTTTTTAAATGTATTTTTATTCTTCTTTCTGGAAAATTTTTCAAGGTGTTCCCATGTAATCACCTAAAAAGTAGAATCTATATTTTTTATTTACAATCTATGATAATACTATACAAACAAATATATATATATATATATATATATATATATATATATATATATATTACATAGGTATCACCACTTACCAAGGCCCGGAGGCCACTCGAGGATAAGGGTTAAAGAGTGTACAGTAGTCAATTGGACAATATAGTAATCGTTAGTAATGGAAATTCGGTAAATTTGTTAACTTAAGTGTGATGGCCCATCAAAAATTTGTTTATGTTGGACTTGAAGACAACCATATTGTAGTCAGCTGGAAAGCAGAAAAACGGAAGACATGTTCCACAGGCGTGCAGTTCTAAGAAAGAAGCTTTGTACATGGAATCTACATTTAGGTTTAGGCGCAGATAAAGAGTTGGGGTAATTATTGATAGTGTTTTCAACTAGACGAGTGTTTCTTGTGAAAGTTTGGCGAGGGGAGACCATAGATTAAAGCTCAGGCGAGCACTTGCCATGAAAATAATGATAAAGCATAGACAAACTCGCAACATCTCTCCTGTGAGATAGAGGTGGCAGGGAAGAGAAAAGGACATCTCCTACGAGGCTACAAAGTCTATTTTGAACTCAAAGCAGGATAAGTCCTTTCTAGCAACTTCTGCCCAAATGTGGCAACAGTACTCCATCCCTGGACGCACCTGGCTTTTATATAGATAGAGAATTGCATCAGCAGTCCCTACTGGATCCCTACTGGATTGATTGAAGGATCCCACCATTTTTCCAGCAGCCTTGGCAACGAATTTGATGTCTGTTCCATTTCAGATCAGGAGTAACGGTGAAGCCCAGAAGCTTGTCAAAACATGAGGCCATCCCAAGACGAGAGCCATTCATTTCAATTGATGCCAGATGAGGATCAGAGTGTTGATGATGTAAAGATAAAAACTTGGTTTTAGATGCATTAAAAGTAACAAGCCACCTCTTTCCCCATTGTACCACATGCTCAAGATCAGAGGAGAGAGAATCGGAGAGAACTTGGTCGTTTACGGTCTTAGATGTGCTACCATAGATGGTAGTGTCATCAACATAAATGTCTACGAATGATGTAAGGATGTGATTTGGAAGATCATTAATGTAGATCAGGAAGAGAGTTGAGCCCAGGATTGACCCCTGAGGGACTACAGCATTAATACTGTATATATATATATATATATATATATATATATATATATATATATATATACTAACAGGCCGTCTGGCATTGCCCGGTCGTAAAATACACTTAAATATGAGATTCTGATATTATATTGGACCCAATATTTTTTAATGATTTAAAAAATTAAAAAAAAAAAAGAAAAAATAACTCGTGCACCACCACTGAGAATTGAAACCAAAAGGTTAGCGTACAATTTCCTTTTTCCTTTGACATTAATGTATGAGCTATGAAGACACGTTTACTGCAAGGCTAAAAATTAAAACATGAACCAATAGCTATTTTGTTACACATGCATATTGTAATACCGTCATTCAACCTTTACCTGGCAAATTCCATTTCTTTAATTTTCACATTTTTGCACCGATTTTTGCCGACTAAAACCCAAATATAAAGTTTCACATGAGTTTGAATACCCTGTATATTAAGTTTCATGTCTGGAGACTAAAAACTGACAGAGGAGTTTGGCAGGCAAAATTTTAAAACAAATATACATATGCATACATAAATATATATATAAAGAGGTTTGTGTTTACTATAATCTTTTTACGTAAATATTACACAAGTATAAATCATGTAGAATATCTGCATGAATATAATTACACATAATAGTTAACTAAATATGATCATCCCATCAGAAAACTGAAAAAACTAATAGGGAATTAATTAAATTGAATTTTTAAAAGAATATGCAAATTAGCTAGATCTTTTGCTAGTGAATGCGATTCCACGGCCCATATATAACAAGGTTGTAAAAAAGGGTTGCCTTTTTTCTTTCTTGGCCTTCGGGCCAGGATCAAGATGTAGTGTCTGTTCTGATGTTGCACTACACTTTTTTGGTTTCAGTTGGTGGAGGAGAAATCCTTTATGACTGATACATTTTTTTTTTTGTTACTGACCAGAGTGCTCCTTTTTTGGATCTGCCCCCCCCCATTAAAAACCGATTGTGTCTCTAACTCTGCCCTTATAGGGAGGCAAGTAAACAAAATAAAAAAAAGAAAAGAAACTAACTAAATAAATAAATAGAAAAAAGATCCTTGGCCTTTAGGCCGGGATCAAAGTCTAGTATCTGTTCTGATGCTACACTTTAGCTAATTTGCCTTTGTTCAGTGGAGAGGAAACTCTGTATACTGAGACAATTATTTTTTTTGGTGGTGGTGGTGGTGGTGGGGGGGCTACTGCCATAGTGCCCCTTTTGCCCTTCTTTTGGGGAACTGGTTTTACCTCACATTAAGAACGACCTTGTGTCACATTTTTCTTTCATGGGGAAGCAAATAAATACAAATAGAAAAAAAGGGTTTGTAATATAAATTAAAAAAAAAAAACCCAAATTTATAGGAGTATAGATACGAGACTTTAGAGTGTAGGACTAATTTAGCATAGAAATTGAATGTAGCATGATCTTCCATTTTTTAAACAATTAGTGTTACAAACATGTAACAAATCTCTAAATGGATCTTTATTCATCAATTTTTCTCTAAAATCTATCCGTACCACCTCCTCCCATACTCATGGGGGTAGGGGCTTCCCCTGCCAACTGACCCTGCTACCTCAACTGTTCTGCATTTACTAACCCAAGCATTTTCATCCATTCTTTCAGTTTGACCAATCAATGAAGTCTCCTGTTCTTCACATGTTTATGTTCTTCATACAGTCAACATCTAATGAACATAATATAACTATGTGAAGAAATAAAAAAATAAAACACCAATTCTTTCAGTTTTCATTGCAATAACATTTATATTCTTTAATTAGTTATTCCAAATTTAATTATTGAAATGCAAAAAGAATTTGAAAATATTATACTTTTTAAAAATTGAAATTGTTTTTGTTTTGTTACGGATATTATTGTTAAATTGTTACTATTACACTATTAAGTGTTGCTATTTGTGTTAAATTTGTTGGTATTATTTATAAAAAATGTGTGTTTATACTTTTGTAACATAAATCATAAGTAAAACTTCAAAAAATAAATCATGAGTTAAACTTTAAAATATAAATCATAAGTAAAACTTTAAAATGTAAATCATAAGTAAAACTTTAAAATATAAATCATAAGTAAAACTTTAAAATATAAATCATAAGTTAAACTTTAAAATATAAATCATAAGTAAAACTTTAAAATATAAATCATAAGTTAAACTTAAAAAATATAAATCATAAGTTAAAATTAAAAAACATAAATCATAAGTAAAACTTTAAAATATAAATCATAAGTAAAACTTTAAAACATAAATCATAAGTAAAACTTTAAAATATAAATCATAAGTAAAACTTTAAAACATAAATCATAAGTAAAACTTTAAAATATAAATCATAAGTAAAACTTTAAAATATAAATCATAAGTAAAACTTTAAAATATAAATCATAAGTTAAACTTTAAAAAATAAATCATAAGTAAAACTTTAAAATATAAATCATAAGTAAAACTTTAAAATATAAATCATAAGTAAAACTTTAAAATATAAATCATAAGTAAAACTTTAAAATATAAATCATAAGTAAAACTTTAAAATATAAATCATAAGTAAAACTTTAAAATATAAATCATAAGTAAAACTTTAAAATATAAATCATAAGTAAAACTTTAAAATATAAATCATAAGTAAAACTTTAAAATATAAATCATAAGTAAAACTTTAAAATATAAATCATAAGTAAAACTTAAAATATAAATCATAAGTAAAACTTTAAAATATAAATCATAAGTAAAACTTAAAATATAAATCATAAGTAAAACTTTAAAATATAAATCATAAGTAAAACTTTAAAATATAAATCATAAGTAAAACTTTAAAATATAAATCATAAGTAAAACTTTAAAATATAAATCATAAGTAAAACTTAAAATATAAATCATAAGTAAAACTTTAAAATATAAATCATAAGTTAAACTTAAAAATATAAATCATAAGTAAAACTTTAAAATATAAATCATAAGTAAAACTTTAAAATATAAATCATAAGTAAAACTTTAAAATATAAATCATAAGTAAAACTTAAAATATAAATCATAAGTAAAACTTTAAAATATAAATCATAAGTAAAACTTTAAAATATAAATCATAAGTAAAACTTTAAAATATAAATCATAAGTAAAACTTTAAAATATAAATCATAAGTAAAACTTTAAAATATAAATCATAAGTAAAACTTTAAAATATAAATCATAAGTTAAACTTAAAAAATATAAATCATAAGTTAAAATTAAAAAACATAAATCATAAGTAAAACTTTAAAATATAAATCATAAGTAAAACTTTAAAATATAAATCATAAGTAAAACTTTAAAATATAAATCATAAGTTAAACTTAAAAATATAAATCATAAGTTAAAATTAAAAAACATAAATCATAAGTTAACCTTAAAAAATAACTGTTTTTCAAATTCTTCTCATCAATTCGTCAGATTTTAAAAAATTAGAATGAAATTAAAGATAAATTAAGAAAAAAACACAACCGTTTTTTTTTTTTTTTTTAGAAACAAACATTTTACGTTATGTTTAAGTTCGAATTAATAAAATTATGTATTTTTTTTTAAATATAAAGCAAGAATAAAATTCTTTCTTTTCAGTTTTTACATGCACATCCTTAACTGTGGAAGGCACTTGGCTGACATGATGGCCACAACATTGCTTCAAGCGTCAAGATTTGATCTCTATTAGATTATTAGTTTACAAATTACAGCTATTTAAGTGAAACTACTGTTTCAAATAAAAAAATTGGAAAAAAAATCTGAATTCCATGTGTTTGTAAAGCATCGGTTTCTGATGGGGGAAAATACTGTTGAAGCAAAACAATGGTTTGATAAGATTTTCTATTTATTTGTGTGATGTACAAACACTTTTACATGAACTAGAAAAGTCTGCAAATGACATTGCAGATAAGACAAAGTTTATGACTTTCAATGTGGAGGGGGAGATCAAAGCTTTAGATGGAACAACACTGAAAGAAGTCACTGAGTTTACGTATCTGGCTAACAACATAGGTTCCATGGAGAGAGATATCGAAATTTGAATCTCAAAAGCATGGGCTGCATTGGATAAATTGCGGTCAATATGAACTTCAAGGCTGACAAACTGAAAAGACAATTTTTCAGAGCAATGGAGTCTGTCCTTGTTTACAGTGCTACAACCTGAACATTCATCAAAAGATTGGAAAGAAAGTTAGACGACATATACATCCGTATGCTACGAACAGTGTTAAATATATCTTGGCAAGATCATCCCACAAAGCAACAATTTTATGGCAATAGCTGCTAGAATCAGCTTATCCCGCCTTGACAGAGTACAAAATAGACTTTGTAGCTTAGTGGAGGATGCCATTTTCTCTTCCCTGCAACCTCTTTCCCCCCCCGGAAGAAACGTGGCGAGCCTGTCTTTGTTTTATCATTATTTCCATGGAAAGTGCTCATCTGAGCTCGAATCTCTGGCCTCCCTCACCAATTTTTCATGAAAAACACTCGTCTAGCTGAAACCACTGTCAATAATTTTCCCCCACTTTTTGACTGTGCCTAAATCAAAACGTAGATTCCATGTACAATGATTCTTTCTTAGGACTGCACACCTGTAGAACTCTCTTCCATTTGCCTGTTTCCCAGCTGACTACAACTTGGTTGTCTTCAAGTCCAACATAAACAAATTCTTGATGAACCGCCCCCTTAAGTAATCCAATCTACCAAATTTCCATTAATAACGATTACTGTGATATTATCCCATTGATTACTATGCACTCAATAACCTTATCCTCAAGTGGCCTCTGGGCCTTGATAAGTGGTGACTCCTATGTTAAAAAAAAATCTACCTGCCATATTTACTACGATCAGGAAGTGACATCTACAATTTACCAGTCACTGCCAGAGGGGCAAGCAAGAACTAGTGATAAATGTATTGCTATGGACTCCCCAACAAGGGTGCATGAGCATAGGACGACCTAGATCCACGTACATCCAGCAAATTACACATGATGCCAACTATGATTGTGAAGATCTGAGGCAGCTGATGGAAGACAGGAAAATCTGGAGAAAGAGAGTCACATTGATCCGGGCAAGGAGCCCAACAAGAGTGTAGATTTATTTGCGTATCAACAAGGACAACGTTAAATAAAAGGTCGTTTTTTTCATGTAGGAAAAATCCAACTCCTCATAAAAGGGGGAGTTCTGAATTGAAACATAAATAAAAATTACCTCAATCTAGAAGGATTTCTTAGAGGACAGAATAGAAAAGGTATCGCATCAGAACAGATACTACACTTGGTAAAATTTACAATGCTTGAAAAATATATTCGGCACAAGGCCATTCAAAAATGAGGGAAGGTGACTAAAGTCATCTTTGTCACTTAAGATTTGTCTATGATGTTCTTTGCTGGAATCCTCAATCAGGGTTGAAAAGAAAAATTGGCGAGTGGGCATCTTGGAGGTTTGCTATTAGGAGGAGGGTATTCACTTGACTAAGAAACTAAAAAGCTTACCTTACTCAACAATCATCAATGGACCTGAGGTAATCTCGTCAACATTGGACAAAAACAAACTCTTTGCCAAAAATTTTGCAGCTAATTCTACCCTATGTGATCAAGGCCGCTACCCCTCCCCCCCGTATTTTCTCCTGTCTGAAAACACACTATGCAACATACAAATATCTGTGAATGATGTTGCCAAGCTAATCAAAAACCTCGATTCCAGTAAAGCAATTGGCTCTGATGGCATTCCTATTATAGTGCTGAAAAAGTTCGACCAGAACTAGCTCCCATACTTACAAAGCTGTTTAAGCGTTGTTTTAAGGAGAAATGCTTCTTAACATCCTGGAAAACCTGTAGTGACTGCTACATTTGACATTTTGTAGCGATCATCGTTTTCAATGCCCACAAATATCAGAATGCGTAAGCGCACAACTTGCAATTTGACCACCTACACACATTGAACAAAGCAACTATGTTATGTTTCTGTGCATAGTGATACAGCAAACAGGCTGGAATGCTTGTGAATATCGTTATATAAGGATTTGCCACGAAAATCAAATCAGTTTATTCCAGTTTATTTCTCCAAGACTGGATGTCAGCATAACTCTGCCACTAGGAAGTGTTAAAATCCACCATCTTGAATTTGTGTGCCATACACATGAACCTTAATTCTCATCATGGAAAATTACCACATCGAACGAGAATTTAATTCTTTTTCTAAACAATGTTATTTTGAACTACTGTTTCTTATGTGATAAACATGCACACACACACGCATTTTACTTACATGCCTTAATGACTGTTTTTCTCTCCGAAAATAATCATATTAATTTCAAGCCATGCGTGACACTTTGTTCATAAAAATCAGTAATTTTAAACTCCATGCTATTCTCATGAAATACTCATTCAGCTAATCCTGCATAATGAACACTCATTACCAAAAAACACTTACGTTGGAACGATTTGAATTAATATTTCTAACACATAAATAAATGTTATTTCATATTAATACAGTGATTTCGAGTTTTTCGTCAAGTGTAGTTATTTTCCGGAGTTATTTCTATATTTTTATTTTATGTATGTGTAGATGTGATCTGTTGACATCTTTCTATTCATCGGCGATCTCGTTAAATTTACTGTTAACGATCCTGTGGATACCCTATTACTTTCGACTTCAAGAGATTCCTGAACCTGCAATCTTGGTCCTAAAAATCGATAGATCTCAATTATAAATTGGTGAATGCCGACTCATACTCTTACAAATTAGTGACTTTTGGCCAAAGTTTCTAATAATGGATTTGTCCCACCATGAGTTACTATAAGTGGTGCATGCCATTATAAAAAATCTTGACACTTCAAAAGCATGTGGACCTGATCTCATCCCAGCTGTGCTATTAAAAAAGTGCTCCACCGAAGTAGCTCCAATCCTCTCCAAACTTTACAACAAATGCCTTAATGAATCTTGCTTTCCTGCTGGCTGGAAAACTGCTTCTGTGGTACCAGTTTTCAAGAATTCTGGCGAAAGAACTGACCCAACAAATTACCACCCCATTAGCCTCCTCCCACTTTTTGCCAAAATATTTGAGTCCATAATTAACCAAGCTCTAGTCCATGACCTTACAGATGCTAAACTTCTGAATGACCAACAATATGGATTTAGGCAAGACCGTTCCACAGCAGACATTCTAACTGTAATCTCTGAGCGTATAAACCATTCACTTGACAAAGTAGGGGAGGGTAGAGCGGTAGCTCTAGATATATCTAAGGCTTTTGACAAGGTATGGCACGAAGGTCTTCTAAGGAAAATCAGATCATACGGTATAACTGGAAGAATACTTAACATAATTAAATCCTTCTTAGATAAGAGAAAAATCCAGGTTGTCCTCGATGGCCGTACATCTAAACAATATGATATAAATGCGGGAGTACCTCAGGGGTCTATCCTTGGACCTCTATTATTCCTAATATTCATAAATGACCTCCCTGAAAAAATTGTTTGTGAAATGGGTATATATGCTGATGACATCACGCTCTATAACAGACACGACAGGAAAACAAATGAACACATATCTAAAGAAATGGCAGAAACACTAGATAATGACCTCCAACCTGTAGTGGAATGGGGACAAAAATGGATGGTCACATTCAATGCTGCCAAGACTAAACTTGTTTCCTTCAATAACTACAAGAAACCTTCTCTACCACCAATAGCAATGGCCAAAGACTCTTTATCTGAAAGTACATCTTTTAAACTCCCCGGCCTAACATTCACAGGAAACATGAGTTGGAACAATTACAATGAGAGCATTGCCAGGAGCGCCGTGAAAAAGGTAGGTTCTCTCTACCATGCTAGAAAGCTACTGACCCCTGAAAGTATCCTGTATCTCTATAAGGCCACCATTCGCCCATGTATGGAGTATTGTTGTCATATTTGGGCTGGTGCATTTGCTACTAGTCTCTCACTTCTAGACAAGGTTCAAAAGAGAGTTGCCAACCTAATAGGTCCTGAACTATCATCCAAGCTTCAGCCTCTGTCCCATCGACGCAATGTAGCATCCCTCTGCCTGTTCTACAAGTACTTTAATGGTGTATGTTCCGACGAGCTGCAAGCACTTGTACCCCCTCTGCGTAAATACCCTCGACAAACCCAACAAGCAGTACAATCCCACCCCTTCACAGTAGAGATTCCTAGATGTAAGAGAGCCTTCTACTCCAGTAGTTTCTTCCCCAGAACCGCTAGACTTTGGAACTCTCTGCCAGGTTCCTGCTTCCCCAACTGTACTGACATGCAGAAGTTCAAGTGTAACATGAATCGACATCTTGCTGCCCAACTCCCCACCTAGTACCCCTGCAGCCTGTGTCCCTAGTAGTAGCCCCCTACATGAAAGTGGCAATGTGCCTTGTTTGGGGTGAAAATGTAATTAAAAAAAAAAAAGTGGTAACCCCTCAGCACAGAGTCACTATAAACATCATTAGTATGCTCCATATTTAAAAATTCAGGTGATCGGTAATTTCCCTCTGAATACAGACCAATCAGTCTCCTGTGCGTCATGAGTAAATTGCTGGAATCTGTGTTAAATAAAGAAATAGTCAACCATCTCAGTAAAAATAACCTTCTTAGTGATGTGCAATATGGTTTTCGTTCTGCTAGATCTGCAGCCGATGTGTTAACAGTTATATCTCATTGGATTAGCAAATCTCTCAACAGAGGCTTCCTTTCTAGGGCAATTGCTCTTGACATATCAAAGGCCTTTGATAGGGTTGGGCATAAAGATCTCATCCAAAAAATCTCCAGCTACGATATAGCTGGAAATGTCTTTTCAATTATTAAATCATTTCATAAGAGTAGTAGTTGATGGGCAGAAATCAGAAGCTCACAGTATTAATGCTGGAATCCCTCAGAGGTCCATTCTAGGTGCAAGTCTCTTCCTGATCTACATCAATGATCTCCCAAATCACATCCTAAGATCATTTGTAGACATTTATGCTAACGACACTACTATCTATGGCAACACTTCAAAGGCCGTAAATGAGCAAGTTCTCTCTGATTCTCTCTCCTCTGATTTTGATCACGTAGTGCAATGGGGAAATAGGTCGCTTGTTACTTTTAATGCATCTAAACCAAGCCTCTATCTTTCCATCATCAATGCTCTGATCCCCATTTGACATCAATTGAAATGAATGGCTCTCGTTTTGGGGAGGCTCCATGTTTTGACAAGCTTCTAGGTCTAACCTTTATTCCTGATTTAAGATGGAACACATACATCACATCCGTTGCCAAGGCTGCTTGAAAAATAGTGGGATCATTCTATCGCTCCAGAAGATATCTCACTGCTGATGCAATTCTCTACCTGTATAAGAGCCAAGTAGTCCAAGGATAGAATAATGTTGCCACATCTGGGCAGGACCTGTTAGAAGCAGCTTATCCTGCTTTGACTAAGGTCAAAATAAACTTTGTAGCCAAGTGGGTGATGCCCTTTTCTTTACCCTGCATCCTCTTTCCCACAGAAGAGACATTGCGAGCCTGTCTCTGCTTTGTCATTATTTTCATGGCAAGTGCTCATCTGAGTTCCAGTCTATGGTCCTATCGTAGCCTTGCTGTCACCCTGGCAAATAACGGCGAGGGCTACTCAACCAAAATAATGGCACGCAGCGGTGTTTGCTCTCCAACCGTAAAACCTAGTTGCGTGTGCGTGGCTGTATAAAAAACGTTCCAGCTACACGCACATGTTCTTTCCTACACCCACGCAAATAACTTTAACGTGTAGCGGAATGTGCAAAGACACAATGTTGTGATTTGCCCATCTGCACACCAGATAAAATGACTACATTACACCTCAAGCGTAGAGATACAGTAATAGTTCAGAACCTTTCAGAACTCGGTTATTTAAGCTTTTGCATGCATAAATTAAATATTCGAGCCCAGCCCAGCATACTGCAACACCAACACCAATTTCGTCCTTGTGATGTTAAACTCATGCGCACCAATTCTCCACGTGGAAATGTGGACTTTTTTTTACCCTTATCTGATTTTTTGCTGAAGTAAGCAATTAAATTTTATGTTTTTAGCTATTTCCAACGCAAAATTTAAACTTTTTCTACTTCAGTTCATAAAGGACATTTATTACCTCAGTCGCAGGAAGAGACTTTCAATTAAGAAGACGCTTTCCGGTCTTTTCTTTCCACTTATTTACGATTTTGAGAAAATAGATTTTGTATTAAATTTATTTTCCGCCTTGGTTATCTTTGTTTTGGTTGTTCAACTCCATTTTACATTTTTTTTATATTAAAATTTTTTTTTTGAGTTTGCGGGTCTAATATCGATACTCACAGTCCCGCAACAGTCCTCCCCTGCTCTGACTTTCACAAAAAACACTCGTCTACCTGAAACCACTATCAATAATTTCCCCCTCTCTTTATCTGTACTTAAACCTGAACATAGATTCCATGAACAAAGCTTTTTTCTTAGACCTGCACGTTTGTGGAACTCTGTTCTGTTTTTCTGGTTTTCAAGTGATTACAATATAGTCGTCTTGTCTACAAGTCCAACGTGAACAAGTTTGTTGATAAGCCATCCCCTTAGGTACCTATTTACTATGCCTCCCCACGGGACAGAGTTAGACACCAAGGTCGTTTTTTAACGTGGAGAAAAGGTACAAAAATAAAAATTGTCTCAGTCGTGAAGGATTTCTCCTCCACCGAAAGATAACAAGAAATGGAAGTGCAGGTAATTCAATTTATCAAATTTCCACTATTAACGATTACTACGATATTTTCCCATTGACTTCCGTACACTCATGAACCCTTACCATCGAGTTGCCTCCGGGCCTTGATAAGTGATGACTCCTTTGTAAATAAAAAAAAAAAAATGAAAAAAAGCTCCCCTCGTCACAAAACGAAGGTGTTATAATCGAAAAAAAAAAGTACGTAAAATTGATCAAGTAGATTTTTTCTTCAGTGATGAGTGTACATCATAAATATTTTTCTGTATTTTTATAAAATAAATGTAATTTCAAATAAGCACAATTTCATCATCATTGACTAAAAAACGTTAAAAATGAATTCAAAACAAATCCATTAGTGATTCAAGGGACATAACCCTAACAAAAGTTATTTCCCCGTCCAAACAAAAAAACGAGCACCAAAAGAAGAGATTTACCCGATTATTTATCTCCCTTCCAACGCGGAACGATGTTACACATGAGTCGTAATGTGAGGTTTGAAAAGCCAACACCCTAGATGAAAACCACCTCTGCCTACAAAAATGCCTCGGTAAGTGCACTTTAGGAGATTCTCAGATTAGCAATAAACAATCCCTTCCTAAATTAAGAAGGCAAAGCCTACGAGGGTGGATTCTTAGAAGTGCAACTCAGCCAACAGGGAAAAAGTAATCTCAACAATGGCCCATACTTTGTTAACTTTGAAAATTCATCATTGATCTGAGGGAGATAACTCCATTTTACTAAAAGATCCATTCAGTTTTTCATACGAGAATTCGGGACGCAAAAAGTAACGCAAAACTTTTACTATTTTAAAAAACATTAATGATAAAAAAAAATAAATAAATAAAAGAAAAAAAGGAAACTGATATTTAGGTTTGACGACGAATGCCCTGGAAAAGTAACTTCTGATTAATTATAAGAATACCCTCTGATGAACTGTAAGAAAAAAATTATTTGCTTTTCAACTATTTTTTTTAATGTAACAAATTTTTAACATTACAAAAATATCCTGAAAAAGTCACTTCTGATTAATTAAAAAAATGCCCTGGAAAAGTCACTTCTGATTAATTGCAAGAAAAATTACTTGTTTTTTAACTACTTTATATAATGTAACAAAGTTTTAAGATTACAAAAAACATTAATAACAATAATAAAAAAAAGATGGAAAATGCAACGCTAATTGCAGAGGAAATGTCGTTTTTATTAAATAAAACCAACTACTTTATTTAATGTAACAAAGTTGCATTAATAAAAAAATGTAAAATGCGATGATATTGTAATGACGTTTTCTATTTTACATAAAACAAAATATTGATACACTTCACTATTCTTGGGAATATTTGTCCAGTTGCTCTTCTTCCCTACAAGAACTCTATCGGGTGCAAATGGGACATTTTTTCTGGTGTACCCAACAGTCTCCTCACGTTTCTTTAGAATGCGACCACAAACCTACATAAAAGATATCAATTTTAATTACCTCTAAAATTCCTTGAATTTTTAATAATGGATTGCATAAATTTCGTTATTAATTATTCGCAAAACAAAATTAACCTTCAATAGTTTGGTTATAAACCATGTCACCATCAGGATTGACAAAGTTTTCCTCGTGGACAACTATGACATGCTGATAAATACCATTCTAAAGGATTTTCAAGCCATCAAAAGCTGCCTATCTATCTGAAATTATTCTTGTTCTTGACAAAATCCACGAACGAATTATTGGGAATGATGTTTCCCAGTCCCTCCTTTCAACCACTGTTGCTCGCTTTCTCCATTGCCTCAAACACCCAGATGCTGTCTCCAATTTTTCCTCGATTATATTTCCTCTTAAAAAAAAAATCGAATCGTCTATCTCCACTACTTTAGCAGTACCATCCTCATGTAACCCCCCCAACAGATGTTGCTCACAATCTCTCTGATGAAGTTCATCCAGTCGACGATTGTGTGTGATGAAACGCCAATTTCCTTCTGAATTCTGCATTGCTTTATGTGAACGTTCCATAAAAATAAAACAAAACAACAAAAAAATAGTATTATTATTCGCCTTATGTGTAGATTATTTTAAAAAAGACTCTTTACATATGGTAATTGTTGCAGACATTGTTTGCATCTCCAGTCGGAACCATCTTTTTGTTACCGTTTTATCAACGATCTGAGTATTTCACATGCCTCACATGTGCTCGAATTAGTTATTAAACCCAGTGAAACTGCAAAGTAGACTTGATTTTCCATTAGTTTTGGTAAAATGTCAGTAAAATTCCAGTTAAAATCCTGAATTTCCTGTGGTGTGAGCTCATGGTCCGCTATAAATTCTTTACTTACAAGAACACTTCCTAAATTTGCCATTCTCTTTTGTTAAAGAAATTCAGAATAAAATTAATGAAACAGCTGAAAGTGCTCAAATATTCAATTCGAATGGTTTATACACAAACTATTGAAGCTTTTTGTTTTAAAACGTTTGCAAATTATTAACCGCAAAACTTATGTGTTTCATTATAAAAAATTCAAAAACATTTAAAAGTAATTAAAATTGATATTTTTATGTAGGTTTATGTTTGCATTCTAAAGACATGTGAGGAGACTGTTGGGTACACCAGAAAAAATGTCCCATTTGCACCCGATAGAGTTCTTGTAGTGGAGAAGAGCAACTGGACAAATATTCCCAAGAATAGTGAAGTGTATCAATATTTTGTTTTATGTAAAATAGAAAACGTCATTACAATATCATCGCATTTTGCATTTTTTAAATTAATGCTATAAAACTTTGTTACATTAAATAAAGTAGTTGGTTTTGTTTAATAAAAACGACATTTCCTTTGCAATTAGCATTGCATTTCTATTTTCTTGTTATTAATGTTTTTTTCTAATGTTAAAACTTTGTTACATTAAATGAAGTAGTTGAAAAACAAACATTTTTTTTTACAATTAATCAGAAGTGACTTTTCCAGGGCATTTTTTGAATTAATCCGAAGTGACTTTTTCAGGACATTTTTGTAATGTTAAAACTTTGTTACATTGAATAAATTAGTTGAAAAGCAAACATTTTTTTCTTACAATTAATCAGAAGTGACTTTTCTAGGGAATTCATCTTCAAGCCCAAATATCAGCTTCTTTTTCTGTTATTAATGTTTTTTGTAATGTTAGATGTTTTGCATTGCAAAGTCTCGTATAAAAAAAAAATGAATGGATCTCTTAGTAAAATGGAGTTACGAGTATCTCCCTCAGACCAATGACGAATTATCCAAAGGCGCAAAAATCATTATAAAATAAATTGTTGTTTCATTTGCTCGTCGTATTGCTTCCCTTTCCTGACCATCTATTTGCCTTTTTTTTTTAATTTCTTCTTGTGATGAATTCAACCGCTTGCAGCATGTCTAGTTCTGTCAGCTTCACATTGGATTGCTCTTTCCAAATTTGTTAATCTTGCTCTCCTTTCTTTTTGACGTATTCTGTTGAGCTTCAGACGTCTTTCTCTATTTGAAGCATTTTCATTGAAGCGAATTGTAAGAACTCTTAATCTATTAGCTTTTAATCTTGCTAATCTTTCTTCCTTAGTTTCATTTTTATTTCGCTTGGGTAGCATCTTTATTGCGTATCTGAAAGGGAAAAAATTATCTTAAATTTTTCAAAAGAATTATATTCATCTCAAGAAAAAAAGGATCCTTAATGATCTGTTACATTGTTTTTGGTAGCGTTATTTTGGAAGGTCAAAGTTAAGAGAGACAGTGCAATAAATTTTGGCCCATGTTAGGACCTCTATCATGCCAAATTTTATCAAGATTGGTTGAGGGGATAGGCATGGAGGAGGGTGATCTGATTTAAATTCACAAAGAAGTTGGCTGATGCCATGGTGTGACTGTCCCCAGGAAGGTGACGAACCCTAACTTGGTGTACACCATCTCTAGGTAAGGAGTTTATGAAGAGCCGTACTCATATATGACCTTAACCTTTGACCTTGGCATTGAAAAACGGTGTGCAGCATCCCCAGATAAGAGATAATCATCAAGTAAAGTTTGGTCATGATCGGTCCAGTGGTGTGGGCTGTAAGAGAGTATAATACGTAGGCCATGACATTGACCTTTGATCTTAACCTTGAAAAATTGTGTGCACCATCCCTAGGTGGGGGACGATCATCATGCCAGGTTTTGTCATAATTGAAGGCTACTACTTTATATTGATGCGTCCCCAGCATTCGCAGTAATGTAATATATATATATAAAAACATAGAATTACATCTGTAATTCAATTTTTCATATATAATTAATTATCATCATCTCTATGACCTAAAAATGCAAGAAACATTTATCATTGACTTTTTATTTAGTGACTGTTGATTTTATATTATTAGTTTTATATAATCGCTCAAATAAAAGTTTAAAATGCAAAATTTAAGTATCATGGTTTGATTGGGCACTAAACAGAAACATTCATTTCGAACGCACCCTTATCAAAGAACATACTATTGATTTTATATGCCTGGACTTCTGCTTGTGGTGTGATAAAATTTCTCAAATGTTCTTGTGATGTTAAGCTGTATAAGGATGTTAACTTAAGTCAAAATAGGACTGTTCCTTATTTAATCGGATTTGTTTGATTACAATGCTTATCGGAAGCATTCCGATACAAAACCTATCTAAAACAATTACAGACAGATAAAGTACATTTGTATGAAGTTTTTAAAAAATCAGCCAAACTGTTTCAAAGACCATATGGAACGAACTCACACACACGAACACATACACAAAATGTTTTTATATATAAGTAGAAATTTGAAAAACAAAACTCTTTGTTATTGGTAATGACCGCAACCACCTGCTTAATACTATGGCTAGTGTCAAAATTCAGTATTAAAGTCGGGCGAAAACAACAAGTGGACGATCTTGACCTGTGCAGTGAATGCGCACAGGCATAAGTTTACACACGCATGGATATGCGTAGGGAGGACCTGATGCTGTCCAGTATTTTATGAGGATCAATAAATATTCCAACCTCCTATACTTTTATTGTCATCGAAGTCAGTGAAACCGCCTATTTTTCAATCAAATCGATTGGTTGTCTGCTTTAGAAGGGGACCTACTGCAGTGTAAAGCGAGAAAGTTTCATATGTGACTTAGTTCACAATAAATTGTAAAATTTCAGTTGGTTTAGCTTTAAGATAATGATCATTTATTTAAAATGAATTTTAGTTTGTTAAAATTTAAAATAATGATCATTTATTTAAAATGAATTTTAGTTTGTTTGAATTTAAAATGATGATCATTTATTTAAAATTAATTTTAATTTGTTTAAATTTAAAGGAATGATCATTTATTTAAAATGAATTTTAGTTTGTTTAAATTAAAAAATAATGATGATTTATTTAAACTGAATTTAAATTTGTTTAAATTTAAAATAATTATCATTTATGCAAAATGAATTATAATTTGTCTAAATTTAAAGGAATTATTTAAAATTAATTTTAGTTTGTTTAAATTAAAAATAATGATTATTTATTAAGAATTAATTTTAGTTTGTTTAAATTACAAAAATATTACTGCTTTAAAATGAATTTAAGTTTGTTTAAATTTAAAATAATAATCATTTATTAAACATGAATTAAAGTTTGTTTAAATTAAAATAATGCTTATTTATTTGAAATACATTCTAGTTTGTTTAAAGTTAAATCATTGATCATTTATTTAAAATAAATTTAAGTTTGTTTAAATGTAAAATAATAATCATTTATATAAAATGAATTTAAGTTTGTTTAAATTTAAATTAATGATCATTTACTTAAAATTAATTTTAGTTTATTCTAATTAAAAAAAATAATTATTTATGTAAAATAAATATAAGTTCATAAAAATTGAAAATAATGCTTATCTATTTAAAATGAATTAAAGTTTGTTGAAATTTTAAAAAATGATCATGTATCTAAAATGAATTTTAGATTGTTACAATTCACAATAATGATTATTTATTTAAAATTAATTTTAATTCGATTAAATTAAAAGGAATAAACATTTATTAAAAATGAATTTCAGTTTGTTTAAATTTAAAATAATGATAATTTATTAAAAATGAATTAAAGTTTGTTTAAATTTAAATTTATGATCATTTATTTAAAATTAATTTTCTGTTGTGATCATTTATTTAAAATTAATTTTCTGCTCTGATCATTTTTATAATCAATTTTGGTTTGTTTAAATTAAAAATAATAATAATCTTTCAAAAATGAATTTTAGTTTGTTTAAATGTAAAATGATGATTATTTATTTAAAATGAACATAAGTTTATTTAAATGTAAAATAGTGACCATTTATTATGAATGTATTTAATTTGTTTAAATAAAAATAACGATCATTTATTTAAAATGAATTTAAGTTTCATTAAATTTAAAATACTGATTTGTATCCAAAACAAATTTTAGTTTGTTTAAATTTAAAATAATGATCATTTAGTGTAAATAAATTTCAGTTTGTTTAAATTGAAAGGAATTATAATTTATTAAAAAGGTATTTTCTTTGTGTAAAATAATCTTTTCTTTAAAATTAATTTAATTCCTTTAAATTTAAAGAAGAGATTATTTATTTTAAATAAATTTTGTTTGTTTCAATTTAAAAAAATAATCATTTATTTAAAATGAATTTTAGTTTGTTTAAATATATAATAATGATGATTTATTTAAAATGAATTTTAGTTTGTTTAAATTTAAAGAAATGATCGTTTATTTAAAATGAATTTATGTTTGCCTAATTACAAATAATGGTAATTTCTTTAAATTAATTTTAACTTGTTTAAATTTCATATAATGATCATTTACTTAAAATAAAGTTTACTGTGTTTAAATTTAAAGGAGTGATTATTTATTTAAAATGAATTTTAGTTTGTTTAAATTTAAAATATTGATCAGTTATTAAAAATAGTTTTTAGTTTATTTAAATTTAAAATAATGATAATTTATTTCAAATGAATTTTAATTTTTTTCATTTAAAGAAATGACGTTTATTTAAAATGAATTTTAGTTTGCTTCATTTAAAATAATGATAATTTCCTTACAATGAATTTTAGTTTGGTTTAATTAAAGATAATGATCATTTATTTAAAGAAAACTTTAGTTGGTTTTAATTAATGATTATTTATTTAAAATGAATTTTATTTTGGTTAAACTTAAAATAATGATCATTTATTTAAAATTAATTTTAGTTTCGTTAAATTAATAGGTATTAATGTTTATTAAAAATGAAGTTTAGCTTGTCTTATAAAAATTATAATAATTTAATTAAAATGAATTTAAGTTTGATTAAATTTAAAACAATGATCAATTATCTAAAATGAATTTTAGTTTGTTTGAATTTAAAATAATGATCATTTATTTAAAATTAATTTTAGTTTGTTTAAATTAATAGGATTTATTGTTTATTTAAAATGAATTTTAGTTTGTCTTATAAAAACTTTAATAATTTCTTTAAAATGAATTTAAGTTTAATTAAATTTAAAATAATGATCATTTATCTAAAATGAAATTTAGTTTGGTTAAATTAAAAATAATGGTAATTTATTTAAAATAAATTTAAGTTTGTTTAAATTTAAAATAATAATCATTTATTTAAATGATATGAATTTGTTTAATTTTTAAAATAATGTTCATTTATTTAAAATGAATTTTATTTTGTTTAAATTTAAAATAATTATCATTTATTAAAAAAATAATATATTTAAATTTAAAATAATGATCATTAATTTAAAAGAATTTGATTGTTTGAAATTTATAATAATGATCATTTATCTAAAATGAATTTTAGTTTGTTTAAATTTAAAATAATGATCATTTATATTAAATGAATACTAGTTTGTTTAAATTTAAAGGAATGATCATTTATTTAAAATAAATTTTAGTTTTTAAAAATTTTAAATGATGATCATTTATCGAAAATGAATTTTAGCTTGTATAAATTTAAAATGATATTCATTTATTTTAAATGAATCTTAGTTTGTTTAAATGTATAATAATGATTATTTATTGGAAATGAGTTTTAGTTTGTTTAATTTTAAAATAATGTTCATTTATTTAAAATAAATTTTAGTTCGTTTAAATTTAAAATAATGATCATTTATTTAAAACGGTGCGTATTCTCTCGTGATGACTATTATCTATAAGACGAAATATCCCCTAAACATGACTACATAAAGTTTTAAAAGACATGCTATGAAATACCCCCCCCCAAAAAAAAAGCTCCACCCTATAAAACTTAGACGAGGAAGCCCTAGAAAGGCGCTTTATCTCTCTCTTAACATTAACTTTATCCGAAAAGAAAGCAGCTAATAAACATCAATATATACAAGCCTATAAGGTAAGCTGTTTCTCTTAAATACAACATCTTCGCTTGCTTCATAACGAGTTTCTACTACTGTTCCGGTAGTAATTTTTATCCTTTAAAATAAATTTAAGTTTATTTAAATTTAAAATAATGATCATTAATCTAAAATGAACTTACGTTTGTTTAAATTTAAAATAATGAATTTTTGTTTGTTTAAACTTAAAATAATTATCATTTATTTTAAATGAATACTAGTTTGTTTTAATTTAAAATAATGATCATTTATTTAAAATTAATTTTGTTTCTTTAAAATGAATTTCAACGTCTCTATTCACTGCTCTTTTATCGCTCTTCGAGGCCTGTGGCACAGTTGATAGATACGTTGAATTTCTCTGGTTCCAGGTGTGAATTGTCTGAAGATAGTGGTTTCAATAGTGAGACGACAACAACTATGGAAGGCAGTAATTGCTAAGGATGCAGTTAGGAGATTCAGAGTTCCTATCTCATCGCGGTTACCACCTGACGAAGGCCAGAAGAATAGGTGGCAGAAACGTTGTAAAAGAACTACTAAAAAAAAATGAGGATAATGTGTCTTATTTGTTTTAAATGTTCTCTATACGTGCATCTTCAAGAAGAAAAATTAAAATGTTGTCAATATGTATAAAATATTCTGTGTTTGGAGGTAATCTCAATTCGTTGCCTCCCCTGAACATCAGTGCTCCCATCCTATTTTCCATAAGCTTATAGTCCAGTTCCACTCCTCCATCCAGGGATTCTGGTGATTTAGCTGTTAACCCAACTTGTTTCAAATATTGCGCAACTTCTTTTGTCGATATCTTCGTTACATCCACCATTATGTCATCGATGTATAAATCTGTGGCCCTTTTCATTTTGCTTCTTTTCTTTAATACCGTTTTAAAAGAGCTGCCATAACCTTCGGTGCAACATTAAGTTCGAATCCTATGTTAGGGGCCCTGTCAGTGGGGCATTAGAATACGCCGATTGCCCCCCTGCAGAGGGTAAAAGTCCCTCAATGGGGATCCTGGATATGACCTTAAACTATATCCAGTGGTGAGGCTCCAGCTTGTGGGCTTTGGGGAGTGTGGAGCCACCCTTTAATTACCATTGCTCCCAGGTCCACTCTGACTCGGAGTGGTAGTACCTGTTAGGGTTCCAACTATGGGTTGAATAGAAACCAACGTGAAAACAACAAATATATTCTATTAAAAAAATTTTTCTTCAAAATCTTTGGATTCGGCATTGAATAACCCGGAAAGGGTTGATATGCCGTAAAACAAAAACAACCAACCAACCCATGTTAGGCAATATATTTCTCCTATGTTAGACAATATGTTTCTGGTACTGCCATAGTTCCTTCGTTACATGTAGTTGCAGGTAGACAGACTTAAGGTCTACAATGGCGGTTCCTCCTACCAACCGCCTCCATTTTCTCATCTTTTCATCACACATTTATTATGTCGCTTCTTTTTTATTTTTTTTTATTTTTCTTCCTTTGAAGATTGTAATGCCAGGTATGGGGCAGCAAAACCAGCTGCCAACATTGCCCCGCTTTTTTATTGAAACCAACCGAGAGCTCTTTTTAGTATCCTCGCTGTTCCCTTAAGTGCAATTGTCTGAATCTCTTTTGCACTTGGTTCACCAGGAATATTAGTTAGGTAGGACTTCAGGTTCTTCTTCATAAGTCCTGTGGCACCTATGATAACTGGTATGATCGATATCCCCTTTAGGTTCCAGTTTCTTTTCATATCATACATGAGACCTTGGTATTTGGTCTGTTTCTCTCTTTCAGCTCTGTTAAGACCGCCATCATTAGGAACACTCACTTCAATCAAGGTTGCAACTCTCTCTGACTTATTCCATATAACTATGTCAGGTTTCACAGCAGCATTTTCAAGGTAGGTGGCTGTAGGGATTACATGGTCGTAATGTATGGTATATAAATCATTTCCAACTGTTTTTTCAGGTTGATGTTCCCAGGACTTACTGCTTCACTGGATGTTTAATTTTTTACAGATGATCCAGTGGAGGTACTTGCATACTCCATCATGTCTCGCTGTATAGTAGCCGTCCCCTAGAAGAACTTTGCAACTTGATATCAGATGACCAACACTTTCCAATTCTGTGTGGCAGAATCTGCATTTATTGTCATTACTGATCCCTGCCATCTTCTTGAATGCATTGGTCATCAATCCCTGGTCTTGGGCAGCCATTATGACCCTTTCCTGATCGTAGTGGAGGGATCCTCTTTTGAGCCAGTCCAAAGAACCTTCTTTATCTATGTATTCCCGAGAAAGTTCCCCCAGAAAATACTTTGCACGCTGATGTTGTTCCCATTCTTTAAGGTTCATCTGTTGAAAGGTCTCGGTATATTTCTGCCGGCTCTTTCTTGCTATTTCTGTGGCACACTTGTTTGGTGTTTCGTCCTCATCTGAGAGACAACTCTGACCAAAATGTTTGGCCAGCTGGGTGACTGATGTTGTTCTGCTGGCTCTTGTCTCTTGATGTTCATATACTATTGAGAGGGTGTCATTCTGGGAGCTTCTCAGATACTGACCGGTGCTCACAATAGTTGCCCTATGTTGATGATTAATCTCTGAGAGTCCCAGACCTCCTTCTCCCCTGGGCACATACAGTCTTGGTAGACACTGATTTCTATATATTATTTTATGAAGCGTTAGTAGCTTCCGTGTCTTTACATCTAGCCGGTTGATGTATTTTTGTGGCCAGTCAATGATACCAAAGCTGTATGTTATTACTGGCATAGCAAACTGGTTTATGGCAGTAATTTTATTTTTATTGGTGAGCTGGGTTTTGCATATTTTCCTCACCCGGCGTACATATTCTTTACTAATCTTCTCCCTCATCTTGGCATGTTGTATGTTCTCGTTTTCCTCAATGCCAAGGTACTTGTAAGGCTCATGCTCTTCTAGATCCCTGATGTCGATGTTTTCATTAAGCTGCATATTTTCTGTGTGGGTCTTCTTCCCAGCTCTGAGTGTACATTTGGCACATTTATCCAGGCCAAACTTCATTCCGATGTCACTGGAGAATGTGTGTACTACCTGCAGAAGGTGGTGCAGATCGGTGTCAGAGCTAGCATACAGCTTAAGGTCATCCATGAAGAGCAGATGATTTATTCTCTTGCTTGGATCTCGATGGCGTCCCTGACTCAAATTGTAGGCGCTCTGGTTTTTATTCAGGAGCTTGCTTAGTGGGTCTATTGCCATACAGAAGAGTAAGGGAGATAAGCTATCACCTTGGAATATTCCCCTTTTGATTTTTACTTCAGGGATGATGGTTTTTTCCTCCATTGTGATTTAATGATATTGTAGTTTTCCACATCTGAAGGTGAGCAGCCATTGTTTTTCTAATTACCTGGTGGACTTTGTATAACTCAAGGCACCGAAGTAGCCATGAGTGTGGCACACTGTCAAATGCCTTCTGGTAATCAATCCATGCCATGCTCAGGTTTTTGTGTCTCTTCCTACAGTCTTCTAGGACGGTCTTGTTGATTAATAGCTGGTCTTTGGTACCGAGGCATTTTCTTCTGCACCCTGTCTGCTCTTTTTCAAGGTAGGTCCCAGAAGATAGATGGTCATATATACCATCGGCTATTATACCAGTGAAAAGCTTGTAGGTAGTTGTAAGGCAGCATATTGGCCTGTATTTATTTGGCCGTTGTGTCTCATTGGTCTTGGGTATGAGGCTGGTGTCCCCCTCTGTCAGCCAGGGTGGTGTTGCTTCTTCATCTCTTAGCATCCTGCTGTCGCTTCCTGTATGACCTGCCACATGCCTCAGGAAGAAAAATTAAAATGTTGTCAATATATATAAAATATTCTGTGTTTGGAGGTAATCTAAACTTGATAGAGCCAGACTAGAAATTCTAAAAATAAATAGGCTAGTACTCCATTGAGAGGGTTATTCACAGGGAGACCAAAATTTTGCTTGAAAAATTATTATTGAATTGAAAATAAGTCATGTCCGTTATAAATCTGATAATTGTTTTTATAAAAGTGATGGGAGGAAACGGTAAATTAATGTTGATTATTTTAGGTGAATAAATTTAAACATTTCTTGATGGGACATTAGTGTACAATGATGTTACACCTAAGATATAGATAGTTTTGTTTTGTATATTAATGTTTTTTTTTATTTTGTTAAGTAAATCTCCAGAGTTCTTCATGTGAGAAGTGCTGATAGTGCCTATTAGTGGGGTTAGGATATTGGATATGGCTTGTGCGATTTTTTGTGTGGCGCTACGTATACCAGTTATAATGGGGCACATAGGGATGTCCAATTTGTGGGTTTCGGTAAGATTATACAACATGGGAATATTGGAATCATATTCAATATATGATCTTAATGTTTAATCACTTCTTTTTAAGATTTTTAAAAGATTTGTTAAAAGTTTCAATGCTTTTGTTTACAATCTGTATGTATTTTTGTTTGCTAGTAGTGTGGATATTTTCATTAAATACGTGCTTTTCTCCAAGATATATATATATATATATATATATATATATATATATATATATATATATATATGCTCACTCACATACAGTGTTGTTTCGCTGTATCACAGCTCATCAGTGCGGCTAGATTAGCACCCATCTCTAGCCAGGGATTAAACCTACAGCCATCTACTTGATAGTCGGCAGTTCTAACCTCCAGCTCATGGGATCGGTGCTAACTAACGACCTCATCAAATGTTCATTAAGATAGACAGTAGCCCAATGCTTTTACAGTGCTCGAGCTACTTGTTTATTTATAAAAAAACAAACAGTGAGCCTCACATTAATACCAAGCAGTGCTCTATCCAAGCAGAGGGTGGCTTAAAATATTGTATTTTATAATACGACACACACACACACACACACACACACACACACACACACACACACACACACACACACACACATACATATATGTATAATCTTTTTTTATGTGTGCCAGTTTAAGGTTATGCGCATATATTTAAGTGTGTATCCATGTGGGTTTAAAAGCATGTGTATGAGTTTAAGGGTATGTGTTTTGTATTGAAGGAGATGCATAGGTATTTGAGTATGCGTATGTGTATATTAATTTAATTTCCTTATCAGTTTGTTGAAACTGGGGATAGGACATCCTTCCAGATGCTAAATATTCACCCGCACACTCAGATATTCCAACCAGGAGATCTTTTTAAGATTTTGACCGTCCCTTTAAGTGCAATTATTTTAATCTGTCTTGCACTTGGTTTACTGGGTATATTTGCCTGACAGTTCTTGAAATTCTTTTTCATGGGCCCAATTGTTCCTATAATTACCGGGATGATAGAGATCTTCCCAAGATTCCAGTTTCTTTATTATGTGATACATAAGATCTTGGTATTTTGTTATCTTTTCACTCTCAGGTCTGTTTAACCCAGCATCAAAGTGCGCGTTTCTATTTGATTTTATGTACGTGTTTTATATAGATACGTACACTTTAGTATGCATACACATCTGTGTCCGTTTGCATAAAACAGACACTAAAACGCGTGTGTACATATGCTTACTTAAACTCATGCACAAACGCATGCTATATACGCAGATGGATATCCACTGTAAGGGTGCCTGCACGTGAATTTTTTGTGGCAAGAGTTGTGCAATCTCCAACCACACCCCTCCTGAGTCGACGTTGTTAAATGCCAATGGGAAGCGGAGGTTCAGGAGGACTGGAAACAATGCTGAGATAAGTGAAGAGCACATACAGCGCCTGCTATTCCCAAATGGTCACCCATCAGGTACTAGACAAGTTCAGTGTTGCTTAACTTCAATGATCTGAACTAGTGTGTCAATGTGATTATGCCATATATACTACTCACATATATCATTCAAACGCTACCGTTTGAATGGTATGGTTAAGTGTCAGTTTTAGTCATTCAGAGCTGCTTTAAAGTTTCACCGCTCACTCATTTTTTGGCCAAATTTCAAACAATTATCCCAGTTTATAGATCACATTCTCAGCCATATTGTAAAAAAAAAAATTCAATTTTCGTTCAGTAAAACAAAAGTTCTGATGAATTTACTGGTGCTGAAAATCGTAAAAATTCGTAAAGAAGTGAGCGACGTTTTTATGACTGGTTTCTATAGCAACCAAATCACTTAATCGACTAGTGTTGCTACTAATTCACCGCTCTCGCGAAAAGAGAAGTAATAAGTGAAACAGAGAGAGAGAGTGAAAGCAGACGAGTGCCGTACATTCTTTTACATATGTGTATGTTATGCTTATGGAGGCAAAAAAAAATATGACTGAAATTAAACAAAGAACAAATGAATTTTCTGGAAGCCTAGAAAAATCTTGGCTTACAATAGAAAAATGCAAGCATAAAAAGTAATATGCTTAATCTTAAACATGGGAAAGTAAATGACAAGATATTCTGGTAAAAGATATAATAAATTTATAACTTAAAATATTGCAGCATTAAAAATATTTAATTTTTAATTCAATTTAACATTATATAATCAATTCTTAATGCTGCAATATTTTAAGTTATAAATTTATTATATTTTTTTTGCTAGAATATCTTTTCCATTTGTTTTCCAGTTTTAACAACTAGTCCTTTACTTTTCCATGTTTAAGCTTAACCATATTACTTTTCATGCTCGCATTTTTCTATTGTAATACTAATATGTACAGGCTCTCACTCATTCTCTCTCAAACATTAAAACACATGACACATAGAATCACACAGAAAAAAATCTCATAAGCACATAGACTCACCTACTTATTTACAGAAACTCACGCACAAATAAACTCATGCGCATACACACATGCATACTCTTTTACATACACACACATTAATCATGTGTCGGAAATCATTTTATGCATAAATATTTTAAAGGAAAATTTTTTTATTCAATTCAAATACTTATTTAATTATGCAAAATTGTGAGAAGTGCTGCCTTCAGCAATTTCTGATTCATCAGAGGCTGACTTAATAAAGGGACGCCCTACCCCCTTGCCATATGGCCCCCACTCACTCACACACTCTACAGAAAGAAATACGATAATTACAATAATAGAATGAGCGCTCCTATCCATCACCATGCAGCAGCTTCTTGCAACGAATTTCTGCAATTTATGCACTTGCAACAAACCTTGTTAATTATTAAGTGTGCATATAAAGAGATGGGTGGAAAGGAGGGCGTCGTGAATAAACTGACCCCTCATTTCAGTCCCCCATAATTATCTGTTTTATTTCTCGGTATATCAACATTTTTGTGCATAGTATTACATGTGTGAGCAATATATACGCCAAAAATCACGTTGGCACATAGGTTCTCATCAGCTCACCGAAGTTAAGTAACTATTCTAATGATTCATTGTATACGATAACCTGAATGAGCTATTTTAATCATAGTTATAATAAGATTGTGGGTTCATACCTTCTTCAAATGTATTAGTGCAGAAATGACGTCACAATAGCCGACTCCATACCAGGGATGGGCAACTCATTTGGCCTCACGGGCTGGATTATTTTATAATGACAGTGCGCGGGATAGATATAGGGCATTAATGAAAAATTAAAGTATATTACACATGCGAACACTTGTCAATCTAACTATTTAAAACAACAATGAAAATAAACACAGAGAAATCAGAAAAAGAAAAGTAAAAATTAAAACTAAAAAAATATCCAACGAAAATTAGTTTTCCTTAAGAAATGTCAAAATACTTCAAAGTGAAAAAAAAAAAAAATATCAACCGAAGTGAAATGGATGAAATTATGATAAGTATGTTTGAAACTGTTATTGAAAATTGAATAACAAACAAAACACACAGACAAACAAAAAAGAACCATACATACAAGTACAAATAAATGCAAACATATGCACTTACGTACGTACACATGTGGGATTACCCACACATTCTTGAGGCATGTATATACAAAGCATGTATGTCTGTCATGTCAGTCCCTTCTTAACCTCTTTCACTTCATCGTTCCTTCCACTTTTAATGTAGCCAAGATTATTGTAAATAGGGTCTCCTCAGGAAAATTAGATCATACGGTATCACTGGTAGAATACTAAACATAATTAAATCCTTCTTAGATAAGAGAAAAATCCAGATTGTCCTCGACGGTCGTACATCTAAACAATATCATATAAATGCGGGAGTGCCCCAAGGATCTATCCTTGGACCTCTGTTATTCCTAATATTCATAAATGACCTCCCTGACAAAATTGCCTCTGAGTAGGGTATATATGCTGATGACACCACACTCTATAACAGGCATGACAGGAAAACAAATGAACACATATCTAAAGAATTGGCAGAAACACTAGAGGATGACCTCCAATCTGTAGTGGAATGCGGACAAAAATGGATGGTCACGTTCAATGCCGCCAAGACTAAACTAGTTTCCTTCAATAATTACAAGAAACCTTGTCTACCACCAATAGCAATGGCCAACGACTCTTTATCTGAGAGTACATCTTTCAAACTCCTTGGCCTAACGTTCACAGGAAACATGAGTTGGAACAATTATATTGAAAGCATTACCAGGGCCGCTACAAAGAAGGTAGGCTCTCTCTACCGCGCTAGAAAATTACTAGCACCCGAAAGTATCCTGTACCTCTATAAGGCCACCATTCGCCCGTGTATGGAGTATTGCTGTCATATTTGGGTTGGTGCATCTGCTACTAGTCTCTCGCTCCTAGACAAGGTTCAAAAGAGAGTCGCTAATCTGATAGGCCCTGAACTGGCATCTAAGCTTCAGCCTCTGTCCCATCGATGAAATGTTGCATCCCTCTGCTTTTTCTACAAGTATTTAAATGGAGAATGCTCTGACGAACTGCAAGCACTTCTGCCCCCACGACGTAAACACCCTCGACAAACCCGACAGACAGCTAAATCCCACACAATAGAAATCCCTAGATGTAAAAGATCTTTCTACTCCAGTAGTTTCTTCCCCAGAACAGCTAGATTTTGGAATTCCATTCCAGGTCCCTGCTTCCCCAACTGTACTGACGTACAGAAGTTCAAGTGTAACGTGAACAGACATCTTGCTGCTCAAATCCCCACATAGTATCCCAGTAGATGTTACCCCTGATAGTAGCCCCCAACACCAAAGTGGCAATGTGCCTTGTTTGGGGTGAAAATGTAATAAAAAAATGTATCTGCTATTTGACATTAAACACAGACAACGTGACTTAGTAAAATAAGTCTCATAAAAGATAATTGGCAGATGGTGTAATATTTTTAGTAGACTGAGATATGTATGCGGTGCTTACGTTCAGTCTCAAGAAACAATGGTAGCTACACGAGTACTTGTGAGGCAAGGGTTGAGCAATCCGCAACTACACCTCTCCTGAATCTGCACTGGTTGGATCCAGTGGCAAAGAGAAATGTAAGACATCTGGAAAAAATACCGAGATAAGCAGAGAGCACACATACAACACCTGGAATTCCTAAATGGTTACCCATTTTTAGTAGTGACCAAGCTCAATCTTGCTTAACTTTGGTGATCTTACGGGAACCGATGCGACAACGTGATTATACCGTACAAAGGTATATAACCATTCTATAGAAGCCATGTAGCCATTCTATGAAAATGACACGAAACAAATTTCATTTGAAGGTCGACGATATAGTTAAATTAAGTGTTGACAGATCTGCATATTCATATTTAATCACAAGTGTTGAATAGACATAAAAATAATTTATATTAACAACAGATGAATATAGTAGTCAAGAAGTGTTATTTATTCAGTAAGAACATTCTTGGAATCATTTGTTTATGGTAACATAGCAGTGACGTTAAGTAATCCCCAACAATCACAGAATTTATAGGAAACTTGGTGATTTTTATTAATTGAGAGTGTCTCAATATTTGGTTTCAAACTTGTTGATAATTAGAACAAGATATCATCAAGACAGTTATCAGTCAATCTTCTCAAATTGTCTGAAGTTATCTTCAATTTTGAAAAAAAGTTATTCACATTGATAGGTACTTTTAAACAAAGATACCATCTTTTTGTGTGGGTCATTATTTTGAAATACTTTCCACTTGGAAAATATATTTTGAGCAATAATCAATTAATGAAATATTATTAGAATTAAATTTTGATCTTAATAGATCGTCATACTTCAATTCTATCAATTCTATTTAAAAACATTTCAATACCGTTTCCACTTCTACACTAAATAGCGTAGCAAACAATTTGAAATGATTTTTATGCAAATGAAAGTCATTTCAAAACGAGATACAAATCCATTTCGCAAACCCTGGATTACGTTCGCAAATAGCTCCAAATCCTGTGGTTTCCTTGCTTGAAATGATGGAGAATGAACATAATTTTTATTTCCAAGTTAACGTCCCCACAACACAAGTTTTTATTTCAAAGGCAACAATATGATTAAACATCTCATTTATAAGTTGAGTTTTACCTTAAAGTAGTAAATTTAAATGATCTAAATGAGTCACTATATCCACAATGAATGCTAAAGTTGCGAGCCAATCAAGATCTCAAAAATGTGAGCTATGCATATTTTTACTTTCGAGAAATATCGTTACATCTTTATGCACGGTAAGTACTCGTTTTAACATCGATCCTCGACTAAGCCAGTGGTTTGTAGAAGAAAAAAGACCTCCAAAAAACAACAAACACAGACTGCCTAACAAAACTAGCTTCATCGAAAATCCGCATCATTTTAAACATTCATTTTGTCATTGCAGTTCGTCGAAGCAAATCAGTTCAACATGGCATCGACTACTACAAAGGTGTTAACACGTAAATTTGCTGCGAAGGGACAGCAACTGAGAAAAAAACAGTCAACCCAAATACACTTTCTTTTCATTTAAATATAGATGACAGATAATAGAAAAAATAAAGAAATTTTTTAATTTCTCATAATAGATGATAAATCAGATCTTATTATTATTGACTGGGGATATATATCGATGTATTATATTTCTTAGCACTTCTTCATCTGATTTAAAGTTATGATGTAGCTGGTTGCGATAGAATATATTGATGAGGTGGGGATATCATTAAATATCATTTTAACTGAAGCATATAAAGGCATCCAGATTTTACCGATTAATAATCAAAACTGTCTAAAGACGTCCGTTGAAACTCAGTCGAAAGTATTTGCAAAAACAACCAAAAGAAAAAAAAACAGATGGACCAAGACGACTATGGAATTTTCTTGTACAGATTCAACTGGGAAATAAGAACGACAATTCGAAAAATTGAAAAATGACAAAGAAAGCTCATTAAGAAAAACACTCTGTCCTATTCAACAATACTTGTCTGAATATAAATATATATATATATATTTTTTATTTATTTATTTATTTATTTATTTATTATTTTTTAAAAACAGTAATCTACGTACACGCGTGTTTCGGGGTCCCACCCCTCTTCAGCGTAGTTTGACTGTCGTTAGGACTCGAACCCCGGACCTTATGTATTTCAGTCTGGCAACTTAATCCATCACACTATGATGCCATAGACAATTTTACTGCTTAGTTTTTATCATTTATCTATTTACGTAGTTTTGTTGTTGATTTTTTAAACGATAGTAAGGTTTTCGTCTCCACCTTGGAGATCCGGTGTTTTCTTAGAAAGTCGCCCTCTTTTTTATTTGGACGTATTTATTTTATTCATTTATTTTTTAAAAACAGTAATCTACGCGTGTTTCGGGGTCCCACCCCTCTTCAGCGTATATATGATGAGACGTAGACGACGAAACACATGTCAGTGGATAATTATATTAAAAAAAAAAAAAAAAAAAAATATATATATATATATATATATATATATATATATATATATATATATATATATATATATATATACTAGCATTTCAGCCCGGCGTTGCTTGGGTGTTTGGGGGAGTACGTTGAGCAAAAAAGAAAAAAAAAGTGGTAATAGGAAGGCAGGCTCGAACCCGTACCGCAAAAGAGGAAAAGAATGGTAAAAAAAACGTGACGTCTTTGCTGTTACGACCACCGCCAAACCGGGAGTAACGTAAGTTTAAATTAAGGCAAAACATTCGAAAAGAGAGGATGACTTTCGACAATATCGGCGAAAAAAGCGACCCCTCCCTGTAGAAAAGTGCTCAGTTGACGGCGAGGAAATAAATGTTTTTACCCAATTCTTAGGTATTTGCCGTCTGAAGGGTCGAGCTTCAAAGCGATGCTGATCTTGTGAAAATTCGTCGCCTCTGTCGAAAGTTTTAGGCAGACATGCAAACATACATACATACATACATACATACATACATACATACATACATACATACATAGATTCATATATTGGTAGCTCAAATTTTCGACCCAAACCGATTAAAAAGCTTGCTCTATCTCTGAATACCCTTTATGTAAAATTTCAAATGTTTAGACCAGAAATTGTCTGAGTAATTTGGAAGAGACCACAGAGGTCGATTTTTAAAAAACTTTGACCTCTATTATGACCCCTTAACATTTATTGTTTTGGGCTCAAATGAAGTTATTAAGTTAGATCCGTGCATAAGGAACCTACATCTAAAATTTCAAGTGTTTAGACCCAAAATTGGCAGAGGAGTTTGGTAGAGTTTTCAAAGTTGAACTTTGACCCCATAACAGCCAAATTTCTGCCCGAAAACGGCTTACAAAAATATTCCCAAATCTCACTACCCTGTATATCAAATTTCGAGTCTGTAGACTGAAAATTGACAGAGTTATTGCGTAGGGAAATGTATACAGACAGACAAACACGCAGACAGACACTTTCACTTATATATATATATATATATATATATATATATATATATATATATATATATATATATATATATACTAGCAAAAGTACCCGTCGTTAACTGGGTTCAAAACAGACTACAGAAAATGGACTCTGATTTATGAAAGTATGATAGGTTATGAAAACGAAGGGTTGTAAAGAGATAGCTTTGAATTTGGGGGTATCAAAACCAAAGCAAAATATGATGAAAGTAAAAATAAAATAGATAAACCCCATAATTTATTATTCCATACCTGTTCACACTGAAACACTTATATTTAAAACCTTGTTAAACTTTGTGACATATTTCCATTCTATGGAGGTCAGGTGCGAACGAACACCCCATAATTTTATTATACCATATCTCTTCAAACTGAAACATAATTATCAAAGTACACTTACACAGATAGATATAAAAAGTCTTTATTAAAGTTTGTGCCTGTTTCCATTCTATTGAGGCCAGGCGCGAACGCAGACCCCACAATTTTATTATACCATCCCTATTTAAGTTAAAACGTACTTATGAAAGTATTATTATGTACATCTATATAAAAAACACTTGTAAACGTTTTTTTTTTAATTTTTAAATTTTTTATTTCCATACTTTGTGGACCCCACAATTTTAATGAACCACCGTTCTGCCAGATAAAACATACTCATTCCTGTGTCTCGATACATTTTCTATCATTATATGTAATCAGTTTTTTTAAAATAGTCAACCATATAGAAGCCCATTCGTGACCACACACACACACACACACACACACACACACACACACACACACACACACACACACAGCTTTATATTATATATATATATATATATATATATATATATATATATATATACAAGAGTTCAAAAAGTCACTGAACGATTTTGAACTTAAATAGATACTTTATTTTTGCTGATATCTTCAGGTAATTCTAACACAATCTAATTAAGACAGTAAGGAAATTTAAAAAAACAATGCAAAGGTCAAACAATCTTTATTTATGAAAAATAATGTCTTTTAAATGTTGCCCATTTTCAGCTTCGCATATTTGTGCTCTCTTCAAAACATTATTCATGACAGATTGCAGAATCTCTAGATTGCGATTTAACTCCCTTATTTCGTTCCTAATGTTTCCTTTCAATTATTGCAAGATTTGGGGTTTGTTTACATAGAATCTTTCTTTAAGATATCCCCTAAAGAAAAGGTCGGGTTTAGTCAAGTCTATTTTAGAAAGAACACAAATATGCGAAGCTGAACGTGGGCAACATTTAAAAGACAAAATTCATTTCATAAATAATGATTGTTTGAATTTTGCATTAAAAACACACTTCACAATGTTTTAGTCAGATTGTGTTAAAATTACAGAAAAATATCAAATAAATAAAGAATATATTTAAGTTCAAAACCCTTCCGTGACGTTTTGGACATGTGCATATATTTTTTTTTTTATTAAATATTTGAATATTTTAATAAAATATTTTTGTTAAAAGATGCTGAAAACGGGTGATACCCAGAAACACGTGTCCATGGATAACTTTTATACACGAAAAATATTTAATAAATAAAATTAATAATAATTAAAAAAAAAAAAACCCAAATAAAAGGGACGACGTAAATATAAATAAAGGGGAGATAACTCCCTTAAACGCTAAGGCGAGCGTAACAATTAAATAATAATAATACAGAATCGCTAATAAAAATAAATCAATCAACAATAGATATTGAATTATATATATATATATATATATATATATATATATATATATATATATATATATATATATAGTAGTCATCCACATACAGTACTGTTTCGTTGTATCACACCTCATCAATGCGGCTAGACTAGCACCTCTGCGAAGCCGAGGATGGAAACTACGACTATCGCGCTAGTCGTCAGTTCTACCCATCGACCCACGAGTGCGGCGCTCGTAAATAACATCCACAAACATCTATTTTAAGCAAACATTTGTCAACCACTTTTATAGTGCTCAAACCGTTTTTTTTTACAAGCAAACAGCGAGCATATTATATAATTTCATATTTGATCTCAAAAGTTTTGTGCTGAGCTATTTACCCTTGATACCATTACGAAGAAAGAAGCATGCTAAGAATCCTTTAAAAGATTGTTGGCATGCATCGTAACTCTAAGTTTAGAGATAGAGATAGACTTTTTTCTTACTGGGGTGGGGAAGTATCAGTGCTTACATCAAGGTCCTAAAACCACTCAAGGATATAGTGTAATGGGTATCATGACGCCGATGAGACAACATCGTGACTATCAATGATGATGGAATTTGAGTCGTATTTGTGTATTTAAAAGGATGGCTCACCAGAAACTTGTTAATGGACTAAAAAACGGCAATTTTATTATCAACTGGGAGGCAGCTCTATGGTATTGTGTTTCACAGATGGGCCGTTGTGGGAAAGAAACTTTACTAATGGAATTTATTAGACACCGATAGATAATAAAGAGCAATGTTGACAATTTATTGCTGCGACTTATGGAAACTTTGTTTACCTAAATGGATGGAATATATATATATATATATATATATATATATATATATATATATATATATATATATATATATATATATATATATATATTGGCAGCAAGTCATTATTCAAACACGTCTGATTGAACACGACAGAAAGAATGCATTTGTATATACACACAAGAAGTTGGGGTCATTCATTATTGTTATGAAATTTGTGTCAATGTTGAAATTGTGTGAATATAATCTGTCAATCAAACTCTCAGTCACATGTACTTTTAAAACAACCTGCGTTATGAGAAGAAATGCACTTTTGTTGAAAAAGGCACTTTTGAGTTTATAGTTGAACGTTTTAGCTTTCCAGGTGTTTTTTTTTAAAGGGACAATTTTTTAATAGACTTTGTTGTTATTGTTGTTGTTTACTGAAAAAAAAAATTTTGAGAAAAAAGTTCTAACTGGAACGCTTTTTGTCTAGATCATAGTTAAAAGTAATATACTGATGTATTTTATTTTGAAGAAAATGTTATATGATGTTGAACAAATATTGTAAAAAATTGTTTTTAAAAGACAAAATTCATATAAAGAATAATGTATTGTATTTATCGTCAGGAATTCAAGCCATAATTAAGTAGATAAATTAAAATGAAAAAGTCATAGCGATAATTAAGACAGATGGTTGGCCTAGAAATAAGTTAGAATTTTAGAGAAGGGACAAGAGAAAATTACGTAAACGGGTATTTTGGGAGTTTTTCAGATGTGATTAGCCAAAAGAGAGAATTTTTCTTTTTTTTTTGATGCCCATAACATTTTTCGCGAGAAGAGTAACTTGCTAGGGACAGCATTAGATATCTCCCTGTTAAGAAAATATAGAGGGGATCCTGCGATATTGTGTGCTTTTAAAGCATGCTGCACGTAACAGCTTCGAGCAGAATTATAAGTCTCGGCACAATAAATTAGAAAGGCAGGCGTAGGAAAGGATACGAGAAGTCCTTAGGGTACCAAAGGACTATAAGAGTCAGTACCACAGGAAACTCACATATAGTAATAAGAAAGGAGAAAAAGGAAAATATGCCGTAAGTAACGTAGGAAGAAAAGATATAGCCTTATACTTTTTTTTAGAGATGAATGTATGCGGGACATCCCTGTTTTGGGATCTTGGACGCTCTGATTGGAGAAAAAAAAGGAAAATCACAGAAATCTGGGCCATAGTTAGAATTCAGTGCGCAAGTAGGAATTTTGCCGCAAGGGATGGGGGTTATTTAGTTAAGGGTAATGTCTGTATCGAGTTCCAAGAGTCCAAGCAAGGAAATCCAAGTGAATCAGTGTGATGAAAAAGTATATCTTAATAATCAGAAGCCAACCACAGAGATTAAGTAAATGAGCTTTGATATATGTTCCAAAAGAAATAAAATAGTTAGAAAATGAGACAAAGCTCTAATGAGTAGAACAATCATGCGGAAGAAAGGATCAGAACACATTTGGACGAATTGTTGAAGAGGTTAAAATGGAACCTCGGTTACGGCATAAGGGTGGCTGGATGAAGTAGTTGCTATGGATCATAGGAGGTACTATCCTACACCCAAAAGGAAGATACCAGAGAGATCAGATAGAGATTCTGATCTAAATAAAATTTATGGAGTCAGCTGGAAAAGGGCTGACTAACGAAGTTTATTTTTATTGTTTTTTTGATGGTGTCTGATATTTCTTAGCCAAATGATTGTACAAATGTAGAAAAAATGTACTGGAATTTAAAAATGCATTTCTTTTGAAAAATAGGAAGAAAAGGAGTGTTACATGAAAGGGCCGTCTCTTTTTATGCAAGTAAGAAGACATACTAGACAAGTGAAAATGATATTAGGATAAGGCTAGAATCGAACCCTGTAGGCAAGTGTTAAAGATAATGGAAAAATAGAATATTAGAAATTAAGTCTATTGTTAATTCTATTAGAAATAGTTAAATATTGCTTATATCAGAAAAGGAGTCGAATGTCCATTCTTTTAAAAATCTAGATATTAAACATGTCAGTTAAGGAATGGACAATGCAAATTAAAAAGACATTGTTTAAAAATAAGTTAGATTAGAATTGAGGATTCTTTTGTTTGCCAAAAATGTGTTTGGACAAACATATGTAAAGTCACCTGAAAATTATTCACGTTTGAAAAACACACTTCTGAGGTCATAAACAAAGGGGATTTCTCAATATATGAATCTGAGGGTCCGGCGTGAGGGTCAGTTGCCAGTCAGTTGATCAAACAGAGTTGAAAGTCGACAGTTGATGTAGAGAGTTGATCAGACAGTCGACAGTTAATGAGAGATGGTCAGTTGGAAAAGAGAGCCCTTTAGAAGCGAAGGGTAGAACATTAGAACATGTAGATCCAAGTTTGAATTCCTGATGTCATCAATCGGCCGATCAGATGAATAAAAAAATAACCATTTATGTTTGTAACTGTTCGTCTCGTCATTCCTTACAACAAAAAGGTAAATGTGTTTTATCATCATCTATAACGAACTTTGTGTAAATCCTTCCAAATTATGTGCCTCCTCCATCATAAGTGAAGTATCTCCTCCTCCTCCCTATATGTGCATAAGAACTGTTGTAGCAATATCTCCCAGTCCGCATTAATATTAAACCTCCAAGAATTGTCACAGTTATCATGATGTAATATATATATATATATATATATATATATATATATATATATATATATATATATATATATATATAAATACCTCTCTCATTATCATCGTCATCCGTTATACATGCCCCGTTAATGTACTATACAACATATATATATATATACATATATATATATATATATATATATATATATATATATATATATATATAGTGTCTATCATATATTATTTTTATTTTTGGAATCATTTTTAGATGAGATTTCATAATTTTTGCATTCACTTTTGCGGATTGTTATCCCCATCTTCAATAGCTGTTGTTGTTTCATCTCGTTTCTGCCAACTCATCCTCTGGCCTTCTTCAGATGGTTAAACGCGATGGGATAGGGATGCTGAGTCTTGAAACCGGTATCTTCAGACATTTATTTCTAAATTGCCGAGAGATTTATAAAACTGGTTCAAAAATGACTGTATTTTCTTTTCTGAGATATAAAGAATTGTTTTTATGTTTTTTTACATTTGGACACGTGCAATTTGAAGGGAGTATTTTTTTACCGAAAATTTCACTACAGTATAATTTTACCGAAAGAATACTGTAGTGAAATTTTAATTTTAAAAAGTATATTTAATCATTAATTTAAAAATGCCTACTTTTAAAATATTTTTAAATAAGACATTTTTGTTCCAATAATTTTTTATAATGCAACTGACAACGCCTATTTCTTACGAGGTATCATTACGTAAACACTATTTAATAGCTCGAACAAATTGATATTCGTCATCTATAGTCACTGTTTGACCAGTTTTATAAATACAATGTCAATTTCTTTGAGAATTGGCACAGAAAATTATTATCCTCGTAATAATATTCGTTATCACCTAACCGTACTTTATCCTGTGATGTTAGCAGGTAACGTGATTTTAAATATATATTAATTAAAAGTACTTGAGCGTGGCTTACGTAAACAGAAAGCCGTTCCACTAAAATCATGTTACCTGCTGACATCACATAATAAAATACCTGCTGCTGACGTCACAGGATAAAGTACGGATAAAGTAAGTTATATATATATATATATATATATATATATATATATATATATAACGTCTGGTTTGTTCGACACTAAAAACTACAAGTCCGTTTGTCATCATATTTGGAAACAATGATTGCATCTAACTTACCTGTGTTTTTAAATATTAAAAAGTAAAAAATATTACCATATTAAAAAAAATCTTTTTTCGACACCGTCACTTTCTGTTCCGATTTCAACCGAGGCTATTTACCGGAAATACTTCCGGTTTCTTTCATAATTCATATTTAGTGACGCTTCTTATCGATAAGAATACCATTAACCCTGTTATATTTTTATATAAAAAATTGCATTAATTCGTTTTTTTTTAAGCCTGCTTTTTCTTTAGAGATTATTTTTTACCATTAGCGGTGTATAATAGACTTATTTTAAAATTATATTTACACACACGTGTGCCGCCGATATATCGTGGCTCGCTTTTTTCCCTCCAGGTATTTTACATTTTTTTATATCTGTTTCAGAACTATACACGTATCTTATTGTTTACTATTTTATTATTTTTTCATTTTTTGCATTCCTCTATTTTGTACATCCCGTTTTTATAATTGAAAAATTCAATTTTGCTTTTATTTAACATAAGCAGTAACTCCACGTGCATTTCTGTTACGTCACTTACAATGTTTCCATTGTTTTTTGTGTTTTGTTTGGCTTCCATTAAAATAAACTGATTTAATTTGTTGTTTTACTTCCAACTTTTCTTTGCCATTCTTTATATCTGTTTTCTAGAAATCCACGCAACTTAATGTTTACTGTTTAACAAAAAAAAAAAAAAAAGAATTCCTTTCCTTTTTTCGTCGCTTAAAAAATAAATTAAAAATTACAAAAATAAAATATACACGAAGTAACTTCCGGTTTACGTCGAATCTGTTTTGTTCATCCTTTTTTATGTGCAAAACCTAACTGTTTTTTAATATTTAAAAGTAAAAAATATTACCATGTGAAACAAATTTTTTTCGACATCGTTACTTGCATTAATTTGTTTTCTTTTTGCTTCCTGCTTTTTCTTTACAGATTATTTTTACCATTAGCGGTGTATAATTGACTTATTTTAAACTTAAATTTACACACACGTGTGCCGCCGATATATCGGTGCTCGCTTTTTTTTCCCTTCCAAGTATTTTTATATTCTTTATATCTGTTTTAGAACTATACACGCATCTCACTGTTTACTATTTTATTTTTTTATTTGTTTACTGTTTACTTTTCTCTAGTTTTACATTCTGTTTTTTAATTACCCCCCCCCGCAAATCAATTTTTATCCTACATGGTTTTTATTTTTACATAAACAGCAACTTCACGTGTATTTCTGTTACGTCATTTTTTTTATTTAACAAACACAAAAAAACCCCTTAAAATTCTTTCATTTCGTCGATTATTACATTAACAAATTGTCCAGTTACTGTTTAGGGCAAAACATATTCATTACTTTCCTATTACTTTCTTCACTTACATTTCCTTTTTTCTTTTCCATTTTTGCTGTATTTTGATCTATTAACAAACTCATTATGATTTCTATTAAAGTTATCACATTATGACATAGCCTTAGCTCTTGCATCATCTGGAATAGCTGCAACAGTACTGCCACACACACACACACACACACACACACACACACACACACACACACACACACACACACACACACACACACACACACTATCACACACACTATCACACGCAACATACACACTATGAGAACTGCCCATTCGGCTTTAAAACTACCATTGAATATGCAATTTATGGAAACTCCCATGTGCAACATTTCCAAAACATCGAGTATGGGGAAGTTATTGCAGAAATGTAAACATATTGTTTGGGATGAATGCAAAAAAAATCACTGGAGGCTCTTGATCGATCATTGCAAGACTTGCGTGGAAATGACCGACTCTTTGGGAATGTAGTAATATTCTTAGCTGGAGATTTCAGGCAAACATTATCTATACTTCCTCGATCAACACCAGCAGATTAAATAAATGCCTGCCTCAAATATTCCACTTTTTGGTGACATGTGAGAACATTCCATTTGACGAGAAATATGCGTGCCCAGCAGCAAAACGATCACTCAGCAGAGTTATTTTCAAATCAATTACTGAAAATTGGGAATGGAAAAGTGCTAATCTTACCTCAGGGCAAATTTCATTGCCACATAACTTCTGTAATTTACTGACAACAAAAGAAGACTGGATTAAAAAAGTATTTTCGGACATCCAAATTAACTATAAGAATCCCAGTTGGCTGAGTGAACGAGCTATCCTTGCACCTAAGAACAAAGATGTTCATGAACTCAACAGTACTATTCAGTTCGACATTCCTGGTGAATTAGTCACATACAACTGATTCGACACTGTTCTTGAAGAAGACGAAGGAGTTAACTATCCAAAAGTATTTTTGAATTCGCTAGATTTGCCAAGGATGCCACTATTGAAAACTGACGTGCCAATCACCCTGTTGCGAAATATTAACCAACCCAAACTTTAAGCCACAATTTTAACGGGGCCTTTCAAAGGTGAGGATGTCCTGATTCCACGCATTCCTATGATTCCTACAGACATGCCATTCCAATTCAAGAGATTGCAATCCCCACACAGCGACAATCTCTAGAATGGTGCGGTTTATATTTACACACTGATTGCTTCTGACATGGCCAATTATATGTTGCATGTTCTAGAGTCGGCAAACCAGGCAATCACTTCATTTGCACTGAATCAGGAACCACCAAGAATATTGTGTATCCACAAGTAATGTAGAATTAAACATATAAGACACATGCATTTTTTATTCGATTTAAACCATTTAAGCCACAGCAACGCGTGGCAGGCTACAGCTAGTATATATATATATATATATATATATATATATATATATATGTATATATATATATACACACAGAGAGAGAGAGAGAGAGAGAGAGAGAGAGAGAGAGAGAGAGAGAGAGAGAGAGAGAGAGAGAGAGAGAGAGAGAGATGAAAGACGTGTGAATTAATTTCTTGTACAAATAGACGTTAGCAAAACTAAACTAAACAAAACAAAAAGAGAACAAAACAAAAAAACGTGACTTTTCTTCTTTTTTTCTTTTGTCTTTCGTCATTTCGCGTAATTACTCATTAATAAAAAGAAAATAAAAGCCTGTAAAATTAAGTGCGGTTAATGAAAGTACTTATTGGTGAATTGGTTGCGACTGAACTACTTTATTAGTTCAACTGACTTTATAGTAGGAGGATAGGAGAACGAACTAAATTGGCTTCATTTACGGACGATTAGCGACAACAAAATAAAAAGGTGATTATCTGAAATTCGAACGGAAATCAAAATGGCGCACACGCAGAACGGAATTCTTAAAACGCGCCAATTTAATCGGTTTCAAACAGTAACGGACCAACCCTTTTCTTTCTTTTTTTTTAAACGTAAACGTGACAGACGGAAAAATCACATTTTAAATTTCGTTCTCTCTAACTTTCATTTTTCCTCTTTTCTTTGTTCATTTTTTTTCTTTCTACGTATTCTCTTCACCTCTCACTTAATTTCGTTCGCTTCATTCATTTCCATTGTTCTTTCTTTATTTTTCTCTTATTTTTAGAAATAACTTCACAACCCTTCAGTCATTACAGCTTACATTTTAGTTACACACTAACAGGAACACCCGACGTTGCCTGGGATGGAATGGAGATCAACAAATTTTCTATATTTCCAATACTTTTATTGTCATCAAAATCGGTCAAATCGCCTGTTTTTCAATCAAATCGATTGATTGCTTGCTCTAGTTAAGAACCTACCGCAGTGCTACCTCGCAGTGATTTAGTCTACAATATATTGTAGTCTACATTACACTGTAGAGAATCTTCTGTTCATTTTACGAATATATTTTTATATAATGGCTTTAATAAAAGTTTAAAATGCAAATGTCAAGTATCATTGTTCGATTGCACTCTAAACAGAAACATTTATTTCGAACGTGGCTCTGTCTTATCAAAGAACTTAATGTTGATTTTATACGCCGGGCCCTTCTGCTTGTGTGGCGATAAAACTTCTAAAATACACTTTAGATGTGAGGCTGTATAAAAGTGTAAACTTTGGTCAAAATCGGATTTTTATTTTATTTAGATACAAAACCTATTTAAGAACACCCCCGGGCAGATAAAGTGCATTTGTGTGAAATTTCATAAACATCAACCCAACGGTTTTGGAGTCCATAGAGAACGATATCTCTCTCCCACCCGCCCCCTCTCTTTCTCTCTCCCGCTCACACACACCTTTGATGTGTAAGTAGAGATTCTTTTTTAAGTTACATAAATTTTTAATTTTACATAAATTTTCAAAAATTAAGAGGCCTTTTCTTGAACTCGAACCGAACCGAAGTGACATTCATCCTAAGTGGGTTGATTCGGTTTCTTCCGAAAGAACAAGTTCCGTGGAAGTATCAAAATCACAAGCCGTCCCCAGTCGCTTGTATATTCCCGTCAAAGGGGAGGACAACGCTAGGTTTTAAACAATTCGTGCAGCGAGGTGTGGACGTCATCCCCCAGACAGTGTTATATATTCCCAAATGGTCACTATCTGACACTGACCAGGCTCAACGTTGCTTAACATCAATGACCTCATGAGAGCTGATGTGTCAACGTGATCATGCTTTATGCTTTTACTAAGGCTAACCCTTGATTTATTTAAGATTTTCCTTACCCCTCAATCTTAACCTCTAAAGCTTGACCCCCCGAAGCTTGACTTCCAATGCTTGACCCCCAAAACTTGAATTAGTAAGAAAGCGAAGAAGATCACTTTCCTTCTTCCCAATTGACCTCTTGACTATTTTATAGTTAATTTTTCTTCTGGTCAATTATATTTTCTTGCCTAATCACAGGACTAGAATTCATCTCGTGGAATATTCAACATAGTCCTGTTATTTGAGCTAATATTACTAGAGTATGTAGCATTCCTTATATAGTATACTGTATGTCAGTGACTGGCCAGATCGAGGGCTCTTACCTGGATTTAGATACTATGTTACGTTAATTATTTGGTCAGGGTTTACTTGTAAGGCAAAATATCCGAAAGACCAAAATTAACTTAAAATGAAAATTCCTAAGATCGTTTCTCCGAAACCGACTTTTCGAACACATCCACCCCAATTAATGAAAAAAAAAATTTTTTATACCAATCACAAGATTTCATGAATTTATTCGAAATTGCAGTTTTAGATCAACCCCAACTTTTCCGTCAATAAACATTTGAAACAAAAAAACATGGTAACATGAAGATTACACTCCGTTTCTCTTGCTCAATACTTGCTACAAGTCGAAACTGACTCAAGCATACACTATCATATGCAACATACGCACACTATCCTATGCAACATACACACACTATCACAGGCAACATACACTTAATATCATATGTAACATACACAAAATATCAAATGCAAAATACACAGACTATCATATATAACCTACTCACGCTATCACATGCAACATACACAGACTATCATATGCAACATAGACACACTATCGAATGCAACATACACACATTATAATATGCAACATAACACAATCATATGCAACATACACACACTATCATATGAAACATATACACACTATCATATGCAATATACACACAATATCATATGCAACATACACTATCATATGCAACATAAACACACTATCATATGAAACATACACACAATATAATGTTCAACATGAACACAATATCATGTGTAACATACACACATTATCATATGCAACATACACACACTATACTATGCAACATACAGACAATAAATTATGCAATATACACACATTATCATATGCAACATACACACACTATCATATGCAACATACACACACTATCAGGTGCAACATATACACACTATCATATAGAATATACACACAAGATCATATGCAAAATACACACACTATCATATGCAAAATACGCACTATTATATGCAATATACACACAATATCATATGCAACATACACACACTATAATATGCAACATACACACACTATCATATGCAACATAAACACAATATCCTATGCAACGTACACAACATAACATATGCAACATACACACACCATCATATGCAACATACACACACTATCGTATGACACATACACACAATATCATATGCAACATACACACACTATCATATGCAACATACATACACTATCATATGCAACATAAACACAGTATCATATGCCACATACACACAATATAATATTCAAAATTCATACACTATTGTATTGTCCTCGACGGTCGTACATCTAAACAATATGATATAAATGCGGGAGTGCCCCAGGGATCTATCCTTGGACCTCTGCTGTTCCTGATATTCATAAATGACCTCCCCGACAAAATTGCCTCTGAGATGGGTATATATGCTGATGACACCACACTCTATAGCAGGCACGACAGGAAAACAAACGAACATATATCTAAAGTAATGGCAGAAACACTAGAGGATGACCTCCAATCAGTAGTGGAATGGGGACAAAAATGGATGGTCACGTTCAATGCCGCCAAGACAAAACTGGTTTCATTCAATAATTACAAGAAACCTTCTCTACTACCTATAGCAATGGCCAACGACTCTTTATCTGAGAGTACGTCTCTCAAGCTCCTTGGCCTAACGTTCACAGGAAACATGAGTTGGAACAATTACATCGAGGGCATTGCCAGGGCCGCTGCGAGGAAGGTGGGCTCTCTCTACCGTGCTAGAAAACTTCTAACACCCGAAAGTATCCTGTACCTCTATAAGGGCACTATTCGCCCATGTATGGAGTATTGCTGTCATATTTGGGCTGGTGCATTGGCTACTAGTCTCTCGCTCCTTGACAGGGTTCAAAAGAGAGTCGAAAATCTGATAGGCCCTAAACTGGCATCTAAGCTTCAGCCTCTGTCCCATCGTCGAAACGTTGCATCCCTCTGCCTGTTCTACAAGTATTATAATGGTGAATGCTCTGAAGAACCCGACAAGATGCAAAATCCCACCCCCACACTGTAGAGATTCCTAGATGTAAAACTTCTTTCTACTTCAGTAGTTTCTTCCCCAGAACTGCTAGACTTTGGAATTCCATTCCAGGTCCCTGCTTCCCCAACTGTACTGACATGCATAAATTCAAGTGCAACGTGAACCAACATCTCGCTGCCCTAATCCCTACACAGTAACCCAGTAGATGTTTCCCCTGATAATAGCTCCCTACACCAAAGTGGCAATGTGCCTTGTTCGGGATGAAAATGTAATAAACAAAAAACAAAAAAAACTATCATATGCAACATACACACACTGTCATATGAACGATACACACACTATCATATGTCACATATACACACTATCATATGCAACATACACACTTAATCATATGCAACATACACACACTATCATATGCAACATACACACACTATCATATGCAACCTACACACAATATCATATACAAAATACACCAAACTATCATATGAAACTTTAACACAAAATCATATGCAACATGCACACACAATCATATGAAACATAAACACAAAATGATATGCAACATACACACACTATCATATGAAACATAAACACAAAATGATATGTAACATACACACACTATCATATGAAACATATACACAAAATCATATGCAACATATACACACTATCATATGAAACATACACAAAAAATAATATGCAACATACACACAATATCATATGAAATATACAAACAAAATCATATGCTACATACACACACTATCCTATGCAATATATACACAAAATCATATGCAACATATACACACTATCATATGCAACATAAATACAATATCATATGCAACATACACATATTATCATATGCTACATACACACACTATCATATGCAAAATACACCCAATATCATATGTAACATACACACAATATAATATGTACCATACACACAATATCATATGTAACATACACACACTATCATATGCAACATACACACAATATTATATACAACATATACACACTATCAGATGTTACATACACACACTTCCATATAGAAACTTACACACTTTCATATGCAACATACACGCACAAACATATTCAACATACACACACTATCATATGCAACATACACACAATCATATGCAACATACACACAGTATCACATGCAACATACACACACTATCATATGCAAAATATACACACTCTATTATATGCAAAATACACACACCAGCACATGAATCATACACACAATATAACATGCAATATATACACAATATCATATGCAACATACACACTATATCACATTGAATATACACACACTATCATATGCAAGATACACACACTATCATATGCAAGATACACAGACTATCATATGCAACATATACACACAATAATATGCAGGATCAACACACTATACAATGCAAGATACAAACAATATGACATGCAACATACACACAATATAACATGCAACATACACAAAATATCACATGCAACATACACAAAATATCACATGCAACATACACACAATATTACATGCAACATATAAACAATATCATATGCAACATACACACAATATAATATGCAACATACACAGAATATAACATGACACATACAAAGACTTTCATATGCAATATACACACACCATCATATGCAACAGACGCACACTATCATATGTAACATACACACATTACCTATGAAAAATACATACAATATCTTACGCAACATACACACAATATAATATGCAACATACACACACTATCACATGCAACATATACACAATATCATATGCAACATACACACACTATAATATGTAACCTACACACAATATCATATGTAACATAGACACCCTACCATATGACAAATACATACAATATCCAACGCAACATATACACAATATCGTAAGCACAATACAGACACTACCATAGGTAACATACACACAAGATCATATGCAACATTCACACACTATCATATGCAACATACAAACACTATCATATGCAACATACACACTATCCTATGCAATATATCCACATTATCATGTGCCCAATACACACAATTATATCCAACATAAACACACTATAATATGCAACATACACTCACTATCATATTCAACATACACACACTATGATATGCAATATACACACAACATCATATAGAATAGACACACACAGTCATATGCAACATACGCATACCATCATATGCAACATACACACACTATCATATGCAACATACACACACTATCATATGCAACATACGTTCACTATTATATGAAAAATACACACACTATCATAAGCAACATACACACAATATCATAGGCAACATACACACAATATTTCATGTAACATACACACACTCTCATACGTATATACGTACAATTTCATATGCAATATACACAATATAACATGTAACATACACACACTATCATATGCAAACTACACACACTATCATATGCAACATACATACACTATGATATGCAACATACATACACTAAGATATGCAACATACACACACTATCATATGCAACATACACACACTATCATATGCAACATACACAAACTATCATATGCAACATACACACACTATTGTATGCAACATTCACACACTTTCATATGAAACATACACACCTTATCACATGCGACATACACACAATATAATGTGCAACATACACACACTGTCATATGCTACATACGCACAATATCATATGCAACATACACATGTATCATGAGCAACATACACAAATAATAATCTGCAGCATACACACACCATTATATAGAACATACACACAATATAATATGCAACATACATTCTTTATCATAACCAACATACACGCACTATCATATGCAAAATTCACACAATACAATATGCAGCATACACACACTATCATATGCAAAATACACATATTATCACATGCTACATACACACAATATCATATGCAACATACCCACATATCATATGCAACATACACAAACAATAATCTGCAACACACACACACTATCATACGGAACATACACACAATATATTATGCAGCATACACTTCCTATCATAACCAACATATACACACTATCATACGAAACTTTTACACATTATCATATGCAACATACGTACACTATCATATGCAACATACCCACACTATCCTACGCAACATACGCACACGACTATATGCAACATACACACACTATCATATGCTCCATACACCCACTATCATATGCAACATATAAACACTCTCATATGCAACATACAGACACTGTAATATGCAACCTACACACAATATAACATGACACATGCACACACTATCATATGCAACATACACACAATATCATATGGAACCTGGAGACACAATTATATGCAATATACTGTAATATTCAATACACTGTAATATTCAACATACACACATTATTATATGCCACATACACACAATATCCTATGCCACATACACAAACTTTAATACGCAGCATACATACACTATCATACGCAAAATAAAAACACTATCATATGACATATACAAACACTATCATACGCTACATACACAAACTATCCTATGAAACATACACAAACAATCATATTAAAATACACACATTGTAATCTGCACCACACTCACACTATCATACGCAACATGCACACACTTTATTATTAAACATACACACACTATAACACACAACATTCACACACTACTATACGCAATATACTCGCACTATCATATGCAATATAGACACAATATCATACGAAAAATACACACAATATAATATGAAACATACACACAACATATTATGCAACATATACACATTATCATATGCAACATAAACACAAAATCATATGAAACATACACACACTATCACATGCAACATACACACAATATCATATGCAACATACACCCACTATCATATGCAACATACAAACACTATCATATGAAACATATACACAATATCATATGAAACATATACACAATATCATATGAAACATACACACAATATCATATGCAACATACACACAATATCAAATGAAACATACATACACTGTCATATGAAACATACACACAATATTATATGTAACATACACACAAAACTATATGCAACATACATAATATTATATGCAACATACACACAATATCATATGAAACCTGTACGGAATATGATATGCAACATATACACAATATCATATGCAACATACACACACTATCATATGCAATATACACACACTATCATATGACACATACACATACTATCATATGCAACATACACACACTACCATATGAAACATACACACATTATCATATGCAACACACACACTATCACCCGCAACATACACACTCTTTTACATGCAACATACACACACTATAATATGCAACATACACACACTAACATAGGAAACATACACACATTATCATACGCAAAATACACACCTTATCATATGCAACATACACACTATCATATGCAACATGCACACACTATCATAGAACACATACACACACTATAATATGCAACATACACGCATCATAATATGTAAGATACACACATTATCATATGCAACATGCACACACGTCCATATGCAACATACACACGCTATTATATATAACATACACACACTATCATATGCAACATGCACACACTATCATATCAAACATATACACCTTATCATATGCAACATACAAACAATATCATATGCAATATACACAACTATCATATGCAACGTACACACAATATAATAGTCCACATACACACACTATTATACCCAACATACACACACTATCATATGGAACATACACACGATATGATATGCAACATACACACTCACTCATAACCAACATACACACCTTATCATATGCAACATACACACACTATCATATGGAACATACACACACACTATCATATGGAACATACACACACTATCATATGCAACATACACACACTATCATATGCAACATACACACAATATCATATGAAATATACACACATTATCATATGAAACATACACACAATATCATATACAACATACACACCATATAATATGCAACATACACAATATCATATGCAAAATATACACAATATTATATGAAACATATACACAATATCATATGAAATATATACACAATACCATATCCAATATACACACACTATCATATGCAACATACGCACATATCATATGAAACATAAACACACTATCACATGCAATATTTACACACTATTATATGCAACACGCACACACTATCAAATGCAACATATCCACACTATTATATGAAACATACTCACATTATCATATGCAACATACACACACTATAATATGAAACATACACAAACTATCATATACACACTTTATAATATGCAAGATAGACACACTATATTATGCAAGATACACACACATTCATATGTAACATAAACACTATTATATGCAACCTATATACCTTATCACATGCAACATACACACACTATCATATGCAACATACGCACAAGTCAATATGCAACATACACACACTATCATATATAACACACAAACAATTATATGCAACAGGAACATACTACCTTATGCACCATACACATCTTATCATATGCAACACTCTATCATAACTAACATTCACACCTAGTCATATGCAACATACACACCCTTTAATATAGAACATGCACAAACTATCATTCGCAAAATACACTCTCTATCATATGCAACATACACATATTATCATATGTAACATACACACACTATCCTACGCAATATACACACTCTATCGTATGCAACATACACATACTATCATATGCACAATACACACACTATCATATGCAACATGCACACATTATCATATGCAACAAAATATATAATATACACACAAAATAGTATGAAACATACATACACTATGATATACAACATGTACAAACTCTCATATGCAACATACACAAACAATCCTATGCAACATACGCACACTATCGTACGCAACATGCACACACTTTCATATGCAACGTACACACAATATTTTGTGCAACATACACACATCATTATAGGCAACATACACACATTATCATAATAACATGCACACACTATTGTCTGCAACATACACACACTAGCATATGCAACATACACACACTTTCATATGCGACGTGCACACATTATTGTACGATAAAATACACACACTATCATACGCAACATACACACACTATCATAGGGAATATACACACACTATCACATGCAACATGCACAAAATATCCCATGCCACACACACACACTCTTATACGACACATACGTACACAATCTTATGCAACATGCACACACTATTATACGCAACATACACACACTACCATATGCAACATACATACACTATCATATGCAACATACACACAATATCATATGCAACAAACACACTATCATATGCAACATACACAGTTTCATATGAAACATACACACACTATCATATGAAACATACACACGATATCATATACAACATACACCAATATCATATGCAACAATCATAAACTATCATATGAAATATATAGACACTATCATATGCAACATACACACAATATAATATGCAACATACACACACTACTATATGCAACAAACACACTATCTTATGCACCATACACACTATCATATGCAACATACACACAATATCATATACAACATACATCAATATCATATACAACATACACCAATATCATATGCAACAAACATACACTATCACATGAAACATACACACACTATCATATGCAACATACACACACTATAATATGCAACATACACACACTTTCATATTGAACATTCACATGCTATCATGTGCAAAATAAACACAGTATCTTATGGAACATACACATAATATCATCGGCAGAATACACACACTAGTATATGAAACATACATACATTATCATATGCAACATACACACAATATCATATGCAACATACAAACAATATCATTCGCAACATAGACACGCAATCATATGCAACATACACAAACAATAATATGCAAGATACACGAACTTTCCCACGCAACATGCACACACTATAATATGCAACATCCACACACTATAATATGCAACAGGCACACCATATTATACGCAACATGCACACAGTATCATATGCAATATACACAGACTATCATATGCAACATACACACCCTGTTATATGCAACATTCACACCCTATCGTATGCAACATACGTACACTATCATATGCAAAAAAATACACTATCATATGCAACATACACACACTATCATATGCAACATATCCAAACTATAATCTGCTACGTGAACACAATATCATACGCAACATACACACACTATCATATGCAACATACACCCCATGCTAGTCAACATACACACACTATCATATGAAACATACACACATTATCATATAAACATACACACTATCATATGCAACATACACACACTTTCATATTCAACATGCACATACTATCTAATGCTAAATACGCACACTGTCATATGCATCGTGCACACACTATAACCTGCAACTAACCCACTATCGTACGCACATACACACACTAACATATGGAACATACACACATTATCATATGGAACATGCACACACTATTATATTCAACATACACACACAATAATAAGCAACATACACACACTATCATATGCAACATAAACACACTGTCACATGCAACATACAGTCAAAGTCATATGCAACATACACACCCTTACATATGCAACATACACACCCTATATAAACAAGAAACACATACTATAATATGCGACGTACACACACTATAATATGCAACATACACACAGTATAATACGACACACAGACAATCATATGTTACATACACACACTATTATATGCAACATGCACACCCTATCTCATGCAACATACACACACTATCTTATTCAACATACACACACGATCATATGCCACATACACACACTATCATATGCAACATAAACACTATCATATGCAGCATACACACCCTATCATACGGACCATGCACACACTTTCATATACCACATACACACACTATCACACGCAACATACACGCACAATCATATGCAACACAAATACACAATCATATACAACTCACACACCCTAACATACGCAACATGCACACACTTTAATATGCAACATACGCAGTATCATATGACAAATACACATACAATCATACTTAATATACACACACTATCATATGCAACATACACACAGTATAATATGTAACATATATACAATATCATATGCAACATACAGACACTAGTATATGAAACATACACACACTATCATATGTAACATAGACACAATCATATGCAACAGGCACACACATTCATATGCAACATACACACCTTATTATATGCAACATACACACATTTCTATATACAACATACAAACACTACCATATGCAACATATCAACACTATCATACGTAACCTACACACAATATCATATGCACTATGCACACACACTATCATATGCAAAACACACACACACTCAGATGCAACATACGCACATTATCATACGCAATATGCACACACTTTTCTATGGAACGTACACACACTATCACACGCAACATACACTTCCTATAATTACCAACATACACACACTATCACATGCAACATACACACACTTTCATATGCAACATACAGACACTATCACATCCAACATACACACACAATCATAATAACATACACACTATCATATCCAACATACACACACTGTCATATGCAACATACACACACAATCATAGGCAACGTGCGCACACTATCATACGCAAAATACATACTATAAGAAAACATACACACACTATTATACGCAACATACAAACACTATCATATGCAATATACACACACTGTAATATGCAACATCCGCAGAATATTATTGCAACACACACAATCCTATGCAACATACGCGCACTAACATATAAAACATACACACACTATCATATGCAACATACACACACTATCATATGCAACATACACACACTATATTATGCAACATACACACAATATCATATGCAACATACACACACTATTATATGCAACATACACACACTATCATATGCAATATACATACTATCATAGTCAACAAACACACTATCTCATGCACAACATACACTATCATATGCAACATACAGACAAGATCGTATGCAACATACACATACTATCATATGCAACATACGTACGCAATCATGTGCCACATACACACTGTATTCCTTGCAACATACATACAATGTACTACAATATACAAAATATTATAGGCTAATACACACACTCTAATATGAGACATCATACGCAGTCATATGCAACATACACGCAATATTATATGCAAAATACCCACACTTTATATGCCACATGAACACACTATCCTACGCAAAATACACACACCATCAGATGCAACATACATACACGATCATATGCTACGTACACACACAATGATATGCAACATACACACAGTATCATATGCAACATACACACAATATCATATGCAACATACACACTATCATATGCAACAAACACACTATCTCATGCACCACACACACTATCATATGCAACATACACACTATCATATGCAACATACAGACACGATCATATGCAACATACACACACTGTCATATGCAACATACATACGATATCATGTGCCACATATACACAGTATCCCATGCAACATACACATAATATCATAGACAAAATACACACACCTTAATATGAGACATTCATACATAATCATATGTAAAATGCACGCAATATTATATGCAACATACACACAATATCATACGCAACATACACACAATATTATATGCAACATACACAAACTATCATATGCAACATACATACAATGTACTACGTAACATACACACACTATAATATGCACCATACACAAAAATATCATATGCAACATGCACACACTATCATATGTGACATACCCACACTATCATATGCAACACACACACACTCTCATATGCAACATACACACCTTATCATATGCAACATACACACCCTATCATATGCAACATAACACCCTTTCTATTCAACATACACACAATATCATACGCAAAATACATTCTCTATTATATGCAACATACACACCTTACCATAGGCAACATACATACACTATCATACGCAACATACGCACTCTATCATATGCAACATACACACACTCTCGTCTGCACCATACACACACTATCAGTTTCAACATACACACACTATCATATCCAACATGCACACACTATCTCATGGAACATACACATAATATCATACGCAAGATACACAGACTTTCAGATGCAACATACACACAGAATCATATGCAACATACACACCATCATATGCAACATACACACCATCATATGCAACATACACACACTACCCTATGCAACATATCAACACTATCATACGTAACATACACACAATATCACATGCAACATAAACACACTATCATATGCAACATGCTCACACTATCATATGCAACATACACACACTATCAGATGCAACATACACACATTATCATACGCAATATGCACACACTTTCCTATCGAATATACACACACTATCAGAGGCAATATATACTTCCTATAATACCCAACATACACACAATATCACATGCAACATACACACATGTTCATATGCAATGTACACAAACTATCATATGCAGCATACACACAATATCCTATGCAACATACACACTTCCCTACGCAACATACCCACACTATCATAATAACATACACACAATCATATGCAACATACACACAATATCATATGCAACATACACACAATCATAGGCAAATTGCACACACTATCATACGCAACATACACACAATAGTTATAACACACACACACTACTATATGCATCATACACACACTATCATATGGAATATACACACACCATCCTATGAAACATAGACACAATATCTATGCAACATGCACACAATATCTATGCAACATTCACACAATATCATATGCACAATACACACACTATCATATGCAACATACACACACTATCATATGCAACATACACACACTATCATATGCAACATACACACACTATCATATGTAATATACACACAATATTATATGCAACATACACACTTTCATATGCAACATACACACACTGTCATATGACACATACATACAATATAATATGCTACATACACACAATATTATATGCAACATACACATACTGTTATATGCGACATACACACACTATCATATGCAACATACACACGTTATCATATGCAACATACCCACATATCATATGCAAAATATACACTCTATCATACGCAACATATACACTCTATTATATGCAACATACACACACTATCATATTCAACATACACACACTATCATATGCAACATACACACAATATCCTAAGAAACATACAGACAATATCATATGAAACATACATACACTATCATATGAAACATACACAAAATAATAGGCAACATACCCACACTATCATAATGCACATACACACACTAATACACGCAACATACACACCCTATCATATGCAACATAAACACACTATCACGCGCAATATGCACACACTATCATACGCAACATACACACAATATCATACGCAACATACCCACACTATCATATGCAACATACACTTACTACTACATGCAATATACACACACTATCACATGCAACATGCACACACTATCATACGCAACATTCACACACAATCATATGCAACATCCACACAATATCTTTTCAACATACACACAATAACATATGCAACATACACACCATATTATACGCAACATGCACACACTCTCATATTCAATATACACACTATATCATGTGCCACATGCACACACTATCATACGCAACATGCACACACTATTATATGCAACGTACACACCTTATAATATGCAACATACACGCACTATCTTTTGCAACATACACACACTATCGTACGCAACATACACACTCTATCAAATGCAACATACACACACTATCATATGCAACATACACACACTATTATATGCAACATACACACACTATCACTCGCAACATGCACAAACTATCATAGGCAACATACACACACTATCATATGCAACATACACACACTACCTTATGCAACATACACACACTATCATACGCAACATACACGCTCTATCATATGCAACATACACACCTTCTAATATGCAACATACACCCACTATTATATGCAACACGCACGCTGTCATATAGAACATCCACACACTATTATATGCAACTTACACACGCTATCATATGCAACATACACACACTATCACACGCAACATGCACACACTATCATACGCAACATACACACACTATCTCATGCAACATTCACACACTATCATATGCAACATACACACAATATCATATGCAACATACACACACTATCACATAAAATATACACACACTATCATACGCAACATACACACACTATCACACGCAATATAGACACAATATCACATGCAACATACACACACTATCATATGCAACATAGACACACTGTCATATGCAACATACACACACTATTATATGTAACATACACACACTATCACTCGCAATATACACACACTATCATATGTAACATACACACTTTCATATGCAACATACACACATTATCATATGCAACATGCACACTCTATCATATGCAACATATACACACTATCATATGAAACATACACACAATATACTATGCCAAATACACACACTATCATATGCAACATACACACGCTATCATATGCAACATACACACATTATCATATGCAACATACACACACTATCATATGCAACATACACACACTATCATATGCAACATACACACTTTCATATGCAACATATACACACTATCATATGAAACATACACACAATATCATATGCAAAATACACACACTGTCATATGAAACATACACACAATATCATATGCAAAATACACACATCATCATATGCAACATACACACACTATCATATGCAACATACCCACAATATCATATGCAATATACACACACTATCATATGCAACATACACACACTATTATATGCGACATACACACACTATCATATGCAACATACACACAATATCATACGCAACATACACACAGTATCATATGCAACATACACACAATATCCAATATCATATGCAACATACACACACTATCATATGCAACATACAACCACTATCATATGCAACATACACACACTATCATATGCAACATACATACACTATCATATGCAACATACACACAGTATCATATGCAACATACACCCACTATGATATGGAACATTGCTTTCATTCCTTCATCGTCGTCTGCTGATTTGCGCTGATTGTTCGCACATTTATGAATGCATTCATTTTTAATGTTCATAACATTTCCCATTGAATTTTTTATAATGCAAACCACACACATTCAATGAACATTACTTTCTTTAATAACTTTTAATTAAATGCAATTTTTCCGAGTGAATATGTTTGGTTACGATTTTCTAGACCCGTGAATAATTCGCAGCTCTTAATCTCAGGCGTCCTCTATATATTAGCTAATAAATCCCTCTTGTTCTACAAGAACTCTCAAAGGATCAACAAACATTCTGTTTTCCTATCTATTTCAACTCACTGAACTTTCTACAATATAAACAAGTGAACATTGATCTTTGTTAACTTTTAATTGTAATTTCATCGAGTGAAGAATTTTTGATTTTTTTGGTTGTGGATAATTCACGGCCCGTAAATTATCGATTCCTCGATATCTCAACTAATGAATCTGCTTTGTTTTGCAAGGACTCCCAAACTATGAATATTCTGTATTTTCCTATCCGTGTAAACCTTCATTTTAAACATGCATAAAAATATTTCTTTCGTGAACGCATTTTGTTTGTGCTTATCATATAACAATTATCTCGTTCTCTCACATTTGAGTATGGCCTAAAAATAGTTTTCATATTTTATATGAAATGTTTTCCTTACATCCAAAAATCTACCCCAAAATCTTTCCTCCACACTAGAATCCTAAAATCTATCCACCGCCCACCAAAAAAGAATACCTTGATAAATCATATTTACAGAGAAAGCGAGAATACTCAAGAATGATACCACTTTCAAATAGACTTTAAAAGTCTATTCTGTTTAACGATAAAAATGCTCTTTCAACCAGGTACGAAAAGTCATTTAAAATTCTATTTAAAACTTAAGAAATACCAACAATATAAAATTATATTCAAAGTATTTAAAACTTAGGAGACGTCCCAACCAACATTTCAGGTATATATACACGTTTTAATTTAAGCGTGGCAGACCAAACAAGCCACTATTTCAAACTTAAACATAACAGACTAAAGAAAATGCTATTTTATACGAGGAAGCTAGACCAATGAAAATATTATTAACTTAAGTGTAATAAACAAAGAAAATATTATTTCAAACTTAGGCGTATTATTTATTTCCGTCCCACGACCGAAACACAAAGGTAGGAAAGTGGGATTAAAGAGCCGCCGGGATAACACAAAGATCAGAAAGTGGGATTTAAGAGCCGCCGCCCAAGAGGAAAACAATCTGGCCTGAAAAATGCTCGAACAGCCCTGTTTGCATTCTCCGTTAAGGGCGTATAAGACGTCTAGCAATAAACGGACTTCTTAGAGAAAGAAAGCAAAACCTGGGAGGATGGACCTTCGAAAATTGCACAAAACCAGCAACATACCATAGTTAACAGGGAAATGACCATTGCAATAATGGTCTAGACCAGCCATTCTGAACCTTTTCTCCATCATTAGCTCCTCAGTTTTATGCATTTTTCCATTTACACTGCCTGTTACTCCCATACAAAAGAATACATAGGCACCATAAAATTACAGAAAAACAAGAAGGTTAAAAATAACCTTCGTTTTATTCCTTGGGAGTTTAGATATTGTATAGAAATAGTATTATACATTCGTGTAACAAAAAATAAAGAAAATCAAACGTTTTTTTTCTAAATAGAAAATTATGAAATTTGTATTACAAAAATAAGGACAGAAACCCCAGGAGCATTATAAGTGGCAACACTGCTAATTCATTGAGTCAATCAATTTGTTTATGTAGAGGAAGTGTTTCTGACAAAACTACTCTCAATATCATCATCGACTTTCAGGCGGTTTCTGTCCTTTGTTACTACCGAACTTGATAACCCTGATTCACAACAAAGTGGAAGCCGTATTGAACATGTGAATCCAGGTATGTACGTTTCTTAGATATTATACAATCTGAAAAGAAATTATTTTAAAATCTAAATCAATGAGTTTCAACCTTTCTTTTATGAATGACTCCCCAGTTTTATATATTTCTCCATTTACGTCCCCCCTATTCCCATACAAAAAAAAATCTATAGGCATCATAAAGTGACAGAAAAAAACAAGGTCAAAAAGAGTCTTTTTATTGTTTAGATTTTGCATAAAAATAATATTATACATTCGTCTCACGAAAATAAAGAAAATCAAACCTTTTCTAAATAGAAAATTATGAAGTTAATTTGCATTACAAAAAATAATGAACAAAAACACCAGAAGCATTATCAGTGGTAACACTGCTGATTCATTGAGTCAATCAGTTTGTTTATGTGAGGAACCGTTTCTTACATAATCGGTTTTCAGGGGGTTTCTGGCCTTTGTCTTTATTGCTACTAAACTTGAGAACCATGAGTCACATAAGTATTTTTAAAATTATAATTTACTTTAATTAATTACCCCCGACTATGGATTTTCTTTTACACCCTAGGGGTTAATTTACCTCTGGTTGAGAACCTGTTAAGGAATAGAGAGAGGGAGAGAGAGAGAGAGAGAGAGAGAGAGAGAGAGAGAGAGAGAGAGGAAGAGGTGAGTTATAGTGTAGACACGTTGGCCGGAAGTAAAAGATCAGCTGATTTGATTGCGTGTGAGTCATGTGATCAGGTTAGCTGAATCGTGGAGATTTGATTTGGACACAGAAGACAACGGACGGCTTCCCGTTGTCACCTCCTCTTCACTGGGGGGGGACGAACGCTGACGTGTGTAGAAGAAGAACCCACACAGGCCGATTTCACTTTCCACCTTCTGCAGGATATCTGGAGAAAGTGAAATAAAAACGATTGAACTAATTCCTTGTCTTGGAGTGATTGAATCTTCATCCAAAAACAGGTATCAAGTCTCCCTCCAGGACGAGAAATTCCAGATGATCCAACATAGAAGAAGCAGAGATAGGTTCTGAAAATACATGTCATTCACACACGATTCCCTTTATGATACAACATAAATATATAATATAACACGTCATCTCTTCTAATCCATTATTAGAGATGACACATCAAGCACACAACTCTTTATTATAGATACAACGTAACAAACCTCTGGTCTAGACTTTGGTGCCGAGGGAAAACGTAACGGTAATATACTAAAGAAACTGCCATCTCAAAGTTAGGTGTAACAGATTAAAGAAACTTGAGCATGATAGACTAAAGAACATTCTGTTTCAAAGGAAATGTGGTAGGCCGACTGACAGACATAGCCTCTCGGATAGATACGTGGACGTATCTCAAACGCGTGAGTGTTGCATTAAGTTTTTAGATAAAAAAAGTGTTTTTTTTTGTGCAACTGGTTGCTTGTTTTATTGCTTGCATGCGAACGACAGGGTAGGCTCCCAGGGCTTCGACTGAATATTCTTTTTTGTTTGATTAATGAAAACACATTTTCGTCTTCTTTGTATTGGCGAGAATACGGAGGGACACGTTAAGGAGATTGCTTAAAGCAGACACAGACGCAGATAGCAGGTGATGATTGGAATTAAATGGAATCGGGTCTAATGTATTTCTGTGGGGATGGAAATGAGTGATTACGTCAACGAGAGGATGTACAGGTAAAGAAGAAGGGTCAAATAGTTTGTATTTAATCTGTGGAATTATTTCGATGCACGATTTTCAATTCTTGCAAGTTGTCTTGTTTTGGGATCAGATAATTAGAAGAAAGATCCTAGGAAAATCCCACAAGTGTGTTCAATCTTGAGGATCGTCAACAGTAAAGTCATTTCTTTTTATTTTAATTAGCTTATCTATCTTATGTTTATATTTGTCTGTTTGTCTAGATGTCCCTTCTCCTTTTTTTTACGAAACTACCGTTATGGCTGAAATTTTGTTGGAATTAATTAAGGATTAATAGGGATTGATATTTAAGTTCCGATTTTTCTCAGAAACTACTGGCCTATCTGTCTGAAACTTTGTATGGACCTTTGCTATGATTAAGTACAGCGAACTAAGTATTGTAGTATCCGTTTAATCTAAGGTTAGAGATTAGTAAAGATTAGTATTTAATGCAAAATATGAGCACAAATTTAACCATATTATTGTTATTATTATTAATATTATTATTATTATTGTTGGTGTTGTTATTATTATTATTACTACTAACCAGACTTAGCCTGGATAGTACTAAAATGGGTGACGATTTGGTAATTCCAGGTGCTGTATGTGCTCTCCGCTTATCTCAGCATTGTTTGCAGACAGTCCTGTGTCTCTCTTTGCTACTAGACTCAAACAGTGCCGATTCAGAAGAGATGCAGTTGGAGATTGTGCAACCATTGCTTAAATGTATTGTTAAAATCTCTGATGAATCGTTTTACTGTAAAATCCAGACTCTGTTTTGTAATGTATAAACATGACTATGATGTAAATAAGCGATTGGTTTAGACTAAGATAAATAATAATCAAGACACAAATAACTTAGTCTCAAATCAGATGATCAAGCCTATATGTGCTTTAAATTAACCCTGCAACATGGCGTTCATTACATATTTTCTCTACCGTTCTCCTTCTATCTGTACCTTATTTGGCTCTGTCTCTGATAGTGTAGACGTAGCATTTTCCTTGGACCCCAAAGCCCTAAATCCATGCATTTGGAAATTGACTTGGTTTGTCGAGCTATACAGATGCAACTTGTGTCAACAGGCGTAGTTTGTCTATTGCACACTCTCTTTCACAAGCCGTCAATTTTCTGACACACCTCCCAGATTTTGAGGATTAGCCAGCCTCACTTCACTCTATTCTTGACAACACTGCTCGCGACTTGTGTGGCGGATGCTCATAGCCCACGGGGGAATGGCTGATCACCTGATCAATAATAGTTGATACTAGTAGTTCAACCCGGTTTTGCTCGGGTCCTAAGTACTTTTCATAACTTTATATATATTAGTGATGGGACGATTCCAATATTTTTCCCGGTTCTGATACAATTACCGATTCTTTACTAAATTCCCGATCCCGATTCTGATTCTGATTCTTTATAAATCTCTAAATATTTAACAATATAATTGTATTTTTCTCCGATTACCATAGAAACACACATGTTAAATGTGCAGATATTTTCCTAAACATAAAAAAATATAATTGTGGGGGAATATCTATCGATTTTAGCTTCACTGGTATTGTAAAATCAATAAATATTTATTATTTTATCATTATTACCAGCAATGGAAGATTTTGCTTTAAACAATATCAAATAAAAAAGACAATGAAAAGAATCGTTTTGGTATCGGAAAATTAGTACAGATTTTTCCGATTCTGATACCGATTCCGATACCATCATATATTCCGATTTTTCCAATTCCTGATTCCAATTCTGATTACTCGTCACAATACTAATATATATATTAAAAAGTTTGACTCGTGTCCATGAAACCTACATCTTAAATTTCAAGTGTTCAGACCCTAAATTGGCGGAGGAGTTTGGTAAAGTCTGCAAAGGTCAACTCTTTCAACTTTGACTTTTTGGAAGCCAAATTTTCGCCTAAAAACTGATTAAAAAACTTGCATGTCTGGATACCATTTATGTAAAATTTCAAATGTTTAGATCCAAAATTTGCTCAAGACAGCAAAGGTCAAATATTTTGAACTTTGACTCCTTGGCAGCCAAATTTTCAGCCAAAAACCGATTAAAAAGCTTGCCCTATGTGTGAATACACTTTCAAATGTTTAGACCAAAAATTAGCTGAGTAATTTGGTAGTAATTTGGTAGAGACAGCAGAGGTCAAATTTTGTTTAACTTTGACCCCAATTTTGACCCCTTAAAATTTATTCTTTGGGCTTAAATCTTATTAAAACGTCTGATTCATGTCCAAGGAACCTATGTCTAAAATTTCAAGTGTTTAGACCCAAAATTGTCGGAGGAGTTTAGTAGAGTTTTCAAAGGTCACAGTTGACCCCTTGACATCCAAATTTCTGCCCGAACACTGAGTAAAAAGATTTTCCCAAATCTCAATACATCTTACACGTTAAATCTCGAGTCTGTAGATTGAATATTGATCGAGTAGTTAGGTAAAGAAATGTACACCCACAGGCGCGCGCGCGTACACACACACACACACACACACACACACACACACACACACAGACAGTTTCACTTTTATAGATACATAGATTACCATAAACTTCTAGCCACAAACCAAAGCGCCGTTACTGAAAGTAATGAGCTATTATCAATAGATTGATAAGGAATATCTCAGAGACGTCAGCAGAAATGACCCCTCCCCCTGAAGTTAAACTTTTCTCCCCCTGCTGAAGAGTGTGCAGACATAGACACATCTGCTTCCACGTCTGAATTCTGCAGTAATCCTCACCTTCCTTAGTGGTTCTCTTCGACCTGTGAAGTTGTTACTGCGCATTAACTGAGAGCATTCCACAGTTACAACCGCTATAAGTCAGCTACAAACAAAATTTCTAACATAAAAAACCCAAAAACATTGTGTGTAATAACCCCAGTTAAGAGTAAGTTTACAGGGATGTCTCCTTGAATCATACTGTTTTAACGGCGGAATAACTGCCTTTGTTGTAACAGTTTTCAAAAAAAGTGAAAAAATTGACCCGCAAAATCATCGTCCCATAAGTTTTATGCTTTTCACTAAAACCGTTGAATCATTAATCAATTGAGCGATAATCAACGACATTTAAAATGCTAAACCTCTTTCTGACCAACAGTATGGATTTAAGAAAACTCATTCTACTGCGAATATTCTAACGGAAATCTCTGGACGTATATACGATACATTGGATAAAGCGAGTGAAGCTAGAAAAGTAACAGTTGATATATCCAAAGTTTTTGACAAGTTGTGGCAGGAATGTCTTCTTAGGAAAATTAAGCATATGGTGTTATCGGACATGTATTTAATTAACTAAAAGAAACACCCAGATCATCTTTGATGGCCGATCGTTCAGAAAACATTACATTAATGTGGGTGTATCTCCGAGGTCGATACTTGGACCATTATTATTCCTGATTATATAAACGACCTCCTTAATGCAATCGCGCCCGAGATGGATATGTTTCCTATCACATTATGCTCTATTCTCAGTGTGAAAGCAAATCTAACACACACACACACACACACACACACACACACACACACACACACACACACACACACACACACATTTAGAAAATGACCAATAATCTGTTGTAAAATCAGGTCCAAAATGAATAGTTACATTTAATATCAAGAAAAACCCTTTTCCTTTCACAATTATGAGAAATCTTTCCAACCACCAATTGCCATGAATGATCGCATTCATCCCGAGAATTTAATATTCAAACTCTTCTGCTTAACATTCACAGATAACATGAATTGTAATAAATACATAGAAGATACTGCCAAATCTGCTGCATAAAATGTAGGTTTCATCTATCAGACTAGAAGACTTCTCACACCTGCCACTATCCTATATCTTTACAAACACATCATCCGTTCAAACATGGAGTATTGTTATTACTTCTGGGCTGGTGCATTAGCCACTAATCTTTTCCTCTTGGGCAAAGTACAAGAAAAATTACTCAGAGCGGCAGATACATGCATCAAATTTGGAAAAATCCGAAGTCGAAATTCTGTTAAAAGTTCGACAATGTCCTAACTTTTCAAGAATGATCAAAGATCAAAATAAAGACAATATAAATTGTAGGAGGGACTTTAATGAATACAATATGGGCCAAATAGTGAGTCTCTACGATGAAGAGAAGTTATAATACAAAGTGTGACTTTTGCTTTTTCTGTGACGTTGATCTTGACATTTGACCTAAATTAAATCAGTTCTAAATTAGACCACAACCGATATTTTGACCAAGTTTGGCGAGATCAAGCGATGTAGACACTACGTTGTACACTAACAAACAAACAATTAGAGGCAATAATAATATGAACGCTAAGAACAATCCCGAAAAAACCTGGATAAAAAGAGTAGGAGAAATTGAAATCAAAGACAAATAAAAAAAATCACACAAACACACAGTAATGGTGAAAAAAACTTAAATCTTAAGGAAAATCCTCAAACGTGTAAACCAACTCACATAGACTATTAAGAATAAGAAACCACAGGTAAATTGAAATAGAAATAAGAAATAAGAAACAAAGCACACCACAAGAACCCAAGGAAACAATCAAAAATGCTCAATATCATAAATAGAGCCGGTGTTTACTCGGTCTTACCAGCGAGTCACTAATAATCTAGATAGAGCTCTCGTACAATCCTGCAGGTGTTTTTAAACGTCGCCTTGCCTTAGAGAAAGATTTTCACTACATTTTGTTGTACTATAAAGTTGTTTGGGGTCAAGACCTTCCTTCCATGAATTACCTCCTCCGTTTTTAGGGGTATGTGAAGAAATCCTCCCAGGTATCTCCCCCTTTGTTGTATGATTTTTTATTGTCTGAGTAGTGTAGTATCAGTTCTGTTGTCATAAAACAGTCCTCCCAGTGATTATTTTGTTTATGTTTATTTTATGTTTATTTTTTTGGGAGGGAGGAAGAGTAGTGTGCGTTTGTTATACCACTGAAGTCACTGTAGTATATGCTCGTTCAGCATACCAATTGGCAAGAATATACGACCGGAGGTAGTGATTGTTGAAGCAATTTTTTTTATTTACGAGATAAAAGCACAGATAATAAGAGATCAACATTTTTTTCTGAAAAATAAATATGCACAGTTTAAAAAAATGGCTTTCATTTATAACAAACCATTACCATTTAATTGTCTTTTTAAATTGTAAGATTTTATTTTATAGTTTTTTTTACTCTCAAGAAATCTTATTATCAATATTTATTCCCCCTTTAATAAAAAAATAAAAAAAAACAGCCTCTTATTTTATTTTTTTTTCAATTTACGTGACTGAAATAGGACATGAACATTTTTTTTCAGATTATTTTATCAACAATAGTCTAAAAATATTCTCATTGTTTGGAACTAATTCTTATTTTAAAAACGTAGATTATTTAGACTGAATAAGTTTCGACATTAAACAATTTATATTTTCAGACTTAAACCATGTTTTAATAAAAAGAAAACAAGCGTTTTTAATGTTTTTCATGTGGTTACATCGTACCCGTGAAATGCCAAGAATAAAAATCAGAACAGAAAATATAGTCGCTATTTAAACAAGTGAAAAATTAAACTAGCTAAGGAAGCACGATTACTAAAGTTTATAAAAATGTTATTTTTTTTTTTAATAGAAAATTATGAAAGAAAGTTATCGGATTTCCTTAGCTTACAAATTTCACGTTGTTTATAAAGATGGCGACTATATTTTTTTCCACCCAATTTTCCTTTGGGCGTTTTATATAGACAATGAAACTTGCTATTGTCTTTAATGTTATCTAAATGAAAAGAAATAAAGTTTTCGTCTATCCATTCCATCTATACTTACATTAACCGGTTGATGCTTATTTAATTCATGCATTACCTTCTCCTTTCTTGTAGAGAGGAGGGGACAGGGTACTCCATTCTATTCTCATGTTACCATGCTTTCAGGACTTAACTCCTGTTTTTCTGGTGGGGTTGAGCGTTTGTTTGATAGCTTTCTCCTTTAGGGTCAGTGTTTGTAGACCCTTCATCATGGTAGTATCCTCTCAGCCTAGCAAAAATAAGGAAAGAACACATATTTGCTCGTATATAATGTTAGTAACTTTACTAGATGACTATTTCCTGTTTACGTGCCTCCCCACGAGGGCAGAGTTAGACACAAGGTCGGTTTTTAATGTGGGGAAAATCCAGCTCCCCAGAAAGGGACACTCTGGATAGGAATAAAAATAAAAATTGTCTCAGTCATGAAGGATTTCTCCTTCACTGACCGAGGAGAGAAAATCTGAAGTGCAGCTGCAGCATTAGAACAGATACTACACTGTGATCTTGGTCCGAGAATTATGTTGGTTTTTAAGTAAGGGTTTCAGATAAGAAGGAGTATTAATACAATCAAACGAAATCACGCGTTTCTGTGATTTGACCTCTAATTCTTCGAGGGTCGTTAAGATCTAGCACTTCAGTTCATGTCAAGACGGAGATAGGTATATGTGAGGGGAGTCTTGTTGAAGAACTTCAAACACCGTACTACGTTTGGTGTGAAACATTGTTTACGTTAAGAGATCATCTCGTGTCTTGGTGCATGCGTTTCACTTTGAAGGAATTTATTGCCCCTTTTCTGCACGAATCAGGCCTGTGGCGAAGAGTCTTCTGACAATGGGAAGGAGGAAGGATGACCATTTTAAAAGATCAGAAGAATGGGAGAGAGAGAGAGAGAGAGAGAGAGAGAGAGAGAGAGAGAGAGAGAGAGAGAGAGATATGGGGGGATTGGAGAAGAGAAATAGAGAGATTATTTATATATTAATACTGCAATACTTTTAACGTACATATGTACTTGAACGTGTGTCAGATTATAAATTATTCGATCGGGAGATCCTATTTATTAAAAAGGAGGACAGAAGATGATAAAATATTACGAATATTTATATATAGTATATACGCTAATTTAATGTTCGTAGTATGTTATCACTAGGGCTGTGACAACAGAATATTCTTTTGACTCTCAAGTATATATCAGACACAGTAAGACACAGTCAATCAACCGAGAACCACATCAGTCTATATAAAAAAATATAAGATATTAATGGATATATACTCAAGAGACAAAACAATGAAAAAAATATGCTGTTGTCACAGTTATCACTTCCATCCTCCTTTTTAATAAATAGGATCTCCTGATCACCAAAAACGCAACGTAAAAAAAAAAAGAAACGTTAAATTAAAAAAATGATGTCGCTTTTGGGCCGTACATGTAACTAAAATATACCTTCTTAGTTTTCTGGCTAGGAGACAAGCTTGATATCTGTTCTGTCTAAAGATGGTATGATGATATCGCGGGGTTCCCGTTCGCGCCCAGTGTCCATATAATGAACATATCTCAGACACTCCTATAAAGATATTGGAGATAAACCGTAATAACCAGATATATTCTGACACTACATTAACCAGATTACTTTGGTAAACACTTTTAGACTTGGCCTTTTGGTCAAGATCAAAGTGTAGTGATCACATTGCTGAAGAAAGGTGACGGGCATGGAGGGGAAGAGTTAGACGACTACAGGCCCATAACTCTGCTAAACACAGAGTTGAAGATTTTGGCCAAGGTCCTGTCGAATCGGCTGCAGGTTGTTATCGACGAGTTGGTTGAACCGGAACAGAACTACGCTGTGAAGGGGAGATCGATTCAGAACAACTTGCACCTGATCCGCATGATCCTAGAGGGGGGAATAGATGACGACACGGAAGCCACGCTGATAAACTTAGATCAGTCCAAAGCTTTCGATAGGGTCGACCATCGTTTCCTGGCATCTGTCTTAGAGGCCGCCGGTTTTAAACCGGACTTTTGCAAGTGGATCTCCATAATGTATCGACAGCCCATGGCTGTCGTGCAAGTGAACGGAAAGCGCTCGAAACCCTTTGTTATCTCTCGGTCGGTTCGTCAGGGTTGTCCGCTGTCGCCCCTGCTTTATGTCCTGGCTTTGGAGCCTCTTCTCCGCAAGCTGAGACATGGGGAGGCAAATTCGGCCCTGCGCGGAATGGCTCTGCCTGGCGGCTCAGCTGCCAAGGTATCCGCGTTTGCCGATGATGTCACGATCTTCGTGTCGGGCTTCAGAGACATTGAGGTCGTGTCGGAGGCACTCACACAGTACGAAAGAATTACAGGGGCCAAGATAAACCGCAACAAGTCGGTAGGACTGCGGTTGGGCGCATGGAGTGGCAACGCAAACCTCCCTGCGCCCTTCAGCTGGACAGATGGCCCGGTCCGGATCCTCGGCGTGTGGTTCGGACCGGGTCTCCAGCTTGACAAGAATTGGTTGGAGGTACGGTCAAAGGTGGAGGCTGCAGTCAATTCGTGGCTTCCTAGGAAACTTTCCTTAAAGGGTAGAGCTGAGGCGTGCGCCACTTACGTCTTTCCTCTCATCCTTTACCGACTGGCCGTACTTCCCCTGCCTGCACAACACCTAAAAGCTCTTGTCGAACTCTTGTCCTCGCTCCTTTGGGACAGAGGAAGACACTGGGTGAGCAGACAGGTCTGTATTCAACGTCCGTGTGAGGGAGGCTTGGGAATGCCGGACTTGAAGTGTCATCGAGATGCTGAGAGGCTGGCCTTCCTGAGCCACTATATGCAGGATGACCAACCGTGGCACCCCGTGGTTACTGCCGCCTTCCCCGACCTCGTTCTCGACCCTTCCATCGAGAGCCGTCGCAGGCCGCGGGGAGAATCTGCCTACATGAAAGAGTGCCGAGCCGCGCTAAAACGACTACCAAGGTCCAGTGACCTTGTGACTGCTACCCGTAGGGAACTCCACAGGGATCTAGTGAAGGGGGCCGCTGACGACCCGCTATGCGCGCGTTTGGGGTGGCAGCAGAGTGAGATCCGCTCCGCGTGGAGCTGGGCACCAGGTTCGAGTCATCTGAACAATTCGGAGTTCTCTCTGACCTGGCGATTGGCCCGAAATGCACTTCCACTCAACAACATACAATGCAGTTCTGGGTTTCTGGAGTCGCCTGATTGTCCCCGTTGTGGGACAACGGCCGTGGAAACTACGGATCACGCTTTCTTCGATTGCCGCGAACTCCGCCAGTACTGGTCGTATGTCAGTGGGGTGACGGCTCGCATCGATCCTGAGCATCCTCGCCCAATTACTGTATCCAATGTTGTGGACAACGTGAGGCCGCCGTGGGACCGGGAAAGACAAATGGTCTACGTTACGATCCTGGCCGTGGCGAGAATGGTGATTTGGACGTCGCGTCTGCAAGGTTGCCGGGGGGTGTTGTCTTTTTCTGATCAAGATCTGATCGCGTTCTTTAAACACCAACTACGGGTGAAGATCAGATGTGATAGAAGAAGGCTGCATCGCGCGGCATTTGACAGAAGATGGATACATGTGGCAAGTCTGTGTGTACGAAGAGGAGCCAAATTTGAATACGTGTTCCCCGCCTAGGTGTGGAACACACAGTTCTGTAAAGTTAAATTAAACAAGTAGTCTCTCAGCTAGCTGAGTGTGTGTTCCATCCCTCCCCGATTAGGAAGCCTCCAAGATCCCCATCCCCTCTTACCTGCAATTTTTGTTTTCACCCCTTCCTCTAAATTTTACCCATCTTGGAGAAAAAGAAATACAAACTAACCTCCATCCCTTACCCACAAAAATTTTCTTTTCTCCATTCACCCCCATCTAGAGGGCATCCCCACCTAGAGACTGACCCGCAGAAGCGAGGTTCCTTTTACAAACCTAGTGGAACGGGCAGTCTATCAACTAGACAGGGTTGGGAGGGTCCTACTAATCACCTTTTTATTTTTTCTTCCCCCGCCCTCGACACAAATGAATTATTGTACCATTTTATTGTTATCTTTTTTGTTTTTACACGTCAATAAAAAAATGTTTTAAAAATTGGGAGTTACTAGGACGTCCCACAATATGAAAGGGTGAATGCGGTATTATGGTGAAAGAAGATACTAGCTGGGAGAAACTTTTGACTTTGTTTAGTTCTGGAGTGACAAGGATGACCAACGACCCCAAAAATCCCCCCTTTTGAGTTGGCCATGTGCCTAAGTTTTTTGTTCACCGTTAATTTTACTGTATTTTTTAACATGAATAAAAGATTTAATATCTCAAAGTGTAGTATCTGTTCCGGCAGATACTGCAAGCAAAGACCATATGTGGGGGCAACTCCACATATAAGACCTTGGTCAATGTAGGGGCAACCCTTCATACCAATTGTCACTATCCAACTCCCCTACTCCCCGGGGAGTTGGTCCCCATTTCCCCTTCACTCCTCACATTAAAAATCGGCCTTGTGCCTAATTTGCTCGGTGGGGGAGCAAATAAATACCATCTGTTCTCTGATACATACACAGCGCTAGGCAGTGTTGTTCTGGCGACACATTCTCGTGGCCGGCGAGCTTGTTGGGTAGCGTTCTGTCCGCACCCCCACTTTGTCTGTCTTTCTCTGCTCTCCCCCCTCCCCCACGTGGGGGGGGGATCCGAGCTGATAATTTACGACCTTCCCGCGAGGGAGGGTCGGAAACACTTTCTCTCTTCCCTCCACTAACTTCCCACTCCCTCTCTCAGTTCTATCTCCCCTCTTGCCGCCTTTGGCGCCACTTCTTTTTAGCGCCAAAGTCAGCTCCCACTTTGGACGCCGACTCCACGTCACTCATTTTGGTGAATTTATACAGGGAAGAGAGAGCTTTTTTCAAAAATGGACACCCCCAGCCCGGGGACCACCAATACAGATACCCCCAGCCAGGAGGCTACCACAAGAAAAACTGCTCCCCAAGAGGACGGCTCCCCAACAGGGGAAGCAAAAAGCAACGGGGCATACCGCCCGGACACTAAACCAAAGGACGCCCCTCAGAAGGGAGAAAACTCACCAGCAGCTCCCCAAGAGGGCGACTCCCCAAAAAGGGGAGGAAAAACAATGTTGGACGGGGCATCCCGTTCCGACAACAAAAATCAAGAGGCAGTAGCCCCAAAGGACGATAAGGGAGACAGTGCTCCCCAAGAGGGCGACTCCCCACAAAGGGGAGAAAAAACAATGTTGGACAGGGCATCCCGCTCTGACTACAAAAATCAAGAGGCAGTAGCCCCAAAGGACGATAAGAGAGACAGTGCTCCCCAGGAGGGCTACTGCCCCAAAAGGGGAGCAAATCAAGAAAACGAGGGGGCATACAGCCTAGACCTCCCCAAAACAAAAGGGGCAAAAGCTCCCAAGGACAATAAAGAGGACAATGCTCCCCAGGAGGCCGACTCCCCAAAAAGGGAAGTATTTCCTGGAAGAAGTATAGAGCAGGGAGAGTCGGTCCCAAAGGAAAGCGGAAAGGGAAATGCGCCTCAAAATAGCAACCCTTCCGCCAAGGAACAGCAAAAACAGTCCAACCTCACCAAAGATCCAACACCAACAAAAGGGTCGGCATGGGGGAAGACTGTAGAGAAGCAACTGTCCCCTCAAGAGTATAGAGACTTGTACTTGACCAAGTACAGACAATACATAGAGGGGGCAGAAATTAAACCAGTGCCAGGCGCTTGGGAGGCAATCGAAGACAGAGTGCTCTCCCTCATCATCTCGGATATGCCGGAAAACCGCCTCTTAGGGATGAAAAAGGAAGACATGGCAGGGCTCCTACACAAGCTAAACATCCCGGTATTATACCTGTACCAGAGGAGCTACGCCATGTGGGACATCCTCCTACCCACCAAGGAAGATGCGGAGAGACTCTCCCTACAGGAAATTAAGTATGGGAGAACAAAACTAAAGCCCGAATACCAGGGCAGGACAAGGACCCGGGTGCAGGTATTCAATGTACCTATGCAAATATCAGCAGAAATCCTGGGATCCTTCTTCACACAGTTCGGCGAGGTGGAAAAAATAACCCCAGTGCGGTCGAAAACCGGCATGCACTTGGGCAGCTACACTGTGGCCATGAGGCTAAAGAAAGAAGGCTTCCAGGCGATACCAGCACAGCTGACATTTAAGGAGGCAACTATGACAGTAGTAGTGGATGGGCGTCGTCCGCACTGCTGGTTCTGCCAAAAACAGGGTCACATGGCCAAGAGCTGCCCTCAAAGGTCAACTCCTACTCAAGTGACACTAAAGGCGGTCCCAACCTCTGAGACAGCACCAGTGTCCAAACAGGCTGTCACAACTCCTGCAACCAGAGCACCAACCCCAGCACCGAGGAAACCCAAAACTGTGCAGGAGCCCAAAGGGGAGGAATGGATCACGGTAATGAGGCGGAAACGGAAGCCCACAATCCCATCTGCCACCGTCCCACAACCAACCCAACAACCGAGGCAGCAACAACAACAGCAGCCTCCACAACAGCCGCAGCAACAGCCATGGCAGCAGACACAGCAGCAGCAGCCAAACCAGCCGTTGAACCAGCCGCAGCAACAACATCAGCTGCCGCGGCCAATTCCACAACCAATGCCACGAAAACAGCAGCAACAACAAAAAAAGCAGCAGCAGCAACAGACAGAACAGCAGCAACAAAAACGGCTGCAGCAACCAGAAAAGCAACAGCATCAACCGGAGAAACAACAATTAGAGGAGCAGCAACAACCAACGGTCCCCACACCAATTGAGACGGGGATCAAGCGAAGAAAACACTGCTCCTCTGAGGATGAATCTGCTAGTGAGAGGGAGAGGAACTCAACCTCACCACTCCCCGGTTCATTCAAAAGAATAAAAAAGAAAAGGAAAGGGGAAGAAAAGGCAGCCCCCACTCCCTGTGAGCATACACCACCTCTAACAACAACACAACCCACTTCCACCCCCATACCACATACTGCACCAACACTAGACACCGCACTAACACCAACACCAACATCAGACACCGCACCAACACCAGACACTGCACCAACACCAGACACTGCACCAACACCAACACCAGACACTGCACCAACACCAACACCAGACACCGCACCAACACCAGACATCACACCAACACCAGACACCGCACCAACACCAACACCAGACACCACACAGACACTCGTCCCCACACCAATGCAAATTGAGCCGCCACCCCAGAAAGAAAAGAATAAACCCGGGAGGGGGAGAGACCCTTCAGATTCTCCCACTTACGGACTCACTCCAACAGGGACTCTCGCCCTCGAAACGAGAGAGGAACTTTGTTCTGTAGACCCCGTGTCTGTGGCAATGGGCGTACCACACCGGCAGAGAAAAAATTTAAAACCTCTGCTGGACTGCCAACAGATAGGGGGAAAAGACGTTAATGTCCCCTCTAACTTCCCGGACGCCCCACGGCTAACAACTTTCGTCAGGCTTCCTGAGGCCTGCAAAACCAACGTGTGGACAATGCTGGAAGCCGCTGAAGGGGCTGGTCCGGGAATTGAACTGATTAGGAAAAATGACCCTTCCCTTGAGGAACTCGCAAAACAATGCAAGGGAAGGGTCCCAGTGTTGGTCCATCCGTCACTCTATAGGGCCCTTAAATTGACTTACCCTTTGGATGTCGGCGGCATTGTGAGAGAAGGTCAGGACATGAAAAACCTGACCACCTTGAGCATTGCACACAACGTCGGTGTCCTTTCCCCGGCTGACTTCGGAGCTGAGTGTAACACACCTTAAGGTAGGTACCATGGCTTTGAATTTGGCTAGTCTGAATGCGAGGGGCTTGAGATCATCGGGCCGGGCGGCTCGCCTCCGGCACGACCTCTTGTCCCTGGGAGTGGATGTCGCTGCGATTCAGGAGACGCATTTCGTTTCCTCTGTGGACTGTCAGGTGCTGGCCCGAGACTTTGAGGTTTTCTCAGCATATGGCAGCCCGCGGGGGAAGGGAGTTTCCGTGCTGGTTAAACGTACCCTGTCGGCGACGTTCGACGTTGTCCATAGAGATGCGGTGGGTAGGCTGGTTGTGGCCGATGTTGCCGTAAAAGATTCTGTGTTTCGGGTGATTGCGGTTCATGCGCCCAGCACCGCTCGTGAGAGGGTCTCATTCTTCAGTCAGCTTGACGCGTTTGTAGATTGTCGGAAGCGGGTAGTGCTAATGGGGGATTGGAATTCCATCTTAGACCCCGACATAGATAAGGTAGGAGGCGGAGCTAGAGGATCGGAGAGGTGCGAGTCCAGCCTGGCTGATCTGATGGCTAGATGCGGTCTGGTCGACAGGTTTCGGGTCGAGCATCCAGGGCGGGAGATGTGGACGTGGACCAATAGTGTTTCCTCCTATCCAAATACTTATTTGGACAGGATGTTAGTTAGGAGAGGCGAAGTAGACTTCTTATCTTGTCCCACATTCACTTGGCTAGGCCAGACGGACCATAAATTAGTTATGGCCCGGCTGAAACTAGGAAATAGGCCTAAGTTAGCGGGGTACTGGAAGTTAAACACCTCCCTTCTGGAGATACAAGACTTCCAAGATCAGTTAAGAGAATTGATTAAAAAGGCACTAGTGGGGGCGGTTACCGGGAGTAAGTGGTGGTTAGGTCTCAAAGCCAAGATAAGAAGCTTCTCCGTCAAGTATGCCCAGCGCCTCGCACTAGATAAGGCCAAGACGAAGAAGAAGCTAGAGCAGAAACTAGCCCAGGCTACGGGGGAGGGTGATAGGGTTAGTCAGGAACTAGCTAAGCAGGACCTTCTACGCGAGACTAGCGAGTGTTACGAAGGCCAAGTAGTTAGAGCTAGGCTTAGAAAGATAGGCAACGAAGCAGTCAATTCTGATGCAGACGTGCGCCGTGAGGTTTCTAGGCGTGGCTCGGACAAATACATTGCAAAAATCAAACATCCGAATGGACGCACCCTGGAATCGACTCGGGAGATCTGCGAGGGGTTTCGAGAACATTTCGAGGAGCGTTTTACGCAGCAGCCCGATCTTCCGGTCCTTGAGTTTAGCGACTATTTGGCCGACTCTCCCCGCCTCGAGGCGGCTAGAGCAGCTGGTTGCGAGGGCCGGGTGACGGAGCAGGAGGTCTTTACTGCGCTGAAGCAGGTCAGCTGTGACAGATCGCCAGGACTTGATGGTCTGCCATACGAACTGTACTTGAGGCTGTCGCACATGTTTCTGCCTCTTCTGACGGATATGTTCAACCATTGGTTTGCTCAGGGATCTATCCCAGGGCAGGTGACCAAGGGAGTGATCACATTGCTGAAGAAAGGTGACGGGCATGGAGGGGAAGAGTTAGACGACTACAGGCCCATAACTCTGCTAAACACAGAGTTGAAGATTTTGGCCAAGGTCCTGTCGAATCGGCTGCAGGTTGTTATCGACGAGTTGGTTGAACCGGAACAGAACTACGCTGTGAAGGGGAGATCGATTCAGAACAACTTGCACCTGATCCGCATGATCCTAGAGGGGGGAATAGATGACGACACGGAAGCCACGCTGATAAACTTAGATCAGTCCAAAGCTTTCGATAGGGTCGACCATCGTTTCCTGGCATCTGTCTTAGAGGCCGCCGGTTTTAAACCGGACTTTTGCAAGTGGATCTCCATAATGTATCGACAGCCCATGGCTGTCGTGCAAGTCAACGGAAAGCACTCGAAACCCTTTGTTATCTCTCGGTCGGTCCGTCAGGGTTGTCCGCTGTCGCCCCTGCTCTATGTCCTGGCTTTGGAGCCTCTTCTCCGCAAGCTGAGACATGGGGAGGCAAATTCGGCCCTGCGCGGAATGGCTCTGCCTGGCGACTCAGCTGCCAAGGTATCCGCGTTCGCCGATGATGTCACGATCTTCGTGTTGGGCTTCAGAAACATTGAGGTCGTGTCGGAGGCACTCACACAGTACGAAAGAATTACAGGGGCCAAGATAAACCGCAACAAGTCTGTAGGACTGCGGTTGGGCGCATGGAGTGGCAACGCAAACCTCCCTGCGCCCTTCAGCTGGACAGATGGCCCGGTCCGAATCCTTGGCGTGTGGTTCGGACCGGGTCTCCAGCTTGACAAGAATTGGTTGGAGGTACGGTCAAAGGTGGAGGCTGCAGTCAATTCGTGGCTTCCTAGGAAACTTTTCTGAAAGGGTAGAGCTGAGGCGTGCGCCACTTACGTCTTTCCTCTCATCCTTTACCGACTGGCCGTACTTCCCCTGCCTGCACAACACCTAAAAGCTCTTGTCGAACTCTTTGCCTCGCTCCTTTGGGACAGAGGAAGACACTGGGTGAGCAGACAGGTCTGTATTCAACGTCCGTGTGAGGGAGGCTTGGGAATGCCGGACTTGAAGTGTCATCGAGATGCTGAGAGGCTGGCCTTCCTGAGCCACTATATGCAGGATGACCAACCGTGGCACCCCGTGGTTACTGCCGCCTTCCCCGACCTCGTTCTCGATCCTTCCATTGAGAGCCGTCGCAGGCCGCGGGGAGAATCTGCCTACATGAAAGAGTGCCGAGCCGCGCTAAAACGACTACCAAGGGCCAGTGACCTTGTGACTGCTACCCGTAGGGAACTCCACAGGGATCTAGTGAAGGGGGCCGCTGACGACCCGCTATGCGCGCGTTTGGGGTGGCAGCAGAGTGAGATCCGCTCCGCGTGGAGCTGGGCGCCAGGTTCGAGTCATCTGAACAATTCGGAGTTCTCTCTGACCTGGCGATTGGCCCGAAATGCACTTCCACTCAACAACATACAATGCAGTTCTGGGTTTCTGGAGTCGCCTGATTGTCCCCGTTGTGGGACAACGGCCGTGGAAACTACGGATCACGCTTTCTTCGATTGCCGCGAACTCCGCCAGTACTGGTCGTATGTCAGTGGGGTGACGGCTCGCATCGATCCTGAGCATCCTCGCCCAATTACTGTATCCAATGTTGTGGACAACGTGAGGCTGCCGTGGGACCGGGAAAGACAAATGGTCTACGTTACGATTCTGGCCGTGGCGAGAATGGTGATTTGGACGTCGCGTCTGCAAGGTTGCCGGGGGGTGTTGTCTTTTTCTGATCAAGATCTGATCACGTTCTTTAAACACCAACTACGGGTGAAGATCAGATGTGATAGAAGAAGGCTGCATCGCGCGGCATTTGACAGAAGATGGATACATGTGGCAAGTCTGTGTGTACGAAGAGGAGCCAAATTTGAATACGTGTTCCCCGCCTAGGTGTGGAACGCGCAGTTCTGTAAAGTTAAATTAAACAAGTAGTCTCTCAGCTAGCTGAGTGTGTGTTCCATCCCTCCCCGATTAGGAAGCCTCCAAGATCCCCATCCCCTCTTACCTGCAATTTTTGTTTTCACCCCTTCCTCTAAATTTTACCCATCTTGGAGAAAAAGAAATACAAACTAACCTCCATCCCTTACCCACAAAAATCTTCTTTTCTCCATTCACCCCCATCTAGAGGGCATCCCCACCTAGAGACTGACCCGCAGAAGCGAGGTTCCTTTTACAAACCTAGTGGAACGGGCAGTCTATCAACTAGACGGGGTTGGGAGGGTCCTACTAATCATCTTTTTATTTTTTCTTCCCCCGCCCTCGACACAAATGAATTATTGTACCATTTTATTGTTATCTTTTTTGTTTTTACTCGTCAATAAAAAATGTTTTAAAAATTGGGAGTTACTAGGAAGTCCCACAATATGAAAGGGTGAATGCGGTATTATGGTGAAAGAAGATACTAGCTGGGAGAAACTTTTGACTTTGTTTAGTTCTGGAGTGACAAGGATGACCAACGACCCCCAAAATCCCCCCTTTTGAGTTGGCCATGTGCCTAAGTTTTTTGTTCACCGTTAATTTTACTGTATTTTTTAACATGAATAAAAGATTTAATATCTCAAAGTGTAGTATCTGTTCTTCAGATGCTGCAAGCTATGACTAGCTATGACTAGCAAAGACCAGATGTGGGGACAACCCCACATGCCTGACCATTAACCAGCTCCCATTTCCCACCTCTCGGGAGCTGGTCCCCTTTTTCCCTTCCCCCTCCCTTCACTCCTCACATTAAAAATCGGCCTTGTGCCTTATTTGCTCGGTGGGGGAGCAAATAAATACCATCTGTTCTTCAGATGCTGCACTTCTATTTCTTGTTCTCTTTCGGTGGAGGAGCAGTCCTTCACGACTGAGACATTTTTTTATTTTTGTACCTTTTCTCCACGTTAAAAAACGACCCTGGTGTCTAACTCTGTCCCGTGGGGAGGCATAGTAAATAGGTACAATAATATCCCGGAGTCTGCATTTAGGTTGAACGACCACGGAATGTACAGCAGAAATATGTTAATATGAAAAATGCCGCTGTGGAAGTTTCACAGGTCCCGCTAGTTATTATTATTATTGGCTCACATGGAGCTTTCACACAAGCCAACAAACGATCGGTTTGGAGACATGTGGTGTTCTCTGGAAGCTGCGTGACAACAAGTCTCCCCAGACGTCCAGCTTTCTCCACCTCCTTCAATAGCATTTGCAAATAAATTTGCGTCATCGCAACAGCCTCATACCATTGATTTCTCGCTGGTAGTGGCCATTGATTTATACTGGAATTTGAGTGGCACTAAGTCTCCCCACGATCCCAGTTCTCTTCACGCTTGTCCAGCGGAGGTCTGGCCAGCGCTCTCTCTTCGGTCTTCCATCCTTCTTAACCCTTCTCAGCTCTTTGGTATCACTTTTCTATTGGAGGGAGGACGGCGATGAAACAATGGGGGGATGCATGATGGTGGTGTAGAACTTGTAGATATGCAGCTTCGGAGTTCTTCATTCCCTGTAACGCTTCTTTGTTATATTGTTTTATGTTATTCCTCACATTCTAGGATTTTCTTTAATATTTCATTATTATTATTATTATTATTATTATTATTATTATTATTATTATTATTATTATTATTTGTTTTTAAATGGTATACATAGACCTGCCAATGTTACAAAGTGTAGAGCCAAACAAAAACTGTTTATTAAAAATATTTAAATATTTTTCAGTTAGGAACCAATGATATTATCAATTAAAACAATTAATAGGCAGTAAATTTTATCTAAAAAATAATAAGAGGGAAAGGTAGTTGTCTTGAAGCATTGCTTGTAAATATATGTGGAGGAGTACAATGCATCAAATCTGTTGCCGAGGTAGTTAGAAAAATGGTGAGATCCTTCTACCGCTCCAGTAGATATCTCACTGCTGATGCAATTCTCTATCTATATTAAAGCCAAGTATATCCAAGGATGGAGTACTGCTGTTTCCAAATCTGGGTAGGAGCTACTAGAAGCAGCTTATCCTGCCTTGACAGAGTTCAAAATAAACTTCGTAGCTTAGTGGGGGATGCCCTTTTCTCTTTCCTGTAACCTCTTTCCCACAGAAGAGATGTCGCGAGTCTGTCTCTGCTTTTTCGTTATTTCCATGGCAAGCGCTCGTCTGAGCCCCAATCTATGATTCCGCCCTCGCCAAACGTTCATGAAAAACACCCGTCTAGCTGAAACAACTGTCAATAGTTTTCCCCACTCTTTATCTGTGCCTAAACCAAAACGTAGATTCCATGAATAAAGCTTCTTTCTTAGAACTGCACGCCTGTGGAACTCTCTTCCGTTTGCCTGTTTTCCAGCTGACTACAATTTGGTAGTATTCAAGTCCAACGTAAACAAATTCTTGATGAGCCGTCCCCCTAAGTAATCCAATTCTTTTTTGCAAGGGGGGTTACCATTTATCAAGTCCTTAAAGCCACTAGAGGATAAGGGTTAATAAGTATAAGGTGGCCGATGAGACAACAAAGTAATGATCGATGGAAATGTAGTAGAATTTGATTATTTAAGGGTACGGCTCATCAAGAACTTGCTTACATTGGACTTGAAAAAGACGATGTTGTAGTCAACTGGAAAGCAGACCTGTGGAACAGAGTTTCACAAGTTGGCAGTTTTAGCAAAGAAACTTTATTCATGGAATTTGCGTTTAGATTTAGGTATATGGGGGATATTGTTAATAGTAGGTGTTTTGCAAGGGGAAGGAGAGACATATATTAAAGCTCAAGCAAGAATTTGCCACGAAAATAATGATATAGTAGATATATGTCATATATCTTTGTAAAATGAAACATTCGTTAATAAAAATATGATTTATGTGAATATATATATATATATATATATATATATATATATATATATATATATATATATATATATATATATATAAGAATATTTGAATATTTTCAAAAGAGCAATTTAAACGAAAAGAGGAAATATGTTTTGCGGCTTCAGACGTTAAACCGGATATGTTTAGCTACCATCATTCGTTTTTTGGCCCAGAGCAGACGCACGTATTATATTGAAGCCCGCGCGCGAACACACACACACACACACACACACACGCACGCACGCACACACACACACACACACACACACACACACACACACACACACACACACACACACACACACACACACACACACACACAGTATCTCTCTTACAGATACAAGCACAAATTTCTCACCACACTACAACGCACACATGTATACATCCATACAGCAAAACAGATAGAAAATAAACAAAAGCAATATTTCACTGTTGGCAAGATATATAATATAATGAAAAAAAATTGTGAAAATAACAAATGTACGAAATTTATAATATAAATGTTTAAAAAATTTAGACGTCGAAAAATATTTATCTTGAAATTAAAAACGCTTAAAATATACAAACTTCCAATAAAATAAACCTCTAAAGAAATACGTAGTCAACAATCATCAACAAATACATTTCTCGTGTACAAGGGTTACATGATGACCGCAACGATCACAAGGTTTTTTTTAATGAAATATGTTTTCCTTTATTTATTCTTTACTACAGGGCACCCCACTTAAAAGTAGTCCCAAAATGTAGTGGAAAGGAGGAACATACATTTATTTTTAAAATTACCTGTAGCATTGTTTAAATTACCTGTAGAATTGTTTAAATTACCTGTAGTCTTGTTTTAATTACCTGTAGTGTTGTTTAAATTACCTGTTGTGTTGTTTAAATTACTTGTAGAATTGTTTAAATTACATGTAGAATTGTTTAAATTACCTGTAGTATTGTTTAAATTACTTGTAGCATTGTTTAAATCACCTGTAGAATTGTTTAAATTACCTGTAGTGCTGTTTAAATTACCTGTAGTGTTGTTTAAATTACTTGTAGAATTGTTTAAATTCCCTGTAGTGTTGTTTAAATTATCTGTAGCATTGTTTAAATTACCTGTAGAATTGTTTAAATTACCTGTAGTGTTGTTTAAATTACCTGTAGTGTTGTTTAAATTACCTGTAGTGTTGTTTAAATTACTTGTAGAAGTGTTTAAATTACCTGTAGAATTGTTTAAATTACCTATAGTGTTGTTTAAATTACCTGTAGCATTGCTTAAATTACCTGTAGTGTTGTTTAAATTACCTGTAGCATTGCTTAAATTACCTGTAGCATTGTTTAAATTACCTGTAGTGTTGTTTAAATTACATGTAGCGTTGTTTAAATTACCGGTAATGTTGGTTAAATTACTTGTAGCATTGTTTAAATTACCTGTAGTGTTGTTTAAGTTACCTGTAGCGTTGCTTAAATTACCTGTAGCATTGTTTAAATTACCTGTAGTGTTGTTTAAATTACATGTAGCACTGTTTAAATTACCTATAGTGTTGTTTAAATTACCTGTAGTGTTGTTTAAGTTACCTGTAGTGTTGTTTAAATTACCTGTAGCATTGTTTAAATTACCTGTAGTGTTGTTTAAATTACCTGTAGTGTTGTTTAAGTTACCTGTAGCATTGTTTAAATTACCTGTAGTGTTGTTTGAATTACCTGTAGTGTTGTTTAAGTTACCTGTAGTGTTGTTTAAATTACCTGTAGCATTGTTTAAATTACCTGTAGTGTTGTTTAACTTACCTGTAGTGTTGTTTCAATTACCTGTAGTGTTGTTTCAATTACCTGTAGTGTTGTTTAAATTACCGGTAGTGTTGTTTAAATTACCTGTAGCACTGTTTAAATTACCTGTAGTGTTGTTTAAGTTACCTGTAGTGTTGTTTAAATTACCGGTAGCATTGTTTAAATTACCGGTAATGTTGGTTAAATTACTTGTAACATTGTTTAAATTACCTGTAGTGTTGTTTAAGTTACCTGTAGCATTGTTTAAATTACCGGTAGTGTTGTTTAAATAACATGTAGCGTTGTTTAAATCACCTGTAGCATTGCTTAAATTACCTGTAGTGTTGCTTAAATTACCTGTAGCATTGCTTTAATTACCTGTAGTGTTGTTTAGGTTATCTGTAGTGTTGTTTAAGTTACCTATAGTGTTGGTTGTTTAAGTTACCTGTAGTGTTGTTTAAATTACCTGTAGCATTGTTTAAATTACCTGTAGCATTGTTTAAATTACCGGTAGTGTTGTGTAAATTACCCGTAGCATTGTTTTACTTACCTATAGCATTGTTTAAATTACCTGTAGCATTGTTTAAATTACCGGTAGTGTTGTTTAAGTATCTGTAGCATTGTTTAAATGACCTGTAGCATTGTGTAAGTTACTTGGAGTGTTGTTTAAATTACCTGTAGCATTGCTTAAATTACCTGTAGCATTGTTTAAATTACCTGTAGTGTTGTTTAAGTTACCTGTAGTGTTGTGTAAATTACCTTTAGTGTTGTTTAAATTACCTGTAGCATTGTTTAAATTACTTGTAGCATTGTTTAAATTCCCTGTAGCATTGTTTAAATTCCCTGTAGCATTGTTTAAATTACCTGTAGCATTGTTTAAATTCCCTATAGCATTGTTTAAATTACCTGTAGCATTGTTTAAAATACCGGTAGTGTTGTTTAAATTACCTGTAGTATTGTTTAAATGACCTGTAGCATTGTTTAAGTTACTTGTAGTGTTGTTTAAATTACCTGTAGCATTGTTTAAATTACCTGTAGCATTGTTTAAATTACCTGTAGCGTTGTTTAAATTACCTGTAGCATTGTTTAAATTACCTGTAGCATTGTTTAAGTTACCTGTAGTGTTGTTTAAGTTACCTGTAGTGTTGTGTAAACTACCTGTAGTGTTGTTTAAATTACCTGTAGTATTGTTTAAAGTACATGTAGTGTTATAAAATATGCTGGAAGTGCTCCCCGTTGACATCTATGTATTTCCGAGCACGTTTAACAGCGTTTGCAGATACTGTATGTAGATCTTCTTTGGCGATTCTCCTGATCGCATAGGTAATGTTCTCCTTTAGTTGGTCTAGATTGTGAGGATTCTTTGCATAAACGTTTTGTTTTAAAGTTCTCCAAAGATAAAAATCTCATGATGACAAGTCCGGGAAACGTGGTGGCCATAAACCTTTGCTTATTGTTCTCTCTTCCGTAAACATCTCATAAACTCGTGTCAGTGATCTGTGAGACGTGTGGCATGTAGCGCCATCTTGTTGGAAAAAGAATTTCATTTTGCTTGTGGTGTCAGTTGGTCATTAAGAGAAAGATTAGAGATCAGTCTATTTTTAAGTGGGTTAATATCCTTAAGTAAGAGTTGCATGTGGCAAAGATGAAAACTGTCGAACCAAACTGCAACTGATTTCTCGTTTAAAGTAATTTAATGTTACATTATTAAACTAATCAAATCATATCAATTTACCACCGTATCGGACAACGGGTGAACCTGGAGTCAAATCTTATTACATTCATAGACTCTATAGAATCTATATAATTTGATTGTTTAAGGATACGGCTTCACAAGAACTTGTTACATTGGACTTAAAAGTGACCAGGTTGAAGTCAGCTTGTAAGCAGGCCAGTGAAACAGAGTTCTACACGTTGGCAGTTCTAGGAGAGAAACTTTGTTCACAGAATTTGGGTTTAGGTTTAGGCACGGATAGAGAGTGAGGGATATTGTAGATAGTGGGTGTTTTGCAAGGGGAAGACATAGATTGAAGCTCAATCTAGCATTTGCCATGAAAATAACGATAAAGCATTTATATAAAGATATATATCGTTGTAAAATGGAACACTCGTTAATAAAAATGATGTTACACACACACACACACACACACACACACACACACACACACACACACACACACACACACATACACACACACACACACACACACACACATATATATAAATAAGAATATTTTCAAAAGAGCCATCTCTAATGTAGTTTCGTAAGGAGATATAAAATTGTATTAAACTGTTCTCTAATTAACTGTTTTAACTAATCAAGGACGTGTACTTTTCTAATATATCATTCAAACACTACCATGTTTGAATATATGGTTAAGTGGCAGTTTTAGTCATTTAGAACTGCTTTAAAGCTTCACCGCTCACTCATTTTTCGACTAAATTTTAAACAATTATTACAGTTTATAGATCACCTTCTCAGCTATATTGCGAAAAAAATTTTTTTTCGTTCAGTAAAACAAAAGTTATGATGAATTTAGTGGTGTTCAAAATTGTAAAAAACATAAGGAGCTGAGCGACGCATTTTATGACTGGTTTCCATAGTAACCACGTCGCTTCAGCGACTAGTGTTGCTACTAATTCACTGCTGTCACAAAAAGAGGAGTAACAAGTGAAACTGACAGAATGAAAGAATAAAAGGGAGATAATTGGGGAATTTTATTGAAAACATACGAGTGCCATACATGGTTATTACATATGTGTATGTTATGTTTATGAGGCTTAAAAATGAGACTGAAATTAAACAAAGAACATGTGAATTCACTGGAAGCCTGGAAAATCATGGACAACATTAGAAAAATGCGAGCATGATAGGAAAGATGGTTAAGCTTAAACATAGAAGAGTAAAGAACTAGTTGTTAAAATAGGAAAAAGAAAAGGACAAGATACTCTAGTAAAAAATATAACAAATTTATAACTTAAAATATTGCAGCATTTAGAATTTTTAAAAATTCAATTTATAACATGATATAATCAATTCTTAATGCTGCAATATTTTAAGTTATAAATTTATTATATATATATATATATATATATATATATATATGTATGTGTATATATATATATGTATGTATTTTATATATATATGTATGTGTGTATATATATGTATATATTGTATATAGTATATGAATATAAAAAAATTACCTGGCCACGACACTGAACATGCTAATGTTTCGGAAAAATAGTCGGTTAAAACCGGAAGTCTTCGTCAGGCGACTTAAAAATTTATTAATATATATATTAGAAGAGTACACATCCTTGATTAGTTAAAATTTATTTTACAAAGAGAACATTTTAACACCATTTTATATCTCCTTACAAAGCTACATATAGAATTGATAAATGTAATAAGATTTGACATCAGGTTCACCCATTGTTAGATACAAGAGAAAATTGATATAGTTTGGTTAGTTTAATCATGTAAAATTAAATGATTTTAAACGAGAAATCAGTTGCAATTAGGTTCGACAGTTTGCAGTTTTAATGAGAGTGTATGTATGCCATATATATATATATATATATATATATATATATATACATATATATATGTATATATACGTGTATGTATATATATATGTATATGTATATATGTTTGTATATATATGTATGTATATATATATGTTTGTATATATATGTATGTATATATATGTATGTATATATATGTATATATATGTATATATATATGTGTGTATATATATGTATGTATACATGTATATGTATATATATATGTATAAGTATATATATATGTATATATATGTATGTATACATGTATATGTATATATATATGTATAAGTATATATATATGTATATATATGTATATATATGTATATATGTATATATATATGTATATGTATATATATGTATATATATGTATATATATGTATATATATATATGTTTATATATGTATATATATACAGTGATGATCATATTTATTGGCACGGTAAAATAAAAGTTAAATTTTGTCTAATAAATTCTAAAAAAGGGATTAAATTAAAGAAAATAACAAAGTATATTATGTATTTTTAACTGGCCTTTCCGATGCAGCAATCGGATTTTAGAAAAAATAAATAACAGAGGAACAACAAACATAATTGCAAAAAAACCTTGTTCAAAATTATTGGCACGATTTATTTAATAATCAATTGTATAGCCTTTGGCCTTGATTACCTTCCTCAGTCGCTTTTCATAGTTTACAACCAAGTTGTTGCACTCTTCAGTAGTAATTTTAGCCCACTCTTCCTGACAATAATCCTCCAATTGAATAAGATTCTTAGGCTTCCTTTGCATTACCCTCAATTTTAATGTTCTCCATAAATTTTCAATTGGATTAAGGTCTGGGCTTTGTGATGGCCACTCCAAAACATTAATATGATTGTCCTCAAGCCATTTCTTAGTCAGTTTAGCCGAATGCTTTGGGTCATTATCTTGCATGAACCACCAACGACGACCAAGTGAGAGCTCTTTAGCAGAGTCTTTCAGGTTTTCATCCAATATTTTAACATAATCTTCCTTTTTTATGCTACCTGTGACCTTAACAAGTCGCCCTGGTCCAGAGGCAGCAAAGGATCCCCAAAACATCAAACTGCCTCCACCGTGCTTCACTGTGGGTATGGTGTTCTTAGGCAGGAAAGCTTCGCCAGATTTTCTGTAAATATAAGACACTTTATTCTGGCCAAATAACTCTATTTTCGTTTCGTCAGTCCATAGAACACGTTTCCAGAATGCAACATCTTTATCAATATGACGTTTTGCAAAGGCTAGCCTTGCTTTCAGGTGCATAGGCTTCAATAAGGGAGTCTTTCTCGGACGACATGCTTTTAAACCAGCTCTCTTCAAAACTCTACCAACTGTATGTCGAGATACATTCACTCCAGAGGTGCTCTGTTCATCAACAATCTCCCCAACAGAGATCCTTGGGTTTTGTTTTACTTGTCGAACAATTTTCCGTTCATCTCTTGGGGAAAGAATCCTTTTTCTCCCTCCACCCTCTAAACTCATAACGTGGCCTTGCGATTTGAACTTGTTTATTATGGCTCTAACAGTGGATTTGGGAAGGTTTAGCTTCTTTGAAATCTTATCATAGCCCTCCCCATTGGTATGGCATGCTACAACAAGCTTCCTGACGTCTTCGCTGTGTTCCTTAGTTTTAACCATGGCGATTGAAAATTATAATTTAGTCACTTATAATAGTTTAAATAAATCGCTATCTAAAAATTATCTGAAAAAAGACATTCACTGAATTAGCGTTAAACAAGCATAATATGGCTATAAAAAAGTTCAGAAAGCACGTAAACCGGAAATTGATTGATATTATACTGATACTAAAAGAAAAACAAAGCCGTGCCAATAATTTTGAACAAGGGTTTTTTGCAATTATGTTTGTTGTTCCTTTGTTATTTATTTTTTCTAAAATCCGATTGCTGCATCGGAAAGGCCAGTTAAAAATACATAATATACTTTGTTATTTTCTTTAATTTAATCCCTTTTTTAGAATTTATTAGACAAAATTTAACTTTTATTTTACCGTGCCAATAAATATGATCATCACTGTATATATATAAACAATGACAACCGCCATTGTTATCATTATTACAATTGTCAGAATGTTTTTCGTTATTATTATTATTACTATAATTTATTCTACTTGCTTTAGTGTTTGGTAGAAGTAGTAGGCTCACATTCCATCTACAGACTACCAGAAATGAACACAAGAATTGCGGGAGACTAAGTACTGATAAATGCAGAGTTTCGAGCATCAATAGTAAGCGATAAGAGAGTATTCAACATCATTGCATTTCGCACTT
>NC_136505.1:59404858-59494858 GCF_053919585.1 Euprymna scolopes
ACAAATGGAACCCGAAAAAAAAAAAAAAAAAAAAAAAAAAAAAACAGAGACGGCTTTGTTTTGCCAATGGAAACAGAGAGCAAATAGAGAAAAATAAGTTTCCTTTTGAGTCCAATTAATTAGACTGTTATTTACTATCGCGATTCAAGAAAGAGACGCCATCCCAATTGCGCCATCAGGACCCAAGGCAAATAAAGGCATTCCGATATAAATGTGCACGCGTGACTGCTTGCTAAGTATATATGTAGTACATCTCTTTAATGAGGGTATATGGATGTTGTAGGCTCCTCGTTGTCGGGATTGTTCCTTTTTTTTTCTCCGACATGTAGCTGGTACTTGTTCAAACAAGAAGAAAACTAATCTTGAACCATATGTGCTATTTAATTGAGCTAAAGAATTGGAATTGGAACAACAAGAAATCGTACGTATTGTTTCTGGAATGAAAGTTTATATTTCTTTTTTACAATGAAGGATGGTTAATCGTTTATCAAGGTCCGAAGTCTACTCGAGGATAAGCGTTAATGACAGTTACTTAACCGGTAGGACAACAGAGTGATTATATGTTGGATCTCGGGTATTGTTCGTCTATTTTAGAGGACATTTCAACAGGAACTTGTTCACGTTAGACTTGAAAATGGCATGTTGTAGTCATCAGGGAAACAGCGTCGCGGTATTGTGTTCTACAGACAGACAATTCTAGGAAAGAAACATTGCTCATGGAATTTACGTTTAACTTAACGATAGATAATAAAGGGATTTTGTTAGTATGTGTTGTAGTTAGACGAGTGTCTGTTCTGTAAGGTGGACGTATATAGAAATCAAATTTATTATCCTTAAATATTAATAGGATAGCGTGTGTGTTATTTATTTTGTGTTTCACGCTTACATCCGCGTGACTTTCGTTTAATTGTTATGGACTTCCATTTCTTGTAATGAATAATTTTACCAAGAATTCTTCATAAGTTTTGGTTTCACATTCGATTATGGCTGACGGCTAGTAACCACTTAGTTACCCCCCCCCCCGATCAGGATTACATGTTGCCAACCCCACCTGCTCGTAGTAAGATCTGCTTCGCTAACAGGGCTCTGGTTATTGCCGAGCGGTCAGTGCCCTAAAAAGTAACTGACGCCCCGCTACCTTGCGGTCTAGGGTTTTTTTTTCTTGAACCAAAGGTTGAGGGTAATGTCCCTAACAGAAACCTTGGAGGATAATCTCCTCATAGCGCCAGCATCATGGCCTACTGGCATGTGGACATGCGCTGGTGTTGATGCATGCTGACTCAGCTATGGGCTAAATAGTAACAACCCGTGTGGCCTCATCGCTTAAGTGGAGTTCCGACAGACTGGATTTCCGGCATGTAGCCAACCAACGAGCCAGTCATCGCGGCTCTCATCCGTGCCACTGGAATTCTCTGAGGGCGGTTAAGATAGTGGATTGGGTGTTTGTGCACCCCCATTATACTTACAATTTCTTTTGCACAGGTATCTTTTTCATCACTCACATCCAAGACCTGCAGCGATGGAATGACAAGTGACGGGGGCAGGAAACGAATAGATCTGGGTGCATCTAGCTCGTGTTCAGCATGTTAGACAGCCCTGGCAAGATGGTCGCTGAGAGTTTTGGACCGGACCAGCATCTTTCTTCGGTCCTACCAGAGTGACTGAGCAGTTCTATTTAGGAATCACATTGCTCACCCCAAATGGAGAAAAGGCCTGGAAAAGATGGCCCAAACACTGCCTGTCCAACATTTCCTAGGTGGACAACCACATCCACCGGGATATGTTGGACACTTTTACCGTGAATGTCGGCGTGAAATAGGGATGCGTCTTGGCTTCGGTCATTTTCAACCTGTTCCTGGTTGCCTTTTGTTTCTCGCCGTGACCGTCAACTTTCTGATGCCCTTGCTGTCTAGTACCGTCTTGATGGCAGCCTCATCAACTTGAAAAGTTTTCAGGCCAAGACTAAAATCTCTGAAGAGCTCATTTTCAACTTACAGTATGCCGATAATGCCGCCTTCTACAGCCATACCTCCAGCGGACTTCAACGCAGTCTTCACGTAGTCTCCAACACCTACCACCGGTCTGGCCTTTTTATCGCCACCAAGAAGACGGAAATTCGACCAAACGTGTCTACAACTGATATTCCCATCATCACCGCCAACAGTATTCCTCTAAAGAATATCAGCAGCTTCACATACCTTCATTATAATCTCTCATTTTCCTGCGACCTCGGCGATGAAGTTCGGTGCCGCCTTAATCTCGCCCCCTCTACTTTCTGTCGCCTAAATAACCGAGTGTTCGCCAACCGCAATTTCAAGACCCATACAAAGGTTTCTGTGTACAACGCAGTCGTCATACACACCTTTCTGTACGGTTCCGAGGCATGGATTCCGTACCGCCGTCACATCAGGCTACTGGAGTCATTTCACATCAGACGACTACAGCAGAAACTTGGCCTCTATTGGTGGAACAAGGTGACCCATTCAGACATTCGCAGGAGAGATGGAGTTGCTCCTCTAGAATCACCCCTTATCCGTCGTCACTTCATTGATTGTGCCACGTAATCAGGATGCCCTCAAAAAGACTACCTCGGCGAGTACTCTACGGTCAGCTCACTCATGGCCGAGGAAACGTCGGCTGCGCGCACAAACGCTACAAAAACTGCATCAAGGTCACCCTCATGCGCTGCAATATGCCCTTTAATCATTTGGAGGCATTGGCAGCGGACAGAGACAGCGCTCCACATGTGATAGCGGGATGGCCTTTGTCAACAACAAGCATGAGCGAGCAGCTACGGAGCGTCGCACACTGAGACACCGACGAGTGGCGACTACTCACCACCAAAACCCAAATCCTGTCTTCCTGTATTCTATCTGTGCAAAGCAGTATAAATCACGCATATGACTTCAGTCATCAACGGAGTCACAGACTCAATTAAAAAGAAACGAAGAAGCCGTCGTCATCAACATGGATGGACAACTATAACTAACTAATATTCGTCCAGTGGTTGATTTCTTAGGTTGTTGTGTCCGTGAATTTTTCTCTCAGTGTTTTACAGTATCAAATATGAGCCAATCGTCTTGTCATGGGGGGCGTTTCTTGAACTGTTCTCACATCCTGACACGGCAATATGGTTCGACCGGGCAACGACGAGTATATGCAGCTTAATTCAATAAGCTTAAAAGTTAAATTTTTTCAAGAAATAATAAACAATTTTCAAATTGACGACAGTTTATCAATTATATCTTAAAGGTTAAATATTTCTATATTTTTCGAACCAGACGCGAGTAAAATGCATCCTCAATAATATAGTAAACAGTATAATAATTAAAATTATTTTATGAAAGTTGCCACATAAAAGGCACTGAACAAGTTGATGTAAGGAGCTAACACCAACGAAGGATATTTAACACAAATGAGTTGTAAGCCATGTTTAGTTTCAGAAGCGTTTCTGATAGGTAGCTATTCTATACAAGTCCTGGAGATGATACATTCTCAGTGGACAGCTGCTCTGTACAGGTTCCGGACTTTATAATTTTGCAGCTAAAGAGCAAAAGATCCTTCTAGTGTTGACACGAAAAAAATATGTGCAAGGTTGCTAAAAAAGTTTAATTTTTTATGGAGCATTTCTGGTTTCTGATTGATTGATAGCGGAACGTGAATTAATTTGATTCGTCAGTTCCTAGCAGCAGCGTTTATAAATAGAATCTCCCAACGCTGAAGGACCATTCCTCATTATGAGTCAAAGATATTACAACAGATAGGATATTCCTATTGACCTTAATCTTGAAAGTACATAGGTATTAGGTAAACAGTCAACAGGAAGAGAGTTCCACATGCCAACAGATCTTGGAAAGAAGCAACTGGTATAGGAAGCTGTACTACAGCGGGATATCTGAACATCAGGTTAATGAAGACCACTAGACAAACGAGCTGAAACAAAGTAAGGCGGGAATAAATCAGACAATTCCGAAGAACACATACGATGATAGTATTTATAGAAAAGACTGAGAGTGATTGCTGGAGATACGTGGACAATTGTTGGAGGAACTTACAGCAATTGTTGGAGGAACTTACAGCAATTGTTGGAGAAACCAGGACTGATTACTGGAGAAACGTAGAACGATTGTTGTAGAAACGTAGGGAATTGTTAGACGAACGAGTGACTGTTGGAGAAACGAGCGACTGTTGGAGAAACATGGAGCGACTGCTGGAGCAGCGTGGAGCGATTGTTGGAGGGACGTGGAGCGAGTAGAGGATCAGGTGAAAGTGGAGTAATCCTGTTGTTACTAATGAAAAAGGAACCATCGAGTCGTCCTCGATTAAATCCAGCCACTTAGATGTGATGCGCGGAGCCGATCTACGCAGAGACACATTTGCGTCAGTTAATTTTCACCTTTGAAAGCGTTAACTACTGGTCGTTCTCGTAATTGTTTGCCAATAGCGATATATACCGAAGAAGACCATGTCTCTCATGGCGACCCACTCACGAACACGTGCGATTCATAGAAGTTCATGTTGCGCATGTCACGACAAAAAAGTAAAATCCACTTTCATTCTCGCGTATGACGTAAAACATCAAGAGCGTTTCCATCGCGTTCACATGCTACGCACCCTGTGGCAGTATAACGCCACGAACATAGAAGTCCTCAAAATGACTCTACCCCTGTCAAGATGTACTAGAATCCTTTACCCTCTACTTAAACGATCTTGTGTCACATCTTACTTGAGTGAGAGTACGTTTGATGAACACCAACATAAAAGGAAGCTCTCGGTGAGACAAGATGCGTATCTATTCTATTTTCAAGTCGCTATTCGATAACTCAGTAAAGTATATGTCACTCTCTCTCTCCCTCTTTCTCTCTCTCTCTCTCTCTCTCTCTCTCTCTCTATATATATATATATATATATATATATATATATATATATATATATATATATATATATATATACACGTCGACTTCTGTCGGCTTGATTTTTTCCCGCGTCCCGAATCAATTAATTATTTGAATTGACATGAAATCGATGACAAATGAAAACGAAAAAGGGCTTTGTTATGTCGAAGGAAATAAAGTAGGGGAAAATAAGTTTCACTTCTTTTTATGTCCAATTAATTAGAATGTCTAGTATTTACCGCCACGATTAAAAAAGAACATTAGCCGTCGTAACCGCACTATTAGGGCCGTCGGCAAAAGAAGTGTCTTCGTTGGAGAAGGAGGAGGAGGAGAACAAGACACGGAAGAGGAAAGAAAACGTAGGAATAGTTTGAGAAGGAGAAGAAACCGGTGCGAAATAATTTGAAAAAGGAGAAGATAAGTAAAATATGATGTAAAATGGGGGAAGAAGATGAAGAAAAAGAAGAAGAAATAGAAGGAAAAGGAAACGCTGAAAAAAAAACACAAGACGTAGATAAACATTTCGTTAGAAAAGTAAAAAATTCTACGAGAGAAGCGTGATTTCACCTAAAACAGTAATATCTCCTTTAAATTCGTTAAGTAGTCTTTAATTTTGTTCAAAATACAATTTCATGCATATTACACACACACACACACACACACACACACACACACACACACACACACACACACACACACACACACACACACAATAAAAATACACAATCACGAACACACACATATTTCTATACGCGCTATCATTGGCTGCGATAAATAGATGTGTGAATAACAAAGAATCTGATTGGCTGATTATCACAGGATATATAAAAACACGCAGTAACATCGATTCCATGCAATAGCCTAAAGAATCGCCACGAGGATGACTCATATGTGTGAATTTCCTATAGAAAAAAAGATTATGGAATTTACATGTAATCTAAAAGTGTATCCTTATGTAAATTCTGCTGTAATAGACAATAGAAGTGTTCTTGAATCTTTGAGTACACCCCTAAAGGAGGGTATAAGGGTCAACCTTTAAATGTACCCTATTTTTATGAAATTTAAATCTTATGCATACTGTTTTTTTTTAGAAAGACAATAGAAGTGGTCTTGAATTTCTAAAATCAGTTCTTACCTAAAGGAGCATCAAATATGTCCTATTTTGATGAAATTTTTATATATATATAAAACTTATTTATACAAACATTGATGGCTACATATGTGCATACATGTTTCTGTAATCACCCGCGTTGGGGGATTACGTCTTCAGGCCAAGAATTATCGTCGGGTTATCGACGATAATTCTTGGCCCGAAGACGTAATCCCCCAACGCGGGTGATTACAGAAACATGTATGCACATATGTTCACTCATTGAGCACTCTTTGGTAGACACATGTTGTTTCATTGGACGTACTTTTAGGAAACTAAACTCTACTGGCTCTCTCTCTCTCTCTCTCTCTTTCTCTCTCTCTCTATATATATATATATGTATATATATATATGTATATATATATATATATATATAATTATTTACTGTAATAATTATTAAATACTTACAGACACTAGTGTTTTATCCTTTCAGGAATCATTAGTCCAGGATTCGAACCCGGAAACGAAGTCATCTTTGACTCCATTCGCAAGGACCAAATCCGATCGGTCACCGTTAACCGCGAGAAATATTGTTGAAATTTAAACATTTATTTTTAAATGTTTTAATATCTGCCAGAGTGATCTAATCATTATATGATTATCTGCGCATGCGAGCTAAATTGAACGACTTTATTTCGTCTGTAAAGTGTTCCACGTTCAGAAACATATATACAAGGTCACAATAAAATGTACAAACTCTTTAAATGACTATAAAACCAATATTTATTATAAGAAAGAAAAGTTTCATACACCAAAATACTGTGAACAAATATAGAAACCAGCTAATTATCGAAAGTGTTTTAAATGTTTGCCATTGTGGTCCATGAACAACTGACAACACTCACTGATTGAATTGAAAACGTTCATAATCAGTTCAATTGGTACGTTGACACATCTTCTTTCAATGGTTGCTTTTAACTCATTCAGTGTAGGTCGTTTTGTGTGTGAACTCTGTATTTTACATCCCCCTAACCCCACTCTCCCCCCCCCAAAAAAAGAGAAAAATCCATGGGGAGTGGGTCAAATCCGGTGAGCGTTGACAGTACTCGATACTTCCTCTTCGTCCTAACTATCTGTCTCGTAGGTGATTATCAAGATATGCTCTTACGTCATGATGATAGTGGGGAAATGCTCTATCCTGCTGGAAGTGCCATTCTTTATTCTTTATTCGTAAACATCTCTTGGGAACGTATTCATGTAGCAAGTTGAGGTAATTTAAAGAGTGTATACATTTTATTGGGACACCATATATATATATTATTGTTTACTATAATAATTATTAAATACCTACAGACACTAGTGTTTCATACTTTCGGGAATCATCAGTGCAGGGTGTCACGATTAACGACAGTCGAGAGATTCGAACCCTGGCAACAGAAGTCATTTCTGGCTTCATTAGCAAGGACCCGAACCGCCAGACTGTCGTAAACCGCGAGAGATACAGTTGAAATTAAATATTTATTCTTATTAAATGCTTTTAGCGTCAGTCAGAGTTGTGATCTTATCATTATATGACGATCTGCGCGTATTAGCTATATATATATATATATATATATATATATATATATATATATATATATATATATATATATATATATATATATATATATATAGTCCGGAAAAAGAGGAAGCGCTCCCGAATCCCGAATATTTGCTGAATATCTACGTGCTCGCACTAATATGCGACCCGGTGACCCATTGGAACAGAGTCCTCTGAAGACTTTACATACGGAATTTTAATCATCTTTATTAGACACTAATTCAGAGTTTTTAATATTTCAGCTTCTTGCGACTATAGTAGGGTGCGGAACGGGGGAGGGGTAGTAAAAAAAAAGAAAGTAAAATGGTGTTATGAACATACATAGTATCTCGAACCACGTTGGGTCATCCTACTGGTGTGTATATATATATATATATATATATATATATATATATATATATATATATATATATATATATATATGGATGACAAAAAAGCTATATCCCAAAAGTTTTTCCGGGTTGGCTCGTCAAAAAAGTTAACTTTTAATTTAAAAATAAAAATAAAAGAAACGGCATAAAGCCGAGAAAAATTGAAGAATAGTTGCAACGTGTGATATGTTACTGAAGCCACACACACACACACACACACACACACACACACACACACACACACACACACACACACACACATATATATATATATATGAACAAATGATTAATAAAACATGTTAAAAGACATCTTTAAAAAGAGTTAAAAACATATTTAATTTTAAAAAAGGAAGCACAAGATAAGTGGATAGTCCTTAATCCGCGGAGTTTCGAAGAAATACTCTCTTTCTCATCAGAGGGCAGGTATTAGCAAAATGCAGGATCGGATTTTGCATATAAAAGTATTTAATGAAAATACAAGTAAGTCACAGATCTTACTTGGTTAAAAAAAGGGTGAGGTAAGGGGAACAGGAGGCAAAAGAAAAATGATAAAAAGATTTCACATGAATGGATAGTCCGGTGAAGGGTAAAAATCCAAAAATGGTAAAATCCAAAACGGTCGAATTTAAAATTTCAATCCAATGGTAAATTCCAAATGGTCCAAAATAATCCAAAAGGCAAAAAAAAAAAAAAAGCGCAAATGGAATGAATGAAAAAAGCGCAAATGGAATGAATTCCAAATCATTAAAAGAAAAGCACTGGAGATAAAAGTTAAAACACGTCTGTCAAGGCTAGATGAATAAAAAAAATTAAGGTTTAAAAAAAAAACCCCAAAAAACCCCGAAAAGCTCTATTTCCTTTTCGGTTTCATTGAGCTTTTACATCTGGCTGAGTTTATTTTACTTGTAAATATTAACTCTTTAATATTTATAATATATTTTAAGTTTACCATTTTGATTACCTTGGTAAACTTATTGTAATTTTTATTTTTATTTTATATATATATATAGTAATTTATAAAATATATATGGCGATTAAGCTACACTGAATATTCGGCGTTTCATCCACTCTAGGATTCGTCAGGCTTATGCGCGAATTCTGTGGTTGTTTCTCGTTTTTATATATGTTGAGGATTTTAGTTAGCCAATCAACTTTCTAGTATCCACCGCACCCCTTCCTATCAGCCAATAAATAAATTTATTAAACTGTAGAAGAGAAATAGCAAACAACTGTGTTCACAAAATAAAACTTACTCTAGGATAGCGATACAAAATAGATTTAAAACTAACAAAAAAAACAATAGAAAATAAACAAATAAATAAATTAAATAAACATGAATATACATAAACGATCACACATATATGTATATATATATATGTATATATGTGTGCATGTATGTATGTACACATATGTATATTTATATATAAAAAAGGAGGAAAACGTCTGCCTTAAACCATTAACCTAGTTCTAAAACAGATCCTTTGTTCGATAAAATGCATGCCCATTGGCTGATAGGAAGGGGCTCGGTGGATACTAGAACATTACTAACTAGTTCTACCTACTTATTGAGCACTTTTGAAGTAAATACTTAAAGTTTACGCATAAATCTATACTTTCGTATATTAATTTTATGTGAGTAAATGAAGTAGTTATATATATATATATATATATATATATATATTTCTACGTAACAATTTTAGTTATCATTATATAGTTGTATTCTCTTTTGCAAGTATAAACTTTTTAGATGTCGAATTATGTAGGTGCTAAGTCTGCGATGGGTTAAATTTAGTTGTTGTTTTTTCCCGTGAATTTAAACTGCATTCTTTATTTCTATTTTTACATTGTTTTTATTCAAAGCTTCTTTAAACTATATATTAGAGTTTTTGGATATGCATTTCTAGGTTTCCTTCCTCTTATCTATTTTCATTTTTGTCACCAAAAGTACTTAAGTTTTTATGCATTTTTATTCTCATGGCTATATATGCTAATTAACACGTCGCAAAATAGACCTTGTAATCTTATTAAATTTACTTATACATAATTAATATTTTATATTTTATTTTTAAAATTTTATTTTTATTTTCTCATATATTAGTATAAATAGTAACCGTATTGCTCTAAAATTTGTTATTGAGGAAGTGGTATTTTCTACTGGAGAGATATGTATTTTACAGCTGTTCCGTTTTTAAATCTCAGAAACAGCTACTTGGTAAGCAGCTTAGGATCCCCGTGTTCTATTTAAAATGATTTAGTGAAGGTTTTCTTTTATTTATCCTTATATAGTGGAATTCTCTTTTATAATTGTAGACTTTTGAGAAGTCGAATTATGCAAGTCATAAGTCTATTTCTATTTAACAATTTTAGTTAAGTCTTTCTTTTTTTATCCGTATATAGTCGTGTTCTCTTTTGTAATTATAAACTTTTTAGAAGTCGGATTATGTAGGTGCTGAGTCTGTGATAGGTTAAATTTATTTATTTTAATTTTCCCGGAAATTTAAACTGCATTCTTTATTTCTATTTTTTTACTTACTTTTTTTTTACCCAAAGCTTCTTTAGACTATATATATATATATATATATATATATATATATATATATATATATATATATATATATATATACTAGCAGTTCAGTTGTATGTTTTTTTGACATGTATAGTAAAACAAACCCTAAATCTTTATACAGCACTATAGAGTTACTTAAAGGAGCTTTGTGTTAATATTTATATTTGAATAGACATTTTTACAATATATATATATATATATATATATATATATATATATATATATATATATATATATACCCGCATACGTATAAACAGATCCCGTAACTGTGCCAACTAAAAAAAGTGCTCTTTATATGCGTGGTTGTCAAAAGAGCACTTTTAGCTAGTTGTCGCAATTACCCCAAAGTACGTTATTTATATTAAGATAACTATACATGAAGAAATGTAAATAAAAATAATAATAAAAAAAAATCATTTAACACACTGTCAAATTTCATTCTTAAGCAGTCGTTTAATCTTGCTACAATGTTTTAACCAATCAGAAGGCATTCCAGGGTTCCAACTCCTTCCAGGTCGGTCCTGGATATGATATTAAACTATATCCAGTGGTGAGGCCCCAGCTTGCGGGCTTTGGGGAGTGTGGAGCCACCCTTTAATTACCATTGCTCCCAGGTCCACTCTGACCCGGAGTGGTAGTACCTGTTAGGGTCTCAACTATGGGTTAAATAGAAACTGATTTGAAAACAACAAATATATTCTATTAAAATTTTTTCTTCAAAATCTTTGGATTCGGCATTAAATAACCCGAAAAGGGTTGATATGCCGTAAAAAAAAAAAAAACCCCAACCAACAACCAACCTTCCAGGTCAGTTAAAAACACTGCGCAGGTTGCCTTTTTTATTACTATTTTAAAATGGTTAAAACGAAAGAACTTACTAAGGATATGCGCCAGGAAATCCTAGCAAGACATAAAAATGGGAAAGGGTACAGGAAAATAGCTTCAAAACTAAATTTGGTGGTGAGTACATTTTGGACTGTCGTTAGAAAGTGGAAATCAACTGATGTTAATACTAAAAATCTTATTTAAAATGTTAAAAAAAGATGTGGTCGGACACGTAAATTAAATGATGTTACTTCTCGTTACATTGCTCGTAACGTGAAGAAATAACCATTTCTGCCTCGTTCAGAATTTCAGAAGGATTTGTAGGAAGCAGGTATTGGAGTAAGCAAGGACACAATAAAAAAGATCATTGAATCGTACAGGCCTGTATTCCAGATCGCCGAGGAAGACTCCATTGTGTAGTTCTAGGCAAATGAAAGATCGTTCGTAATTTTGTTTATAATATCAATGTGAATTGGATGATTTCTGAAAAAAACTTATTTGGTCAGATAAAACAAAAATTGAGCTTTATGTATGGAAAAAAAGAACACAGAATTTAAACCATTTAATACCATTCCCAATGTACAATTTGGACGTGGAAGTGTGATGATTTGGGGCTGCTTTCTGCAAATGAAGTTGGAGAATTGGAAATCATAGAAGAGAAAATGAATGCAGCAAAATACACGAAAAATTTGCCAACACATACGTCCAAAATTGCTGCAGATTAAGGATTGGGACATGACTTTATATTCCAGTAAACAATGATCAGAAGCACAATGCTAAAAAAAACTTGGTGGATAATGGAACTAGTGTTTTTACAGTGGCCTAGCCAGTCATCCAACCAAAATCCCATCAGAAATCTGTGGAAAACTTTGAAGTTAAGGGTGCATTCAAGAATATCAAGGAATTGAAGAAAGTTTGGGAAGAAGAATTGCTGAAACTATTAGCAAGTGCTTTTAAGAAATTAGTAGGCATTTATGGACGGCGTTTGGGGTTGCAAGTCAGCAGAGATGACATATAAATAAGATTAGTAAATGTGTTTAATTCTTTTGCATAATTTGGTAATTTGTTTTTTTGTTAATAAATATTTGTCAACTAAGTATATCTTCATTTCCCTTTTATTTTTAGAATGATAATATATGTTCAAAGATTGAGTGTAAATTTCAGTAAAATTAACTTTGAAAAATACGGAAAAACAAATGTACTAAATTCTTTTGCTATATATATATATATATATATATATATATATATTTTTTTTTTTTTTTTCTTTTTTCTTCGAAACTCCGCGGATTAAGGACTATCCACTTATTTAGTGTTTCCTTTCCAAATTAAATATGTTTTTAACTCTTTTTCAAAGTGTATGTTAACATGTTTTATTAACTGTTTGCTCTTATATATATGCATACATATATTATAATTATATACAAATATATACATTCGCTTTTTGTTTTATTTAAACATTCAGCACACGTATCAATAAATGATCCAAACAAACTTGCCCGTTGGAAAATCCTTCGCACAACAGTATAAGTCGAGATGCAATAGCCGATATTAAATATAAATATATACATGATTCTATGAATGTATTTTTAAATAAAAATAGTTATTTATAATTGGAGGAATATGTGAAGTCAATAGGCAAAAACCAAAGAAATAGATGGATTTTGATTAGGGTGAAGTGTCGTTAATTTAAGAAAGTTTTAGCTAATTACAGCTATGTTAGGATTAAATGTAGTTATCGAGTTTTGATTTTGTTTTATACTTAGAAAAACAATATTAATACCTGTTTGTGAAGAAGAATTACTTACAAAAGGCCTAGGAATTAGCCTAATACGCCATTTTGATTAAAAGTATTATGAATAACCAGATTGTACTGCTAAAATAAAACTATTCCGGATGTTAGATAGAATTTAATCAAAATTCGAGGAGGGCTAATAATTTATTCTAGAGATCTAGTGAGATATATAGTACATAACATGGATTAAGTCATGTAATAATATTAAGGAAATAACCCGATGAATGTGAGTGGCGTGGGAGGACTAAATTGTAAGAGTATAAAATAAAAATATGTGAGAGTCCGCATTTGAGAGAAACAGTTTATTCGGAATAAATGTAATAGTTTGTACACGGAGACAAACTGTACGCATAATTTCGTGCAACACGATTTTGGAAGTGCTATAAGTGATGTCTGTTAAAATTTGTATAGGTAGTGTTCGGTCAATTTCCTATTGGGACTGTAGATACAGGGAAAATCGAGATTACTTTATTGATATAGGTTATTTTGTTGTTGTTGTTGCTAAATGCGCCTATAATTAATATGAATAATCAAAAATATTTGATTAGTGCCTTTCAAAATTGCTTTCTTATAAGGTCAGCTCAACACCAGTAATACTCCATTATAGGATTATTAAATTGGTTAAGTTTAAATGCACGGCTAACTGTTACATATTAGGCGCCCTGCATCAGTACCGAATAAGTTAGCTAGTGCGAATTTCGACAAGGGTCACAGTGAGTGCATGATTATTATTCAGATCTGTAAAACAAAATAGTTTCCAAAGTTAAATAAAAGATGGGTGACAAGGCAGAGGCTAAACGACATAGACAAAACAGCAGTTGAACGATATGATGTCACGTTTTCAAAAGGAGAGAAAATTAAAGTTTTCAAATAAGTTTCTCGGTGGAAGCCATACGGACAAAACACTGTCAATGATGTAGAACACTAATTATCTCCACGAATATTACTTCGATGACTGTTCGTCTGTGTCACCCAGTTAAGTTAGGAAGTTAAGTTTAGGAAGTAGATAATTATTAATATTACATTAGTCTCTCCCTTAAATCTAGTCTCTCCAAATAAAGGATTGAAGAAAACTCAATGAACGTCTCTTTATGTCTTTTCTGCATGAGAAAACTTTATTCGTCTAGCAACTCTGATGATGAGTCTTGGCTAAAAGAAATGAGGATGATTAAGTGAATCATGCAAGGAACACTAGAAAAAGAATTATCTAAAGGAACCGTAAGTCCTATTCATTGACAACCGATCATTTTGTCATATATTTTGACAATTAACTAAAAGTTAATCGATAGATAATATTTTCTTAATCGGCAATGAACAACCATTTCATGCTCTGAGCAGTCGTCAGAAGATGTAAAAAAACGATCCTGCAGTTTCATTATTTACTTTCTGTTTCATGTAACCATCCTGCAGATATTTATGGCTCACGCGTCGAAAATCCAAATGAAAAAAAAAATACATGTTATCGTTTTCTAACGATTTTGATAAGTTTTAATAATTAAAATTTCTAAATATTCAGTATGATTGTTAACAATAGCATTTGTTGCATCATGGGCTGTGTAACAAGTGTATATATTTGAGTTGTAAACTTCTTATCTTATATGTTACAAATGTATATATTTGAGTGTATCTTATATGTTACAAGTGTAAATATTTCAGTTGTATCTTATATGTTACAAGTGTAAATATTTCAGTTGTATCTTATATGTTACAAGTGTAAATATTTGAGTGTATCTTACATGTTACAAGTGTATACATTTGATTGTATCTTACATGTTACAAGTGTATACATTTGATTGTATCTTATATGTTACAAGTGTATACATTTGATTGTATCTTATATGTTACAAGTGTATACATTTGATTGTATCTTATATGTTACAAGTGTATACATTTGATTGTATCTTACATGTTACAAGTGTATACATTTGATTGTATCTTACATGTTACAAGTGTATACATTTGATTGTATCTTACATGTTACAAGTGTATACATTTGATTGTATCTTACATGTTACAAGTGTGTATATATATATATATATATATATATATATATATATATATACACATATATATATAACTTAAATCGTCTAATTGTGCTGCAGAACTACGACAAATACGCCTTTGAAACGTAGCTTCACAACTAGATTTCCATTCTCGCTTCCTCTGTGGGAATCCTATTAGTAAATGGATAAACACTCTTTGTATTCGCTTTTTGAAATTTTGGCACGAGAATTTCTTGATAGGCCGACGAATATTTTCAAAATCGATTTTAGTCTTCGACTCACAAATCGTGCACTTAACATTTTCCCTTTCTACACATACAAACCAAAATATATCAACATGTTTTATTAGTTTCTGAATGTTTGAGATAAGGATTGGTTACTTGTATTCTTCATCCAACTTCTTTCATCTTGAATTTTATAGGCAGTACATTTGATTCGTTTAAATATGATATTTTAATTCATGCATATTTCGTATTTATTATCATAGAGCCAATACTCTGTCATAATTTGGTATAGTAGTGATTCCAACAGTTAAAAAACAACGAAAATACATGTGTGCCATCAGATAGAATCGAAAACAAAACACATAGCACGTCAGTTTAGCTATCGTCAAATAGATAAGAAATAGTTAAAAATAAACCTAATTTGACGTATAAATATATATTTGCGCATGCGTATAAGCGCACCTTAAGTTGACTTACGCCTGCCAAGTTCCATTGTTTTTCAATTAGAACCCCTTGACAGCATTTTTTTTTTACCGGGTAAAGACCAAATCTAATTTGTTCTACAGATCCAAAAGCTCTATATATCAAGTTTCAAGTGTGTAGACCAAAATTTAACAGAGGAGCTAGGTAGAGAGCGATCTTCAGACAGACACACGCACAATGTCACTTTTATATCCATTAATCTCTATCTGTCTGTATTTATCTATATATCTGTATATCTATCTGTATATATCTATATGTATGTATGCATATAGTCAGATCATGTTATATGCTACTGGTACCATGTAACCCAGTACTATCTGCCTCATGGTCGGGTCACCGGCGACTAAACTGGTTCTCCCACTTGTTTGGTGAGGAGGGTGGCTAGTCTCCTGAAGGATTAAAATCAAGACCTTCCAAAGGGGCGAATGAACCCTTTTTCGGGGCCAATGGCCAACTAGCACCATATGTGTGTGTAGGTTGGGGTGGAGAGGGCTCCCGTAAGCCGTGGTGAAGGCAACCTTTCTAGGAGAAGCAAATCGCTGATTTAAAAACCATAAACGGGAGACCAGTACCCGCATTAAGCTGGTCTGCAGTTTAACTTGTTGCTGGCTATCTTGCTCTTGCTTGTTGCTGGATTTCAACATTTTGAACCGAGAGAGAGACTTTCGTACAAAGCTAAGACTCTGTAATATCATCTGTGTACAGATACTCCCTCAGGCACCTGTCTATTAAAATGGTCCTGTGGAGATGGAAGTCATTTTGGCGCTCATGTCTGAGAGAGTGGCACTCGTCTGACAAGACGTTGCAATCATCATCATGTATGTATGTATATATGAGTAAAGATATAATAAAAATACAAACGATGGTTGACTTTATGTTATTTGAGAAGGAAAACAGAGAATTAATAAAATAGTAATCAACGTTTCGTCCCTATTTCAGAGGACATCATCAGGATTTAGTAGGAAAAATGTAGAAGAAAACGATCACAGACAACATGCGAGTGAAAAAGGAAACAATCCTAAAGTCCTTCCCATTCTAGGTAGAATCTATAAATGTGCGTGTGGAGGATGATCATTATGCCAGCACACGATTCGAACGTAAGACTCAAGTCAATATTTTAGCTTCTATCTAAACCCCTAGAACCATGTGCACACGCACATTTATAGATGTCTTCATAGGAACAGATTCTTGCTATCACGTCTTAAATGTAGCTGAGGTAAAAAAGCATTCTGGGAAAAATAAAAGTTCTTAGGTGAAAGGCCAAAGTTAATATAGAGTGAAATAGCTAAGAATGATGTAAGTTAGTTGTGATGAATGATTCACATCTAGCAAGCAAATCTAGATTCTAATATTCTACACTAGAAAGACATTTTTACAAATAAAGACCATGGATTACTAGATAAGAAATTTAGATTTATAATAAGAGTTAACAAATATTAACAATCTTGTCTACAAACTGGGAACACTTTTTTAATCACATTGATGGCGAAATAGTAGATACCGTTTCCTGATAAATGAAATAGGTTAACAAATAATTAGCATTAATAGTATTAATTAAAGATTGGGGATAATTGGATACTGTTTTTAGACCAGTAAAACTTGAAACATCATAGCTTGTTAAATATTACTTTAGTTCTAGCCGAATAAATGCAAAAACAAACAAAAACAAAAACAAAAAAAAACAAGGTGAACCCCCACTTTCATTGAAGTAAAACGTACATGTAGTTAAAGATTAGTGATATTATTAGAATACTTATTAATGGGACATGTATTATTATTGGATAAGTATTTTAGAACTTTTTTTTACATAGGCGTCACCACTTATCAAGGTCGATAGGCCACTCAAGGATAAGGGTTAAAGAGTGTAGGGTAGTCAAAAGGACAATATAGTAATCAATAGTAATGGAAGTTCGGTAAATTTGTTAACTTAAGTGGAACGGCTCATCAGAAACTTGTTCACATTGGACTTGAAGACAACCATATTATAAACAGCTGGAAAACAGGAAAACGGAAGACAATTCCACAGGCGTGCAGTTCTAAGAAAGAAGCTTTGATTATGGAATCTATGTTTAGGTTTAGGCACAGATAAAGAGTGGGGAAAATTATTGATAATGTTTTCAGCTAGTCTAGTGTTTCTTGTGAAAGTTTGCGAGGGGGGACCATAGATTGAAGCTCAGTTGAACACTTTCCATGAAAATAACGATAAAGCAGAGACAAACTCGCAATATCTCTTCTGTGAGATAGAGGTTGCAGCGAAGAGAAAAGGACATCTCCCACCAGGCAACGAAGTCTATTTTGAACCCTATCAAGGCAGTACAAGTCTTTTCTAGCAGCTCCTGCCCATATGTGACTACAGTATTCCATCCTTGGACGTATCTGGCTCTTATATAGATAGAGAATTGCATCAGCAGTGAGATATCTACTGGATCGATAGAAGGATCCGACCATTTTTCCAGCGGCCTTGGCAACAGATTTGATGTACGTATTTCATTTAAGATCAGGAGTAAAGGTCAAGCCCAGAAGCCTGTCAAAACTTGAGGCCTCCCCAAGACGAGAGCCATTCATTTTAACTGATGCCAGATGGGGATCAGAACGTTGATCATGTAAAGATAGAAGCTTGGTTTTAGATGCATTAAAAGTATCCAGCCACTCCTTTCCCCATTGTACAACCTGATCAAGATCAGAGGAGAGAGAATCGGAGAGATCTTGGTCGTTTACTGTCTTAGATGTGCTACCATAGATGGTAGTGTCGTCAGCAAAAATGTCTACGAATGATGTAAGGATGTGATTTGGAAGATCATTAATGTAGATCAGGAAAAGAGTTGGGCCCAGGATGGACCCCTGAGGGACACCAGCATTTATACTGTGAGCTTCTGATTTTTGCCCATCAACTACTACTCTTATGAACCTATGAGAGAAAAATGATTTAATAATTGAGATTGAGATACCATAGCTGGAGATCTTGTGAAGTAAACCTTTATGCCATACCCTATCAAAGGCCTTTGATATGTCAAGAGCAATTGCTCTAGAAAGGTTGTCTCTGTCGAGAGATTCGCTAATCCTATGAGATATAACTGTAAGCACATCTGTTGTAGATCTAGCAGAACGGAAACCATATTGTGTGTCACTAAGAAAGTTATTTTTGCTGAGATGGTTGATTACTTCTCTATTTAACAATGATTCCAGCAACTTACTCATGACGCACAGGAGACTTATTGGCCTGTACTGAGAGGGGGATGAACGATCACCTGAATTCTTAAATACAGGACATACTGATGAGATTTCCCAGGATGATGGGAAGCAATTTTCCTTAAGACAACGTTTACACAGTTTTGTAAGTATGGGTGCTAGTTCTGGTTGAAGTTTTTTTAGTACTATGATTGGAATACCGTCAGGGCTGGTTGCTTTACTGGAATCAAGGTTTTTGATTAGCTTGGCAGCATCACATACAGATATTTGTATATCACATAGTGTGTTTTCTGATACAGGAGAAAATATTGGGGGTTGGCGGCCTTGGTCGCAAAGGGTAGAATTGGCTGCAAAGTTCTTGGCAAAGAGTTTGGCTTTGTCTGATGCTGACGAGATTAACTCAGGTTCATTGATGATAGTTGGGATAGAGCACACGCTTCTGTTCAGGATTCTGTTTGCAATTTGCCAAAACTGGTGGGAACCAAGCCGCTGCTCAGCTACTTTGGACTTGACGGACTGAGCATACAACTCTCTTGCATTCTTTATTACTTTCTTACAATGGTTGCTGGCAGTCCTGAAAGCGGCTTTAATTTCCATACATCTATTACGTTGGAAGCAGTGGAAAAAGTGATTTCTGTGCGCAATAGCAGCAGCACATTCTGGAGAAAACCATGGCTGGCTGTTAGGTTTTTGCTGGAACTTTTTCGAGGGTATGAAATTGTCTATACCTACAATTAACCATTCTGTCAGGTCTGATACTATAGACGACACATCCTTTTTAAAAATGGAACGCAGAGGAAGATCCGATATAAATGTACGGAAACTATCCCAGTCAGCCATACGATGGAGACGTACGTCTGAGGACTTATTACATTTAATTTTTATCTTAATTGATACAACTGAGTGGTCGGAAGATCCAAGAGGAGACAGAACGGAAACTGAACATAGGTCAGGGCAAGTTGTGAGAAAAAGGTTTAGGAGACTTGCATACTGGCCGTTATTGTCAGGCACACGGGTGGGTTCGTGAACAATCTGAGTGAGGTCATAAGCAATGGAGAAATCATGACAGAATCTCCCCTCATCATCAGTCTTGTTTGAGTGGGTCAACCATTCCACATTGTGAACATTGAAGTCTCCACATACGTGAATGTTAGCTGAAGGATATGCTGATAGAACTTGGTCAATTTTCTCAGATATGCTTTTAAAGATAGTAACTCCGCTGTTATGGGAGCGATAGAGAGTAAATAAGCCATGCATAACCCCAGCAAATTATTGTTGGATGGCAAACGTAAGTTAAATCTATGGTTATAAAATGAGTATCATGGTTAAGATATGCTTTAAAAACTTATATTTTGAATAGATTAGCCTAGCTTTAATTGGATCCGTTTAATTAATAATTACATCCTAGATGAATATGAGGAATTTACCAAACAAGAAACATCGAACGGCCTTGGTTATTTCCCCTTAATCGTTATTAATACTTATTAGGATTTTGGTAAATTATAACTTCAACTAAATCTTTAAAATTCCGAACTTACAGAATTATCCCCCTTCTACTTCTAGAATATCCAATAATAGTAAATCTTAATAGGAGAGAACGGAAGAAAAAAAACATAGATTGAAATCCTTAATTTTAGATGAAAAATGAGAATGAACTAAATATAAAGTAATGTTTAGATTTTATTTCCTTATTGAATAAGTTTTAAACTAAATCACATAAATAAGCTAGCAGATATTCTTGTAAATAAACAAAGCAAATTCCCGATACGAAACTTATGTAGTTTCGTAACGATTCAACTTATTTGATTAGTCCGGTTTAAAAAAACAAAAAATAAGTTAAATTAAATAAAGAAATACAGAAATCTAATTTAAGAAACCGATAAATAATATGAATAAAACATATTTAATGGACATAGGTCATTAGTGGTAAGAGTTTGAAATCCGTTTTTTTTAAATAGAGATACGAAAATAAGCTGATATATAATTTAAAAAAAATACTCTGTAAGGATGCGATAGAGGTAAAGTGGTCTCGCCTGTTTTCTTTTCCTTATAAAGGAAATATTTTTTCCATAATGTTTTATTGTTAAAGTGTTTTTTATTCAATAAGTCTGAAGAAAGGTTGTTCTTGTGAAAATTTTCAAACGACATAATGTTTGAATTTGTCCAAATGGTCTTGAAACAACTGTAACTAACAATGAAATACACTTTTTGTTGCTATCAACCCATTCTTTGAAGTCTTGGTTTTTGTTAAAACAATATATGAATGCTCAATTACGAAATATGATAATTTTGTAGCTTACAGTTTAAGTCATATCTTTCTGGCTTAAAATTTATTGGTATATGAACGATTAATGAATTATATAAACCCCATACAATTAGGAATACTATAAAACAAATACTATATATATATATATATATATATATATATATATATATATATATATATATATATATATATATATGCTGTATAACAGTTTACCGATGCGTCTAGACTAGCGCTCATACCGAGGCAGGAATTGAATCTACAAACATGTATTTTATATCTGAGCTATGGAGTTGGTGCTCCTAAATGATATCTTTAAATGTCTTCATATAAACATTTTAATGTTAAAGTGATCCATTTCTTCGTTTATTTAAAAAGAGCTTCGCATTACGCTAAGTAAGCAGTAGAAGAAATCATTCAACAAAAGTGTTCTACTCAAGAAGCATATGTTCTAGATGGCCTCCATTTAGATTTTTTTTTTGGGGTGGTCACCCTATATATATATATATATATATATATATATATATATACGTGCGTGTGCGTGTATCTTATTTGCCCCCCCCCTCAGCGTAGATAAACTTGGTAAAGAAAGAGAATAATGGATTTACAAATCTCGGGTAACACAGATGATGCTCGTCGTTTTAATGTAAATTGTACACAACAAACTTACATCTGTTGGCTAACAGAGAAAGGGAGATGGAAAAGAAAGAAAATATAATATGAAAGTATAGAAAGAGAAAGCGAAAGGAAAAAAAACGAGGAGTAAAATCAAGCAAGAGAGAGAAAAGGAAAAATAAGAAGAGAAGATGAAGCAAATAAGGAAATAGAGAGAAAGAGAGAATTAAAGAGTAGAAGATGAAAGACTAATTAAGAAAGAGGAGCAGGAGGTGGTGGTAGTAGAGTTGAATGATAGGAGGAGAATCAAATGGAGGGAAAGAGAGAGATAGAAAAGGGAAATATAGAGAGGTACAGAGATAGAGAGAAAAATTATGGGGAAAGGAGGAAAAGAGAAAGAGAATAGACACGAGCGGAAAGAAGAATGAAGGGAGACGAAGAGAGAGAAAGAGAGAGAGAGAGAGAGAGAGAGAGAGGGGTAGAGATAGAGATAGAGGTAGAGAATTGAAAAATGGAGTGTAACTGAAATACAGAGAAAGAGAAAAGAAATACAAAGTGAGAAAGAGAAAAGACAATACAAAGTGACACAGAATAATGAACAGATACGAGGGTACTCCTATATATATATATATATATATATATATATATATATATATATATATATATAAAATTATAAAACTCAAACGACCTTGTAATGAGTGATGTAACCCACTTTCCGGTTTACGCCATCCAGTTGCGCATGCACGCAGAAACATTAACCCATAACAACGCGTAAACAAATAAACACAAATCGCTTCTTTTGCAGATTTTGACCTGCGCACTGAAATATTAACGTTATTATTTCGAAATTATTATTTAACATGGGAAGAGTGGGGTGTTTTGTAATCTTTATTACAACTATACTGTCGCTATTTTCTTACAACTAAACAATTTTAACCCGTTGACAAACATAAGAACAATTGTAGTAAAACCAAGACTACTACTACTACTCTCTATAGTCCCTTTTCCTTCCTTCCATTTTTATTTTTTATTTACATTTCCAGATACCAAATAGTTGTGTGAGAACGGTGAATTTGTTGACACATTTACTAATCTCTTTAAATATTAGTTTTATTTTTTTTTATTTATTTAGGTTTCATTTTTTTTGCTTAAGGTTTTATTAATTATTTTTTTTTTTTAGATTTTAAGTTTGTATAACTTGGTTGAAGGATTCCAATATGGGTTTTTCATTCTTATATTTCTCATCGGTGGGTTCATGTGCGTTTTTGCTGCTAAATGACTTTCGTCGGCGTTCGATTCGTAGGAAAATCATGTTTAATTTTCGATTTTTGAGCGATTATTCGGAAAAATAGGTAACTTTACACGAATAGGGAGGATTTTTTTTTTCATGTTTGAGTGATCCGTCGGTGATTTTGCATTTTAATATACTTTCATAGAGATGTTTCTGTTATGTCAAAAAGACTGTTTTCTTTATGTCACAAGTGTCACGCTCATACATGAATTCCATAGCTAATATAAGATACTGACCCAACGGGTCACGGGTAGTCTAGTATATATATATATATATATATATATATAGAGAGAGAGAGAGAGAGAGAGAGATAGATAGATAGATAGATAGATAGATAGATAGATAGATAAAGAGATATATACATATATATTGAGATTTGGATAGTTTTGTTTTGTAGGCGTATATAGGCGTGTACGGGCCATCCCTATATAGAGAGTGCTACCGCCTCTCTGATAGTCTTGGAAGTTTTTTAACCTTTAAAACTATACAAAAAAATATTTTATCATTTGTTAAAAACCATCTAGTCAGTAAGTCATTTAATCACCTGCAATCACTGCATCAACTCGCTCTCGAATTTACTATAATACCAATAATTTATTTTTCAAGGGATCATCAGTTGTTTACCATGTTTCATATATATATATATATATATATATATATATATATATATATATATATATATATATATAAAATATATTTTAGTCATCGACATACAGACCTGTTTCGTTGTTTCACAACTCATCAGTGCCGCTAGACTAACACCTCTCCGAAGCCGAGGATCGAACCTAGAACCGTCGTGATGACAGTCGGCAGTCCTACCCCCTGACTACGGAATCGGTGGCCGAAATAAAACTGTCCGAACGTCTATTTAAATAAACATCCGTTCGCCACTCGTAGAGGGCTCAAACGTTTGTTTGTAAACAAACCGCGAGCTTCGCATTATTTCAGCTAAATTAAGTAGCGAGTAAGATAATTTACGAGAGTGCTCTACCGAAGAGGGGAGCTTTATAAAATATATTTTAGTCATCGACTAAGTCATCTATATATATATATATATAGTCAAATATAAAAAATATATTCAGGCAATTAAGCTATGAAGATGTGTTATTGTTTCACCCACGTAGGGAATGGTCAGGCATATTTTACTGCTTTTCTACTAAGGCCTATTCACGTACTGAGCACTGTTGAACTAAATACTGACTATATACACATAATATATTATATTACCTGATAATATACATATATATACATGAAATAATAAATATATGTATATATATTATATATAATAAGGTATAGCAATATATTTATAGCAATTAAGCTAACTAGTTGAGCCGAAGGAATTAACTGCAGATACCTCTATTTAGCGTAATTGGCATGCACATATTTTTACACCTCTTATTTTACCCAGGTAATGAGCACTATTGAAGTAAATATTGAAAATTTATACATAATATATTTTCTTTATAAACAATAATTACACACGCATATATATTTTTTTGGTACAAATTTTAATATGGCTGTATAAATACCTATGATAAATAATAAAAAAAGTAAAATGTCTTACTTATTTTTGAATCCATCATTTCCAAAAATAAACACGGCTTTATATCTATCTATCTATCTATCTATCTATCTATATTTTTCTATTTCTCTCTCTATATATCTATATTTATATATTTATATCTATCTCTCTCTCTCTCTATATATATATATATTTATATCTATATATTTATATCTATTTATATCTATATATATTTATATCTATTTATATATATATTTATATCTATCTATATATTCATATCTATATCTATACATATTTATATATCTCTCTCTATATATATTTATCTCTCTCTTTCTCTCTCTTTCTCTCTCTCTTTCTATATATATATATATATATATATATATATATATATATATATATATATATATATACATTGTTTAAAAGGCGGTCTGGCGACAGCAATTCTGATCGAGTTACGTTTTTTGGAGAAAACATTTCTAAACAGTCTATACCAAATACAAAAGTCGAATGGAGAGGAAATTTGATTTTCAAAAGTTTATTCTCCTACCAAACTTTGGAAAAATTGTGCCAACCCGAATTAATAAGTCGAAATACAGAAACGTACACATAGTCTGCAGCCACACTCGAACATCCAACTTTGATTCAGCCAATACACAAACACAACATTGTTCTGTTGTGATATTCACGTCTGTTTACTTTTTTCCTCATAGTCATTGTCAATGCATGCGTAATAATGATGCCTTAGTAATGTGTTGCCTATGTCGCTTCATTGGAAATTCTCAACATCATAAGTTCTCAACCAATAACTCAGTTTTGCTTAACCAAGTCTAAACTTACACGCTTCGCAGCTATATAACATGTTATTGATACTTCGCTCGTTTTAGTTAGAAGCAAAGTATAATACCTGATACTTTACTTCATTCTGTTTGCATTCAGTTAGTGAAGATAACATCCTTCTAGTTTTAGTGGATTTTTAACTTTCGTCCCAATCCAAACTGTCTTCCTTTTGAATGTTGGATTTTCCTCACATGAAATACCGTCTTTACGTATAACTGTTCTTGTGAGGAGAAAGTAAATAGAGTCATATATGTACTTTTTTGTGTAAGATTGATGGAGCGATCGAACTATGATTTCATGCACTTGAATTTTGTAAGAGAACCGCTGACGCTAGGATCAGCAGTAGCAGCAGCAGCAGATACATAAAGATATATAAATGACCAAGCCGGCGGCGCGAAGTGATGACGCAGCTGACATAAAAAGACATCCGTGTTCGGAGAAAAGGTGTTCGAGACGCATCGAGAGATGCATGTGCTTGGGACACGTAAGTGACGTCACAGTAGAGACGAAAAGTTACACGTGGCCGGAGAAGGAGAAATGTTAATATATTTAGAAAAAAAAAACGTATTGTTGGAAATACCAGATATAAAAGCTTTTGTTTAAAAAAAAGAAAAGAAAACGAGTTGGGTTTTTTTCCTGCCCTCTGTTTCTTTGATATAACGACTACGTCACATATCATCTTGCGTTATCGATTCTTCTAAGATCACCGTAGTTAAGTAATATTAATTCTGGTGGTGATGCCAGTGGCTAACGACACGGACTGAAAACCTGGGTATGCCAAGTTCAAATCTAGTTCGGACCACAGAAACAGTTTCATAAAATCTAGACCTGACTTAGTACTTAGATGCGTATCCATTTAGAAACACCTGTACATGTCATTTCGTTAATATGTTTTTAACAATGTCATTTTGTAGACACTCTGCGATGCGCTGATAGATTGTAAGTGATACGGATGTCGCATAGAAGTATTTTTAAGTAAAATATTGTATTTATATCTAAATTGAATGGAATGATAAATTAAATAAATTAAAAATTTTAAATACTCTGGTCCTCCCCTTGCCAATATTTCCCGAAAAACACCCGTCTAGCTGAATCCACTGTGAAAAATTTCCCCCACTCTTTATCTGTGCCTAAATCAAAACGTGGATTCCATGAACAAAGCTTCTGTCTTAGAACTGCACGCCTGTGGAACTCTGTTCCGTCTGCCTGCTTCCCACCTGACTACAACTTGGATGTGTTCAAGTCCAACGTTGACAAATTCCTAATAAACCGCCCCCTTAAGTAAACACTTCATCAAATCTCCACACTAACGTAATGTACTTGCAGTAACCCTTATCCCTGAGTGGCTTCCGGGCCTTGATAAGTGGTGACCACCGTGTAAAAAAAAACAAAAAAAAATACAAGTATTATAATGGATTATCCGGAACTTATAGATACAAGTTAATTTATAATTTCAAATAAGAACTTTATAAATCAACAATTTATCAATTTACTGAAGTTTGTAATTTGACCGTACCGTATCAAAACATGTCATTGTCGTCCATTGATCATGTCTGGTCTTGGTTCTGTGCTATGAAGTGTGGAGGTTGGTGGTGGGAGGCGCAGTCATTATTTGCGTCGAGCTCGCTTCTGCCACGACGGACGGAGTTTATCCTCGCCTCTCTTGCGTCGGTCCAGCTCTGCTTCCATGTAAAGACTGTCTGTTGCAGTTAACCCCAGGTACTTTCACAGCTTAAAGTTATTAGTTGATTGAAGACGGGAGACCATTGTTCTGGCTAATATTAGTTTTTGTCAAACTAATGGTCAGTTGAAAGTTATCGCAGGCCTTGGAGAAACAATCAACACTCTTAGGCTACATCCTACAATCGAGGAGAAATGGTAAACATCCTCTCTTCTTTCTCCCTCACCAAAACAGTGGTAGGACTTCCTGAGCATTTTCATTCCTTTTCAGTAAACGGGTGGAACGCCATTATATATATATATATATATATATATATATATATATATATATATTTACAATGTATATGTATATATATATATATATTTACAATGTATATGTATATATATATATATTTACAATGTATATGTATATATATATATATATTTACAATGTATATGTATATATATATATTTACGATGTATATGTATATATATATATATATTTACAATGTATATATATATATTTACAATGTATATGTGTATATATATATTTACAATGTATATATATATATATATATATATATATTTACAATGTATATGTATATATACATATGTATATATATATTTACAATGTATATATATATATATATTTACAATGTATATGTATATATATATTTACAATGTATATGTATATATATATTTATAATGTATATATATATATGTATATATATATATTTACAATGTATATGTATATATATATGTATATATATATTTACAATGTATATGTATATATATATATTTACAATGTATATGTACATATATATATACAATGTATATGTATATATGTATATATTTACAATGTATATGTATATATATATATATACATACAATGTATATGTATATATATATTTACAATGTATATGTATATATATATACGTACAATTTATATGTATATATATATTTACAATGTATATGTATATATATATATATTTACAATGTATATATATATATTTACAATGTATATGCATATATATATATATATATATATATATTTACAATGTATATGTATATATATATATATTTACAATGTATATGTACATATATATATATATACAATGTATATGTATATATGTATATATTTACAATGTATATGTATATATATACATACAATGTATATGTATATATATATATTTACAATGTATATGTATATATATATATACGTACAATGTATATGTATATATATATATATTTACAATGTATATGTATATATATATTTACAATGTATATATATATATATTTACAATGTATATGTATATATATATATATATATTTACAATGTATATATATATATATATATATATATATATACAAGGGATTCACCACTTGTTAAGGCCCAGAGGCCACTCGAGGATAATGATTAATGAGCACTTACCATGAAAATAACGGTAGAGCAGAGATAGTCTCTCAACATTTCTTCTGTGGGAAAGACGTTGCAAGGTGAAGAAAAGTAACATTACTTACTAAATATCGGAGATTTAGTCTTCTTGTAAGAGCATGAAGAAATATAAAAAATAATAATAGAGGGGAAAATGTTGCATTTCAAATGTTTGCTTTTTGATTATTCATTCAGTTAACATTTCTTAACAGCTCCCACACGTGAGCAATATAAATTATTTTATTGTGCTGAAAAATTAAGACACAATTCAATAAAACATACGTGTATATATATATATATATATATATATATATATATATATATATATATATATATATATATATATATATATATATTATTACCGTTTTATCTGTTTTAGTTACACATGTTTCTGTTACCGGATCGTATTCACGATCCAGCAACTTCGTCAGACTTGAACAGAAGTGGTTATTATGATTTAGAAAGACAATATTAGAAAACGATGAAAAAAAAAAGAGGGGTGGGGATCTCAATTTTGATCTGACAGCATTTATATATATGTATATATATATATATATATATATATATATATATATATATATATATATTATTATTATTATTATTATTATTACCGATATCTACTTACATGTATATTTTATAATTTTATAACTACTCAATTCATGTCCGGCAATTTTTAATTTAATTTTTAAAAAATTTAATTTAAATTATTTAGTTTCTTAAAGACCTTTACAACAAATGCATTTAAACAGGTAATTCACTTAAATTGGTTGTAACTTTTGTTTACCTTAAGGGGACGCATCTTAGTTATCCCAAACAAGGCCCCCCCACCAATCTGCGAAAATCATTAACGTGTCAAATTCCATATGACACCACGACAACATTACCTCTCCCGTCTTCTCCCTCCACCCACCCCTCTTCCCCTCTACATCTCTCCCTCACTCTCTCTCTCCCTTCTCCATACACTCGAAACCCGTGTCTATCTGGCTAAATTTTTTAAACTGAACTTCACCCGCGTTCGATGTTTATTTATTTATTTAATTATTAAATATTAAAACTTAAATCAGATAAAAATTGAGATCACCCACCCATCTTATTTGTAACATCGTCTTCTTCTTATATTGTCTTTCCAAATCATAATAACCACTTCTGTTCAAGTCTGACGAAGTTGCTGGATCGTGAATACGGTCCTGTAACAGAAACATGTGTAACTAAAACAGATAAAACGGTAATAATAATATATATTTGCTCTGCAATAGTATTGAACACCTTCTTCAGGTTTTTACTATATAACCAGTTTTGCGATATATATATATATATATATATATATATATGTATATATATACGAGCAAACAGTTAATAAAACATGTTAAAAAAAACTTTGAAAAAGAGTTAAAATCATATTTAATCTGAAAAGGAAACACTTGACAAGTGAATAGTCCTTAATCCGTTGAGTTTCGAAGAAATACTTTCCTTCTCATCAGAGGATAGGAATTAGCAAAATGCGGGATCGGATTTTGCATGCAAAAGTATTTGATGAAGCAACAAGTAAGTCAAAGATCTTACTTGATAACAAAAAGTGAAGCAGAAGGAATATGATGAATAAAAAGGTGATTACACGTGAATGGATAGTCTGGTGGAAGATAAATAATCCAGTGACGGTAAAATCCAAATATATAACTTCAAGAAAGCTAATTGAATTTCCATTTTCACAAGTAAAATCCAAGGAAATCCCGTAATTGGAAGGTGGTCCAAAATAATCCAAAGGCAGAAATCCATGGAATAATTCACAAAAATGTGTACAAGGGAAAAAGGGGGGAAATTTTCAATAATATTACTAAAAGAAAAATAAGATATGATTTTCACTCTATTGCCGAGACATAAATATTAATAAGAAAGATCAGGGAAGAAGAGGAAAAAAAATTAAATGGTGATAGAATTAAATATAAAATAGAAAAACAAATGTCAAAATGACCCAGACAGGAAATGTTAAAAGGCGCGAAAAAATATATATAGGGCAAAATAATATAGGTCAACTGAAATGTACAGGTCATCACTTAAAAAATGTCAGCAAGAGTGGTTAGAAGACACTAAATGGAAAATAAATAAATAAATTAATAAATAAATAGAAAATAAATAAATAATAAATAAACAATAAATAAATAAATAAAAAATAAAAAATAAAAAATAAAAATTATTTTATATATATATATATATATATATATATATATATATATATATATATATATATATATATATTGCTCGGGCTCTATGTACTGTTCATAACTTTATGTGCATATTATATATATTAAATTGTTTGACTCATGTCCAGGTAACCTACATCTTAAATTTCAAGTGTTTAGACCCAAAATTGGTGGAGGAGTTTGGTAGAGTCTGCAAAGGTCAACTCTTTCAACTTTGACCTTTTGTGCAGTACAATTTTCGCCCCAAAACGGATTAAAAAGTTTGCTGCATGTCTGAATACACTTTATGTAAAATTTCGAATTGGCTGAATAGTTTGCTAGAGACCGAAAAAGTAAAATCTATTGAACATTGGCCCCTTTCGGCAGCCTAATTTTCGGCTAAAAAAGATTAAAAATCTTGTCCTTTATTTGAATACACTTTATGTAAAATTTCAAATGTTTAGACCAAAATTGACTGAGTATAGACCGCAGATGTCAAATTTTTTAAAACTTTGACCCCAATTTTGACCTTTTTAAAGTAATTATTTTCGGTTCAAATAAATTAAAACGTTTGATCCATGTCCAGGAACCTACATGTAAAATTTCATGTGTTTAGACCCAAAATTGGCGGAGCGGTTTAGTAGAGTTTTCCAAATTCAAATCGTTGAACTTTGACCCCTTGACAGACAAATTTCTGGCCGAAAACCGATTACAAAAATTTTCTCAAATGTCAATACTCCTCATGTCAAATATCGAGTCTGTAGACTGAAAATTGACAGAGTAGTTTGGTAGGGGATTGTACACACACAGACACACAAGCAGACAGAAAATTTCACTTTTATAGATAACTGATTTGGCACATTCGTAGGTTTAATAAAAGACAAATAAAGTAAAGAAACAAATAAGTGTTTTTATTTTCGAAAAGTACATATAATGCCATTCTGTTTCATTAGGTTTTAAAAGTTAAATACAGTTATTTGGAAGATTCATTATTGCCCACACACTGTCGAAGATGTCCACGAAAGTTGTCTATAACTCGGCGGTCCTTTCATGTGGAATAGCAATAATTTCTTGACGAATTGCATCATTAAGTTGTTCAATAGATAGAGGGCGATTAGCGTATACCTTTGACTTAAGGTATCCAGAAGGAAAACAATCGCACGGATTTAAATAGGAGAACGGGCGGGCCAATCAATGTCACCACACAACGAGATCAAATGGCCAGGGAACATTTCTCGCAAAATCCCCATCGCACATCTAGAAGTGTAGGTTGTTGAAACCGAACATTATCCATGTCATAGAGCATGAATATGGTCTGAGAATAGTCGCTGGCATCTCACAATATCGATCAGAGTTCATAGTCATTGTAACGTTGTTTTCTTTGAAGAAGTACGGACCCCATATACTGATTCTGCCACAGCACATCATACAGTTCCCGAGGACAATGCAAAAGGCGTTCCTGCAGCTCATGAGGGTTGTTCTAAAGTTTTGCTCATTCACTGAGCCACACAGGTGAAAATGCGCCTCGTCACTGAACAGAACTTCTTCATAGCAGGGGACGTGTAATTTCCAAACACAATGCTCTGAGAATTTCAGTGTCTCTTTCGCTGAGTTCTTGTGCCAACATCATTTCTAACAGAAAAAAAAAACAAAAACAAAAAAAAACTAGACTGGATTCTTGGCAGCATTCAGACATGTTCAGTCCGGTTCTCCAGAACTCAACTGCCGACATCTTGACTGCCGACCTTATATTCCTTCATTCCAGTGTCTAGCCTCATGGATATGCAAATTAAGACGCGATTGAATCTGATGATTTGTCGCCTTTTCGTGTCCTATCAGTCGGGTTTCGAGTTCTGAGCGTCGCACATGCCTGCCTCCGTGACTGCAGTCACAGTATGAATGCATTTGAAGATCATTTTCTGAAGTTTAGGCGGTTCGAAGTCGGCCGGGTTATTTTCGTTTCGATGCATATCCAGTAGCTCTGAAGTTGGTAACCCATAACAAGATCGTGTTTTGAGTTGGTACTGGATCATGTCTACCAAGATTGAAGTGCAAACGGGACGCTCGTTGGGTTGCAGTTACAGATTCGTTTGTTTTGATAAGTTTTCGCAATGTAAACGCGATGCTCCAATTCATGTCAGCAACTGAAACAGAAACGAAAAACAATGGCATAATTAAGAAACAAAATAAAATGGCATTATATAAAAAAGGCATTATGTGTACTTTTCGAAAATAAAAACATTTTTTTACGTTATTTACCTCTTTTTAACCTACAAATGTGTCAGATCATTGTGTCTGACCTTGTATATAGGTGGGGTGATAAAATTGTCGGCCTAAAGAAAACAACACTACAGCTTTATTTTCCAACCTTTATTGAAAAAAAATCAATTCAGGTAACTTAATTATGTAGTATTGACATCTATTAAATGTAGCCGCCTTGAGCCTCGATCACTGCCTTGGTAATGGTCCAGAACTGGGAGCATGCGTTGTCACAATCGCCGGCAAATACTTGGCGAATATTCGGCGAATGGCAACGATCAGGCTGGTACTGGTGTTGTGGGAGGTCATGTTTGTGATGTTCTCGATGTATGACCAAATGAAGTAGTCCAGCGGATTTAGGTCGGGGAAGAGGGGGGGTAGTGAGTGAAGGGTACAAAGTCGTAGCACTTCTTCTGAAGCCAAGCCTGGAACTCTGGACTTGTGGGCCGGCGCCGAATCCTGCGGCCACATCCAGGGTCAGCAAGCGGCCACCTGATTGCACCAGAGGATCACCACACTTTTCAGCACATCCAGGTACACTTTGGTGTTAACTTTTAAGCCGACTTCGAAGATGTGAGGTGGCATGATGTGACCCTCACTTGAAACCACACTAAGACCGTGCCCGAAAACTTTGTTTTCATCACTGTGGACACGTCTCTGTTATTCGTGACATTCTAGCGATACATTTTGGAGGGTGCTGGCAATGGTCCTGTTGTCATAACTTAAATCGATAAAGAGAATGAGTTGTACAGCGGCTCATCTCCGATATCGCTCATTCAACTTTGTGTCACTTTCAGACACAATAGAAGGCTTCGATCGCTCTTGGGAAATTGGTTTTCATCACACGGAAATGCAATTATGTCGTCTTGTCTAGGGCAACAATTTTATCACCCCCCCATCTCTCTCTCTCTCTCTCTCTCTCTCTCTCTCTCTATATATATATATATATATATATATATATTCAGTAATACATCTTTTCACTTGATTTCATTTTACTTCTGTCCAACTTCTCAGAAATCAACAGGTACCCTTCTTGGAGCTAACACTTGGTTTCTATATGGGGTGCATAGATATTCGCATATTTTATTAAAATTCTACTTTACATCTACAACGCTGACATAATTTTTCTCTCTCGAATCGACTTTTTAAATATAGTATACCTTTCTTGTAGTCTTTTGATCTTATTGGATCTCAGGACAAGAATTCCTCTTGTCTCGTGGAGTATCGAGCTTCGTGCTGTTACTGAAGGCAACACCACTTGGAGACGGCGTACCATTCCTCGTAAATGCTAGCGATGGCTAACCATATCAAAGAGATCTTATTTGGGCCGCAGATACCATGTAATTTTGAATATTTAGTCATGCAGGGAAAAGTATCATCATTCCAAGTTGTCGTGACAAACCTCTCTGCAAATAGACCTTAGGCAATTGAGGATAGTGTCTAGTAGACTTTCAAGTTCTGTGCTCATTAGTATTAGTTGTCATATGCATAAGTAGACAATATTTAACAGCAGTGATTGTGTTTATAGTGATAGTTTATTCGCCTTTTCTCTCATCATAAACCGTCTAGGTATATAAAAGTGCAATGTTTATTTCTATGTTATATAGAAGAAAATAGGCAACGACATAACACACACAGAATCAAGAAACAAACAGATCGACAACAAAATAGCACATCTTTAGTTAATGAACTACACTTGGATTTCCGTCACTTAATATTTATATATTTACGCACACACACGCGTGCACACACATATCCATTTATATATATATGTACTATCAGATGGACCCGACGTTGCCCGGTATTAAACTTAACGTTAAATTTCTTCGGAAAGAAACTGAGACAGTGCATACGACTATTTTTTTCTAAACAGTTCACTTCTTGTAAGAAAAAAATACTCGAACTGAGATCGAAACCAATACTTAAAGACAGTAAGTTAAGTACGATGGCCATTAAACCAGCTCGACACGATCTTAAAAAAATGTTTTTAAACCTATTTGTTCTTAACGTAAGGAAGCTGTCATGTGAACAATTCGCGCATGCGCAGTTGGGAAACAATTTACAAGCACATAAAAATCCGATGACCCCCCCCCAAGTAACAATTTTTCAATTTTGACACCTTAGCAACCTTGTTTTCTGGGTGAAAACCGATTAAAAAGTTTTGCACATGGTAAAATACCCAATAAAGCATATATCAAGACTGTCGATAAAATAATCGTTGAGTATATAGGCCGATAGTTGTCCTAACACACACATTCTCATTTTTATATACATATAGATATACAAATCGTGACATGAGACGTACTTCACACGTGTGAGTGAATTCAATGACTTTTGTTTGAGGCGGGTGTCTATAGACACTACAATAACTAAGGCACTTTGTGTGTGTGTGTGTGTGTGTGTAAGTTCGTTCCCTATGGACTACTAAACAGCTAAGTTGATTTTTTGAAATTTCACACAAGTGCTCTTTATATGTTTGTGAGTATTCTTAGATAGGTTTTGTATCAGAATACATCCGATCAGTATCGAAAATCCATAATCGATAATCGACAAAATTCCGAGCAAAAATGGAAGCGTCCGATTTTGAACAAAGTAAACACTTATAAAGCTTAAAATACAAGTGCATTTGAGAAGTTTTATCAAAGCACTAGCGGACGGATCCGACGTATAAAAATCAATAGTAAATTCTTTGATAAGAAAGGTGCGCGTCCGAAATTAATGTTTCTATTTAGAACCCAACTGAACCATGATACTCGAGTTTTGCATTTAAAACAAATTCAACCCATTATGTAAAGATATTTTTAGAAAATCAACGAATCAACGGTAGGTTTTTTGAGAAAACAGGTACGCGTTCAAAATAAATGTTTCTATTTAGGGCACAACTGATACTTTATTTTTTAATTAAATTTTTTTAGAAAATCAACATTAGGTTCACTACAGTGCAATATAGATTATAATGTATTATAGACTAAATCACCGTGAGGAAATCTTTAAAGCTTTCTCCCGAGCAACAGCAGTATGTCCCCAATAAGAGCATGCAATCAATCGATTTGATTGAAAAATGGGTAATTTTACCGATGCCGATTGCAATAAAAGTATAGTCTGGAATATTCTTTGATCGTTATCTTATCACGGGCAACTTCGGGGATCCTGCTAGTGTATATATATATATATATATATATATATATATAGTTTCAAACCCAAACAAAAGGAACCTATAGTTGGTCTTTTATGCCAGACACTAATCAGCCTGTCTTTATGTTTCTAAGCATCTAGACAAAAAGAGTATAACGACATAGAAGACCAACAATAGGTTACCTTTTATTTGGATTTGAAACCGACGGTAACTTTGGTGTTGACTTTAAAGATGTGAAGTGACATAGTGTGAAACTCACCTGAAACTGCAGCAAAGACCATGACCGTGGCGGAAACTTTATTTTCAGCACCTTGGGCACGTACCTGTTATTCGTGGCAATTCAGCGATGCATTTTGAGGGTACTGGCAATGGTCATGTTGTTATAACTTAGATCAGTAGATAGTATGAGTTATACAGTGGCGCATCTCCTATCTCGCCCGCTGAACATTGTGTCACTTTCAGACATGATAGAAGGCTTTTATCGCTCTTGGTATTTGTACAGAACTGACCAACTAGTAGATGATCTGCAAACTAGACCAATTTTCATCAAACGGAAATGGAATCGTCGTTTTTTTGCTAGGGAGACAATTTTATCGTTCCACTCAGTAGCTGCTAATGGGTCAAAATGTAAAACAAAGTAGTTGACCTTAGCGGTAGTAAATCTATTAAAATCAGAGCATTCGTGCATACGCATTTTTAACATGAATTCGCTTTATTTTCATTCCTTTTTTTATCTATCTGATTCAGACGGTGACGACGGTCGATGAAGCGCGAATATTTTGGGTTCGATTCCAGATAATGGAATCGATGTCATTTTAAAAAAAAACAACTTTTTAAATATAACATATAATGTGTCGAAAAACTTTTTAAATATAACATATAATGTGTCGAATATAATGATCAATAGAGAATTTGCTCTACTATAATAAATACGAAATCTGCGTGAATTAAAATATATTTAAGCGTATTTTACAACCGGGCAACGCAAGGTGACCTGCTAATATATATATATATATATATATATATATATATATATATATATATATATATATATATATATATATATATATATAACTACTTAATTTACTCACATAAATTTAATATACGAAAGTATAGATTTATGCGTAAACTTTAAGTATTTACTTCAAAGTGCTCAGTACGTATGGCAGAGCTAGTTAGTAAGTTATAAAATGTATATGGCGATTAAGCTACACTGAATATTGCGCATAAGCCTGAAGACTCATAGAGTGGATGAAACGCCAAATATTCAGTGTAGCTTAATCGCCATATACATTTTATAACTTACTATGTATGTGTATATATATATATTATATACATAACAGCTATTATAACTTAAAATATATATAAGTGAGTTGATCATGTTCTCTCTCTCTATATATATATATGTGTGTGTGTGTGTGTGTGTGTGTGTGTCAGTGTTCATACTTATCATCACTATATCTATCATTCAAATATTTATGATTTTGGAAGTATTATTACTCTCGAAGTATGTGCATCTTTATGCGTATATATATATGTATATACACACGCATATATATAATATGCATGTTTATATATGTATGTATTTGTATACTGTGCGCAGTTTATGAGATCTGAAAATGCCTTTTACAATGCTCTGATTTTTTGCTCAATTTCTGCACTCGGATAAAAACGATAATCTCAATGATTATTTTTCCTGCAGGCTGAAGAAACTGATTTGATAAATCAATCGCTTTCTTCTTTCATTATTCTAAAGATGTTGGAACAAGAAAATAAATCTTTTATTCTCATTAAAAATGCCTTTTACGAATCATTTTACGTTGATTATGATGATGAAATGTTTTTTTTTTTCTAACGTTCAACACAGAAACACTCGCGAATCTTTTGTTTTATGTGGAATGAGTCGATCAGATGGGAAGAATATGCTTTCAAATTTGAGTTGATTACACGTTTTTATAGAAAATTGCACGATTGATTTTACGAAAAAGAAAATAAAAATTAAAATACTTTATTTGAAAGAATATTCTACATAGAAATTGATTAGATATCTTACTCATGATAAACTAGCTGAAGTACACGTATCTCCCGGGTTTCTAAACTTAAAAAATAATCTCTCAGAAAAATTGGAGAATAAGAATATTTTATTAAATATTTTTACATACATATTTATTAAATTTGGTTGTTTTCGTTTTACGGCATATCAACCCTTTTTAGGTTATTTAATGCCAAATCCTGTGGTTTTGAAAAAAATATTTTAACAGGATATACTTGTTTCTTTTTCATGTCAGTTTTTATTTAACCCATAGTTGGGACCCTAACAGGTATTACCACTTCGGGTCAGAGGTGACCTGGGAGCAATGGCAATTAAGGGGTGGCTCCACACTCCCCAAAGCCCGCAAGCTGGGGCCTCACCATCGAGTATAGTTTAAGGTCATATCCAGGACCACATTTTTATTAAAAGAAACAATTAAAATCATGATGATAACTAATATCGACTAGGAAATAACTGGAATTCTATATATATATATAAAAATTATACAGTGTATATTAGAACATCAGTTCTAATACAAACGCTTTGTACAGACGACCATCAAACGAAAATCTGTTGTATTTTTTTAACCCGTAAAATAGAAAGACAATGTATCATTCTAAAATTAAAAAACAACTTTATTGAATCATCTTCGTTAACATGTCAACAAAGAAATGAAAATAAGGAAGTTACGAATAGAATGACAAAAAGATTAGGAAGTTTTGTCCGAGGAGAAAAGAGCTCACATAGGAGTACCATATACAGGTATGGTATGTATCGTCTTGTCGAAGTTGAAGCTAGGACTGAAGGCCCGAGTGTAAGTTCTGTTGCGTTTAAAGAGAGAAGTTTGAGGGTTGGTTCGAGCCACATGGTGTTGTTGTTTGTACAGTGTTCTAACCAAGAAGTAGATATTTGTTTGGTATCCACCGCACCAAAGTGTGACACAAGGTCGGAAGGTGGAGAATAGGCAAGTTCCCCTAAAGGAAGGGCACTCTTGCCGCACCAAAAATTGCCTGGGTATCCCCTTCAGCATTCTACGGTCGGGGCGCCTCAGACAACAAGCAAGAAACTTGCTCCACCCGAAAACCAGGTGGCAAGGCCTGGGAGAGTCGACATCCTGGGTGATACACAAGCGGCGTACACCAGTCCGACAGGTACAAGGCCAGTTTCCGGCCCCGCACCTGTCGGGCTGAGTGTCAAGAACGAAGCCTTGGTGAGTACTCTACCCAGTCTCCCTGCAGTCAAAGCCGCTAGGAGATTCATTCCCATCACGTATAAGAGTAAGGAAGCAAACCGTGTAGTCACCTTTTTAATTATCTTGGTTTGCATGAGAGATGGATTCTGATTGGGCAAGACAGAAATGCTTGCACCAATAAGCGCCGAGCTTATGGATCAAACGCAGGTTCAAAATCGTAAACAGCAAACTATCACTGCTGCTGTTGCCGACGCCGTCCGCAACTACCACTATACCACTACAAATCTACCTAAATGAGCTCAGCGTGGGATACAATTGTACGCATCGGTTTTGCCTCTACGCCTCGATTATCTAACTAAATAAAGAAAGATAAATATGAAAAAATATTGAACATTTATCGATTAATTTTACTCATTTTTAATAAAAGGTCTAACTGTTTTCTCTTTAAATAAAACGATATCTCAAATACTTACTTGACTTGAAAATTATAAACTATAAGTATATAGTTTGGATCACAATGTCAATGATCTGGATATTAAAAAAAATAACTTTTAAGCTACTTAAATAAGTTTGGCATGTATATTTGGTACTTGTACAGTTTAATCAAGATGTTAAAAAATGAAAATATTGAAAAAAAAAAGTTATACTGCACGCATCCATTATGAAATCAGGTTCTCCTAAAAAAAGTTCAAGTATTTATTTTTTATTTTATTTATTTATTTTTATTTTACAGCGGATAAACAATTTGTTATAACACCGAGCAAAAGGTAGCCATGCTTCGATTTTTAGACCAGAAGCAATGAAGAAAATCTATCATTTAACATGGGGAAGGGGAGGTGTCAGTGCTTTAGACTGAGTTATTTCTCCGTGGCGCCCTCTCAATTTCTTGTGATCGAAAAATTAAAACATGCCTTTCAGCTCACTGCCATAAAAAATGTTTTCCCGTTGTACCCCCCCCCCCAATACTAATTGATCAAATTAAATGAATTTTTTTTTTTGAAGAACTTCATCCCATAACGAGCTCTTTTCATAACGATAACTTTCACGTTCCATGACGATAACTTTTTTCAATATTTTCATTTTTTTAGTGTCTTGATTAAACTGTAAAAGTACCGGATATTTCTTATATCTCTGCTAAAATAGTTAAAATGTTTTAATATAAAGAAACGAAGAAACACAAATATAAAATGAACGAATCTTATTAAGTTTAAAATAGAATTGCATTTTGTCATGTTGTGTCAGTTGGTTGTTAAGAGAAACATTAGTTAGATCGGGCTACTTTTAAGTGGGCCGGTATTTTGGAAAAAATGATTAAGGACAGAGAGACCGGGCAACTTTTAAGTGGGCCGCTTATTCTGGGGGAAAAATGATAAAAGACAGATTAGAGAGATCGGACTAATTATAAGTGGGCCACCCTGTACATAGGGTATTTTTTTATTAGCAATACAGATTAATATATAAAATATTTAAAACTATTTTAACAAATTAAACGTTTGGTTTCCTATCTCACTTTATCAATATTTTTTCGTAAATTGTATCCCCTATAATTTATTATATATTTCTTTAATATAAAATATACAATATAATATATTTTTAAATTTAAAATGTATCTAGGTCCCTATTCTATTTATGGTTTAATATTATTTTCTACATATACTTTATCGAATTCTCCACTTATAATCTCATGCCTTATAATTTTAACCTTTTACTGTAACGATAATGTATATATTATTTAATTATTAGATCAATAACTAATATTACAATATTAAATTAATTATTAAAAGTATCATTATGATTATATTACTTATAGATTATTACTACAATTCTTAAGGAATAAAGGAATTTAGTGAAATCCTATGATCCATACACATAAAGTTTTGTTTTGATAGTTCAAAGCCGCTTTTCCAGCTTACAAAATGCCTTGATAGACTTTTTAATACTGCGCGAGATCTTGGAATCAATAGATCAATCACGAAAGAACGTCCTACCAAGCTGTACAAAGGAGTTTTCTACACTTAATTTAATCCTCTTGATATCGATATTCGATTCAGCATACTGGGATCCTGTTGGAGTGGTTAGCATTTTCTCTTGGTGTTCAAAGCTGGTGCATGTTTAGACGAAGAGAGCAATTATCAGCGTGATTCATTTCCCTTCGGTCGTAGTTCTCAGAAATCGAGCCCCCCTTACCTGGGTCTAACACTTAAACTCTATATGAGGTACATATACATTCGAATATTCCATTAAAGTTCTCCTTTACCTCTTAAACACTGAGTTAGTAAAGAAGTCTAAAACAATTTTCCTCTCCCGAAGTGACCATTTAAATATGTTATAGTATATCTTTTTTTTGTCTCTTGGTTTTAATGGATTCCAGGACAAGAACCTGGTTTGGTGGAGTATTTAGCTTTGTTCTTTTTTTACCTGCGGTAACATCACTTGGAGGTGCACCATTCCGTATAAAAGCTAGCCATACAGAGGAGATCTTATTTGTGTTGCAAATATTATGTGATTTTGAATATTTGGTCAGGGTTTACTTGGTGTGAACAAGGAAGTTAAGACCTTCCAAATTATTGCGCAGTTATCTGCACGGTAATTTGGAAGGTCTTTGAATTGTATTAAATCGAGTGCGGTTAAAGATCTTATCAGTAGTCTGGAAACTTATCTGAATAGCAGTATTATAGACACGAAAAGCATGAGTGTTATTACAGAATACATCGACAAGAACGTAAGCACAAAAATATCTAATATATTTAAATACGTTATCGACAGCTATTGGTTCAAAGAGTGCTCTGCTTCACTAGAAATGTGTCTTCATATTTTGGCGAAGTTGTCTTACAGTTGTGACGAATCCTGTTGAGCAATCAATTCTATCGAAAATTGCCCATAGTGCTTCTCTTCTTTTTTTTTTTTTTAAGATTCAGAAAATGCTACCCGTCGTTGAATGCATTTCTGGAAGTTATCAGACAGAAAAGGTACTATACAATGTGCCAGGATCAGGTCTAATTCCGCGCTGGCATTCTAGGATAACCGATGGACGCACCCATTTAGTGAGATGGTTAAGCAAAAGCTTTAAAAAAAGACTTTACGCACCTCTTTAAAATGGCATCGTCTACGATAATTGCCATAAGCCGACCTTATTTCTTTTTACTTTGTATAGATAGGTCAGAAACGTGTTTTTTCATTCTCTGGGTACAGAAACGCCCATCTATATATATCAAATATCAAAAGGTGTAATTTTGTAAAGATTTTATCTTCTTTACATAGGAGAACTTCAGCTGAGATGCTATCAAAGGTACCTTTCCGATATTCAATTCTTCAATTGTATCATAAATCTTAGAGACGGCGAGGTGGACATCATCACGTGCTTGATAGCCTTCTGTGGTGACAGATTTTTATATCTTAATCTACTACTGACGGATTGTTTTTTTTTGTCTTTTTTTTTTTTTTTTTTTTTTTTACTCATGTTCACCCCTTACAAAGCATATCGCCACTTGGACGTAAGGGGCTACTATTTGGGGCCATGTCTAGGAAAGATTAACAAGATATTTGTTTATGTTACAGTTTAACTTCTGCATATCAGTACAGATAGGGAAGCAGGCAGTAGGAAAGGAATTCCAAAGTCTAGCTGTTCGAGGAAAGAAACTATTAGAATAGAAAACTTTCTGGCATTTAGAGACATCAAAAGTGAAGTGGTGAGATCTTATTGCTAAGCGGGTTTGTCGGGGATACGTACGTCGAGGGGGTACAAGTGAAACGAGTTCATCAGAACACATTCCATTAAAAAAATTTGTAAAACAGGCACAATGATGCAACATTGCGGTGATGGGACAGGGGTTGGAGCTTAGTTGATAAAATGGGATCGATTAGATAGACAATTCTTTTTTGGACTTTATCTAAGAGGAAGAGACTAGTAGTAGATGCACCAGCCCAGATGTGCCAACAATGCCCCATGCATGAACGAATGGTGGCTTTGTAAAGGTACAGGATGCTCTCAGGTGTGAGTAGTCTTCTAGCTCGATAGAAGGAACCTACCTTCTTAGCAGCAGCCTTTGCAAGGTCCTCTATGTATTTGTTCCAGTTCATATTGCCCGCAAATGTTAGGCCGAGGAGTTTAAAGGTAGAATTGTCAGGTAGGGTGCTATTTGTCATAGATATAGGGGGTTTGAGAGGTGTCTTGTAATTGTTAAAGGAGAACATGTTACCATCCATTTGCGGCCCTATTCCACTATAGTCTGGAGGTCATTTTCTAACGATTCTGCCACTGTTTAAGATTTATGTACATCTATTCTCTCCTCATGCATGCTATAGAGCATTGTATCATCAGCAAATATACCCATCTCGGACACAATGCTATCAGGGAGGTTGTTTATGAATATCAGGAATAAAAATGGTCCAAAGATCAACCCCTGAGGCACTTCCGCTGCTTGTGTGTACGTTTGTCAATGACAACCAGAATGCTTTTATTGTCCAAGAAGGATCTAATTATATTTAGTATATGTCCAGTTATACCGTACGATTTAATTTTCATTAGCAGCCCTTTATGTCAAACTTTGTCAAAGGCCTTGGATGTATCAAGGGCTACAGCCCTGGCTTCGCCCGCCTTATCCAGTACACGGTAAATGCGTTCAGAGATGGCTGTTAAAATATCTGCAGTAGAACGACATTGCCTGAATCCATACTGTTTGTCAGAGACAAGATTTGCTTTTGCGAGGTGGTGAAGTAGTGCTTGATTAATGAAGGTTTAGCGAGGAGTGGGAGGAGACTAATAGGGCGATAATTGAGAGTGTGTTCTTTCACCAGAACTTTTGTTCACTGGTACCACTGAGGCCATCTTCCAGCTATTAGGGAAGCAAGATTCAGCAAGCCATTTATTGTAGAGCTTGAAAAGTATGGGGGCTAGCTTGGCTGAACATTTCATAATTTATAATGCAGGGATGAGATCAGGCCCACACGCCTCTGGGGTGTCTAAGTTTTTTATGATATTGCGGACATGAGGAGGGGTGATTTTTACATCATCTAATGTGGCGCCAGTCTGCATAGGGAAAATTGGAAGGGAGTTGTTTGTTGGCTCTAAGGTGAAGTTGGAGGCGAATGGCCGGGCAAGCAGTTCTGCCTTCTCCATTGCTGTGAATGCAGTCTTCTGGTTGTTGCTCAGTGGAGGAATTATTGATTGCCCTTTATTCACTACACTATTATAGATTTTCAAGAAAAGATTTCCTATCATTTGCGATTCAATGCGTTCCCTGATTATTTTAGCATGCTTTGTTTTGGTTGTTGCTATTTCGCTCTTACAATGATTTCTAGTATCTACAAAATGTTGCCTATTTGTATTTGACGTACAAACCGGCGGAATGCATGCTACCTTTGTGCAATGGAAGCTGCACAATCTGCAGTGAACCACGGGGGTGATTGGGACTTGCTATAATACTTCCGTGTGGGAACATGTGCTTCAATGCCCGCCTTGCACCATTAAGGTGTCTCATTATCTGTTCACATTACATTTAAATTTATGCATATTAGTACAATTAGGGAAACAGGAAACTGGGAAAGAAATTCCAAAGTAAATATACATCTGATGGAATAAACTATTAGAACAAAAGGATTTCCGGCATCTAGGGACCGCAATAACAAACTGTGGCTCTGTAAAGACATATAATGCGCTCCGGAGTGAGTACTTTTCTCACACGGTAGAAAAAACCTGCCTTTATTGCAGCAGTCTTGGCAACGTTCTAATGTTCCAGTCATGTCTGTTAATATTAAGCCTAGGAATTTGAAATATGTACTTTCAGGTAGGGAATTATTTGTCACGGCGATTGGTAGTTGAGAAGATTTCTTGTAGTTGAAAGGAGCTCTGTTTTAGTAGAATGAAATGTTATCGTCCATTTATGATCCCATTCCACAACAAACTGGAGATCCTTTTCTAGGGGTTTGCCATTGCGTTAGATATATGTACATTCGTTTTACTCTGTTGTCTATTACAGTACGCAGTGTCTACAGGAAATATACCCATTTGAGACACAATTTTATCAAGGAGGTAATTTATGGATATCAGAAATAATAAAGGTTCAAGAATCGACAGTTGGCGTACACCAACAGTAATGTCATGTTGTTTGGACGTACGGCAGTCGAGGACAACTTGGATTTTTCTCTTGTCCAGGAAGGATCTGATTATGTTATTTATTTGTCCAGAAACACAATAGGATTTAATTTTCATGAGAAGAGCTTCATGTCAGACCCTGTAAAAGGTTTTGTATATCAAAGGTTGCAGTTCTAATTCCCTTGTCTGATCTAATAGGTATTAAAAGATGACGGTTAAAATTTCTGCAGTAAAACGGCCTTGCCTTAATCCATTCTGTTGGCGAGAAAGGAGCTTAGCATTCACGGAATAGAAGATTTGTTTTTGATATATATATATATATATATATATATATATATATATATATATATATATATATATATATATATGAAGTGAAAATGTATGTCTTCATTTGTGTGTGTCTGTGTGTGTACATTTCCCTACCAAATTACTCTGTCAATTTTCAGTCTACAGACTCGAAATTTGACATAAGAGGTATTGAGATTTGAGAAAATCTTCTTAATCGGTTTCAACCAGAAATATGGGAGTCAAGTGGTCAAAGTTCAAAGATTAAAGCTTTGAAAACTCCACCAAACTCCTCCGCCAATTTTAGATCTAAACACTTGAAATTTTAGATGTAGATTACCTGGATTTGAATACAAACTTTTTATTATATATATATATATATATATATATATATATATATATATATATATATATATATATATACATATATAGGCATATACAGTTATTAACAGTACATAAGGCCCGAGCAAAGCCGAGCTGCATTGCTAGTATATATATATATATATATATATATATATATATATATATATATATATATTAAAATCGCTCCAGACATGACATAACGCCACTTAATATAAGGAGTTTAAAAAGAAAATATTCAAGGTCAAAACTCAGTCAACAAGGATATAAGGATAGATTTTCCGACTCAGAAAACAGCAATTTATCCCCCTTTATCAGAAACATCGCTCATGAAATTTAATGACTACAGGACAAAATAAGGGAAGCAAGAAAGTTAACCCAAGCTCCATTTTCTTTCATTTTCATCTTCTATGGACGTTAACATGCTTCATATAGTCCCTTTCGTAAGTGTTCTATTCTAGCATGAATCAATACCTATATATATATATATATATATATATATATATATATATATATATATATATACTGTGTAAGCAAAAACAAGACTTCAAAACAAGGTGTTGGTGGCAACAAAAAGTGTATTTCAATTTGCGTTACAATTGTTTCCATGTCCAGTTCGACAATTTCAAGCATTATGTCGTTTGAAAATTTTCAAAACCAGCATTTCTTCAGACTTTATGAATAAGCACACTTTTGGCAATGGAGCATTTTTTTTTAAGGGAAGGAAGGAAACAATTCAAGTCTTGTTTTTGCTGACACAGTATATTAATGCGCGATTATAAAATTTGATAATTTTGTAGCTTACTCTTTAAGTCAACAATTTTGGCTTAAGACTCATTGGTATATGAAAATTTACTGAATTTCACGAACTCAGTATAATTACATATAAGTCATATATATATATATATATATATATATATATATATATATATATATATATATATATATATACAATACCGGCAAAAACAAAGTATGCACTTGTAATTTTTTCAGAAACTGCAAATTTAAGCTAAACTTAATGTAACTATTTAAACAAACTGTACCTCATTTGATTCGCCTTTTATTCTTCTATAATTTTACCTGTTTATGTTTGACTTTTAATTGAAATATTCTAGTGTTCACGTTATTTTAGAAAAATAAATGTAATTGAGGAGGGAAAAAGAAAGTTCGTACAATGGAAAATTGTTATTGAAATGTAACTTTAGGACATTAATGCCACACAAATACAACAGGAACACAATGAACTAATTAATATTTAGTAGCATAGCCTTGTGCAATTTGACAGCTTGCAATCTTTTGGGAATTCCTTGAATTAGACTGCAGCAACACTCCGGGTGAAGAGCATTCCACTTTTCTTTAATTTTTGTACAAATTTCTTCCAAATTTGAAATTTTATCATTGCGTAGCTGTTGCTTGATGTCATGCCATACGTTTCCGATAGGATTGAGATCTTGAGATTGTACAGGCCAATCCAAACACGGAATATCATGCTCATCCAGGAACCTTTTGACATTGCCAGCTGTGTGAATGGGAGCATTATCCTGCATGAAGATGGGATTATCATACAAATTCTGACCAAAGTAGGGTAGAAAATACTCAGTCAACATATTAATGTACTTGGTCCAATTAATTCGACCTTGCAAGCGAACTATAGGCCCTGGACCATTGGTACTAATAATGTCCCACACCAAAACTGAACCTCAACCACTTTGCAGCGTTGAAACTTAGCACCTAGGATTACATTCTCCGTCTTTCCTCCGACAGACGTACTTTCTACCATCACTGTCTAGCCCATTGAACTTGCTTTCGTCGCTAAAAAGCAATTCTGACCAATATAAAGAGTCATGAGCTTCATTGCATCTGACGAAGTCCAGACGGCGCTTTCTGTTCTTTACAGAAATCAGTGACTTGCATCTTGCAACATATTCTCGCAAATTAAATTCCTTTAATCTGTTCTTGGCAGTAGAAAGAGAGCACCTTTTAACAAGATTGCCCTGTTGTTGGATTTGGGGAGCTGGTTCAAATCTGTTTCTTAGGCTGCGGATCTTGATAGCATTGTATTCCTTGCTAGAACTCTAGTACGACCAGATTTAGGGGCATCACGAACACTTTCGACGTTTGGGTGCTTTTGTACAGTGTTTTGTGTCGTTTTGTCATCACATTTCAATCTGTAGCCGATTACTCGATTGGATAAATCAGAAAGGTGGAGATTAATGAGCTCCTGACGATCACTAACAGAAAGTCGTGGCATATGGACTAAATGTTACGTTGTATGACCTGGAATAACAACAATTACGATTAGAGATGCTTTGATGCCTGTTGGTGGATATTTTAAACTTATTTAGGCGATAATTTAAGCTGGTTTTAATCGAATTTGTTGCTGCAGACTTTCTTTTAACTCATCAATTTGAAGTTATTTTTTTAAATTGACGTGAACATTAGAATGTTTCAATTAAAAGTCAAACATGAACAGGTAAAATTATAGAGGAATAAAAGGCAAATCAAATGAGGTATAGATTGTTTAAACAGTTACATTAAATTTAGTTAAATTTGTATTTGTTTGTATATTTTGGCAGCAAGTCACTATTCACGCACGTCTGATTGAACACGACAGAGTTATTCTTTTTTTTTTCGATCTTTCTGGATATCTTTTCGATTTGCCGAGCGGTCTTTTTAATTTCAGCAGGCATATTATATAAAATGGCGCCCAAAAGTTGTTGTTCGGCATTCAAGCAGTTTCTAATTGTGCATCCGATTATCATTAGGAGCGATTGTTGTTATTATCATCTTTTCCTGTGAGGCTTGGTGTATTTATAACTTTATTTTTCGTTTTTTTTTTAAAATTGTTTTAAATTCGCTATAAGGTGGGTGGAAGAGGGATGAGGGCGAATTATTTTTTATTTTATTTTTATTTTTTTTATTTCGATTTTCCTATTTGATAGTTTATTTATTTAATTTCTTGTTAGTTATTGAATGCTGTTAGTATATATGCCCCGGTGTTAAATAAGATCCGGTTTAAAAAAGGCTGTAGTTTTTTGATAAGTATGGCTTCTATTAATTTTAGTCGTCGTGTGCAAGGTATCGAATTTTAGTATTTTTAGTTAAGATATTTCTAATGTTGGATGACTGTATGTTTTTTATCGTATCCAGAAAGATCGGAAAAAAAGAATAATTCTGTCGTATTCAATCAGACGTGTTGAATATATATATATATATATATATATATATATATATATATATATATATATATATATACACACACATAAATCACACTAGGAGAATTGCACTCCCTACTACAAAAATACCTAAGAAGTCTCGTCAGTAATTACTGCTTCAGGCAATTAACACTAAACTAACCCTTATTAAAAAAAAAAAGAAGGTAAAGCCCGGGAGGGTGGTCTTCTTACTACTGACCGAAACCATATATTAGCTCAGCAGAAACAAGGATACTATAGAACTGATTGTCGAGGATGCACGCATCTAACTATACATTTAAATGAACATATTTTAAATCTAGCCTCTCCCACGTCCAGTTCCTCTGAAATACCCAAGATGATGCGTAAAGATTGTTAACACAGAGACAAATAATTTTGGCTCGGTGCAAAATTGTTCAAGATTTGCCTGTGTGCAAATTGATCATAAAGGAGCGAACGTGACGAATGTATCACAGAGTTTCATCTATATTAATTGGACGTGATTGTCGCGTGAGAGGGTTGAAGAGAGTTAACATTTTTTGGATAAAGATTCGGAAAAGATTAAAAAAAAAACATTTGAAAAGACATACTATATAATTTAAAATAAAAGATAGGAAAAAGACCGAGAGAAAAAGGAATGAAAATTAAAACAAATAAGGAAAAAAGCGCTTAATACTTATACACAGGCACAGGGTTATGTAAAAAGAAAAACTCATTATAAATTTTATGTAAATTTACTTGTACACAATTATATGCGGCATAATCACGTTGCCACACGAGTTCTCGTTAAATCAGATGGGCGACCATTTGAGAATACTTTTTGTCAAAGACGTCGACAAGCAAGAATTGTAAAAACAAAAACACTAACGTTGTCATCTTCCCTGACGAGGATATACAAGCGACTGAGGACCACTTGTTTATTTGATATTCCCATCAAACTTTCTCATTTTGGAGGAAGCCGGTTCAACCAGCCTAAGGTGAGAGGCGGTTCGGTACACCCTTAATACTTTAAACAACCACACTACAAGTCTGATAATAACAGTTCTGCCTCGGCTGCATGTCAATCCTCCTACAGCTGTGCAGGCCGATGTAGGATTCACATCTTATGTCAGAAGTGGAAGTTTGAAAATTGTAAAAAAAATATAATCAACTCAAAGAATAAACTATTTGCAGCAAATAGACATAAAAAATATAAATATAACATATTGACTAGCCCGTAATGATTCACCCACTCCTAATGCAAGAATTAATATTTTATATTCTTTTTTTAAACATTTGACGAAGTAATAAATTTTAGATTTCCCCATTTCAATGTGTTATATATATGTATATATATATATATATATATATATATATATATATATATATATATATATATTTATATATATATTTATATATATATTTAGTAATGTGATTGATAATTTAAAATTTAAAAATCAAATTATAATTACATTAAAAATCCGTTTCATAAGAAGGAACAACAACAATATCAATTATTTGTACGATCGTTTCGGAAAACAGTGTTTTTATTGTGGTAGACATCAAGTTACGGACAATAATTATTACACATAGTTTTTTAATAAACAAGGTTTCCTCGTCAGCAAATTGTGAAGGGTTTTTATTAAATTTAAAAGACACCATAAATAACCTAGCATTAAAAGTAAGGCAGATGTATCTTTTATTTTTTCGCCTTTTGAAATCAGGAACTATGGTTAAAGTACTCATATAGATGTTTCCTATAGCTTTTCACCTTATCGAATAAGGTGAACAGCTATAGCAAACATCTATATCATCAAAGATTGTTCTTTGAGGACAAGTAGTGGTTGGTGTTCCCTGGAGCCTGAGTGACAGCAAGTCTCCCCAGATTTCCAGTACTCTCCAACTATTTCGATAACCTTTGCAAATTAATCTGCATTAGCGCAACAACCGCTTACCATTGATTTCTCATTAGCGGCCACCATTGGTATTCACTGGAGTTTGGGTGGCAATAAGCCTCTTTAAGGTTCCAGTCTTATTTGCATATCTACAGTGGAGGTCTGGCTAGTGCTTTCTCTCCTCGGTCTTTCCCACCTCCTTGACCCTCATTATTTCGTGTGGTGCCTGTTTATGGTGACACTATTATTATTATTATTATTATTATTATTATTATTATTATTATTATTATTATTATTACGATGATTATGATGATGATGCGGCCACTTTATGCCAGTAGAAAAAATAACGCAAAAAATTCAGATATAATGCCAATCATTGGAAGGCAAGAAAATTCGAAGATCCGAACGGAAATATACGTAAAGAACAAAACAATAGAAATAACCATTAGAATTATCCTAATATAACAAGAACGGATATTCTTAAGATACGTCCACTCTGTGCGTTTGGTGGTGATAATGATATCTGAAACTTAAGCACCACCGACATGATATTTCAAACTTAAGCGTGACTAACAAAGGAAATGATATTTCAAGAGAAGTGTGACAGACCAACGAAATTGTGACAGATCAAGAAAAACGATATTTAAAAGTGTAATAAAGGCGTCTGTTCAGTCTGCAGAAACCCGAATGTAACGTTGACTGCGCGTGTAATTATTGTGAAGCAAGAGTTGCACAATTCCAAACACATCTTCTGATTTAGTACTGTTTGATTCTAATGACAGTGGTGTTCTCTGGAGACAACACGTCTCCCCAGAATTCCAGTACTCTCCAACTATTTCGTCAACTTTCGTAAATTAATTTGCGTAATCGTAAACGAATGAAGACAATGTTCTTCGATCTCTTCCACGCTCCTTGGCTAGATCTACGAGAGATAAACCTTTTTCAAGGCGTTCCTTTTCACTAGCTGTCGATCGACCCTTTTTAGCCATTTTTAGACACTTGCAATAAAGTGATACATATATAAAATTACCAGACAAGACGACTGGAATCAAGCGAGATAAGCAGAGAGAACATAAACCATGTGATAATTCCGATTCAGTACTGACCAGACCCAACGTTATTCAGTACTGACCAGACCCAACGTTATTCAGTACTGACCAGACCCAACGTTACTTATACTACACATTTAATTATAACAGGCCAACAAAAATACTATTTTAAATATTTTAAGCATAAGAGCGACAAGCATGCTATTATAAACGGAATTGTGATAGATCAGCGAGAATTATATTTTAACGTATAATATGATAGAGACACGAAAATGCTGTTTCAAATTTAAACGAGACAGACCGACGAAAATACATTTTAAAACTCGAACGATGAGCTGGATCTTTTATAAAGACGCATCTAACATAAACGTGATCGTTTACCGGTGTAAATAGTATTTCTGATAAAATATTAATCGATACTTGTGCATAACTCAGCGTTCATTCGGCTTTACCCGGAGCATGACATCAACAGCGTCGGTTTAGAAGCTGTCTGACGTAATATAGCGATTAGCCAATCACAATGCCGTGTACTGAGTTTGAACTCAACGCGCGTGCGCGTGCCTGAGCAGCAGACGAGAATTTGGATACAAATTAGAAGAGGAAAAAATCAACAGTTTCTTACATGCAAATAAGGAAGAGTAAAGAAAATTTAAAAAATTAACGCTAGCAAAAAGAAGGAGCATTACCGACGGCTATGGTTGAAGATGTGGGAATGTTAAATGTCGACGGTGGATAGCAATCCGGATTAGGACCTCCTTCGTAAAATCACGACTGAAAAATCGCATGCTTTATCAAACTGATATACCTGTGGGCGTTCGCAATGGCAACGGATAAAAATCTCCAGCGCGAATGTGGGTTGGGATCGGCGCACACTATAGTTAATTGGAAGAAATTCTTGTGAGACATTTTCCGGAATTATTTTTTCAGTAATCCCCTTGCAGATAAGAGGCACAGGCCATACGGTGGAGATAGACGAGTCTGTTTTCAACCGACGCAAACATAACGTCGGCAGACTACTCAGTCCGGTTTGGGGGGAAGTCTTCAGTGGATATGACCCCACCGATAAGGACATTTCTTGGTGAGCGTACACAACCGAAATGCAGAAACCCTCCTTCCGCTAATAAAAATATATTCTGGGACCACGGTTGTATCAGACTGTTGGAAGACATATAGCAAAGTGGGAGGAGAAGGATATAATCATTTAACGGCGATCCACAGCCTTGACTTCATAGATCCTGAAACACAGGCAACTACGAATCATGTGGAGTGAATGTGGAAGGAGGTCAAGCATCGCAACAAACAAGAATGCGGAACTAGCCGGGAGCTATCGGACACCTATTTTTTATAATTTATTTGGAGGCAAAAATTTGGTAGCGATCCATTTGTCTTCATATTAACTCACATCGCCGAAAGTTACCCGATTGGTGAAGAGCTTCCTTACATGTCCGCTACCTCTTTTCCATTCACTTTGCCGTCCAAAAGTCTGACGAAAAAACGTCTTCCTAAGGAAAATTTCTTCGCGTTGGGGGGGGGGGATTCTAACTACCCCCCCAAAAAAAACAACCCACACGCTTTTGTTGTCATTTATTGGACAAAAAACATTTGTGAACAAATTTGTTTGAAAGAAAAAAAATTGCTTAAAAATCATTTATTTGACAAAAAAAAAAAAAAGACAATTTTTTTTCACACTGTTAATAAAAAATTAAAAAAATTACGGTAGATCTTTCTTTTCTGTTGATGTTTCTAGATTTAAACATTTTGCTATTCTCCTCTACGTAGAGTTGCTATGATTTCATCGGCGATGCTCGGCATAATCCGGCTGTTGACGACATGTTCCGAAGAAAGCCGAGCGAATGCTGAGTGACGTCTCGTTCAAAGGATGCGCACGTACCGATTTATCATCTGACATTTGTAAAACTCTTATTCACCTTAAACAAAGCATACTGCCACTTGGATATTAAGGGCTATTATTTGTGAGCACATCTACTGGGGCACTATGAAGGGAGTTGAGCAACAAGAGGTCTGTTTACATTACATGCAAATTTCTGCATGCAAGTAAAGTCAGGGAAGCAGAAGACTGGGTGGGATTTTCTAAGTTTAGTAGTCCGAAGGAAGAAACCATGAGAGTAGAAGTCTTTCCAGCATCTAACGAGCGTTATCGTGAAGTGTTGTGATTTTGCTGTTTATCGGATTGATCGGCTGTATTTACGTCGACGGAGCACAAGTGTTAGCAGTTCATTACTTTCCATAAAAATATTTCTAAAACAGGCATTGGGATGCAATATTGCGGCGATGGGATTAGGTTTTGGCTGATGATGCAGGACCTATTATGTTGGACTCTATTTTAGACCCTGTCTTAGAGCAAGAGATAGAGAGACTCGTGGTAGATGTATCAGCACAGTTTCTCCATATATGAGCGGATGGTAGCTTTGTAGAAATACACGATACTGCTAGATGTAAGTAATTTTCTAGAACGATAGAAAGACAGCCCACCTTCTTTGCAGCAGTCTTGACAATGTCTTCAATGTATTTGCTCCAATTCATGTTGCCTGTGAATGTTAAGCCAATGCATTAGAACAGAGAGCTCTCAGGTAGCACATTATTGGTATTACGGACAAGGCCTACGAGGAATTTCTTAAACAGAACAATACTTGGAAGGAGTCTAAAAGAAAATGAGAAATTGTAATTTGGCACTTGTCGCGTTCTGCACTCGTCATCGCCAAAGCTGATAATAAACGGTAATAAACAATAGATGGCACCAAACAAAAATATCAAGGAATATTACAGAAATAAAAACAAAACGAGATGATGTCTGATATTTTGGTTTTGCTGATTGTACTGAGATCGAGTAAGAATGAACTACAATAAGAATAATTATGACTACTAACAAATGTACGTTTTACAAGTACTTCCAAGTAGATACAACATAACCACGTTGACACACCGGTTCCCGTTAGATCACTGAAGTTAAGCAACGTTGAGCCTGGTCAGTGCAAAACCGTGTAACCATTTAAGAATTCAAGGTGCTGTACATGCTCCCTGCTTATCTCGGCAGTGTTTCGTCGTGTAGCACTTCTTCTTGCCACTGGACTCAATCGGTACCGATTCAGGAGAGGTGTGGTTTGAGATTGCGCAACTCATGTATCCTAATTACTCGCGCAGCTACACTAACAGGTGATATCCATTATCTCTTAAGACTGAACGGATGCATCCACTTCCACGAAATGTGCTCCCATTAACTGCTGCATTTGTACCCCCTCAAAGAAAATAACTCCGACACACCCGGCTAGCAATAAAATTCCATCACAACTATAGAATTCCCTAGATACCGGAAAATTTTATATTTCAATAGCTGAAGACTTTTTGGATTTGGAATTATCTCCCTTCTTTGTGTTATCCGAACCGTACTGGCGCACAACATTTTTTTAATATAATGTGAACAAGCATCTTGATACATAGCATTCCATTAAGGTTGCCTCTATAAATCTGGTTACTACCATAGTAATCATTTACGTTTAGTCGAAATATACCTTTTTGGGGTAAGGGGTGGTGGGGGCTTCAACTGAAATAAAAAACCAATGTATATGCATCCTCAAAAGCAAAACCGAAGATCATTCAAGATCTAAAAATGTAGAAAAAAGCAAACAAAAATTAATAAATAAAAATAAATAAATAAAAATAAAATAAATAAATAAATAAGAATAATAAATAAATATTTATTTATATATTGTGTATTAATATAAATTTTTATTTATTTATTATTATAAATATATAAATATTTATTTATTTATAATCATGAATATATAAATATAAATGTTTTAATTATGACCCCTTAGCAGCCATTTTTTCCGACTAAAACCAAATCGATTTTGTTCCACAGGTTTAAATACCCTATATATTGAGTTTTAAGTCTATAGTGAAGATATTGACAGCGTAGTTTGGTAGAGACCGTTCTACAAACACATACACAAATATATAGATCTATCTATCTCTCTCTCTCTCTCTCTCTCTCTCTCTCTCTATATATATATATATATATATATATATATATATATATATATAGATAGAGAGAGAGATAGATAGAGATAGTCTGTTTATTATAAAACACTATTGATTACATATGTGCATATAGGCTTCAGTGGAATTCCAATTCCTCATCAAACCAAAGAAGAATCGATATTGAAACGGGAGTCAAGATTACAGTAGTTTTATAAAATACTAGACTTTCCGTGACCCGTTGGGTCAGTCTGGTATATTAGCTATGAAATTCATGTATGAGCGTGACACTTGTGACGTAAAGAAAATAGTTTTTTTTGACATAACAGAAACATTTCTATGAAAAAGTAGATTAAAATGAAAACTCACTGACGGATCACTCAAACATGAAAAAAAAAATCCTCCCTATTCGTGTAAAGTTACCTATTTTTCCGAATAATCGCTCAAAAATCGAAAATTAAACATGATTTTCCTACGAATCGAACGCCGACGAAAGTCGTTTAGCAGCAAAAACGCACATGAACCTACCGATGAGAAATATAAGAATGAAAAACCCATATTGGAATCCTTCAACCAAGTTATAGAAACTTAAAATAATAAAAAAATAATAATTACTAAAACCTGAAGCAAAAATAAAAACTAAATGAATAAAATAAAATAAAACTTATATTGAAACAGATTAATAAATGTGTCAACAAATTCATCGTTCTCACATCGTTTTGTATCTAGAAATGTAAACAAAAAATAAAAAAAGAAGGAAGGAATGAAAGAAGGAAAAGGGACGTATAGAGAGTAGTAGTAGTAGTAGTAGTAGTAGTAGTAGTAGTAGTCTTGGCTTTACTACAATTGTTTTTATGTTTGTCAACGGGTTAAAGTTGTTTAGTTTTAAGAAAATAGCGACAGTATAGTTGTAATAAAGAATAGTTGCAAAACACCCCCACTCTTCCCATGTTACATATTAATTTCGAAATAATAACGTTAATATTTTAGTGCGCAGGTCAAAATCTGCAAAAGTAGCGATTTGTATTTATTTGTTTACGTTGTTATGGGTTCATGTTTATGGGCGCATGCGCAACCGGATGTCGTAAACCGGAAAGTGGGTTACATCACTCGTCACAAGGTCATTTGAGTTTTATAATTATATAGATTTGGGTGTTGTTAATGTTCTAGAAGAAAGAGGGTGTATACTTTGTGGATGTTAGCAATAGGATTTTTTTTTTGGAGGGAGGTATGATGAAGGAAGGGAGTACGGGTGAGGCAAGAGGGGGAAATAGGATTCTGTGAAGTTAAGCTGTCGCAGTGAAGAGGTGTTGGTATTCTTTTATTCTTTTAACTTGGCTGTTCCATTTTCATCTCTCCATATATATATATATATATATATATATATATATATATATATATATATATATATATATATACATTTAGGTGTTCGTTTTCTCACATATGTTACATTCATATATGATTTCTGAATTAATTCATTGACACATGTAGCCATGTTTTATATCATTTTGAAGCGCGTTTTGCGTTCTATCGAACCGTGTTATACGTTACTGTTTTCAATCTCTTCATTCATTTTTTTGCAGGATTTTCGACTACATTGGCACTATTCAAATCCGCACGATTTTCTTGTTCCAGTTCAAACTAGGCCGAAAAGCTGCCGAGACAGCTCGTGATATCAATGATGCGTTTTGCCCAGGGACCACTAACGGACGCGTGGCACAACGGTGAACGAAAATGCAGACGGTCGCAACGAATGCGGTTGATAACGAACATAACGAATAAGCCGATTTCGCAAATCCACACGAGAAGTTGCTGTTGAACTCGAGGTCGACCACTCAACAGTGGTTCGTCATTTAAAGCAAACAAGGAAGTAAAATAGGTGCCGCGTGAATTGAAAGGTAAAATAATCGTTTAAGGTGTCTTCTACGCTCCTTCTGAGCAACAAAAACAACCCATTTCTCGTGGAGATTGTTACGTGTGATGAGAAGTGGATCCTTCTACGACAACCGGCGACGTTCGGCACAGTAGTTGCATGTCGGAGAAGCTCGACAACATTTCCCGAAACCGAAATTGAAACCCCAAAAAGGTAATGGCGACTGTTTTGTAGTCTGCGGCCGATCTTATCCATCACAGCTTTTTGAATTCGGGCGTAACGATTTCGGTGGAGAAGTACTGCCGACAAATTGACGAAATGCATCAGAAGCTACAACCTATGTATCCGAGGTTGAATATGAAGGGACCAATACTCGTCCATAACAACGTTCACCCGCATGTTGCTCAATTGACCTTACAGAAGCTGAACGAATTGGGCCACAAGATTCACCGAACCTCTCGCCCACCTTTTTCAAGTATCTCAACTTCCTGCGCGAAAAATTCTTACAAAAGCCGAGATGATGGCGAATCGGTATTCAATGAATTGGTCGTTTCCAGAACTCCGGATTTCTATGCTAATGCGATAAGTAAACTTGTTTATCGTTGGCAAAATGCCTCGATTCTAATGGTTCTTATTTCGATAATTAAGGTTTATTATGAAATATATATATATATATATATATATATATATATATATATATATATATATATATATATATATATATATATATATATATATATATATATATAAAATGTCAACTCTGTAGACCAGATTTAGTAGAAACTTTTATAGTATTCATATTGACGGTTTCTCATACTGACCAATTATTCTGTGTTCTGGTTTATGTATTTTGCCATTTTGCGTTAGGCACAGAGTTACTTACAAGTCTTCTTATCTCTTATTCATGCAGAGTTGGTCAATATCACGATTCATCATTAGCTTCCTAGCTTTCTGCTCAAACATCCATACGTTTATTCATATGTATCATGTCATCCGCTGTCTCCAGTTTTCACGTTTTCATCTCAAGTAGTGCACACCTTTCTCTAACGAATTCAATTAGAATATGCCACGACTAAAGATTCTCATCATATTCATCAGTTTTGCCAGTTCCTTTTTGCAAATAAGTTCAGGTCGTCCATATACATTAGATATTTTATTCGTTATTCTGTGTCTCTAAACTTGTGTCAAATAATGGTTATTATTTTTACTCATTAGGAGTACTCACACAGGTCATCATCAGAGATTACTCACTGGAAATAATTGACGGTCTTTCTTGCAGTCTGAGTAAGAATAAGTCTCCTCAGATTTCCAGTACTCTCAATCTCTTTCGATAAGTTTTGCTAATGAATTGTCGATATCGCAACAGCCGCTTGTCATTGACTTCTCTTTCTAATAACGCCGATTTGTCTTCGCTGAAACTTCGGTTGCAACAAGCCAATCCAAGATCCCAGCAGTCTTTGCATTTATCGAGTTGATGTCAGGTTAGTCTTTTCGGTCTTTCCATCCTCATTGACTTTTAACAACAAAATTTGCGGTATCAGTTTTCTTGGTTCCATGTGATGTTCGTTTCTATCTTTTTGCAGTTTTTTGTTTGTTTTACTTCTTTTGCATTATTATTATTATTATTATTATTATTATTATTATTATTATTATTTATTATTATTGGTTCACAAGGAACCGTCTACACAAGTCATCAAAAATCTCTCCTTGAAAACAACCTGATGCGTTCCCTGAAAGCCGAGGGACAGAAAGTCTTCCCAGATTTCCAGTATTCTCCACCTCTTTCGATACATTTGCAAATGAATTCGTGTTATCGCAACAGCCATTTACCATTGATTTCTCGGCGGGAACGGCCATTGATCTCCACTGGAATTTGAGTGGCAATAAGCCTTCCCAGGGACCCAATTCTCCTCGCACTTGTCTAGCGGAGGTTTGGTCAGTGCTCTCTCCTCGGTCTTTAGATCTTCATTGTCCCTTCTCTGCTATTTGGTATCACTCTTTTGGTGGGGGGGCGGTGATTGGGCAATAGAAGGGGATGGGGGAAAGGGATAAAGAACTTATACATATGCAGCTTAAATGTTCTTGGTTCCTTGTAACGCTTCTTCATGTTTTGCCTCTGCAGCAGTTTGTCTGGCCCGCTCATGTGGCTCATGTGTCTCCGCATTCAAGGAGTTTCCTTAATATATCGTTATTCGTTGTAGCTTTGCAGCCATTTCTTTTGAGTGCAATTTCTCCCAGGATTTTTTCAAAGTTTTTCGGAATTGTTACTAGTACTCGTACTATTATAGGTATTGTCTTGATTTTCTTCATCATCTAAATCCCTTTTAGCTCTCTGGCTAAGCACTGTACTACTACTACTACTACTACTACTACTACTACTACTACTACTACTACTACTCTATTGTAAATAATATCGATTAGTTTTTTTTCATTATAAATAAATAAAATGTAAATCCAAATTGTTTGGTCTCTCAGAAACAAAAATATGTTGATAGCTATTATATATGTTTATAATTTAAAACGATTCAATTACGTCATTACATATTCAGCATTCTTGAAGTGTTTGGAAACCCAATTTTCTTCTCCAATTTCTCTTTTTGATAACTCAAATTAACTACGTCTTCAATAATCCAAATTTCCCACGCAAGATCAATTATTGTTGCATAGAATTTGTTTCATAATAGCTGCCGAATTAATCAAGAGAAATGATTATTTTTGCAAAAATAAAATGTGAAGTGAATTCCTTATAAAATGATTAGTTATGTGTTTCGTATGCACAAACGAGTTGAAAGATTTTCTAATTTTCCGTGTGAAAAAATGCGTTGCAATAAGAGAAATGTTTATGGGGGAGAAAGCGGCCTTTAATGGAATGGGGTTATCGACTGAAATTAATTATTGGTATCTTTCATTAACATGTAGTGAACGTATAGCGCTATATATATATATATATATATATATATATATATATATATATATATATATATATATTCATCGAGTCACCTCTCTCTCTCTCTCTCTCTCTCTCTCTCTCTCTCTCTCTCTCTTACTCACACACCCACACATATTTTGGTTCTCTGCTCAGGTTCTCTGACACATGCACATATAGGTTGGTGTGTGTGTGTCAGAGAAACTCAGCAGAGTAATTGATTATTAAGAAACATTAACAAATAAGAGTGTAGTAGTTATTTATACTTGTTAATTTAAATAGAGGCTGAAGAAAATCAGATCAAATATAAATTCTCTTGGTTTGAATTTTAAACCTTCGGTGCTAATGTTGTTTTGAACTTATGTAACTCATATATAAATAAAAATATGCTGTATATATATATATATATATATATATATATATATATATATATATATATATATGCATCTACTTGGCTTGTGCCTATGAGTTCCTTCCTCATCGGTTCCGAAACGGCTGCGCCTATCTTTTGCAAATTTCACATAAAGGTAATTTATATGTCTAGCAGTGTTCTTAGATATGTTTTGTACAGAAATTCATCCGATAAGTATCGAAAATCGAAAAAATCCGATCTTAAAAATAGTCTTTCTTCTCTTATAGATAAAAAAAAAAATTTTGCAGGGGAATATATTACGTGACATCGGCCAAGGAGAATTAAATTTCAGCAAATCATTTTTGAAAAGCGAAAAAAAATCCGATCATGAAAATAGTCTTTTTTTTCTTATAGATGAAAAAGGAGAATTTTACAGGGGAATATTTTACGTTACACCGGCCAAGGGAAACAATAAAATTTCAGCAAATCATTTCTTCTTAAAAAGAGATTTATGTTCATCTTGGGATATAGCTCAGTGGTCGAGCATTGCTTACAGAATGGATGATCCCTTGTTCAAGATCGGGTATACATCACCATTTTATTTTAAGGTTTTCTTATTAATGGGTTCAGTTTGCAATAAAAGAGGTACCATTCTAAAACCGCTGCAAATCATTTCTTCGTTTGCATATTTTTAAACTAAACATTAATCAGAAGTAACGTTTCCATGGGAATTCATTGTAAAGATTTAATATCAGCAAATGTGATATTGTAAACAAACATACGCGGGATTTGATGAACGACATTATCATTATTATTTTATATGTTTTTTGCGAATTAGTCCACCAAGAAAATTATTCTTCGTAATATATAATATTCAATAGAGGATTGATTGCACAATAATAATACATAGACAATCTGCATAAATTAAAATATCATTAAGCGTATTGTACGACCGGGCAACAAGGGTGTGTAGATATGCAAGTTCAAAGTCAATGCACACCACACTTGTATATCGACGTTATATATATATATATATATATATATATATATATATATATATATATATATATATATATATATATATATACTTCAAAATAATGAAATGCAATAAATCTACTGCTATGCAAATCCAGGGATTATCAGTCTTACAAAATATTATGAGATGTAATAATTTATATAAGACAAACCCAGCTAAGTAAAATTGCTCAATATACAAGATAGACCAAATAAAATATATATTAAGTATTTTGTTTTTTTTTAAAAGGTTAATTTTCAAACATAGAATTTTTATTCTAAACGATAAGGGCAATTTGTCGTGCCTTAATTTGACCTACACAATAGTAAAAATGGTCGCCTGAAGGCAATGGAAATCAGTTCGTTTTGAAAAGATTAGGGATTTTTTTAAGGTGCATCTAATCTACCCATTTAGCGATGAGACTGCGATCTAAAAGAGAAGCATGACAGATAGACAGACAGAGCCTCTTGCAGAAATACGAAGACGAACTCAAAACTTTAACCAAAGTTTTGAGTTCGTCTTCGCATTTTTCTCCCTTTTGGATAGGGCCCCAAAAAAGGGTCTAATAGGCCCCACTTTGTAAACTAAGCTTCATCCCTGTCTCATCGCCGCAATGTTGCATCCATTTTACAAGTATTTCGATGAAATGTGCTCTGATGAACTCATTGCGCTTGTGCCCTCTCGACGTACCTGATCCGCTTAGCAACAGAATCACACCCCTTCATTGTTGAGGTTCCTAAATGTCAGAAAGATTTCTATTCAAATAGCTTCTTACCTAGAACAGTCAGACTTTGGAATTCTCTTCCTGCTGCCTGCTTCCCAAACTGTACTGATATGCAGAAGTTCAAATTCAACGTAAGCCAACAGGCATGGTCCCAATTAGTAGCCCCTTACGTCCACATGACAATATACCTTGTTTGGGGTGAAGGTGAGTAAAACAAAAACAAAACAAAACAAAAAGAAACTTATACTCTTCTGCATATCGATTCGCACCCTCTCATTCATTCTTTCATTTATATCAGTTGCTTTCCACATGTACTAATTCGTTATCTACATACACACAGCCCCAATTGAATGCCTACTAGACATTATCCCAGGCACGGCCGAACCGGAAGGAAGGAGTAAGTATCTTTTGACGGAGTCTCTCTTTAAAAATCTATCAAAAATCAAAGAATTATCCAATCAATACGAAATTTTGACCGATTATTAAGTAAAGGATGAACTTTATAACGGTGCATATTTTTTTCATAATCAATCTTTATATATATATATATATATATATATATATATATATATATACATATATATTCCTTAAAACCCCCTTCTTTATTCGTGGATACAAATATGCTTAAAATAATTAGCCGAAACTCAGAAAAATATATTAAATTCTGGGGAAGGTGAGAATTGTAGATAAAACAATGAAAAAACAAACAAACATACAGACAAACAAAAACTGTGCACGCATCAGATTTTCAGGTTGAAAATCCGAATTTTGAATGTGTTTTAATTTTCATATTTTGTGTTTTGAAGTGTGAAATCCGTTGACTATGTTAATAATAATTATTATCTTTCAGATTAGCAAAAAAAAAAAAATATATTTTTCATTATTTTTGCGAGAAACACTAATTTTTAATCTTTGAAAAATAAATTAATAATGGTCTTTTAGTTAGACTAATATTACTAATATACCTTTAAAAAGGAAATGCTTTAAAGAATCGATACCAAAAAAAAAAAAAAAAGAAAAAGAAAAAATCGATAAATAACTGTGCATTTTGCTAAAAATACAATAGTTCCTTTCGGCAATTTCTTGTTGATTCATCTACGGTGGACCAAGCGTGACACTAGCCGCAAGAGTTGTTTTCAACACATAAGACGCCTAGCATTCCCAAAATGGTCACCCACCTGGTACTGGCCAGCCTCATTGTTGCTTAACTTCGGGGTTATGTAGGCAACATATATATATATATATATATATATATATTTAAATATTGTTCATGAATAAAGAATTAAACCATGTACTTAATCATTAAATACAAACGTTAGAAATACATGGATAAATATAGTTTATTTAGTCCCATCAAGGCCTCCGTAGTTAATTTTAAACTATCATTAATTCTTTTATTTTTTATTTCGTTACGAAAATCTATAGAACGATATAAAAAGTTGGAATTATTTGAGATTCAGATACGTACATTATAATATTTTTGCATATTATTTTAGCAAATAATCCCAAATCTTATTTAGACGCAAAAAGATTAATTGGTTCGAAAACTTTTAAAAAAATATTTAAATATTTATCGATCGAGACAAAAATGGCGGTGAATGGTGTGTTTCGGAAAATTTTAAATAAAAATTTAACAATAGTAGAAAATATTTCTCATTATTCTGCTTTTCATATGATAAAATTCAGGCTTTTATCTTTCTGGAAAAAAAGTTGCTTAAGAATAATAGATTTTAATAGATTTTAATTCGTTTGAAAAATACTTGTTTATTTTTTCATTTTTAGCCGTACCTACACTAATCATCAAGTGTCTGAGGCCGCTCTGTACAAGGGGTTGTCAGGACAACCTGGCACGAGGATACTTTCCGTACAAGTAAACACTGAGTAAATATTCAAAATCGCATAGTATTCGTTGCTCAAGATTTCCTCTGTTTAGTTAGCCCATCATGGCTTTTACAAGGAATGGTGCAGCTCAAGTTACAGCATGAAGCTGGATACTCAACAAGACTAGATGAATTATTGTACTGGGTGGGGTCCAGTAATATTATGAAACCACATGATGTATAATATAATATATTAAATGGTCAATTGGAGAGAAAAAATTGTTCTCAATTTCTTTACTCACTCAGTGTTTCAACGATAAAAGAGATCTTTAATGGACCATTCCATGCATGTATCTCATACAGAGATAAAGGTTTAGCTCAAGGAAGTTGAGCCACTTGAGTTCTGAGTACTTCTGAAATAAAATGAAAAAAGAGATAAAGCCTACAATTGTGATGGGAAGCCCTATTTTACTCTGACAGGTTGGCATGCACAACACTCGAAGTATTTCATTCTATTTTCAGTTGGTATGTGTTTCTCTTTATTGTTACGTATGCATAGCGTCTTTATATGATATCTAAAACATATACTGTTACTAAGCATAGTAAGAAAATATGCATAAATATCGCGAAGAAACAGAAGATTAAAAAAAGAAATGTTGATGAGTCTTGTAAATGTATCCACAGTAATTACTGTCTTCAATAGTTGTTTCACCATTAAAGCCAACTAATCTTCTGGCCAACGTTGGGTAGGATTGAGGAAGACAATGCTCACCTGGAACAGAAGAGACTCAACGCCTCTATCCACTGCGCCAAGGGGCCCAATCAAGGTTAAATTTTCTTATTTTATAAATCCAATTATATATTCATATTATGTCTTCCATTGTAGGATCCATACTGAATGGTATTATATATATATATATATATATATATATATATATATATATATATATATATATATATATATATACATATAAGCATGGGTGCCTGGCGTTGCCCGGGTATTTGGAGGTGTGTGTTGAGCAAAAAAAAAATGTGGTAGTAGGAAGGCAGGCTCGAACCCGAACCCGAACCGCGAAGGAGGAAAAGAACGTGAAAACAAACATGACGTTACGACAACCGCCAAACCGGAAGTAACGTAGACTAGCCAATCAAAAAGGCTAGCCAATGGAAAAGAGGGGATGACTTTCGAAAATATCGGCGAAAAAAACAACCCCTTCCTGTAGAAAAGTGCCCAGTTGAGGGTGAAGAAATTAATGTTTTTAGCCAATTTTTCGGTATTTGTCGTTTGAGGGGTCGAGCTTGAAAACGACACTGATTTTGTGAAAATCCGTCACCTCTGTCAAAAGTTTTAGGCAGACATGCAAACATACATACACAGATTTATATATTTGTAGCTCAAATTTTCGACCCAAACCGATTAAAAAGCTTGCCCTATCTTTGAATACCATTTATGTAAAATTTCAAATGTTTACACCAAAAATTGCCTATAGTAATTTAGTAAAGACCGCAGCGGTAAATGTTTCTAAACTTTGACCCTATTATTACCCCTTAACATTTATTGTTTTGGGCTCAAATCAAGTTATTAAGTTAGATCCATGTCCAAGGAATCTATATCTAAAATTTCAAGCGTTTAGACTCAAAATTGGCGGAGGAGTTTGGTAGAGTTCTCAAAGGTCAAATCGTTGAACTTTGACCCCTTAACAGCAAAATTTCTGCCCGAAAACCGATCACATCGATTTTTCCAAATCTCAGTACCCTATACATCAAATTTCGAGTCTATAGGCTTAAAATTGACAGAGTTATTGCGTAGGGAAATGTACACACAGGCAGACACACAGACAGACACTTTCACTTATATATATATATATATATATATATATATATATATATATATATATATATATATGTATTACAATAGAAAAATACTAGCATGAAAAGTAACAGCTTAAACATGAAAAATTAAAGGACTAATTGTTATAACTGGAAAAGAAAAGGACAAGATATTCTAGTAAAAAATATAAATTTATAACTTAAAATATTTCAGCATTAAGAATTGATTACATAATGTTATAAATTGAATTAAAAAAATTCTTAATGCTCGCATTTTTCTATTGTAATCTATGATTTTTCCAGGTGTCCAGTAAATTCACTCGTTTAATTTCAGTCTTATTTTTTTGCCCCCATAAACATAACATACACATATGTAATAAAAATGTACGGCACTCGTCTGCTTTCTATAACACCCCACAATTATCTCCCTTTCATTCTTTCTGTTTCACTTGTTACTGCTCTTTTCGCAAGAGCGGTTAATTGGTAGCAACGGTAGTCGCTGAAGCGATGTGGTTGCTATGGAAACCAATAATGAAAAACGCAGCTCACCTCTTTACGTTTATTTTAGATTTTGAACGCCAATCAATTCATCATAACTTTTGTTTTACTGAATGAACATTGAAAATCTTTTTTCACAATATAGCTGGGAAGGTGACCTATAAACTGTAATAATCGTTTGAAATCTGGTCGAAAAATGAGTGAGCGTTGAAGCTTTAAAGCAGAATATATATACTCATTGAGCGCTTCACAGTTGAAATAAAGTCAATCACTTAAAGTTCGCACACGGAAATTCATTAGATCATTCTGACAGACGTTAAGACATTTAAAAATAAATGTTTAAATTTCAACATATTTCCCGCGATTAAGGTTTACCGAGACAGTTTGTTCCTTGCTAATGGAGTCAGAATGCTTTGTTGCCGGGTTCGAATCTTCTGACTGGCTGTAATCGTGTCACCCTGCACTGATGATTCCTGAAAGGATGAATCATTAGTCTCTGTAGGTACTTAAAAATTATTACAGTAAATAATTACATATATAATTCTTTTTTTTTTAAATCCTTTGTGATGAGAATTCATAATTTGTGTATTGATTTTTGCGGACTGTTATACTCCTCATCATAGTTTTTGTTGTTGTTTCACCACGTTTCAGCCAACCCATCCTCTGGCCTTCTTCAGAATGGCTAGCTGGTGACTCAAATATTTTTGGAGTTTTTCATTTATTTCCATTTTAATTAGACTGCACGTCGGCTTAATATGTTTAATTTTCTTATTTCGTTAGAGCGGAACATTTATAAACGATTTATATTAATTGTCGGCTAACCTTCTTCAAAATAGCCGCAAAAAAAGCTAGTGATCACGCCTCATACGTATATATACTACCCAAGAAAATGTCGAGATTTTAGTTCAGAGAAGATGCAGGAAAATTAAGTTTATCATTTTGCTCCCTTGAGAGATTACATCTTTAGAAACACTACTTTCTGGTACTATGTTTTTAATATAGTATCATGTCAGTGCAAAAGTTTTTGCCGGTTTGCAGAAAGATCATTTTAAACTGTTTTAATTTACTTTATGCATATTGTTTTTATTTAAATACATCACCATAATTTATCACCTTTTCCTTCAGATTATTAAAGGATCATTTATATGTTTGTGGAATATAACAACGCATGTGTCCCCGCCAACGAACTTCTTTAATCAACAGAAAAGAAATAATTTTCCATAATGATAACGATCGTCCCCAAACAACACGAGAAGAATTAAGTTGAAAAATCTTGTCACATCCTGCATATTCGCTTGACCTAGTTCCCCCGGATTATCTCTTATTTCAATGATTACAAAACCATTTAGATGACCTTAGTTTTACATCACGAGAGAAAATTGAACATTAGTGGCTCTATACTTCACATCAAAACTTAAAGAATTTTACGAGCTCGTTTGGTGATGGAATCAAGTTATAGAGAGCAAAGGACGTTTATTGTTATGAATAAAGATGGCATTTTAAACCAGCAAAAAATACTGCACCGATTAATATATGTAATGCAAGTGCCGTTCAATAATTTTAGCTATATTATAGGAAGTGTATTTACATAGGGGTGTGAACACAGGTTTAAGTATCATATGCATGTATGAATGGAAACGGCGCTAACACTATATGGGTTTAACCGGCTTCCTCTAAAGGAGGAAGTTCTATGGGAGTATGGAATTCACAAGCTGTCCCCAGTCGCATGTATATAGCAGTTAAGGGAGATAAGACATTAGGTTTTTGAAACTCTTGCAGGGAGGTGTAGGCGCCTGGAATTCCCAAATTGGTCACCCATCTGGTGCTGATTACGCTCAACGGCATAATGACACACCGGTTCTCGTTAGATCACCGAAATCAAGCAAGGTATGTATGAATACTAGAATAAAATGGAATTCATATTTAATTGCCTACCTACGAGAGCAAGTTTAGACGCACGGTCGGTTTTTGTGAAAGAAAATCAAATTATTATCCGCTTCTCCAGAAGAAGAAAAGCATTTCGGATAAACAAAACAAAACAACATAAATAGGATATTCAAGTTTTTAAGCTATCTTATGTTTATTAAATTATTAGGTGAAAGTACAATTAGTTACCCCACGCCGCCACAAATAAGCTTTTAAATAACGTTATTATTTCAGCTCGGTCCGTAAATTGTACACGTACCCTCAATATCTGTATAGTCGACACACTCTCACAAATAAAGCTTACTGAAGGGGCCGAACAATAAACTCATGTCTTTTCGGAAGGTGATGGTAATGCCTGGTATTATAGACTCCACCGAGAGAACGTATTCTACACTTTGATGGCAACAAGAAAGGTAGTGTTTAGATATGAAACCATATTTTCAAAATGGATATAGTTTATATTCGCCTATTTAATTTGACTGATGATAGCCACGAGGTGTCTCTTGTTAAAGCGTTTCTACAGATGTCAGACTTATTACCATCAAATGGAAAAGTCTGGTGAAATTGCATTTTCAAACAAAAACAGATCAGATAAATCAGATGAGGAACAAAACTATCAAAGTTCTTTGAAATGTTCGGCAAACGTTTTATCTATATTTACTTTATATTACATGATTCAGGTACACATCTATTTATCTATCAAGTCTCACCTTTATATATATATATATATATATATATATATATATATATAAAAGTTATAACATGTATACGGCAATTAAGCTTCACAGAATATTTCGTGTTTCATGGACGCTAGGATTCGCTGGCGTGGATGAAACGCGGAATATTCTGTGTAGCTTAATTGCCGTATATATGTTAATATGTTATAACTTACTACCTAGCTCTTACCTACGTATTGAGCACGGTTGAAGCAAACACTTAAAGTTTACGCAAAAGTTTATACTTTAATATAATTTTATTTGATTAAATAAAGTAGTCATATATATATATATATATATATATATATATATATATATATATATATATATATATATACGCACACTTCAGAATAATGAAATGCATTATATCTACTGCTAGGCAAATCCAGTGATTATCGATCTTACAAAATATTTAAAAAAATGTAAACTCGTTAATAATTTAATACGCAGTGTGTATATATATATATATATATATATATATATATATATATATATATATATATATATATATATATTAAAGTGAAATTGCCTGTGTGTCTGTCTGTGTGTACATTTCCCTACCAAATTACTCTGCAGACTCGAGATTTGGCATAAGGAGTATTGAGATTTGGGAAAATATTTTTAATCGGTTTTCAGCCAGAAATTCCACTGTCAAGGGGTCACAGTTCAACGATTTGACCTTTTAAAACTCTACCAAACTCCTCCTCCTTAGATATAACTTTCTTGAACATGGATCAAACTAGTTAATTTAATTTGCGCCCAAAACAATAAATATTAAGGGGTCAAAACTGGGGTCGAATTAAAAAAAAATTTGACCTCTCAGCCAATCTTTTTGTCTAAACATTTGAAATATTACACAAAGTGTATTCAGACGTATGGCAAGATTTTAATCGGGGGTTTGCCGAAAATTTGGCTACCAAGGGGTTAAAGTTCAAAAGATTTGATCTTTGCCATCTCTAGCAAACTATTCAGCCATACTACAACAAATGCCTTAATGAATCTTGCTTTCCGAGCTGTTGGAAAACTGCTTCTGTAGTACCAGTATTCAAGAATTCTGGCGAAAGAACTGACCCATTAAATTATCGCCCTATTAGCCTCCTCCCACTTTTTGCCAAAATATTTGAGACCTTAATTAACCATGCTCTAGTCCAGCACCTTACAGATGCTAAACTTCTGACCGACCATCAATATGGATTTAGACAAGCCCGTTCCACGGCAAACATCCTCACTGTAATCTCTGAACGCATATACCATTCACTGGACAAAGCGGGAGAGGGCAGAGCGGTAGCTCTAGATATATCTAAGGCTTTTGACAGGGTATGGCATGAGGGTCTCCTCAGGAAGATTAGATCTTACGGTATCACTGGTAGAATACTTAGCATAATTAAATCCTTCTTAGATAAGAGAAAAATCCAGGTTGTCCTCGACGGTCGTACATCTAAATAATATGATATAAATGCGGGAGTGCCCCAGGGATCTATCCTTGGACCTCTGCTGTTCCTGATATTCATAAATGACCTCCCCGACAAAATTGCCTCTGAGATGGGTATATATGCTGATGACACCACACTTTATAGCAGGCACGACAGGAAAACAAATGAACATATATCTAAAGTAATGGCAGAAACACTAGAGGATGACCTCCAATCTGTAGTGGAATGGGGACAAAAATGGATGGTAACGTTCAATGCCACCAAGACAAAACTGGTTTCATTCAATAATTACAAGAAACCTTCTCTACCACCTATAGCAATGGCCAACGACTCTTTATCTGAGAGTTCGTCTCTCAAGCTCCTTGGCCTAACGTTCACAGGAAACATGAGTTGGAACAATTACATCGAGGGCATTGCCAGGGCCGCTGCAAGGAAGGTGGGCTCTCTCTACCGTGCTAGAAAACTTCTAACACCCGAAAGTATCCTGTACCTCTATAAGGCCACTATTCGCCCATGTATGGAGTATTGCTGTCATATTTGGGCCGGTGCATCGGCTACTAGTCTCTCGCTCCTTGACAGGGTTCAAAAGAGAGTCGCAAATCTGATAGGCCCTAAACTGGCATCTAAACTCCAGCCTCTGTCCCATCGTCGAAACGTTGCATCCCTCTGCCTGTTCTACAAGTATTATAATGGTGAATGCTCTGAAGAACTGCAAGCACTTGTGCCCCCACGACGTGAACACCCCCGACAGACCCGACAAGCTGCAAAATCCCACCCCCACACTGTAGAGATCCCTAGATGTAAAATATCTTTCTACTCCAGTAGTTTCTTCCCCAGAACAGCTAGACTTTGGAATTCCATTCCAGGTCACTGCTTCCCCAACTGTACTGACATGCATAAGTTCAAGTGCAACGTGAACCAACATCTCGCTGCCCTAATCCCTACATAGTACCCCAGTAGATGTTTCCCCTGATAGTAGCCCCCTACACCAAAGTGGCAATGTGCCTTGTTTGGGGTGAAAATGTAATAAAAAAAAATATATATTTGGGTCTAAACATTTGAAATTTTACATAAAGGATATTCAGACACGCTGCAAGCTTTTTAACGAATTTTTGGGCAGAAATTTGGCTGCCAAGAGATCAAAGTTGAAAGAGTTAACCTTTGCAAACTCTACCAAACTCGTCCTCCTAAACACTTGAAATTTTAGATGTAGGTTACCTGGACATGAGGCAAACTTTTGAAATTATATATAATATATATAAGCTAATCTGAACGTCTGTGTGTGTGTGTCTGGTCACGAATAGGCTCCTATATGGTTGACTATTATAGAAAACTGATCACATATAATGATAGAAGATGTATCGAGACACAGGAATGGGTATGTTTGATCTGGCATAATGATGATTCATTAAAATTGTGGGGTTACGCGCTTGATCCACAAAGTATGGAAAAAAAATTTAAAAAAAAACGAAAAAACGTTTATAAGTGTTTTTGATATAGATGTACATAATAATATTTTGATATATATGCTTTAATAAAATTGATATAATAAAATTGTGTATAATATAATAATAAAATTGGTATAATAAAATTGGTAAAATAAAATTGTGGAGTCTGCGTTCGCGCCTGGCCTCCATAGAATGGAAATAGGCACACACTTTAATAAAGACTTTTCATATCTATCTGCGTAAGTATACTTTGATAATTATGTTTCAGTTTGAAGAAATATGGTATAATAAAATTATGGGGTGTTCGTTCGCGCCTGACCTCCATAGAATGGAAATATGTCACAAAGTTTAACAAGGGTTTTTAATATAGATCCACAGAATATTGTGATAAGTGTTTCAGTGTTAACAGGTATGGTATAATAAATCATGGGGGTTATCTATTTTATTTTTACTTTCATATTATTTTGCTTTGCTTTTGATACCCCCAAATTCGAATCTATCTCTTTACAACCCTCCCTTTTTCATAACCTATCATACTTTCATAAATCAGAGTCCATTTTCTGGAGGCTGTTTTTGAACCCAGTCAACAACGAGTACTTCTGCTAGTATATATATATATATATATATATATATATATACATATATATATATATATATATATATATATATATATATATAACACTAAGTATTGACGAGTAGATGAGAAACCAAAAAAATGTGATAATATATATATATATATATATATATATATATATATATATATATATATATATATATATGAGAGGTATTATACATATACTGAAATCGGATAGGAATAGATAGGTTTATACATATAGGTAGTATTTATATGTGTATAGGAGCCCAATGTCTGTATGTTGTGAGTGCTCGGTGGAGAAAATGATACATATTTTTCTTGTAATTGAGAGAGGGAGGACTGTGTTTTATACACGTTTTCTAGTGCCACATTCCACAATTGTGCTTAGGCAGTGTCATAAACGTTTTTTGCCTTGTGTTTGCTAGAATTTTTTTCAATTCTGTGTTAGAACGATTCTTAATGGTACTGCCTACGGATATAATGTCCAATTTTTTGCATTTTTCAAGGAAGATAATATCCGATTTTGTTTAAACACGTTTCAAATATACATTTTCCAGTTGTCAGTCAGCGTGGAATTGTGGTCCATCCAAAATAGGTCCGAAATTCATAATGTGTAAATTTGTATGTTTGTCCACATATTTGTATGTTATTCTAGTAGTTTTTTTTTTCATGATTATAAGTGGTGAAAGGTGGATAAAAACCGATGTTGTTTTTAATTTGTTATATTTTATTTTGATATTTGGAGCATTACTTTGCTCTTGGTCACAAAACCGAAACGAAAAACGTTGAGAATACGGGAAATTTGATCTTGAGCAGAATTTATTACTTGCTATATGGATCATCATAGTTCGCACGAAATCTCGTAATCGTTTGACAAAGAAAAACGTAAATTAAAAAAAATGTTTTTTAAATGTTTAAACGCGCGTGCGTTCGAGCAAACCAGCATCATTGCAAATAAAAAAAAAAAAAAAATAACAACAACAACAATAACAACAACAAAAACAACAACAACAACAACAACAAAAAAATAACCTCGCCCGATTCAAGTCATGTATATATTTCTATTTTGGAAACGACTACTCTGGGTACAATATAATATATAATAATGGATACAGAATTTTCTCTAAGATAATAAATACGAACTCTGCATAAATGTGCAAAATTTCACATCCTTACATCATTCGTAGACATTTATGCTGATGACACTACTATCTATGGTAGCAAATCTATAACCGTAAACGACCAAGTTCTCTTCGATTCTCTCTCCTCTGATCTTGAGCAAGTGGTACAATGGGGAAAAAGGTGGCTTGTTACTTTTAATGCATCTAAAACTAAGCTTTTATCTTTACATCATCAACGCTGTCATCCCTATCCGACATCAATTGAAATGAATGGCTCTCGTCTTGGGAGGCCTCATGTTTTCACAAGCTTCTGGGCTTGACTTTTACTCCTGATCTTAAATGGGACACATACATTAAATCCGTTGCCAAGGCCTCTGGAAAAATGGTGGGATCCTTCTATCGATCCAGTAGATATCTCACTGCTGATGCAATTCTCTATCTATATAAGAGCCAGGTACGTCCAAGAATGGAGTACTGTTGCCACATTTGGATAGGAGCTGCTAGAAAGGACTTATTCTGCCTTGATAGAGTTCAAAATAGAATTTGTAGCCTCATAGTGGATGTTCTTTTCTCTTCCCTGCAACCTCTTTCTCACAGAAGAGATGTTGCGAGTTTGTCTCTGCTTTATCGTTATTTTCATGGAAAGTGCTCGGTTGAGCTCCAATCTATGGTCCCGCCCTCGCCAAACTTTCACAAAAAACACCCGTCTCGCAGAAAGCACTATCAATAATTTCCCCCACTCTTTATCTGTGCCTAAACATAAACGTAGATTCCATGAGCAAAGCTTCTTTCTTAGAACTGCACGCCTATGGAATTGTCTTCCGTTTTCCTGCTTTCCAGCTGACTACAATATGGTTGTCTTCAAGTCTAACGTAAACAATTTTTTGATGAGCCGTTCCATATAAGTTAACAAATTTACCGAATTTCCATTACTAACGATTCCTATATTGTCAAATTTCTACTGTACACTTTTTTAACCTTGAGTGGCCTCTTGGCCTTGATAAGTAGTGATGCCTATGTAAAAAAAAAATTAACATATCATATTTAAACGTATTTTACGAACAAAAAAAAAAAAACACACCAGGCCGCTAACTAGTATAATATCGATTCATAACTCCCGAAGGAAAAAGTACTGGCATGATTCAATTCCGAAATTGTTGCTATGATGTTTATATTGATCGTTGTTGGTCGTAATACATTTTCATTTCGTTCGTTTTGCGACATCTACACATTTGGTAAAGATTTCACTTACGCCATGACAGAACTAGTCAATAACTTCTAGTTTTGCATTAACAGACATAATTCTAACACCCACCGAGCTATTTTCTTCAAGAAAGTCGATCACTGAATTTCTCACCTGGTGGAGATGAATTTATAACCTGATTGATAAATTATCTCATTTTAGCAAGGAAACCATGGGTATGACAACATCCATAATGTATAGATTGAGCGACGGAATTAGTTGGATATGAGTTGTATTAATATACGAGGTGCTTTCAATAAGTTTGTAGGCATTTTTGTAGGGGCAATTTATTGATAGTACACACATGAAACTCTAGTCTCCTTCGGAGTAATCTCCTCCGGCTGCAATACACTTGTTCTACTATTCCAACACGTCCTGGAAGATCTAATTGAAGTCCTCTTGTGTGAGCGTGTCAATGACTCTCGTCACAGCCTCATCATCAATTGTCTCATAACTAAAGCCTCTAACGTTTTCCTTGAGCTTAGGGAATAACCAAAGGTCACAGGAAGCAAGGTCTGGACTATAGAGAGGGTGGGGAGCTGTCTTGATGCCCATATTGATCATGGCAACATCTTTCTTTGTGATCTTCTCTGAGCACCCTTAGTATAAACCGTGCAAATATTCTGCATCTTCAGTTCCTCGCGAATAATTGTGTGTACAGTTCTCACACTGACATCAAACTGTGCACTTATTGTCTCCATAGACACGTGACGGTTCTTATCCATGAAATTCTTTATTTGGCCAATTAACTCTGGTGTTCTCTTTTTTACTCTTCCCACACTTCTCCTCATCCCTCACCGACTCCCTGTCTTCCTTGCACCTCTTATGCCACTTAAAAACTTACGCTCGATTCATGCAAGATGGTCCAAAAGCATTCTGAAGCATTCCATACGTTTCTGTAGCATTTTGTCCAATTTTAAAGCTAAATTCTTCTAATGTGTCCTCACGTTCAGACTGCGTTTTTTAAATTCACCAGCTGTGATAATCAGGCTTTAATAGGGTGTATTCCAATTCTTGCTGTAGCTGTTAATTTGAACCTGAATAAAAATTGGTCCGTTATCTCTTAAGATGCATAACAATAACATACTTAATTTTCAACAGTTTGCGACCATTTTAAAGGTCTGGTCTGGAAACTTTTTGAAGGCACCTCGTATATATATATATATATATATATATATATATATATATATATATATATATAGAGAGAGAGAGAGAGAGAGAGAGAGTCTTCCACATACAGTACTGTTTCGCTGTTTCACAGCTCACTTATTATTCTATAAATAGAAGGAGAATAGATAGACTACAGAAAAATAGATAGCCGATAGAAAGATAAATAGACCACTAAGTAGTTTTAATGCATCCAAAATCAAACCTCTATCTTTTCACCAACAACGCTCATACCTCGATGTGTCCCAAGTTGAAATTAACGGCTCTTATTTTAAGGAAGCACTTTGCTTTAACAAACTTCTTGAACTAACCTTTACCCCTGACCTGAATGGTGAGATGATTCTGGCACTCTAGAAAGTATCTCACTCACGGCACAATTCTTTCCTTCCATCCTTACTGATCATGTGGCTCACTATCTGTCAAAACAAAAGGTTCCAAGTACGAATTGCCTGAAGATAGCGGTTTCAATCCTACCTAAAGCTAGCCAGAGGCTTACTTGGCCAAAACGTGGTGAGACGAGAACTACGGAAGGCAGTAATTGCAGTGAATGCAGTTAGAAGATTCGGAGTTCCTATCCAGTCGCAGTTACCACCTGACGATGGCCAGAGGAATAGTTAGCCGAAACGTCGTGAAACAACTAAGAAAATATGAGAATAATAGTCCGCAGTAAATAAAATTAATTTCGATGAATGCCTTGAACTTTTTCCTATGTTTTAGCGTTATTCAATGAATTTAAGATCCTCACCTTTTCGAAAGACGATCATTGAATAAAGTATTTTTCAACGTAACAGTAAATCTATCATTTTTGGTTATTTTTCCAGTGTTTAATGTTTTTCTTTACTTTATATATATATATATATATATATATATATATATATATATATCCATCTTTATGAATTTAGATTTTTTTTGTATTAATATTCATATTAAAAAGCCTTTTTTCTATTTATTTAAAAAGATGATACAACATGGTTTTATATGGGTCGTGGAATTGCATTCATCTGCAAAAGATCTACCTAATTTGCATATTATTTTAAACATTCATTTTAATTAATTCTCTCTTAGATTTTTTCGGTTTTCTTATGGGGTGATCATCTTTAGTTAACTATCACGTGTAATTGTATTCATGCAGATATTCTATATAGTTTATACTTGCCCAGTATTTGCGTAAAAACGTTTATAGTAAACACAAACCCCTTTCTACTTATGTATGCGTATATATATATATATATATATATATATATATATATATATATATATATATATATATATATATATATATATGTTTATTCTAAAAAATTGCCTACGAAACTCCTCTGTCAGTTTTTGGTCTACAAACATGAAACTTAATAAATAGGGTTTTCAATTCATGCGAAACCATATATTTGGGTTTTAGCCGGAGAAAATCAGTGCAAAAGTGTGAAAAAAAAATGAAATTTGCCAGGTGCAGGTCAAACAACGGCATTACGAATATGCATGCGTAACGTATAGCTCAATAACTATTACGTTCGTGTTTTAATTATTAGCCTTGCAGCAAACATGTCTTCATAACTCAGGCATTAACACCAAAGGAAAAAGTAAATCGTAAGCTAAACGTTGTAGCGCACGAGTCATTTTTTAAAAAAACTTTTTAAATCATCACTATCTATTGGGTCCAATATAATATATTACTAAATACGAAATCTGCATTAATCGAAACATCAAATTGAAGGGTATTTTACGACCGAGCAATGCTGCGCGGCCTTATATATATATATATATATATATATATATATATATATATATATATATATATATATATATATATACACACACAGGTTTTTTGCCCTTATACTCCTTGTTAGCACAGCTTAACCTAGCGAGATTCGAAAAATGTCCCTAGATCCAGGGTCTTGGTTTCAAATCTTGTAAAGTTCAGTAACGCTGATAAGACGTTTAAGGACGAAACTTTCTAAATTGTTACAATACATTGGGTCCAATATATTATAATAATAAATACGAAATCTTCATTAATTAAAATATCATATTTAAGCGTATTTTACGACCGGGAATGCGGAGCGGCCTGCTAGTATATATATATATATATATATATATATATATATATATATATATATATATAAGCTGAACGTCTCTGTGTGTGTGTGTGTCTGGCCACGAATAGGCTCGTATATGGTTGACTATTTTAAAAAACTGATTACATATAATGATAGAAGATGTATCGAGGATCAGGAATGGGTATGTTTGATCTGGTAGAACGGTGGTGCATAAAAATTATGGGGTCTGCGTTCGCACCTGGCCCCCAAAGTATGGAAATAAAAAATGAAAAAAAAACAAACATTTACAAGTGTTTTTGATACATTTACACAATAATACTTTGATAAGTATGCTTCAACTTAAATAGGGAGGGTATAATAAAATTGTGGAGTCTGCGTTCGCGCCTGTACTCCATGGAAATATGGCACAAACTTTAACAAAGACTTTTCATATCTATTTGCGTAAGTATACTTTGATAATTATGTTTCAGTTTGAAGAAATATGGTATAATAAAATTATTGGGTGTTCGTTCGCGTCTGACCCCATAGAATGTAAGCATGTCACAAAGTTTAACAAGGTTTTTAAAAGGGGCGAGGGTCCACAATAACACCTTAACTTTAATCTTAATTCACGTTAGCTTTTATTTGATTTTTTGAGTTGAATCATATTGTGTCGAATAACTTCATCTCATCAATTCACGTTCTTATTAAAGTGAAAGTCCCCCACACAAATTTTGCATAACTCTGTTTTTTTCCTTCTCCACTTGCACGTGGCACTCTTTCGAAAATAGATAAATAGATAAATAATAAAATATATGAACGTTACTTGTTATCGTGTCAAAAGAAGGAAAAAATCCTGCTCACGTGATTACGTGTCTTTCTAAAAACATTTACATAACCTTTTATTTTTATTTATATATCTGTTTAAGTTTTTTTTGTGTTAGTGTACTAGAAGGAATTCAGTTGATTACAACCCTTTCTGCGTGTTCTTTACTACATTACAATAGTACAACCCTGAATCCGACAGCAAAATACTACACCGTTCAATACTGTAAAACTGAAACGATGCTGTTCTGCTTGTAAAGGGCGCCATATTCTTCTTATTCATATTTATATCGATTCTTTGCTTTAAAAAACTAAAGTAATTACGGGTTTACTTTTTTAATATCCCATTTTTCTGTTTCGGATTATTTTAATAAAGTAAGTAAAGCTTCATTATTTTTCAAAACTGTTTTTGTTTCTTTGTTTATTTAGTAAGAGTGTTTAGTAAGAGTGTTTTACAAACTACTTAAAAATACAAAACAATGAACTTTTCTACCATAAAAGTAACTTTTATTGACTATGGTAACATTTATTTCTTGTATATTTATATTATTATATATAAAAAAAATTTTCTATGTAAGGAAACATCATTTTATTGGTCACTCTTGGCTACGAATCGAAACAAAGTTGATATAAAAAAATATATTTTCCGCGAAAATTATCTTTACTTTCATCATATTTTGCCTAGGGTCAAAATTTTGCATATACAAAACCTATCTCTTTACAACCCCCTCAGTTTCATAAACTTTCATACTTTCATCAATCACAGTCCATTTTCTGTAGGCTGTTTTTGAACCCAGTCAACGGTACTTCTGCTAGTATATATATATATATATATATATATATATATATATATATATATATATATATATATATATATATATATATATATTCCATACATTTGTTTTTGATGAGTTGTTTGTAGAACTTTCGGTATTCAACGAAACACATGTACATAAAATATGATTAAATTAATATGAGTTTGAATTAAATTAATCTGGTTTTGAATGATAGCTTACGATATATATATATATATATATATATATATATATATATATATATATATATACAGGGGATGCAAAAGTAAGTATACAGTATTGAAATTATTGACATTTATTGAACTGAAAGCTACACATCTTAAAGTAAAAATGCATATACTTTTAGTCTTTTGTTTTTATTAATTAAATTTCCTTTCGATTAAAGTGCATGTACTTTGAATCATTTCTTTTTATTTTGTTTTTTCTTTTTTTTGACCACTGTATACCTACTTTTGCATCCCACTGTATATATATATATATATATATATATATATATATATTAATAATATATATATGTATATATGTATATCTATATATAATCCCTATAAAATATATAAAACATGTATGTTCAAAAAAAATAATTAAATAATAATTTTGAAAATTTAATTCACGGAAAATAATAAAATGTTTATCATAAAAATGCTGCGAACTCAACAGTTTAGCCCGTGATTACCGGAAATATTTAAAAAGTGAAACACGTGCAATAGAAATAAAAAAAATGCCTGCTACCTATATAAACATTATATACATGTTGTGGACAAACAAATGAATAGCGGCTGATTAAATAAGAAAGAATTTGTGAGCTGTGAAACTTTTGGCAAATTGGTTTTTCTACGCGCTGATGAAGCTCAGTTGTACTAAATTATAATTGACAAACTATTATATACTTGTATGGCAACACCAGAGGCTCAAACAATTGTTCACAGGGTGTTACTGATGAAAGTCAAATATTTTGCAATGGCCTAAATACTTGTGTGTCTGCTCCATTTAGCGTGGTATCTTTAAGGAAAATAGATATAACTCTAGAATTACACTATTTATCTATGTAAATAGACCTTTATGTAATTGATTTATATGTAATTACTATTCCAAGTAATTAAATTAAACATAAACATGTATGTTATATATGCTATATATATATGTTATATATATATTTATAAAAAATAAAAAAATAGAAAATAAAATGTTTGCATCTTAACATACATTCCAAAACAGTTTGTTTATTCAAAGTTTATAAGTTTAAAATTGCTTGAAATTGAAATTTTAGCATTGCGGCAGACTCGTGCCTTTAAGCCCACTGGAGAGTTCCAACATAACAGAACCGTGTACGTCAACAACTAGTACAATTTTGAATCAACAACACGAAGGACGGACACATCTTTTACTTGCGAGGAAGAACCAAACAAATTAAGGAACTCTTTCATTCTCTGAAGAAGCGTGGTTTCATCCAGAATTAATAAGAAACATTTCAATTTTATAAAGAAAGAAAAAGAAAAGAAAATATTTGCAACGTGTTGTCTAAAACAGTTTGTCTGATTATTCACGTAATGTTAAAGATGCTTAAAAGACCTTACAAATTTCAATTTACATCAATATATATATATATATATATATATATATATATATATATATATATATATATATAAACTGCTTCGTTTAGTCACATAAATTAATATACGAAAGTATAAATTTATGTGTAAACTTTAAGTATTTACTTCAACAATGCTCAATACGTATGTAATGCTAGGTAGGAAGTTATAAAATATATATGGCGATTAAGCTACACAGAATATTCCGCGTTTCATCCACGATAGGATTTCTCAGGCTTATGCGAGAATTTTGTGGTTGTCTCGCGTTTTTATATACGCACCTTCTATTGAGTTTTTAGTTAGGCAATCAGCTTTCTAGTTTCCACGTCACCCTTCCTAATCAGCCAATGGACAGGCACTTACAGGACAAAGTCCCAGTTGACCCCCGGTTGACCCGTTCTTTTGTGTGTGCTGTTTTAGCGAGGAGCGTAGATATGATAGACAACCACCAAATTCTCGTATAAGCCTGAGGAATCCTATCGTGGATGAAACACAGAATATTCTGTGTAGCTTAATCGCCATATATATTTTATAACTTACTATATATATATATATATATATATATATATATATATATATATATATATATATATAATTCCAATTTAATACTTTTCAGAGGTGAAGCATCCAACAAAGTTTTAACGAAGTTCATCAAAGAGTGCTCAATACCGAAGTAGGGCAAGATATACTTTTTATTTGTTTTATATAAGCATTATTATGTCGCTACACATTCAGGATTATGTATCGGTCAGCCAATTACAAGTAACTAGAGACCTCTTCAGACGACATTGCTTATGCAAGAGTTCAATCTGTATATATATTGAACAACCCGAACACAAAATCCAGAAAAATAAAGGCACCAGGAGAAACCTTTCAGATCGTGCGGAAAATTCGTAAGGAAGTCAACCGAAACTTTTATATAAACAATATCGTCTGAAAACTAACTAGTTGACCGAGACATACTCATGAATGTGTAACGACATATTGATATATTGATATTAAGCAAATAAAATATATGTATATATATATATATATATATATATATATATATATATATATATATATATATTGTTGTTGTTGATTTTTTGGCGATAATGAAATATTCATTAGTAATGTCTGCTACATAGGAATGAGGTTTCCCTAAGAAATATCGCCCCTATTTTTAAATAGAGGCGATATTTCTTAGGGAAACCTAATTTCTATACGTAAACAAATAAGTATATATATATTATTTTATTTTACTATTTAAAAATTAACACGTGTAAGTAAATACTGTTTTAGAAGTAAATAAAAATAAATTATATTTATGTATAAACCGTATAAATTGCAGATTAGTAAGATATCAATATTTCACTAAATATACGCCACGAAAACATGAAAATTATACCGTTAATGTGCTGCTTTAAGGTTATTTATTTCCCAAAATTTTATTCAAATTCATGCTATATTCACGAAATTATGGCATTTTATTTATTATCAAGGAAATTATACTGTCCATCGCTTTATTGCAGATCTCTTTAAATGTAAAAAAATCAGGCGATTAAAGGTTATCGAAAACCAAAGGATATTTGCTGGACTCACAGAAGGATTGTCCATCAAAGATTTAGCTACGGAGCTGGAAAGGGATCCAAGTACCTTCACCTCATTCTTGAATAACCCGAACACAAGTTCCAGAAAAATAAGGGCACCAGGAGAAAACTTTCAGATCGTAATATTCGGAAAATTCGTAAGGAAGTCACCCGAAACAGCAGCAGTGCTTCCGTTTTTGAAAAAGCTGGAAACGCTCAAAGATCCAGGCCGGATACAATATGTTGAATGAAACTGCAAGAAACATCAAGGCTTTTCCAAGACCTCCATTGAATAAACATAGGGGAAACCGAATGGCTTGGACACAGAATTACACGAAAATGATTAAATAATGAATTTATATGACGCTTATACCTATGATATGCTTTTGTTTATTATTTTTTGACAGAAAAATATAATAAAAACTAAAGTTCGTGAGATAAGACATTGTATTTTTGCCCTAAAACAATATTTTAAGAGATCTGTAATAAAGCGATGGACAGTGGGAATTCCTCGATAAAGAATAAAATATAATAACTTCGTAAATATCACATGGATTTGAATAAAAACTTTGAAAATTACTACCCTTATAGCAGTCATTTGATGATACAATTTTCATTTTGTTGCGACGTAGAAAAATAATGATAATTTTCTAATCTGAAATAAAACGATTGATACAGTATATATATATATATATATATATATATATATATATATATATATATATATATAGGTATATATATGTATGCATATATATAAACATATGTATATGTATATATATATGTATATATATGTATATATATGTATATATATACAATATATATATACAATATATATATATATATATATATATATATTGGGAGAAGTGGTTGCAATCAATAATTATATAGATTTGAATGAATTCGTACCATAAATGCTCTGTTACTTATCTTTTTGATCAATGTTTTATTTAACGAGGGATATTATAGTAAAAACCTGAAACAAATAATAAAATAAACAACTACAAATAATATGGGAAAAAGCGATTGAGTGAATTAAAAATAAAAGTTACAAAACACATTTATCGATTGTTTCTTGTAAAAATCAATTTAAGATTTTCCATTTGAAGAATATTACAAACACACACCGGTGTTGATATATCAACCAGATCATTAGACCGATTCCTCGTGATACTTATGACCCCAAAAGAATGTCAACTGATCATTAGACCCCGAAAGTATATGTTTAGACAAAAAGAAGTGTTCCAAGAAGGCGAGGGAAAATGGCAAATAAATAGATATATTAGGTCGGTGCAAATGTTTTTGCCAGTTTGTAAAATGATTAATTTTATAACTTTTTCTTTCAGAATATCAAAGCATCATTCATATTTTCCTGCAATATTCTCATCCAATGTTGACCCGAAAACGACTTTTTACTGTCAACAGAAAGGGATAATGATATAATGTTCGTCCTCACACTACTGACCAAAGATCTATGAAGAGAATTTAGTTAGGAAATTTTATCTCATCCTGCATGTTCTCCTGAGCTAGCTCCTTCAGATTATCACTTAGTTAAAGGACCACAAAACTATTTAGATAGCCTCAGGTAAATATCACCAGAGGAGTTGGGAAATGAGTTAGATCCATATTTCACCTGAAATCCTGAAAAATTTCACAAGCAAGACATTTATAAGCACGTTATAAAATTAACATGTAGAGGGGAATGTTATGAATAAAGATTTTTCAAAAAACATTAAAAATGAAATTTAGAAATCGGCAAAAACTTTTGCATTGACCTGATACATGTCGTTTTTTTTTTTTTTTAAATCTTCCATGACATTTGGAATCAGCATAAGAATATGGCGTTTCCAAAGTTATGTTGACTTTCTAAGTGTTTTGTTTCAACGTCAGCTCTAAGATATATTTATTCTATAATTTCAGGATAGTAATATTGTAAATATTCCAAGAATTAATTTACCATCATTTTTCCCCACCGGTCTCATTTTACAACTGGAATATTACATGTGATGCTATTGTTTCAACCACTTTTCATTAGTGTTAAAACTGAAATCGTATTTTTAACTTTTGCATATATTTTCAACATTTATTTTCAAGTACAGAAACACTTTACGTAAAACTTATATATATAAAAAAAACGCAACAGTGCCGGCAAGACAATAGCATTTGCAAGTTCATAGGTTTCATGTCCGAATAGTGCCTCGCAGCAAAACACCATCCACGGACAAATGCTATTTAGTAGTTAGAATGATTGCGTCACGTGACCATCGATTAATTCACGCATTCATTCAGTTCTGTGTCTGTTAAGAATATCATCTTCCAAAGAGCAATGCATGTTCATTGTTCGGGACTCCTTTGGATTGTTGGGGATTCCGTTCTTTGGAGAATTCCTTGTGAATGCTTATAGAAATTTTCAGGGTCTCAAAATAGTTCGTTAACAATTGAAGACGAACATGAACATTAAACATAAATGAAAACATTTTTTTTCCAAAATTCCTGGAAATCTTATTTTATCGGGTAACACCTGCATACAAATTAAAGAAAATCGATTTCAATATTCATTAGTGTTTGACCATATGTGATAATTTGGATGTTTTTGTATTTTTTTAAATATAAAATGATTAAAAAATTGAATACAAATAGTCATAAAAAAGACTTTTGTAAAACAAACATTATGTGTAAAATTAAGTAGCGCTTTATATACATCCTGGATTTGGATGGGTCCTACTGAAGAGCTCAAAAGAAGGCGAAACTCCAGTTTAGGCTTCCGATTAATGGATGCTAACTGGTATTATATATTGTAGTTTGAATATAATTATACATATGTACTCATATTTTTATTCAAGCTATCCATCTATATAAATAAGAAATTATAACTAAGAATTTGGTAACATTTTTGACATTTCATAAGGTTTATTTGAAAATATTAAAAAACCAAATAATATGAAATATTTTATTAAATGATTAAAATCATTAAAATATTTTCTGAGAATTCCGGTGTAATACGATGTTTTCAAAAAAACTAGATGTTTTAGTTTTTTGTCTTTATTTTTCCGATGGTATAAACCCTGAAGAGTTTGACCCTCGTCGAGAGAAAAAGGGATACGCCCAGTGTTGTTGACGGTTCCTTTTAAGTCGAAAGTCGATGTGTATGTGGTCAGGGTGGACACGAATTTTCAAATATTTTATAACATTATTTGGTTTTCTAATATTTTCAAATTAACATTACTAAATGTTTTCTAAGATGTGACCAAACAAGAGTTTGGTCACATCTAAAACTAGAATATAAAATACCGAAACGTTGTAAAGAATAAATCATTTCTTTTTCATATAACAGAGTACGTTAGTAGTTTTATACTATTTACATGGATGCATATTTCTCATCTCTTTGGGTTTGTTGCTAAAAATTTTCAGTTACCGTCTGAAGATAAGTGAACTAAATATTATGTTAAATGGTTTACAGTTTTTAATTCACACACACACACACACACACACACACCACAAACACACACACAAACACACACACAAACACTATTTCGTCCCTTTTATTCTAGTAATTTACAATAATGAGATTATAACTATGTTAAAAGATATCGAAATCATTATCAAATATATATGAAGACGAAGATAGAAGTGAAATACAATATTATTAAAAGAAATGACGAAACAGGAAATCACCCATTTAATAGTCTCTAATCGGCAATTTGTCATCATGTTTTCTATTCTGTATTTGGTACCTCGAATTTCAACAACCTAAAAAATTGTCGTAAACCTTTGTTTAAATAACACGAGCCTGGGTGCCCGGCCCCGGGTATTTGTTGAGCAAAAAAAAAAAAAAAAAAATAAGTGGTAGTAGGCAGGCAGACTCGAACCCGTGCCACGAAGGAGGAAAATAACGTGAAAAAAACGGGACATCTTTGCCGTTGTGTCCATCGACAGGGGTTAAGATTTAAATTAAGGCTACTCAATCGAAAAGATGGGGTGACTTTCGATAATATCGGCGAAAAAATCGACCTCTCCTTGGAGAAAAGTGGCTAGTTGAAGATAAAGGAATTAATGTTTTAGCCAATTTTTCGATATTTATCGTCCGAAGGGTCGAGCTTCAAAATGATACGGATCTCGTGAAAATGTGTCGCGTCTGTCGAAAGTTTTAGGCATATATATATATATATATATATATATATATATATATGTAATTTCAGTTTAAGATTTTTCAGAGGTGAAGCATCCAACGAAGTTTTAACGAAGTTAATCCAAGAGTGTTCAATACCGAAGTAGGGCAAGATGTTTTATATAAGCATTAATATGTCGCTACACATTTATGATTATGTATCGGTCAGCCAATTACAGCTAAGACTATATATATATCCCGGTGTTCATGATGAAATTTTATTCAAATGAAAATATATATCGTCCAAGAAACGATCGTACACCGATTTCTGAGGTCTTAGTGCCTAAATGAATGTATTTTCCATAAACCATTTTATCATTTGTATTATATTTATTATATATACAGTCATGGTCAAAATTATGGAGCACCTATGAAAAACTTAGATAATTGTTCAAACCTACGCCTTTAAAGGTTAAGAATTGTACAGGTAACAGTCTAGAGCAAATGTAAAATACTTAACAGTAGATTGTAGTATTTATTTGCTTTGATACCTCTTTCAAGAGTTTTAGCTGAGTTTTATACTATATTCATTCCAATATTCAAAATTATTCATTGTCATACTAAAAGTTGTTTCTTATTTTTCAGGTAATATTTGATTCCTGCCAGTGCTATAATAGTATATTTAATTGAAAATGCATTCAAAGAAACAGTTTTCAGAGATTAAAAGGGCACAAATTTTTGCTTTATCTGGTGAAGATAGAAATTACCGAAGATAGAATGTTCAAGGAAGGGAGTTTAAGCAACGATTAAAAAGTACAAGGAAAAAAAAACAAAAAAGTTCAAGGCCGTAAAAATCTACAACCGCCAGAGAAGACAGATCTTTGAAAAGAGCATCCCTTGCAGACACGAAGAAAAGTTCTTCGAAACATGCTGCTGATCTTTAAGAGGATGCAAGCAAAAACATATCAGCTTCAACAGGGAGAAGAAGGTTATTAGAAGTGAGATTAAAAGATGCAAAGCAAGGAAGAATCCATACTTGAAGAAAAAACGACCGGAATTCGAAAAAAAAAAAAAAATCTATGAAAATTGAGCACTTGATGATTGGGTAAAAATTGTTTGGTCTGACAAAAATAAATTTGAGGTAATTAACAGCTTCTATTTACTAAACTCTGAAAGGATCAAGTGAACTTTTATATCCATAACATCTATTCAAAAATTGTAGTAATTTCTCACTTTTTTCATCAGATTTTTAGCATCCGCGAAGCGGATTCTATTCGCCGTAGGGAAGGAAAGACATTTCATCCTGATTGTGTGGTTCTAACTGTTAAATGTGGAGGAGGAAGCATAATGGTTTGGATATGCACAGCTTCTTCAGTTACTGGACTGTTGTACACGTGTTAGGGCGGAATGGACTTCATAATTTATACTAACATTCTGGACCAAGTTTACTAAACTTCTTTGACTAAAATATTTAATAATAACATTCCAAGTGATATAATCTTCCAACAAGACAATGCCCTGTACCATACGTCAAAAGTTTTAATGGGTTGGTTTGAGAAAAATGGCATTATAGTAATAAAGTGGCCCATGAATTCCCAAACCTAAATCCCATTGAACTTTGTGGTCACATCCAGGCAAAAAAATGAGAATGCACAAATGTTTTTCAAAAACAGAATTAGAGGCCAAACTTCATGAAGAGTGGCAGAAAATAGATCCTACAACATGCAACAATTTATCTAATAACATGCAAAAAACGAATAAAAGATGTTATATAGACAAAAGGAGGACATGCAAATATTAATTGTTGTTAAAATATGTTTATTAATGTTTACTCCACTATTCTTAACGTTGAAATAAATAAGTTTGAATCATAATTTCGAGTTTTCATTGGTGCTCCATAATTTTGACCATAATATATATACATATATATATATATATATATATATATATATATATATATATATATATACATATATATATATACATATATATACATATATATATATACATATATATACATATATATACACACATATATATACATATATATACATACACACATATATA
>NC_136505.1:59497358-59524858 GCF_053919585.1 Euprymna scolopes
ATATATATATATATATATATATATATATATATATATATATATATATGTAAATTCTTTCAAATTAACAGCGTGTTGAAAGCTCAATATATATATATATATATATATATATATATATATATATATATATATCTTCTATAATATAATATTGTCTGGTCACGAATAGGCTCCTATATGGTTGACTATTTTAAAAAACTGATTACATATGATGATACAAGATGTATCGAGACACAGGAATGGGTATGTTTCATCTGGCAGAACGGTGGTCCATTAAATTGTGGGGTCTACGTTCCCGCCTTGTCCACAAAATATGGAAATAAAACATCTAAAAAGTTAAAAAAAAACGTTTACAAGTGTTTTTGATATAGATGTACATAAGAATACTTTGATAAGTATGTTTTAAATTAAATATTAATAAAATTCTGGGGTCAGCGTTCGCGCCTGGCCTCCATAGAATGGAAATAGGCACACACTTTAATAAAGACTTTTCATATCTATCTGCGTAAGTAAATTTTGATAATTATGTTTCAGTTTGAAGAAATATGGTATAATAAATTATTCGTTCGCGCCTGACCGCATAGAATGGAAATATGTTACAAAGTTTAACAAGGTTTTTTAATATAGATCCGCAAAATATTGTGATAAGTGTTTCAGTGATAACACGTATGGTATAATAAATTATGGAGTTTATCTATTTTATTTTTACTTTCATCATATTTTGCTTTGGTTTTGACACCCCCCAATTCGAAGCTATCTCTTTACAACCCTTCCTTTACATAACCTATCATACTTTCATAAATCACAGTCCATTTTCTGTAGGCTGTTTTTGAACCCAGTCAACGACGGGTACTTTTGCTAGTATATATATATATATATATATATATATATATATATATATATATATATATATATATATAAGTATTTTATGTATTCACATAAAATGTTATAAGGAAAGATATTGCTATATTCATCATGTTTCAGTGCTTTATAATGTGTAGAGTTAGGTAGTAATCTATTAAATTATACGCCAGATATTTTCATGTATTGTTGATATATATATATACATATATACATACATATGCATGTGTGTGTTTGTGTGTGTGTTTGTGTGTTTGTGTCTGTGTGTGCGTGAGTGTGTGTATGCATATATGTGTGTGTAGGCAGAAACACTATTTCTACAACCAACCTTGAGCTGATATGAATTCATATTAAACATATATATGTGTGTGTGTTTGTTTGTGTGTGTGTGTTTGTGTGTGTGTGTGTGTGCGTGAGTGTGTGTATGTATATATGTGTGTGTAGGCAGAAACACTATTTCTACAACCAACCTTGAGCTGATATGAATTCATATTAAACATATATATTGGGCCATCATGATTCGATAAGATTTCGGAATCCTATTAAAACGTGAGTTTTTAATAGTTTGAACTTTTGTATACACCCCCCACACACATACATATAAATATACGTCTTAGCGCATAATATATTTTTTGCATATATTCATTATGTTTCTAGTGACAACAAATGTAAAAACTCGATGTACTAAGAGAACGTATAGAAACAGTACAATATATTTAGGATAATGAAAATTAGTAACGTCAAGAATAAAGCGTGTATATTTTGTTGATCCATATCGATTATGTGTCAATAAAATAGTATAAACTTTAAAGTTACAAATGTTACTGCATTAAAGGAAGCGATAAAAATAAAGATAATTTTCATATGTGGATTGCAACTCTTTCTGAAAAACTGAGAGAGTAATCTATTTCCAATTTACTTAATAAAGTAAAACTGGTCTTATATATATATATATATATAATTTATTATATATATATATATATATATATAATAAATTCCACAGCCAAACAACGTCGCAGCCCACAAGAGCCATAACAGAGAACCGGAAGTCCAAGACTCGAGTTTCGCCCTCATTTGGGCGAATCAGTTAGACACATCCGAAATCAGGATTCGAAACACGAGCCTCTTTCATATATATATATATATATATATATATATATATATATATATATATATATATATATACATGTGTGTATGTGTTTACATATATATATCACTTATTGCTTGAATATTTTCTAATTTAATGTTTTAATTATTTTCTAATTTTTTTTAGTAACCTACGACCATTTTAGGACATAACATGTAATTAAGTTATACGTACTTTGCCCGTGTATATAAGATGGCGTTTACTAACTATTAGCAAACCCACGTTCTTTTTAGAACAATATCTTATGTATTCTATATCAATCTATATGCCTTTTATGTTTTTGCACAAGAGTTGTGAACTTCTGAGAAGTCGCACGTATGAAAAATCCAGGATGCACCCCCCACACACATATATTTTTATAGTTGTTTATATGTAGACGAAACTGTCCGTAAAGTTAAAGAGATTTTTAAAAAATATTAATAAGCAATAGGTCTTTGAAATTTAGCATTCTAATGTGTATGTATATATATATCATATATTTAAATTATTATTAAAGATAAAATAGTTATTTATGGACGCATGTTTCGTCGTATCTACGGCTCATCAGACTAAACACGTGTCAATGAATTACTATTTTATCTACAATAATTAAATAATATACACAAATAACGAGTATATAGATATGTGTTTATGCATATATATATATATATATATATATATATATATAAACACACACGCATATATATATATATATATATATATATATATATATATATATATATATATACTAACATATATTCGCCCATGTCTCTAGAATGTTGGGCGGCTTGAATGTAAAGGAGGCAACTTTCTAAAAATGCTCCCAAGGGGAGTAACTCATACCCAAATGCAATTATCGAGTAACTCATACCCAAATGCAATTATCGCCAGAAAAACAAAATAAAAACAAAAGGTTAATATATATATATATATATATATATATATATATATATATATATATATATATATATATACGTGTGTGTGTGTGTGTGTGTGTGGTGTGTGGTGTGTGTGTTGACATATGCACACACATATGAGGGATTGTTTATAAAAGTCTTTAAATCAAAATTTAGGCATAAAGGTATAAATATGGAGGTTTTTTTCTGTATAAAATACACTGGTCGTATGTTTTGCATGAAACAATAAAAAGGAGTCATTGTTATCGTTTCATTCAAATAAAAGAGAAAGCTGCGTTTAAAATTCAAAAAGGAAAATGTTAACTAAAGAGCACAGCCAGTCTATACGAAGAAAAAGCCCGTAGTAAAACTAGAATAAAGTAGACTGTTCGACTCTGGTAAGACAATATATCTAGTAGAAGGAAATACTTTGAAATTATATCATTATGAATCTTGTTCCAGTCCACCAGAAATAAATGGTCGGAGAACTGTAAAATAATGAAGAAGAACTGTACGCACCCCCCCCCCCCCCACACACACACACACACGCACGCACGCACGCACGCAGAGAAAACTGTCTACTATGCCAGCATAGTCAAATGCGTGGCGACTTTTTACAATATCCAATAGAAACAAAAGGGGGAAAAAAAAAGAAAAAAAGAAAACAAGACCCAAACAAATGAACTACAAGTAAATGTTACCAAAGGCAAGATTAGTTACTATCCTTTCTACATGAATAAGTTTGTTTTGTTCTTTAACTTTTCCAGCGTTTTTAGTTCAATAAAAAAGTAGGTTCAAGTATGTTAAAGTTAGAACGTAAAAAAAAATTGGTTGCCATGTGTCTGGCAAAGGAAGTCTCGCTAATCGCTTAAATATCGAAATTCAAAGAGAAAAATAACAAATAACTGTCATCAGTCAACGGAACTGGATATTTTTATTATCAGTTTTTTTGTTCAATTTTCCATATTTAAATGATTATTGTGGTTGCCCGTCCCGGACCTATAGCAGTTATTTTTTGTTCTAACTTAATACACTTGAACGTACGTTTCATTGAATCAAAATTACTTTGAAATAAAAAAAAAAAAAGCACAACAAAATATGCAGGTAGGAAAAAGAATAACTTATCTTTCATTTGGTAACATTTATTTATTGCCAAGTTGTTTTTCACCCCTGTTTTGTTTTGTTGGATATTGTTTAAAAAATACGGAAACGCATCTCTGAGATGAAAAAATGTCGTCGTTGGAAATAGACCCAGAAAGGAAATTTAAAAAATATGGCGACCATTATAAATGGTCAACATTACGTATAAAACTATCTACAAAATACATCCATTTGTTTTCCAATATGAATTCCGCTTGGAATTTTAAAATAATAATCAAACTAAAGTTATCTCTGACAAGGAGACCAAAACTTGTGTCTGTCTGCATGTTAATTGATCCGTAAGCAGCCATTTCCATATAAATTCTTTATAGATATTTCTACCATTCTATTTTCTATTCACAATAATAACGCTATCTAGATAAGTTTATTTTTCAAATTGAAGCTATTATTCATTTTTGAAATATTATTTAAAATCTTTCTACATACATTCGACTTAAATAGGTTATTTTATAACTTGTGTGTAGATAATATAAATATATTTCATGAAAATATGAACCCATCTACGCATATAAACAAAGCTATTAGATAATTTGATTTGTAATATATCAAAAAGCAAATTAAAATCTTTCAAAACTTACTTTTAATTTTTACGTATATATATATATATATATATATATATATATATATATATATATATATATATATATATTTGTGAGTGCAAAACTTTATTATAGCTTTGAAAAAAAGGAGACCGAGTTTTTTTGTATCCATGGCAAAAAGAAGAGCAGAGGGAAAACATTAAATGGAGGTAAAAAATTTTTTTAAATAAATAAGGGGGTAGAGTCAGTCGATTGGTTTTAGCCCTCACTCCTCAAAGTTGAATCCAAGGTTTTTTTTCCGTTTCCTTATACAAAGAAAAAAAAAACACTTTGAAAAGTGAGGGTCAAACCCAATCGGCTGACTCTACCCGCTTATTTATTTAAACTTTTTAAACCTCCATTAAATTTTTTTGCCCGTCTTTCTTTTTACCATCGATACAAAAAAAAAACTCAGTCTTTCTTTTTTAAACAGTTATATATATATATATATATATATATATATATATATATATATATATATATGTATATATGTATGTATGTATGTATGTATGTGTACATATTTCAGTTTTGATATATTTAGAGATAAACAATGAAAAAATAATACTGAATATTTTATTTTTGATAAAACTATTTTCCATGTCTTTTTATTTCCACTTTTTCTACATTAATTAAAGCTTAACTAAGTCGTTGAATAATATTAATTCTGATAACTATATGTTCCATATCTTTTAGTTCATAAGCAGGATTAATGTATAAAGTGTGTTATATGATTATAAACCATACTATGACATATAAAATTGCATATCACAAATATTTATAGAAATGTCACTGCTTGTCCATAAAGTTCACGATCAATTGCAGTCCGATTTTCGTATCTGCAAAACATTGTAAAAATTGTCAAAAAATGTTTGAAAGGTGCTTGATAAAGTCAGCAGATCAAATTATTGTTGGGTGGTGGCGTCGTCGACGCTTTCTGATCTTTCTTTTAAAAATGTTTTAATAACTTTTTTTTTCATATAAAATTTTAACCCAGAATAAAAAGACCGAAAGACGTGACAGCATGTCGAACGCCATTTCTGTTTGATTATTTGTTTTAATATCTTCAAAAACAATGACTCACTGTCCAAATAAATCGAATTATTTTCTTATATATATATATATATATATATATATATATATATATATATAATGTGTGTGTGCATGTGTGTGTATATTATTTATATATACGCATATATATTATTAATTTATATACATATATATGCATATATATCATTTGTATATACATATATACGTGTACATATATATCATTTACAATTTACATAAAAATACACACAAACGCACACACACATTTACATGAAAGAGACTGCTAAATTTATTTGTGGTACATTTAATTTGGAGAATAATATGTATTTAAATGCTAAAGTGCTCAATACTGCTAAAAGTAGAGCAGCTTTTAACATAATGACATAAAATTCAAACTGTCTCACATAATTCAGACGTAAATGAGTTAACACAATGAAAGAAACTCATTTCTCAAAAATTTTCATCACTCCAAAATTGTTTTGTTATGTTGAGTTATTTGACCCTGAAAATATCGTTAGGGCGTTATGTGGATAATGTCAATGGATGTTAATCAATATGTATATATATATATATATATATATATATATATATATATATATATATATATATATATATATATTGTATATATATATGCATATATATATTGTATATATATATGTGTATATATATATTGTATATATATTTATATATTGTATATATATTTATATATTGTATATATATATTATATATAATATATATATATAATGTATATATATATATATTGTATATATATGCATATATATTGTATATATATGCATATATATTGTATATATATATGTGTATATATATATTGTATATATATTTATATATTGTATATATATTTATATATTGTATATATATATTATATATCATATATATATATATAATGTATATATATATATATATATATATATATATATATATATATATATATATATATATATATATATATATATATACTTATTCTTAAGATTATGTGAAAGTATATATCCTTGAGTTATAATTTTCATATATTATATTTCCAATTGAAACACATATTAAGCTCAATGAAAGTGAATTTCTACCCCCAGAGCAGGTATTTTATTAGTTATCATTCCAAGTGCCAAAGGAGGAAATCAATTCAGACTCAAGTTTTTTATTATTTTTTATATTTTATTATTCCATGTTTTTTTTTTTAGGCAGACGCCGAAATTTCCATGATACTACGACTTACAAGTGTTTCGTGGAAGATAAAATTAAAGAAAAAACAAAAAAACTTAATGTCTTTAAATTTATGTTTTTAAAAACTTTACATTTCTCGATTTATTTTTCTTTCGCCAATGTCTATTTTCCTCTCATACATTAAACTCTCTAGCTGTTTTTGATATCCATTCGTCTTTGAAGAATTGTTTAGTGATCTTTTCAACGAAATACGTGTCAGACGTAATTTAGTGAAAATTTAGGCGCCAGCTTAAAAAGAAACACACAGAAGAGAATTAGAAGAACAAACTAAAAAACTAATAAAGATTTTATGAGTGTAATTGTTGGCATTTGGAATCGAAGCTAGTTGTATATATATATGTATATATATATATATATATATATATATATATATATATATATATATATATATATATATATACCGACACACACACACACACACACACACACACACACACATATATATATATATATATATATATAAATGTATACGCATATTTATTTATTTGTGTTTGTTCATAGTTATTATAAAGTGTGCGAATAATGGAGTTATTAGTCAAATAATGAATCATGGCTTAAGTTGTTCAGAAATAAAAGTGATCACCATGATTGCTTTTTTTAATATTCAAAAGTTTTAAAAACATCTGTTTCCTTTGCTGTCCATTTCAAATTCGTCAAAGAAATTCTTCAAAGGTTGTAATTTAGCAGAGTTCAGCGTTTGTCGGGTTTTACTTATATTGATATACTTGGGAAATGTATGAATGCATCTCGCACTTGCTATGTGTATAATAGTAGTGCATACTACACTCTAAAGCTTTGGCAGAGCAACTAATCTGGAAGAATAAAAACAACAAAGTTTGTAGATTTCCAGAAGACTTGCATATGAAGGATCGTAAATGGTTAAGAGAGTAGGTAGACAGCCACCTTCGGACTCCACTTCCAAGTTGTGCGCACACAGTAAAGAATTAGTGCAACATTAAAGTTTTTCTTATTCCGAAATAACTGCTCTACTAAGGCTTTGGAATCTATTCTACGCAACTATTTTACCAATAGCAAGAAGGAAATAGGTTCATACCTATTTCAAGTGTACAAACGTAAGTAATTTAGAACTCAGTTAAATTAGATCATTTTAAATCTTTCTCCGTAGAATTATGGAGTTGTGAGTCGAAATTTTAATCCGAACAAATCGCGATGATTTCTTATAGTGATTTAAAAGTTTTTAAACATCGTTTATTTTTTGTATTGTTTACTGTAATTTTCTTTCTAGTCAAGTCATGATCAGTATCTTTCCTCATTCGTCGATATTTATAGACTGTTTGGACCGAGCGAGGGGCACAAACACTAAGATTGATAGAGAACAGAGCAGGGTGGAAAGAACGAAAACCCAAAAGAGGATCCGATCCACTACTTCGGCCACTTCCTGCCATTGCTTCATGAGAGCCACTTCTTTGCTCCTTTCCTCTTCCTTGTTCAGCAAAAGTTGTAACTTTTCCAGGATCTCCTCGGCCTCCCAAGAGCGCGGAAATTCCCGGTGAAGTGCCGTCTGCACGGTGGAACGCGCGTGTAGGGCGCTGCCTCGCCGGCTCAGACTGCTGTCCTCGATCGTCCGACTCGAGTTGGCGATTTGGTCGCTGCTCCCGAACTCAATAAGATTACATCCCGATTCGCTCGGGTGCGGACGGGTATACTTTCGATTTCGTTTTACCACGACTTGGAATGAAGACGACTTCACTTCTTCGAATTTAATCTGAAAAAAAAAAAAAAATTAAAAAGTATGAAATAATAATAATAATAATAATAATAATAATAATAATAATAATAATAATAATAATAATAATAATAAATACAAACAAGAGAACTTGCTCATTTATTGACGTAGCCTGCCCTTTCAGTACCAGAATGCGAGAGAAAGAACAAGAATAAATAAATAAATACTAATGGGAATTATTTAGACTCTGGAAATCTAAAGAAGTCAAGGTGATTCCCATTGTGATTTGAATGCTTGGGACAATAACAAAAATCCACCACAAATGGCTTAATCAGATTTTACAATCTTACAAAAAGCTTGCATGTTGGGAACAGCGGAAGTGTTAAGGTATAGCTTGAATGTTTAAAATAAATAAATAAATAAAAAAAGTCATAAAGTTAAGAATGTTATGAAACAATAATATATCAACACCTCGAATTGTATGACAGTCAAGGTGAATCTCATTGTAATTGAAAAGCTTAGGGACATGACAAAAAAGCCACCATAAATGGCTTAATCAGATTGACAAGACAATATCTTTTACAATTTTGCAAAAGGCTTGCCCGTTGGGAACGGCGACAGTATTAATACACCTTGAATGTCTAAATTCAAAGGAATTGACCTGATGTTTAAGAAAGAAAATATAACTAAAAACATCCAAAGGTTGAGACTACTATAATAATAATAATAATAATAATAATAATAATAATAATAATAATAATAATAATAATAATAATAATAAGCACTCGAAAACGAGAACTACAAAATCCTATGGGACATGGACATACAAACGGACAAACCCATCCAAGCAAGAAGACCAGATGTCGTAATAATTACTAAGAAAGAGAAATCCTGTCAAATCGTAGACTTTGCTGTCCCAGCTGACCACAGGGTGAGTATGAAGGAAAAGGAGAAACGAAGCAAATACACAGAACTAGCCAGAGAGTTAAAAGGGATTTGGATGATGAAGAAAATCAAAATAGTACCGATAATAGTAGGAGCACTAGTAACAATTCCGAAAAACCTGGAAAAAAGAATGGCAGAAATTGGAATCAGAGGAATAACTGCAAAAATACTACGCCTAATGATAATGAAAACGGCTGAAATATTAAGGAAAACCCTTGAATGCGGAGAATAACACAAGACAATATAACGAAGAAGTGTTACAAGGAATGAAGAGCATCGAAGCTGCAGAACTACATGTTCTATACTATTCATGCATCCCCACTATTATTTCACCACCGTTCCCCCAATAGAAAATTGATACCAAAGAGCCGAGAAGGGTCAAGGAGGATGGAAAGACCGAGGAGGGGGCACTGGCCAGACCTCCGCTGGACAAGTGTGAAGAGAACTGGGATCTTGGGGAGGCTTAGTACCACTCAAATTCCAGTATAAACCAATGCCCACTGTCAGCGAGAAATCAATGGTAAGAGGCTGGTGTGATGATGCAAATTTATTTGCAAATGCTATCGAAGGAGGAGGTAATCCTATACCTACGTAAGAGCCAAATAAGTTCTAAGATGGAGGACTGTTACCACATCTGGGGAGTAGCCCAATAGAGTACCAAATAATATTCGAAAGCTAGTGAGGAAAGGGCCTTTTCGCCTCACGAAGGAGACGTCGCGGATTTATTTCTGCTCTATCGTTGTTTTCATAGCAGGTGCTCGACTGAGACTCAATCGCTGGTTTTCCTCTTCGTAAAACCTTCTCAGCAAATACTCGACTGGCTACAACAAATGTCAATAATTTACTTTACTCTCTACATGTGCCTAAACATAAACCAAATTTCTGAGGAAAACAGGTTTTGTCCGTCTATGGTACACAATACCGAGCAGTGCTTCTAAACAAAATAAACATAGTCGTTTTCTAGTATACCTCTTATGTAATAAAACCCTACCCAATTTTCATCATTACTGATTATTGATGTGTAGTCTCATCGGCTACCTGACGCTCATTTACCCTTATACTAGAGTAGTCTCTAAAGTTATATCTAATTTTATGGAAAGTGAAAAAAAAAAAACTATATTTAATTTATGCAGAGTTGAAAAACCTATATTTAATTTTATGGACAGTGGAAAGACCTATATCTAATTTTATGACCAGTGGAAAAACATATATCTAATTTTATAGAGAGTGAAAAAACCTATATAAAATTTTGTGCACAGTGGAAAAACAAAAAAAACATATATTAAATTTTATGGAGAATGGAAACACTTATACCTAATTTTATAGAAAGTGAAAAAACATATATCTAATTTTATGCAGAGTGGAAAAACCTATATCCCATTTTATGGAGAGTGGAAAAACCAATATCTAATTTTTGGGAGAGGGAGACAAACCTATATCTAATTGTTTGGAGAGTGGAAAAACCTATATCTAATTTTATGACCAGTGGAAAAACCTATGATATTTTATGGATAGTGGAAACACCTATACCTAATTTTATGCATAGTGCAAAAAGCTATATCTAATTTTATGGAGAGTGGAAAACGTAACATCTAATTTTATGCAGAGTGTTAAAAACTATATCTATTTTTATGGAGAATGGAAAAACCTATATCTAATTTTTTGGAGAGAGGAAAAACCTATATCTAATTTAATGCAGAGTGGAGACATCTATATCTAATTATATGGAGAGTGAAAACACCTATACCTAATTTTATGGAGAATGGCAAAACCTATACCTAATTTTATGCAGAGTGGAAGAACCTATATAATATTTTATGAGAGTAAAAAAAGCCATATCTAATTTTTTGCCGAATAGAAAAAGCTAAATCTCATTTTATGGAGAGTAGAAACACTTATACTTTATTTTAAGCAGAGAGGAAAAACCTATATCTAATTTAATGGAGAGTGGAAAAACAAATATCTAATTTTTTGGAGAAGGGGAAAAACCTATATCTAATTGTTTGGAGAGTGGAAAACCTATATCTAATTTTATGTAGAGTGGAAAAACCTATATAACATTTTATGGATAATGGTAAAACCTATACCTAATTTTATTCATAGTGGAAAAACCTATATCTAATTTTATGGAGAGGGGAAACACTTATACCTAATTTTTGTAGAGAGGATAAACCTATATCTAATTTTATGGAGTTTTGAAAAACCTATATCTAATTTTATGCAGAGTGGAAAAAACTTATACTTAATTTTATGCAGAGTGGAAAAACATATATACAATTTATGCAGAATGAAAAACTTATATATTATTTTATGGAGAGTGAAAAAACTATATCTTATTTTATGGAGAGTGGAAAACCCAACATCAAATTTTATGGAGATTGGAAAAAACTATATCTATTTTTATGGAGAGTGGAAACACTTATACTTAATTTTATGGAGAGAGGAAAACCCTATATCTATTTTATGGAGAGTGGAAACACTTATACTTAATTTTATGGAGAGAGGAAAACATACCTAATTTTATGGAGAGTGGAAACACTTATACTTAATTTTATTGAGAGAGTAAAAACCTATATCTATTTTTATGGAGAGTGGAAACACTTATACTTAATTTTATGCAGAGTGGAAAAACATATATACAATTTTATGCAGAATGAAAAACCTATATCTTATTTTATGGAGAGTGAGAAAAACTATATCTCATTTTATGGAGAGTGGAAAACCCAACATCTAATTTTATTGAGATTGGAAAAAAACTATATCTATTTTTATGGAGAGTGGAAAAACCTATATCTAATTTTTGGAGAGAGGAAAAAACCTATATTTAATTTATGGGGAGTGGAAAATCTATATCAAATTTAATGCAGAAAGGAGACACATATATCGAATTTTATGGAGAGTGGAAACACCTATACCTAATTTTATGGAGAATGGAAAAACCTATACCTAATTTTATGTAGAGTGGAAGAACCTATATTTAATTGTACTTACAGTGGAAACACCTATATCTGATTTTATGCAGAGTGAAAAAACCTATATAATATTTTAGTGAGAGTGGAAAAAACTATATCTAATTTTTTGCCGAATAGAAAAAGCTGAATCTAATTTATGGAGAGTAGAAACACCTGCAACTTCTTTTATGGAGAGTGGAAACACTTATATTTTATTTTATGCTGAGTGGAAAAACCTATATCTAATTTTATGAAGAGTGAATGAACCTATATAAAATTTTGTGTACAGTGGAACAATCTATATCTAATTTTATGAAGAGTGGTTAAATCTATATCAATTTTTGTGTACAGTGGAAAAACCTATATCTAAATTTAGGAGAGTGGAAAAACCTATATGCAATTTTGTGCAGAGAGGAAAAACCTCTACCTTATTTTATGGAGAGTGAAACACCTATATCTAATTTTATGGAGAGTGGAAACACTCATATCTAATTTTATGTAGAGTGGAAAAACCTATATCTGATTTTATGGAGAGTGGAAAAACCCATATCTGATTTTATGGAGAGTGGAAAAACCTATATCTGATTTTATGGAGAATGGAAAAACCTATATCTAATTTTATGCAGAGTGGAAATACCTATATTTGATTTTATGGAGAGTGGAAAAACCCATATCTGATTTTATGGAGAGTGGAAAAACCTATATCTAATTTCGTGGAGAGTGGAAATACCTATATCTGATTTTATGGAGAGTGGAAAAACCTATATCTGATTTTATGGAGAGTGGAAAAACCTATATCTAATTTCGTGGAGAGTGGAAATACCTATATCTGATTTTATGCAGAGTGGAAAAAACCTATATAATATTTTGTGGAGGGTGGAAAATTTATATCTAATATTTTGCCGAGTGGAAAAACCTATATTTGATTTGATGGAGAGTAGAAACACATATACCTAATTTTATAGAAATTGGAAAAACCTATATTTTTAGCATCATACATCAAATGGCTACACGCTTATCTGGAGCGTCTTTCATATATAAATATCTACATATATTATCCATTCTATAAAAAAGGATATATCTCTACTATTACATAAAACTAATTTGTGTTTGTGTGTGTGTTTGTGTGTGTGTGTGTGAGTTCACAGAGCTTTCTCATACGTTCCGCAACAGCTGATCCTATCTTTTTCCTATTTCACACAAAACTAATTTGATAGTGTTCTTAAATATGTTTTGTACAGAAATTCATTCGATATGTATCGAAAAATCGAAAGAATCCGATCTTAAAAATAGTTTTTTCTCTTTTATAGTTAAAAACAGAATAATTTTTACGGGTAAATATTTACGTTACACCGGCCAATGGAGATAATAAAATAACAGCAAATCATTTCTTCTTAAAAAAAGATTTATTATAATCTGGAGATATCGAAGAAGATTCGACTACAGATTGAATTATCCCTTTTTCAAGCTATTTTCACCATTTAATTTTAATTTTTTTTTATTAATGAGTTCAATTTAGGATAAAAAAGAGGTACCATTTAAAATCACTGCAAATCACTTTATAGCTTGCATATTTTAAAACTAAACATTAATCAGAAGTGATTTTTCCAGGGTATACATCATCGAGCCCAAATATCAACTGACGTGATATTGTAAACAAACGCAGACGCATTGTAGTGAATGACATTATAATCATTTAAAAAGAGAAATTTGCGAATTAGTTCACCGAAAAAATTATTCTTCGTAATATATTAATATTTCGTAGATAGATGAATTAGATAATTATACATGCGTAATATCTGCATAAATTAAAATATCATGTTTAAGCGTATTGTACGACCAAGTAACCCCGGGCTTCCAGATAGTATATATATATATATATATATATATATATATATATATATATATATATATATATATATATATATATATAAGTGAAATTGTCATTGTGTCTGTGTCTGTGTGTGTATATTTCCCTTCGAAACTACTCTGTCGACTTTCCGTCTACAGACTCGAGATGACAGAGGGCTATTGGGATTTTGGTACTTATTTTAATCGGTTTTCGGACAGAAATTTTGCTGTCAATGGGTCAAAGTTCAACGATTTGACCATATAAACTCTACCAAATTCCTCCGACAATTTTGGGTCTAAACACTTGAATTTTGGACATGGATAAAACTTTTTAACTTGATTTGAGCCCAAAACAATTAAGGGGTCAAAACCGGGGTCAAAGTTTTAAAAAATTGACTTCTGCGGTCTCTATCGAATTACTCAGCCAATTTTTGTTCTATACATTTGAAATTTTATATAAAGGGTATTCAGACATAGGGCAAGGGTTTTAATCAGTTTTTGGCCGAAAATTTGGTTGCAAAAGGGTACAAAGTTAAAGAAATTGACCTTTGCAGTCTCAAGCAAATTATTCAGCTAATTTTGGATCTAAACATTTGAAAGCTTACATAAAAGGTATTCACATATGCAACAAGTTTTTAATCAGGTTTTGGACGAAATTTTGGCTGTCAATAGGTCAAAGTTGAAATTTTAGATGAAGGTTACTGAGACATGAGTCAAACTTTTAAATTTATATATATATATGAGGTAAATTTATTTAAATTTTGACCCCAATTTTGACCCTTTAACATTTATTATTTTTTATTTCAAATCAAAATACAAAGTTATACCCATGTCAAAGTTGCCTACATCTAAGTTTTTAGACCCAAAAGTGGCCGAGGAATTAGTAGAATCTGCAATAGTCAATCCTTTCAATTTTTACCTTTTGGCAGCCAAATTTTTGCCCCAAACTGATAAAAATTATTGCCGCGTGTCTGCATACCCGTTATGTATAAATTTCAAATGTTTAGACCCAAAATTGACTGAGTAGTTTGCTAAACACCGCAGAGGTCAAATATTTTGAACTTTAACCCCTTGGAAGCTCAAATTTTCAACCCAAACCGATCAAAACGCTTGCCCTATCTCTGAATACCCTTTATGTAAAATTTAAAATGTTTAGACCAAAAATTGACTAAGTAATTTGGTAGAGACCGCAGAGGTAATTTTTTTTTTTAAATTTTGACCCCAATTTTGACTCCTAAACATTTATTTTTTGGGGCTCAAATCAAATTGACAAGTTTGATCCACGTCCAAGTAACCTACATTTAAAATTTCAAGTGTTTAGACCCAAAATTCACGGAGGAGTTTGGTAGAGTTTTCAAAAGTAAAATCATTGAAATTTGACTGTTTGACAGCAAATTTTCCGAAAACCGATTAAAAAGATTTTCTCAAATCTCAATACCCCTTATTTCAAATCTCGCATCTCTACACCGAAAATGGACAGAGTTATTTGGTAGGGAAATGTAACATAATAATAATAATAATAATAATAATAATAATAATAATAATAAGAAGAAGAAGAAGAAGAAGAAGAAGAAAAAGAAAAAAGGAGGAGAAGAAGAATGAAAAGAAGATAACCCGTACCCCAAAACAATCATAAACCGTAAATACTAGCCAATAATTTAAATTCCTCACTAGAAATATAAAAAAAAATAATAATAATAAAAAATAAAAATAAATTAAATATATTAAAAAACCCAGAAGGAGATCGACCACAAGGAACCAAGGGGGGGGGATAGTAAAATACTTAAATGAATATCTAATATACTAAAAATATTAATAAATTACAATAGAAAAATGCAAGCATGAAAAGTAATATTGTTAAGCTTAAACAAGGACTAGTTGTTAAAAAAGGACTAGTTGTTAAAACTGGAAAAGAAAAGGACAAAATATTCTAGTAAAAATTATTATAAATTTATAACTTAAAAATTGCAGCATTAAGAATTGATTATATAATGTCATAAAATGAATTTAAAAGATTCTTAATGCTGCAATATTTTTAGTTATAAATTTATTATATTTTTTTACTAGAATAACTTGTCCTTTTCTTTTCCAGTGTTAACAACTAGTCCTTTACTTTTTCATGTTTAAGCTTAACCATATTACTTTTTATGCTCATATTTTTCTATTGTAATCCATGATTTTCCCAGGCTTCCATTAAATTCACTTGTTATTTGTTTAATTTCAGTTTTATTTTATGCCCTCATAAACACATATGTAATAACAACGTACGGCACTCGTCTACTTTCAATAAAATCCCCCAATTATCTCTCTTTCATGCTTTCATTAGTGAATTAGTAGCAACATTAGTCGCTGAAGCTTGGTAAAAAGCGTCACTTACCTCCTTACATATTTTTACGATTTTGAACCCCAGAAAATTCATCAGAACTTTTGTTTTACTGAACGAAAATTGAAAATATTTTTTTTCATAATATAACCGCGTAGGTGATCTATAAACTGCAATAGTTGTTTGAAATTTAGTCGAAAAATGAGTGAGCGGTGAAGCTTTATAGAGGGCTCCTTCAGTCTTTGACAGACTATGGATATCAACGGAGGGATACCTGCGTGTGAAATTTTTGTGACAGAAGGTGCACAATCTCCAACCACACCTCTCCTTAATCGACATTGTTTAATACCAGTGGCTAGCGAAGTGTGTATAGAACGACTGGACACAAATGCTGAGATAAGCGGAGAGCTCATACAGCGCATAGAATTCCCAAATGGTCATCTATCTGGTACTAACCAGGTTCAACGTTACTTAACTTTGGCGATCTGACGAGAACCGTTGTGTCAATGCGATATGCGGTGAAGCTTTAAAGCAGTTCTAAATGATTAAAGCTGCCACTTAACCATATATTCAAACACGGTATTGTTTGAATGATAGATTAATAAGAATATTCGCCTTTCATTAAATTATTTTAAGTCATTGTTGAACCCTTTACGAGACGATTAACAACTTCGAAACGTAGATTAATCTGTGTAGAGTTTTCCTGATTTTTATATAATTTCACTTATATATATATATATGTATATATATATATATATTTATTTACACACACACACACACACACACACACACACACACACATACACACACATATATATATATATATATATATATATATATACATATCATTTGCTGAGATGAATTACTGAAATTTATCCATTCAGGAAAAGCTGCATTTTGCTTAAAGCAACGAATTCATCACGGTCTTTCTGAGACGCCATTCTTATTAAAAAGAAAAAAAAATACGAAAACTAAAATGGCTGAATTCTTATTACCTGATGAATGTATTCCAATTTGTAACATATTGCCTTCGATGCAACGACAATGAACGATCTGAGACAGGGCGGTAAAGGAGCTTGGTGATAACCGCGGTTGTTAATGTTCGATACGAACACGGCTAAAATAACAGACAGCGACGTCAGGGCCATTATCACCGTCAAGTAGATTCCTACAGAAATAAAAAAAAAACCAAACAAAACAGAAAGCATATTATTTTATTTGCTTACACATTAATGCATGGACATCACGATTACAAAAACGTCATATAAAATTCAAAATCTTATTTCGATAATATTAAAACATTGATAAAATATATCAAATAAAAATGGTTTATTTTGAATTATTGAAGTTGGACGAGCAATTTATAGTAAAATAATTTGTAGAAGATATACATCATAATCATGTTCACACACCGGCTACTGTTAGATTTGCAAAGGTAAGCAACGTTAAGCTTCGTTAGCACCAGATGGGTGACAATTTTGGATTACTATACACTCTATGTATGAGGATCCATATACTCCTGCAAAAATTGCAAACCCTAACGTCGTCATCTCTTCACATGCGACTGGGGAATGCTTGTGATTTTCATACTCCCATGACATTTCCTTCTCTGGGGGAAGCTGGTTAAATGCCGATAAAAAAAAGTGTGGAATCAAAATACTATCAATAAATGATGTAGAGGAAAAGTAAAATACACGCGTGACGGTAATTGATTTATTTTAGGGACTGAAAATTAAACAAGTTGACGCTTAAATGCGAATTAGTGACTGCTTACATTCGAACCGTAAATTTAACTTTTATACGTACATACTAGTGATGAGACGATTCCAATATTTTTCCCGAATCCGATACAATTACAGATTCCGTACTAAATTTCCGATTCCGTTACAATTATAGATTCCGTACTAAATTTCCGATTCCGTTACAATTATAGATTCCGTACTAAATTTCCGATTCCGTTACAATTATAGATTCCGTACTAAATTTCCGATTCCGATAAAATTACCGATTCCGATTCCGATGATTCCGATGATTCTTTATAAATCTCTAAATATTTTGCTGAATTTTTACAAAATTATTATTTTGTCCCGATTACTGTAAACACACGTCTGAAATGTGCATGTACTTTCTCAGACGTAAAGACACACTTGTGACAGGATGATCTAGAGATTTTAGTCTTACTGGAAGTTTAAAATCAATGGATATTGATTACTTTATTACTACAAGCAGTGGAAGATTTTGTTATAAAAACAAAATCAAACAAAATAGATAATTAAAGAAATCGGTTTTGGCATTGGAAAACAGGCTCAAATTTTCCCGATTCCATACAGATTCCGATACCATTAAAAGCTCCGATTTTTCCGATTCCCGATTCTGATAATCGGCCCAACACGAAATAAGCACATACCTTAATATTCATTACTATTTCATCGCTTACGAAGTTGCCGCGAATGAAACGTTTTATAGCTTACGTAGCTGCTTCTATTTTAATATCTAAGACTTAAAGGCACGCATGGAATAAACATATGCATAAATTTATCACGTAATACATATTACTTCCGCTTATGCACGTATTGAATATCAAACGCTTACACTGAATTTATATATGGACTAGTGGGGGGTACCCGGCGATGCCCGGGTGTTTTGAGGTAACTCAAAACTCAGGGGGGGGTGTTAAAATAATAATAAAAAATGTTTTGGTAGGTGAGTATGAGGATCGAACACGTACCCTTGAGTTGGAAATTAATGTGTGAAAAAAAAACCTTGCGACGTTAACCATGGGCTACCGCGACATACAACGAAGACAGGTTTGAATTTATTTATTTAACTATAAAAACAGGCCTCCGCAATAAAAGTTAACTCTGCTGCTTCCATTTGAACTAATTAAATAGGTCAAATAGAAGTCACGCAGTTGTTTACCCAAATTTGACTGTTCCCTCCCCCAAACAGATGTTGGGGAGAGGGAAACCAGCTCCCAAATTGTCCAGATTGAATAGCAATTGTCTGATGTACAACATTGATTAAAGCTGATTGCTTCTGGACGTTTCCTGGAGTAATGCCGAGGACTTGTTAACTTTGAATTAGTTTCGCTTTTTTATACGAAAAAGCCTCATCAACACGCGAGAAGCCAAAATAGCAATAATTTTGTAAAAATCGACGTAAATAAATCTAGATGCGACGCTCTTTCCCAAATTGTACATATTATTATTTAGGACCCATATAAACAGTTGTAAGCGATCGTAACGACCCCGGAACCGTGTGCGAGAAAAGCCTTTTGAAGACATACACGAAATGGTCACACACATTTTGCCTTTTATATATATATAGATTGAACTCAGTAGTTTTATTCAACATATCGATATGACGTACAGTAAGTTCGGTCCTAGATATGACCTTAACCTATATCGAGTGGTGAGGCCCCAGTTTGCGGGCTTTGGGGAGTGTGAAACCACCCTTTAATTGCCATTGTTCCCAGGTCCACTCTGACCCGGAGTGGTAGTACCTGTTAGTGTTCCAACGATGGGTTAAATAAAAACCGACTTGAAAACAACAAATATATTCTATTAAAAATTTTTTTCTTCAAAATCTTTGGATTCGGCATTAAATAACCTGAAAAGGGTTGATATGCCGTAAAACAAAAACAATCAACCTACACTAAGTTCATATCATTTTAAAATATATTTCAGCCTGACATAGCAGAGTGACAACATGCCACAATGGCGCAGCTTTTTTCGGAATGTATCCTCGACTGGTATGAATTACTCTGTCCCGTAGCGTTATGTAACACTATTAAGCAATATGTAACGTCCAGAGAACGAAGCCTTTTTTCAACTGCATCAGATGGCCAATAAAATACATTGTTTACTGTGTCTATTGTTTAGGCATAAAATAATATAAACTGTGTTGATTTGTTTAAAGTGATGTCTTTGTTTACCCATAAAACAGCTTTGCATTATTTTAAGTTACACCCGGCGATATTATTAAATGAGAATCCTCAACCAGAGCAACGGGACTTATAGCCGTCTCGTCACGATAAAAAATCTGTTAGACGAATCGATTTTGTATATTTAGGGGAATTGAGAAAGTAAATCCACTTCCACAAAGAAACGTTTTCTTTCTTTTTCTTGCTTTCTATGCTGCTCCAGACGTTATTTTGTCTTAAAAAGTAACTTTCCGTATGTATAAACAAATATTTCAATTTCTCATGTCATACATACCAGTGCCACTTCTTATGTAGATTCAGAACATCAATGCGCTTACATTGAAGTCATATATTAGTAGTATGTTCTTTCTTTCTAATTTTTTCCCTTCTTAAGCATATCGATATGGCATACAGAAAGTTCAGATCTTTTTTCTAAATCTCATCTTAATACTCCTAATACTCTTTAACCACGAAATTGTCATACGTAAAATTTTATCTCTGCTATTAAATAAAAGGACAGTTGTCTGTGTATATGTTTGTATGTTTGTATATTAGGTTAAAAGTAAAAAAAAACAAACAAACAAACAAAAGGACAAAACAAATAACCACCAATTTCATATATTCTGGATCGGCGTTGTCCTGGATGAAAAATATCTAAAATTTAAAAGCAAGTATTTATTCTTTAAGGGACAACTGGGTCAGATTTCATTATTATGATCATCATTTTTTTTTATCCATTTTCTATGCTATGATGTACTATTTCCAAAAATAAAAGTGCCGACTCATTCATTAAGGAATTGATTATATGAAGTAGACTTATATGGATGTGTATGTCCAGCAAAAGAGGCATGTGTTAAGTGGGGGATAAAGTAGTAATTTGGTAGAGTGAGAGAGAAAATGGTAGGTGGAAATAGAGAATGATATAGAGATTAACGTTTAAAAAAAAATAGGCTACAATTTTGCGCTGTGCAATGCCGGGCAGCCCTACTCGTCGTAAATAAATGACAATGTGTAATTTTTTTAATTATTAAATTAAGATTACTATTCTCATGTAACAACTGAAGTTCTTCCTGTGCATCTATTTGAATTCGAGAGTTGTCTAGTCGAACTTGAGCAGTAAAACACTTAAACCTGCCTGTACAGAATTTAGAACTGAAAATTGTTTAGAGTTAAAGTGTTCTCTTTCCGAGAACCATGAGTGCACCAAAGCGTTCGTTTATGTTATTCTGTTAAACATTTAATTCCTTATATTCACTCCAAACCAAGCACATTATCATTGGGACACAGTGTGCTACTATGATAACGTAAGGTAAGATCATATATAAGGCCATCTTTAGTGGGGAGTTGTACAACGATATATTTGGTTATATTACATTTAAATTTCGGAATGTTAATGCAACCGAAAAAAGGAGAGAGAATTCTAATGCTTGTAGTAAGAGTTGAAGCTTCAATTAGAAGAAAGGTGTTAATTAAGACGAATTTATTTTCTCAATTTCCCTAATAATATTGCCCATTGCGTCTACAATTCCAATATGAATTTTCAGAGCTTTAAACTATCATTGCATTGATATGTGTTATCACTCTTATCAGCACACACACAAACATATAAGAATAGCATTATAGACAAGACAAAAACCATATATTGGTATACATACACTTATTTGTCGATTTAATAAAGAAAAAGCGCATATACTCTTTATACTAAGGTATCTCAGATCTTAATGCTTCTTATCAGAAGAGGTTCTAGGGAGCTAGGTTGCAAACATTTCAATGTAACATATAGCTAAGAAGATAATTGGAGGGATAATAAGATATAAGGTATATAGGGAAGTGCGGGGTATATGTGAAAGTTAAACTAATGTAGGTAAACATAAGCTAAGTGGGGGCTCGATAGAAATTTGGAGCCATAAGAAGTGAGGGGTAGTAAAAGTAGGAGTATCATATAAAATTGGTGGAGATGGTGATGATATGGGGAAAAGACACAACGGGGGAGGGCTGTATAACGAACGAAGGACATGAGGTGATAGTTGAATAAAGTAAGATGATATAGGATGAAATGCGGTGAAAAGTAGAGTAAATAATCTAATGAAAAAATAGATACAAATACAGGTAAAAAGTCAAAATATAGTATAACATAAAGAGGGGGTGGATAGAGATAAACTAAACTAAACTAAAATAATACACACACACACACACACACACATATATATATATATATATATATAGTCATCCACATTCAGTACTATTTCGTTGTATCACAGCTCATCAGTGCGGCTGAAGCTAGGATCGAAACCCGACCGCCCAAATGACAGTCAAGACTTCTTACCATTACACGACTCGTCTGCTACTGTGCCGGTAGTGAATTAACGACATTTGACATCGTCCAAATGCCGAAGCTCGATTTGTTTACACGAAGAGCATCGCATGGCAGTTTGTATATTACTTTCCAATATGCTCAACCCAAGATAGGGAGTATTATATATACACAATTATATATATATATATATATATATATATATATATATATATATATATATATATATATATATATATATACATAATAGACAAAGAATAAAGATTTGCAATAGATAGGAGTAAGATAGAGAGATAAAATAAAATAAGTTGAATTATCTTCAAAGCAGTTTAAGAATATAAGGATGAGGGAAAAGGATACACACACACGCGCACACACACACACAAACACACACATATATATATATATATATGTATATATATATACATATATATATGGAGACAGAGAGAGAGAGAGAGAGAGAGAGAAAGAGAAAGAGAGAGATAATTAGCAAAAACATAAGGAGAAGGGCGGAAGTGGGCGAAGGAAAGCTAAGTGTAATAAAAAAAAGTAGAGTAAAGGGGGGGGGTCAGAATCTGAATGAGGTAAAGAAAAAATATACAAATATAGATTAATAAGTACAAGAACAAACGGAATAAAACAAGTGCCCGATGAAATAGAAGATAAAGGAAAAGAAAAATATATAACTCTCTATAATATCTATGGGTACGACTTCTTAAGATATATTTGCAACTGTAATTATAAATATAAATATAATTAATCTTCTTCTATATAAATAAAACAGTAAACGTATGTTTATGTGTAAATATATAGCAGGTAAACTCTTAAACTATTGGTCACATAGCTATGAAATTCTCAGGAAATAATATTCATGCACCAAGGGTGGTTTATAGCGAATAATATCCTTGCTTACATGCGTGTATATCGCATACAGACATCGGCAAATTTACATGTAAAACGTGCATTAAACATTAGCTGACATTTTTTGTTTTGTGTGCGCATGCGCGTACCTTCAGTTTTTTCTCAGTCTGGAATGCTCGTTTTTTTAAAAAAAAATTATTTCAATTCTAACTGATGACACCAACTCATTTTTTTCTGTCTTTGTATTAAAAAAAAAAAAAAATGAAATCATACGTAAATTTTACTCGCAGTTTGAAATTTGTAAATATGAAAACAAACCTATATATCGTTTTTACGATCTCATACTTACTTTATTTCATACATATTTTTAAGATGGTGGGGGGATGACACACAGAATACGGACCGTGCTGAAATAATAGCGTTATTATTTTGAAAGCCATTCTTGATATGGGGAGGGGGGCTATTATTTAAACTATTCTGTACTTTCACCTAACAATTTATTAAATAAAAAACTGACATGTATTATCTCTATTTTTGTTTAGTATTAGTTAACATTAAGTATTCGTTTCTCAATCCAATTTCTTGGTTAGTTTATTGTAAAGCAAGTGTTGCCTAATCACTAACTGCACTTTGAAATATTTAGTTTTTTGAGTAGCATGAATTTTAAATAAGGTGTTTCTACAGTGTAGTACCCATATTAAAAAATACAAACAATTTATAATGAAATCATGTATTTCAAAGTTTCAGAGTTATTTTCTGGAAGTGACGTCATGTGTTGATGATGTTGGGGGAGCAAGACACGATTATGTTGCTTTTAAAAATACTCTGAGAGAGGGCCAGTGAATGATTTCGCTGAAATGCTGTATCAGAACAGATACTACACTTTTAGGTATTTATTTGCTCCCTCACTGAGAAAATAAGGCACAAGGCCAATTTTTAATGTGAGGAGTGAAGGGGAAATGGGGACCAACTCCCCGGGGAGTAGGGGAGCTGGATAGTGACAATTGCTATGAAGGATTGCCCCTACATTGACCAAGGTCTTATATGTGAGGTTGCCCCCACATATGGTCTTTGCTTGCAGTATCTGCTGGAACAGTTTTCTACCAGGCATTACAAAATACCCGACGCAGCATATATTTTAAGAAGTGAGGAGGAGAATATGGAGCAAGTCCCGGAAATGTCTGAAGCAGTTTATGATCTCAAAAATACTTTATTTCACATATATTTTTAAAAGAAGTGGGGATACAGAGTCAGGCCTAGAAACGGTTAAAGCAGTTTATGATCTCAAAATTACTTTATTTCAAATATATATTTTAACAGTGAGAAGGGGGGGGGATATGGTGTCAGTCTGGGAAATTGCTGAAACAGTTTACGATCTCAAAATTACTTTATTTCATATATATCTATAAGAGACAGGGGGATATGAAGTCAGTCCTAGAAATGGCTGAGGCAGTTTATGATCTCAACTTTCCTATATTTCCTATCTATTTTTAAGAGGGAGGGGTGATATGGATTCAGTCCCGGAAATAGCTGAAGCAGTCAACGATCTCAAAGTTTCTTTATTTTTTATCTATTTTTAAGAGAGATGGGATGATATGGAATCAGTCCCGGGAATGGTTGTAGAACTTTACAATATCATATTTACATTATTTCATATATATTTTTTAAGACAGGGGTGAGGGAAAAATAACATATGAAATGTGGACTATGCTGAAACAATAACATTATTTAGAAAGCAATTCTTAATATACGGGGTATCTTTTTAACTATTCTGTACTTTAACCTAACAATTTAATAAATAAAACAGTGACATATGAAATACGGAATGTGCTGAAATAATAACGTTATAGTTAGGAAAGCCATTCTTAATATAGGGAGAGGAGGGTATTTTTGTAAACTATTCTGTACTTTCACCTCTCAATCTATTAAATAATAAACTGACGTACAAATTGCGGACTGTGCTGAAAGAATATTTACATATTTATTTGGAAAATCTGTTGAGTTCTAATCTAGAAATTATATAATTTCGCTTAAAATTATAGTTGCTGTGGTGGTTGTGGTGGGAAAAGAAACACAGTAATGACGAATTTTCTGTTGAAGCAAGTGTTACCTAATCACTAACCAAGACAATGTATTCATGTATTTAGTAGGAAATTCAATGATTCATCTACTAATAGTGAATTCATTTTTCTTAAAATTATGATGGCCTTGGTGGGAAGAGAAATTAGATCATATATGTTGTACAACACTTGTCGTCAGTATGTTAAATTGTTTTAAATACATAGTTACATTACCCGTCAGGTGGTAAGAAAATTATTTAATATATGTGTCGTACATTATCCGTCCTAGGAATTGTAAAATTATTTAATATATGTGTTGTACATTATCCGCCCTAGGAATTGTAAAATTGTTTAATATATGTGTTGTTAATCACATGTCCTAGGGAAGTTAAAATTATTTCATACATAATTTGTGTAATTCACGTCCTAGGTTAGGTAAAATATTATTTTGCTCGAGATAGCAAATGATATATAGACATAAAAAATTTCTCTCTCCTAAGAATAACAGATATGTTCAAACTTCATTTTTCTCATTGTTTTATTATACGGTCCTGAGCAACGACGGGTGGGCCTGCTACACACACACACACACACACACACACACACACACACACACACACACACACACACACACACACACGCACGCACGCACGCACGCACGCACGCACGCACGCACGCACGCACGCACGCACGCACGCACGCACGCACGCACGCACGCACGCACGCAATGTTGTATAGTAATAAATAATAATATATATGTATACATCTTACATATATTGTCTTATATATAAATTGAAGTGAGATTTTTGCTATTTGATTGTCGAAATAGCTTCATAAATAAAAGATACGAAAATGTTTTTATGTAAGATACTGCGCATATTCTTTCGTCTTCTCATTCAAATCCGTTTCTTATTTTTAAAATTTAATCCGACCCACAGTTTCTCTTGTTATTATTAATAATACCATCTACGTAGTTGGAAGAGATTACCATATATCACTTCTAAGTACTCTTTCCTGTTTCCTGATCACCGTCGGCAATTTTCATAACTGCAGTCTTCAGGCTTACATTGCCAATAAATCGTTTCTCTAGCTTTCTCATCGATTTCAGTGCTTGATGAGGCAATAGCCCATTTCATTCCATTATTTCATATATATTTTTTAAGACAGGGGCGAGGGAAAAATAACATACGGAATATGGACTATGCTGAAACAATAACATTAACTCCAATCTCTGGTCCCCCCTCGCCAATCTTTCACGAAAAACACCCGTCTAGCTGAATCCACTGTGAAAAATTTCCCCCACGCTTTATCTGTGCCTAAATCAAAACGTGGATTCCATGAACAAAGCTTCTTTCTTAGAACTACACGCCTGTGGAACTCTGTTCCGTCTGCCTGCTTCCCACCTGACTACAACTTGGATTTGTTCAAGTCCAACGTTAACAAATTCCTAACGAACCTCCCTCTTAAGTAAATATTTCATCAAATCTCCACACAAACGTAATGTACTTGCAATAACCCTTATCCCTGAGTGGCTTCCGGGCTTTGATAAGTGGTGACCACTGTGTAAAAAAAAATTCTTTACTGCCAATTAAGTGAGAAGTGTTAACTCGAATATGAGGATGTGCTCACCAAAGAAGAGACTCGATTTCTCCTAAGAGAAGAAAAATGAATTCACTATTAGTAGATG
>NC_136505.1:59529858-59537358 GCF_053919585.1 Euprymna scolopes
ACTAGCTTAAGAAGAAGTTAAAAAAATTAATTAAATAATTTCGTAAATAATAAATCAAACGTAATAAAAGAAGAAACAAAATAAGAATGCAGAATTAACATAATGGATATTAGATACATAAATTGGAAAGAAATTAAAAAACCAAAAAAATACGAAAATAAGGCTAACAAAAAGAAAATATAGATATATAAAAATCCCATGGAAAAATTTTTAAAGATGGCAACCTCGATAAAAAAATTCCATCCCCATGTGAGTTTTTTAAAAACAAATCTTGACTGTAATTAATTTGATTTTAATTGTCTCTGAAGAGAACGGTAAAGAATGAAGATTCGGTATGCTATAATTAAAACAACCGTTTGTCTTTTTACCCTTCGAAACAGCTGTCAGACTAAGGAGGAAAAAAATATATAATAACATGTCTTAAAAAATAATAAAAACAAAAATTGTGTACTAATAAATAAAAGGTGTTGTTTTTCTGATTATATAAATTATATTGCTCTGAATTCTCATCGAGCTAAACCGAAGTTAATATTGGTACAATTATCAATAAAATACCATTTAAAAGGTATTAAAATTGATTGTTTAAAAAAATACATATATATATATATATATATATATATATATATATATATATATATATACATATACTTTAGAATAAAATTATTCAACAATCACCTGGTATGGACACCTGTGATTATAAGATTTTCAAGATATTACTGGCAGAAATAATTCTATAAGTATTATCCCACCTTAATAAAAATTGCTCGATATACAAGATAGAGCAAATGAATCAAATTTTTAGTTATTCAATGAATTTAAAAAATTATGACGTGAAATATTTGAGTTTCAGATCAAAAGATTTTTATTATTCTATGTAAGACAAAAATACATTTGAAATATTATAACTCCTTATACTATAGGATTTCGATCGGAGGATAAAATATTAGAACATATTTCAAGTGGTTTACACCTTATTTATTTATTTAGCAAATAAGGTGTAAACTATTGTAATTATTTGTTAATATTTTCTCCTTTGAATAGATTGTAGACATCGAAATTCTATAGGATAAGGAGTTAAAATATTTCTAATGTATTCTTTGTCTTACATAGATTAATAAAAATCTTTTGATCTGAAACTCAAATATTTCACATGATAAATTTTAAAATTCATTCAATGACTAAAATTTGATTTATTTGCTCTATCTTGTATATCGAGACATTCTTATTTAGGTGAGATAATACTTTATAGAATATTACTGCCAGTAATATTTTGTAAATCTTATAATCACAGGTTTCCATACCAGCTGATTGTTGGATAATTTTATTCTAAAGTATATATATATATATATATATATATGTATATATATATATATTTATATATATGAATATGTATATATATATATATAAATATGTATATATATATATATATATATATATATATATATATATGACTTTATATCGGCTGTATAAGACCACTCACAATTTTATAGATTTTTTTTTTTAAATTTAAGGATTGTCTTATACGCCGAAATATACTCTAATTCATTAAAATAAATTTTATATAGTTGCTATATATTCTTAGAGTTTAGAATGATTCAAGTAGATCACCTCGTTTTCTGAATTCTTGAAGTGTTGCGAAACCAATTTCTCCTTTCATAAATTATCTAGCTCCTCAATCATCCAAAATTTCATGCAAGAACAATTGTCGTCGTATAAAATTCGTTTCGTAATGACCTTCGAATTAATCAAGAGAAATGATTATTTTTTAGAACAAAATAAGAAACTGCTTTCTCATAAGGCGAATTCATAATAAAATGATAAATCATGCTATGTATGAGTTGACGGATTTGATAATTTTTCACATGGAAAATTACGTTGCACGAATAGAAATAAATATTTTATGGAGAAAAAACAGTCTTTGGTGGAATGAAAATTACATGATTGCATTTTTGTGCCTCTTTAAAACATACTATTTTTTATTTCTATGTAACGGATAGCACCCTGCACACACCTACCGCGTATTGCAGCAAAATCTAACATTTCACGAAAAGCAAACGAAATACCAAAAGGTACAAAGAAATGTATCGAAACCCTGGATACACGCGATCGCTTCCGGACGCTCCTGCGTTTTCCAGCATGACTTTTCTCCTGCAAACAAAGCTAAAACAACCCGAGCGTGGCTGCTAATGGTTTCCGGACTTGTGCCTGTACCTCTCATCCAACTGAAATTATTTTGACTATTTATTTTGTGGCGTGACAAAGCAAACACCAACAAACACACCTACAACACGGTCGGCTATCTGAAAACTGCCACCGTGGAGGCAATCGCCGCTATAGACAAGAAAATAATCACTCAAGCGCATAGCTCATTTCGTGCTTATCTTAAGATTGCCGTCCACTAAAGATGGTTATGTTGAAAAATAGTGTATTGGATTAGCCCCCAAAAGTTGTTCATTTTCTGTATTTTCGGTCTAACCAAGATCATTACAAATTCATATTCTTTAACTTCCATATTTGGTGTTGCGTGTATGTTGACGCTAGTATGTAATACGTAGGGATGTAACAACAGCATATTCTTTTCATTCTTTTGACTCTCGAGTACATATCTGACACAGTTCGACACAGTTAATAAACCGAGAACCACATCACTCTATATAAAATCATATAAGATATTAACAGATATATACTCGAGAGTCAAAACAACGAAAAAAATATTCTATTGTCACAGCCCTAGTAATAAGCTTCCAAACAGAGAAGTTCTTAATGTATTTATTGCTGATTATTATCCTCATCTTTTTTAGTTGTTGTTTCACGACGTTTCGGCCAACTATTCCTCTGGCCTTCCTCAGGTGGTAACCGCGATGGGATAAAAACTCCGAATCTCCTAACTGCATTCTCAGCAATTACTGCCATCCATAGTTGTTGTCGTCTCACCACGTTTTTGCAGTAATTGCTGAGAATGCAGTTAGGAGATTCGGAGTTTCTATCCCGTCGCGGTTACCACCTGACGAAGGCCAGGGGAATAGTTGGCCGAAACGTCGTGAAACAACAACTAAGAAAGATGAGGATAATAGTCCGTAATAAATAAATTAATAAATAATACTAATCTCAATAATGAATTCCAATTAAAATAATATATAATAAAGTTCCTATATTTTTTCTTGTATTTCAGGTCTTGAAATAGAAGATCAAACAGAACACTACTGGCATCTGATACTTTTTTATTAAAGAAAAGGAAAAAGAAAGCTACACATAAATATGCCATGTGTATGAACAGAATACTGCTTCCGAATAAGTGTGCTAGAAATGTTTTTTATCGATTTCAAAAAATGAATTTTGTCAGTGAGAAATTCTCCTGACTCTAGCCGACAAAAGATGATCGACACTGATCAACTGAAAATCGTAGTGGAACAAAATTGCTATTTGACGACTAAAAAAATCGCAAGTATTCTCAAAAATAACCAAATCAAACGTGGAAAATTAATTGCATGAACCCAGTTATGTTTCTAAACGTGATATTTGAGTTCTCCATAAACTGACAGAAGCCAATCCCGTGCAAACGTACCTACTTGTGATTCGGTGCTGAAACGAAAAATCAATTAGCCATTTTTTAACAGAATGGTTACAGCGATGTAACACGCAAAAGATCACGAAAAAAGGCACGTGGTCTACCATATAGAATACTTAGAGACTCCCCTACCCCGAAAGTGACGAAATTAGAACGGTGTTATTTCAACTTCTTTGTAGCCGACCCAACAGGATATAATTGTTGGTTAATAAAATGCCAGAACCTTACGTTTCTGATTTTTTGAGATGAGGATTGGTTATTCGTATTATTTAGAATCTTCGCGTTACTGTTATCATTTTGAGTCTCATTTTCATAATTTTTCGGTCGATGAAACCTCCGATCTTCTACAGGTATATCTTGTGTAACTCGGGAATTTGGCCGGGAACCCTTTATTTTCTTCACGGGGGTAGCATGCTCTCATACCGGCAGCCATGACTGAATAGAGATCCTAAGTAATTTGCAATTGTAATTTTCGATCGTCCGCAGTGAGAATTGAACCTTCAACCTTCAGAAGTATATCACTTTTACAATTAATTGTATCAATTGTACAAGTTATAAAAGTTTAAAACTGTTGTCCGAAGATTCCAAATAATACAAACATTAGAACTCTGTATTTACAGCTTTTGTTTTATTGCCAATTTCGTTTCCTTTTTTCGTCAATTGTCGCGCTTTACTGCAATGCCCTGTATATATACTTAAGTATGAATATATCTTTTTTTTTTATATAATTGTATGTACAGAATTTATTCGTAAACTAATTAACTTAAATTGAAAATTATGGATTTTGCAATGCAGCTATTATTCATAAAAATGTCATATTGTGTTACGGACTGTTAGCAAGAGAACACATAGTCTTCCTGTTACTATTAAATACAAATTTAGAACCGGAAACTCGTAATATGTAGTGGCATGGTTGTTTGCCGAGCTATTCCCGCTAAATTCGAATGTAGATCTGTCACGAGATGTGTGCACGTAATGGTTGTTTAGTGACGGATTCGTTTAAAGGGTTAATATTCACAAGCAGACATCATATTTTATTAGGTGAAGAGTTTTCATTCCGAGTTAATTTTTTTCTCTTAAACATACATTTCTCATAGGAAATGATGTCAGTCTAAAGAAAAGACTGGAGAGCAGATAAAATGCACTCAGATTACTGTTTCTCTTTTTTCCTCTTTGTTATTATATTGCGTCGACGTATCTCAAGGAGAAGCTTTGTCCATCGGTAAATTGATCTGTCACACCTAAGTTTGTAATATCATTTTTATCGCTAAACACAGATTGAATCGAAAGACTTTTAGTTCATATACGTTTGTGGCGTGACTTTTGGCTTTAATAGAGGCTAGTTTGGATTGACGATATCGTTTTTGAGTTTTACCAACAGCCACATCGGCATTTGGATTTCGACACTGGGTTTAAAAGTTATACTTTAATGAAGAAAGAAAATGAAGAACACACACACACACACACACACACACACACACACACACACACGCACGCACACGCACGCACACACACATATATATATATATACAGGGTGATCCCCCAAAAACAGAGGACATTCAATTGTTTTTCTGAGCATTTTACAGTCAACGGGGAAAAAAAGGCCAAAGACCCTAATGTTTTCATATGATGTTTTGAATATATTAAACTAGTTATGACTAAAGTTTCATTTCATTCGGACAAAACACTAAGACACGGGGCTTTAATTAGAGTTGGGGCTCGTTTTACTGGGTCACCCTGTATATATATATATATATATATATATATATATATATATATATATATATATATATATATATATATGGAGGAGTATAAGAAGGCTATAACAATGCAGGGAACTTATATTCGTGTGATGTATTAACAAAAATGTTTGTTTTTGTTATTGTTGGAGACGCCCCTCTAGAGGATTAGACTATCTCATGACGTCACTTCCTCTAGTGACGTCAGTTCCGGTATCGAGTACTGGTGCCCGGGAGTTTGAAATTGGCATGCGACCAAGCTGGACGTGTGCAAACGTCCTACCATTGAGCAATAGTATTATTCAACTCATTTGCCTGTAATATATGTGAATACATATTTCGTTCCTACAAATCCTGTGTTCCTTTCGTTTATTACTATTTAACGCAATAACAGATATTTTTATATTCGTATATCCATTTATTTTCCAAGATAATCACATTATTTTTCAAGATAATTTCAAAAAATAAAACCATTGAAAAAATCTACGTTTTTCATAAAGGACATTCTTTCGTCCCTTTACTTTTTAAAAAGAGATATATTCTCGAAATATTAGGACCTGCATCATCCTGGTTATATCAAACAGTAAGTTAATGCTTGCTGATTTGTATAAATTTTTCTTAGGCATTGTTCCAATTGGTAGCCCTTTACGTCCAGGTCGCAATATACCTTGTTTGGAGTGATGGTGAGTTAATATCAAATAATAATAAAAAAAAAAGAAATCAGAAATAGTGTAAGAAATTAAAGCCATTTAGTTTTTAGTGTCCGTAGGATTTCCTCAGGATTAATTCGCCACACGCTAGCATATTACTATTAGACATCCTTTTCCATCACTTTGCTACGAATCTTTTCCATCACTTTGATACGAATATATTGTTATTTTTATGGCAATAATGCTTTGAGTGGTGTGATCTTCCATCTATGCATCACTCTGTATAACATTCACAACAAATAGTCATCTAGCTGCAACCATTGTCAAAAATTTATCTCACGCTTTAAAAAGCTAAACGAAAATTCAAGGTTTCTTTCCTAGAACTGCTCGCTTGTTGAACACAATACAACGGGACTGCTTTCCAGCTGACGTTCCAGTTCTATCGCCATTCTATCGTTATTTTCATAGCGAGTGCTCGCTTGAGCTTCAGTCAATGGTCTCGCCTGTAAGACATACACAACAAGAAGTCGTCTAGCTACAGTCATTGCACACAATTTACCCTATTTGCTTATCTGTGAATAAAATTAAACTAAAATTCCACGAAAAATATTCTTTCCTTGAGTTGCTAACTAATTATAAGATGATCTGCGCATCGTTTTCAAGTCCAATGTAGACAAGTTCTTGTTGAACCATCCTCTTAAATAAACAAATTCTACCCAATTTTCACCATTACCAATCATTGCGCTGTTTTATGATGGGCCACCTGACACTGGTTCTTATCCTCAAATGTCCTTTGGGTCTTAAAAATTGATGATTCCCGGTAAACATATCACAATCACGTTTAAAATAGGAATTTTTTCGTATTATTTGGATTCATTGAACGACTGTTCTTATCTTGAGTGTCATTTTCACAACGTTTCGGCCGATGTAACTTCCGGTGTCTCGTATGGAACACGGGAATGTTCCTGTCGAACTTGGAAATTTAGACGGAATTTCGAACAAAACCCTTTATTTACTTCACGAGGGTAGCATGCTCTTGTTCCCTCAGCCATGACTGGATAAAGGTCCCAAGTAATTCGCAACTGTACTTTCCTTAGAACCTCTATCCAGTCATGGCTTACGGAACGAGAGCATGCTACTCCCGTGAAGTAAATAAAAGGTTCTGTTCGAAATTCTGTCCAAATTCCCGAGTTCGACAGAAACATTCCCAAATTCGACAAGATACACTAAAAAGGTTGAATGTTACATCGACCGAAACGCTGTGAAAATGACACTCAAGATGAGAACAGTAGTCCAATGAATCCAAATAATACGAATAACTAATCCTCATATCAAAAATTCAGAAATCTAAAGAATTCGTTGTCCTGTCACGCTTAGGTTTGAAATAACACGTTTTTGTTTGTCACGTGTACGCTTTAAATAACCTTTTCGTTGGTCTGTCACGTGTAAGTTTGAAATAGAACTTACTTGGCCTGCCACGTGTACGTTTTAAATAATATTTTTATTCGCGTGTCACGCTTAAATTTGAAGCAGCATTTTCCTT
>NC_136505.1:59542358-59887358 GCF_053919585.1 Euprymna scolopes
AAGAGGTTGGAGAAGCGCGACTTTCGTAAACCTCCGGCGTTTTCAGTATTATAAAATCAATGTCCGTTTCATTTATCATTTCTTGAATATTCCCTTCAATCAGTTCCGTTCGAATCCAATTTTATTACAGCACAAAACCAAAGCCTAGCGACGTGATTTTATTCTTTGATAGGCAATGGGGGAGGTTTATCAATATTTAGTGATTTGCTTTTTTGAAATCTATAGTTTTTAAAACAAATATTAAACTTAATTATTGATATCAATTTATTTCTCTTGCTGTCTATTTTTTTCTCTCTCTCACACACACACACACACACACACACACACACACACACACACACACACACACATATATATATATACATCTATATATATATATCTATATCTATCTATCTATCTATCTATATATATATATATGAAAAAAAACGATATTCAAATTTTCAAAATATTATTTATGTTACCGTTTATTTCTTTCATTCTTTCAACATGTGTAAATGGGTAATTCTTTATAGTACCTGTTTCGTAGTACAGAAACAATCATATAATTATTATGTATCGGAATATAGACTTTTTTTTTACATTTATTTGTATATGTTCTGTTGTTATACTTAATATAAACCGAGCTTCATAAAAATAAGGATTGGTATAAATAAAGAGTGAAATAAAATTGAAAAATAATTTTTCCTATATATCTTCTATCTATCTACTCTATTACTATACAAAAGAAACTTTGTCCAGGTGTGTGTGTGTGTGAATTCATTCCCTATGGTCTCCTAAACGGCTGGGACTATTATTTTAAAATTTTACAGAAAAGTACTTTATGTGCTTGACAGTGTTCTTAGATAGGTTTTGTATCGGAATGTATTCGATAAGTATCGATAATCGAAAAAATAACGATAAAAGGAGAAACGGCATATTTTGATTGAAGTTAACCCTTTATTTATGTGCATTTGAGAATTTTTATTACAAAACAAACAGAAAGGTCTGGCATATAAAATCAACAGTTGTTTCTTTGTTATGACACTTGACTTTTGCATGTTAAACTTCAATTGAAGCTATTAAATATAAAAATAATTTTATAAAATCAACAGTAGATTCTCTACAGTGCAATGAAGACTACAATGTATTGTGAACTAAGTCACTGCTGGAAAGCATGTGAAACTTCCTCCCGTTGTACCGAGATGGGGCCTCAACTTGAATAGGCAATTAATTAATATATTGGAAAATAGGCGATTTCTCCAATTTCGATAATCAAAAAAATATGAAAGGGTGGAACATTCGATGATGCTCATTCAATCAGGGCAACGTCTGGTTTCCGTATATACACACACACACACACACACACACACACACACACACACACACACACACACATATATATATATATATATATATATATATATATATATATATCGGGGCGTTAAAGGAGGAAAATAAATTCAGTTCTTCAAGAGGAGACTTATCGGGATTATATAAAGCTAAACAGATTTTTTGAGCTTGTATAGGCATCAATAATAAGAGAAAATGAAGAAATATAAACTACATATATATATATATATATATATATATATATATATATATATATATATATATATATATTAACCCTTATCCTAAAGTAGTCTCTGGGCTTTGATAAGTGGCAATGCCTATGTAAAAAAAATATATAAATATATAAATATATATATATATATATATATATATTCATTTGTGTAATAGGGCATACATCAATTGGGGTATTTGGGTAAAAAGGAACTCTTTATGCCGTGATGTTTCGAAGCCTAATGCTTCTCATCAGAAGTGTAGAAAAGATGCTGAACAACATTATGGAGATGCAACGTCTTGCGATAACTTCATTATGAGCTAAATAAATTATTTATCTCTGTGATAAAGGAGGAGTGTAGCTTGTAATATGTAATGTGAGTGTGTGCATAGCCTGTCTGTCATAGTCGGTTTGATGTATGCGGACAGTATTTAAGCTATCAGGGAGAATATGGGGTAAGTTGAAGAAGGTTTGTGTAGATTGTTGTAGCTATGTGGATGTTTTACAGCTACAACGCATCTACACATATGGTTAAAAAAGAAACCTCCTCTAACTTACTCTATATTCTCCCCAAGAGGTTAAACACACATACTGTCCGCATACATACAACCCACTATGTTAGACATACTATACACCTACTTACAATATATATATATTGCTAACTACACCCTTCTTTAACACAAAGATCAATATAGTTCCCCCAAACAACCTCAATAATTTATTTCGCCACTAATGAAATTATGGCTGGACGTCGCATTCCTATTACGCTGCTTAGTATTTTCTCTACTCTTCTGATGAGAAGCTTTAGGTTCCGAAATACCATGGTATAAAGAATCCCCTTTTTACCCAAATAGCCCAATTGATGTATACCCCTATTAAACAAATGAATAAATCTATATATATTACTATATACATTTTACACCTTCATTTTCTCTTTACTGATTCCTATATATATATATATATATATATATATATATATATATATATATATATATAGTAAGTTATGAAAATATATATGGCAATCAAGCAACACAGAATATTCCGCGTTTCATTCTTGTGATAAATCGTCAGGCTTTAAAGTATACAATTATATATATATTATTTTTCTAATTATATTATACACACACACACACACACACACACACACACACACACACACACACACACACACACACACACACATATATATATATATATACAATTGTATACTTTGATTTTACAAACATTAGAAGCTACTTCAAGTATTAGTGCATAATTAAACACAGTAAATCAACTAGTATTTAAAACCAGCTTAGTTAATTCCATAGTTAGCGACGATATATATGAAGTAAATCTCGATTTCTCGATAGCGTTTTCGTGCGATAAATGGCATGTGAGTCTGCGCAAGGATATAGTTTTTAGTAGAATTAATGTTCTTAAAAGAGAACTGAGAACAAAGGCAAAATGCATACACGGTGAACATTAAATCAAGCTACGACTTTACATTTTACATACAGATTGGCATTTGACAAATTATTGACGATATTGATATTTTTCCAAGAGGAAGGGGGCGTGTACTGACCAATGAGCGGAACAAAGTTGGAAGTAGCAGGCATATTTTCAGCAATCAGCAACATGAATACAGAAAAGGCGAGCAGCACTGTGAGCCCGAGGGTGACTTTTTCTCCGCTGTCCGGTCTCATCCAGAAACCCATTAGTGTGAGTATAGAAAGCATGACGCAAGGGATGATGACGTTGTACGTGTAGTAAAGCGTTCGACGTCGCATGTGGATATAAAACGTCACATCCGGAAAAGGTTCTTCACAGCACGCGTAGAAGACGACGTTTCTTTTAACCTGCGGAAGGAAAATAAATGAATAATTGATTAAACTAAATAAAATAACTAAAAAAAAAAAAAAAGAAACAAACAAACAAAAAAAAAAAACGAAAAAAAAACCCAACGAAACAAAACCAAACCAAACCGATCTTTATATTATTTTCTTTTTGGAGTACTGTCCCTATTAACCGTAATCTTTTTGTTTGTACATTTCAAGTATTTAGTAATTTAGTAAAATAAAAAAAAGAATATTAACAGAAACATACACGACTTTTTTTTTACAGTGAGTTCACCACTTATCAAGGCCCACAGGCCACTCGGTGATAAGGGTTATTGTGTACAGTAATCAATGGGATAGTGTAGTAATAGTATTGGAGAATTGATAAAGTGTCATTACTTAAGGGGGTGATTCATCAGGAATTTGTTTGTGTTGGACTTGAATACATCCAGGTTGAAGTCGGGAGGGAAACAGGCAAGCGGAACAGAGTTCCACAGGCGAGCAGTTCTAAGAAAGAAGCTTTGTTCATGGAATCTACGTTTTGATTTAGGCACAGATAAGGAGTGGGGGAAATTGTTGACGGTGGTTTCAGCTAGTCGGATGTTTTTTTAAAAAGATTGGCGAGGGGGGACCAGAGAATAGAGCTCAGACGAGCACTTGCCATGAAATTAACGATAGAACAAACGTCTCTTCTGTGGGAAAGAGGTTGCAGGGAAGAGAAAAGGGCATCCCCCACCAAGCCACTAGATCTATTTTGTACTCTGTCAAGGCAGTATAGGCTGGTTTTAGCAGCTCCTGCCCAGATGTGGCAGCAGTACTCCATCCTTGGACGTACTTGGCTTTTATATAGATAAGAATTGCATCATTAGTGAGATATCTTCTGGAGCGTTAGAAGGATCCCACCATTTTCCCAGCGACCTTGGCCACAGACTTGATGTATGTGTTCCATTTCAGATCAGGAGTAAAGGTCAACCCCAGAAGCTTATCAAAACATGTGGCCTCCTCTAGACGAGAGCCATCCATTTCAATTGATGCCAGATGGGGATCAGAGCGTTTATGATGTAGAGATAGGAGCTTGGTCTTAGATGCATTCTACATCTCTATAACAAATGCCTTAATGAATCATGCTTTCCGGGCTGTTGGAAAACTGTTTCTGTGGTACCAATATTCAAGAATTCTGACGAAAGAACTGACCCATCAAATTATCGCCCCATTAGCCTCCTCCCACTTTTCGCCAAAATATTTGAGACCATAATTTACCATGCTTTAGTCCGGCACCTTACAGATGCTAAACTCCTGACTGACAAGCAATATGGATTTAGACAAGCCCGTTCCACAGCTGACATACTCACTGTAATCTCTGAACGTATATACCATTCACTGGATAAAGCGGGGGAGGGCAGAGCGGTAGCTCTAGATATATCTAAGGCTTTTGACAGGGTATGGCACAAGGGTCTCCTCAGGAAAATCAAATCATACGGTATCACTGGTAGAATGCTTAGCATAATTAAATCCAGGTTGTCCTCGACGGTCGAACATCTAAACAGTGTGATATAAATGCAGGAGTGCCTCAGGGGTCTATTCTTGGACCTCTATTGTTCCTGATATTTATTAATGACCTCCCTGACAAAACTGCCTCTGAGATGGGTATATCTGCTAATGACACTACACTCTATAACAGGCATGACAGGAAAACAAATGAACACATATCTAAAGAAATGGCAAAAACACTAGAGGATGACCTCCAATCTGTAGTGGAATGGGGACATAAATGGATGGTCACATTCAATGCTGCCAAGACTAAACTTGTTTCCTTCAATAACTACAAGAAACCTTCTCTGCCACCAATAGCAATGGCCAGTGACTCCCTGTCTGAGAGTACATCTTTCAAAATGCTTGGCCTAACGTTCACAGGAAACATGAGCTGGAGCAATTATATTGAAAACATTGCCAGGGCCTCTGCGAAAAAGGTAGGCTCTCTCTACCGTGCTAGAAAACTACTGACACCTGAAAGTATCCTGTATCACTATAAGGCCACCATTCGCCCATGTATGGAGCATTGTTGTCACATCTGGGCTGGTGCGTCTGCTACTAGTCTCTCGCTCCTAGACAAGGTTAAAAAAAGAGTCGCCAATCTGATAGGCCCTGAACTGGCATCTAAGCTTCAGCCTCTGTCCCATCGACGAAACGTTGCATCCCTCTGCTTGTTCTACAAGTATTTTAATGGTGAATGCTCTGACGAACTGCAGACACTTGTGCCCCCACTTGATGGCACGTGAGTTGTGGTCACGTTGGCCGGACATGCATGGATTTCTCAATATAGGAAGTGAGAGTTAGTTAGAAGAAAGTCAGAAGGGAGGTAGAGAGTCAAAGAGTCAGACGAGAGTCCGACCAGTTTGAATCTTGGCCCGTCTGGAAGCGAGAGGGTTTTAAACAGAAAAAGAAAATGTAAGAAGAAACTTTGAATTCCTGGATGCAAGCCATTGACCGGTCATGTTTGATGTTTAGAAAGTATATGTGTTATTCTATTTATGTCAAAGCATAAATGCCAACCTATCGGTCTATCTATCTAGATAGCAAACACTTTCTCAAAATGTATTTATATGCAATCTCTCTCATTTATAAACTCTCACTCTCTCTCTTTATATACACCTGTTAATGTCTCCATATCTCACAACATGATCACACACACGAACCTCAAAGATCTCTTACTTCCATGAACACTCTTAAGACTCTTATCCTTACTAACAAGAACACTTAATAATAATAACAACACTATATAACATTGGGTGTGCCCCAGAGGCACTTTTAGGGCTAATAAAAACACTCCATTACCATATTTGTCCAAAATTTTCTGTGTATGTCTATTTATCCGTTTTGCATGGTGCTGAACTCAAATTTAAATATGTTAAGGCTTTGGGGACTTTTGGGGATAAATGAGGATTTAGTCATTTCTTTTTTTGCATGGTGCAGAACTCAAATTTACATATGTTAAGGCCTAAAACTGCACCATTTGTTCATTTTCACCAGGATGTGACGTCCCCTGGGGACTTTTGGGGCTAAATGGCGGGAGGGGGCAAATGATGAACTTTACTGTGCACTCACGGAGGACCATGCGTGCTTCACCTGTTTTGCTTTAGTTTTCACATTTGACCAGCGAGGTTTATAAGAAGTGGGGAGAACATTTCTGTTTTCTGTATCGGAATCAATCCACATAACATTTATCGTTGGCTAGATTTTGACCATGAAGTGATTTTTTAAAAACGTTCCATCATCAAGTGACTCACTTGTCTGTGGCGATTTCTATGAAAATAATAATAATTATAAAAAAGAAAAACAAAAGAAAAAAAGATCCCACCTGCGTGGTTTAAAATTGCGAAAGAAAAGATGAAATTATATGATATGCGATGGGAAAAAGACCGGAATACAACCTGATGGAACCCGGTTGATTCTTCAATATCAAGCGCTTATCCATATATATAAAAGGCAAAATGTATGTGTGTTTTGTATGTCTCGCAAAAACTTTCGACACAGGCGACGGATCCTGACGAAACCTGTATGGTTTTAAAGATCGACCCTTCGGACGACAAATATCGAAAAATTGGCCAAACGCATTAATTCCTTCACCCTCAACTGTGCAGTTTTCTGCAGGGGGGGGTGATTTTTTTTTCTTTTGGAGTTGCCATTTTTGTAAGTCATCGTTTCGGTTGGATTGACTTCACTTAATTTCAACGTTCTGAACTTCTCGTCGCGTCATGGAGCATCTATAAGAAGTCAGATTTTCTTTAACTTTCTTTTCTGCCTTCGCGTCATGGGTTCGAGCCTACCTGCTTACTACCACTTTTTTTAACACCACTTTCCACCCGGGTTCCTTACTATACAACCCACACACACCCGGGCAACGCCAGTTACCCCCCTGCTACTACCATTTTTTAAAATCTCTCTCCACCCGGTCTGCCTACTGTTGTTTTGATCCCCCCGCTACTACTACTTTTTTTAACACCACACAGACTTCCTGCTGTTATTTACCCCCCCCCACCTCTCACACCCGGGCAACACCGGGTACTCTTGCTAGTATGATATAAAAATAAATATAACAATGTCACTTATTTCTCTGAGTGAATCTGAACACTTTCTAAGCAACTCCATGCATAGATATATTGACATAAATAGAGTTTATTTCTCTACTTGTCACAAGAATGTTTAAATTGGCCTCATATGTTAAAGTGTTTAAAATTGAGTTAAAAGTGACTCGTATTCCACGGTTAGAATTATACGACTTGTTTGAACCGTCATCTGGAAACTGAAAATTTCGTTAGAATGAACGTAAAAGTATTTGGCTAATAATTAAATATTTATTTTTTAATTATATATGTTTTGTTATCTATATAAGTTTTTTTTATCTACATAAGTTTTGTTATCTATATAAGTTTTGTTATCTATATAAGTTTTGTTATCTATATAAGTTTTGTTATCTATATAAGTTTTTGTCCTTATGCTACTTACCAACACGGCTGAACCTAGCGAGATTCAAAACTGTTTCTCCTTACTCCAGGGTCTTGGTTTCGAATCTGTTAAGATCCAGCCACGCTGATAAGATGGATAAAGACGAAACACGTCTTCGTGGGTAACTATATATATATATATATATATATATATATATATATATATATATATATATGTGTGTGTGTGTGTGTGTGTGTGTGTATGTGTGTGGGTTGTTGTTTCTTATGTGGGATATCGCATTGCTGAAGGAAAATCATTTACATGATTTATACTTGCGTAATATTTGCGGAAAAACTTAATTTCAACGTTCCGAACTATGGGCATTAGTCATACAATCCTTGGGTACTGTGGTACTGTGTTAGTAAACACAAACCGCTTTATATATATATATTTATGTATACGTATATATATTTATTTAAAAAAGATTGCCTACCAAACTCCTCTGTTAGTTTTTGGTCTATGGACCCATATTATACACAATGTTATAAGGGACATCGTTTATGAATAGCAGGATTAATAGGGGTACGAGGATCGACCCCAGACGCACTTCGGCATTAATGTTATGCTGTTTAGATGTACGTCCACCAAGAAAAACCTGGATAGTTTTCTTGTCTAAGAAAGATCTAATTTTATTTAGTATTCGTCCTGTTATACAGTATAATTTAACTTTCATTAGCAGCCCTTTATGCCAGAGGCTATTTTTCAGTCATTTGAGAAACAAGATTTAGTAAGATATTTGTTGTAGAATTTGGAAATTACGAGGTCTATCTCAGCTGAGCATTTCTTAGTATAACCTGGATTATATCAGGGCTACACGCCTTGGAAGTGTCTAAGTTTTTATGATATCGCGATTATGAGAAGGGGTGATTTTCAGATCATCAAGTGTGGCTACAGTCCGAATAGGGAAATTTGGAAGGAAGTTGTTGGTTGAGTCTAAGATAGAGCTGGAGGCGAATCGCCGAGCAAGCTGTTCGGCCGTGCATGCGACCTCCTGGTTCTTGAATAGTGGAAGCATTACCGATTGCCATTAAGTCACTACATTGTTATAAAATTTCCTGAAATCATGAGTTCCTCTCTTGCGATTGAATGCGTTTCCTGGTTATTTCAGCATACCTTCTTTTGGTTGTGGCTATTTCACTCTTACAGTGATTTTTAGCATCAATATATTCTTTGCCTTTTTGTACTTGATTTATGACGTATGAACCGGCGGAATGCATGCTGATTTTCGGCAATGACAGCTGTGCAATTTGAAGTGAACCATTGAGGGAGTGGGGTTTGCTATATTACTTCCATGTAGGAATATGTGGTTCAATGCCCGCATCGCACCATTCAATTGTCCCATTAGCACAATATTCAACAGGAAGAGAAAAGAGGGGTATCCCTGACGTGTTCTCTGATGATTTCCCAGTCAGCCTTTTATAGTACGTGGCCGTTTTGAGCAACAGCTCTTCATTTTGGGGTTGGGATTTAAGAGTGATGTTTAATGATACCACTAGATGGTCCGCGTTTCTAAGTTAACTATGGGCATTAGTCATACAACCATTGGGTACTGTGGTAAAGAATAGGTCTAGAACTGAAGCTTACTGGGTTCCACAATTCGAGAGGCTGGTTGAGAAAATGACTGTCGGTGTAAAGGAATGAGCGATCGAGAAACTATAAGTAATGCGTCCAGCTGCATTTGTGAAACGAAGCCAAATGTTATGATGAACATTAAAGTCACCAAACACATGGACTTGGGGATGAGTATCTATGATACTCATGCCATAGATTCTAAGGAGAGTCCTGCAGCTATAATATTTGAGACATGGTCGATTAGGGTACAATCCTGATATAAGGGAGAACGGTAGATAAAATATATTTTACTAATGCAAGTTAGTTAAAAGCACACAAAGGCCTGATCATCCGATTCAATACGTTGCTTTCTAGTAAAGGGAAATGTGCTACATGCATGTATCTATCCGAGTCCTTACGAGAGAGAGAGAGAGAGAGAGAGAGAGAGAGAGAGAGAGAGAGAGAGAGAGAGAGAGTCATATTGTCATGTTAGAGAGGATTGAGAAATGCAGATTTGTATAAATTAATGCTAAGATGTCCGGGGAGTTTCCTAAGACATAAGACTCTACAATTATCTAGATTACTTCTAAGCCCACGGATATTTTTTGAATGGGAGAAGGCACATTAGTTTTGTTTGGGTGGTTGCCTGGTTTGATTGTGGTTTTCGTTTGGGGTGTTATTTCATTTCATTTTTGTTTAATTTAGACAGTATTGAGTAAAGTAAACCAAGTATACATACGCAAGCAGTCAATGAACTGAGTCTTGTCTAGAAGGTTGTGGCCTCGCGAAAACCCACCGGTGGTAGCAGCAGAGCCATTTTCCATGTGCGACATGGCACTACAACTATCCCGATATTATACAACTGATGATAGACCAACTGCCCTAAAAGCTACCAAACAGTTAGGGCTAATGTACTGTCATTAGGAAACAGCAGTCAGACACACTATCAAACATGTACCTATAACCTCTCGGGCAACATCGACCAAAACTAGCCGAGTGAACACAAGTGCTATTCAAGCACGCTCAATTTGCTTAGTTTGTGAGAGAAAGAAAGTGGGACGGCGTTCATTGTCTTAGAAAACAATACCAAATATAGTGTAGCCCTGTTGAGACCCTGATATTATACCTCTATGCCTGTGTGAAAACATGACAATAGGCAGAGCCTATCTACTTCGTAAGCTATTTAAGTCTACAAACCGGAGAATTTGTTCGAGTCACCAGCTCTAGGAAGGTTGTCGACAAGGACTAAGGAGGCCACCCTCCCCACTTCTTCTCTTAGATGGATGACCTGAAAAGATCTATGGGTCCATGATACCGAGAAGGGTAACCATGCACCTAACTTTTCACCAGGTACTTCTGCGCCTCGGTACGGATGAAGATAATAAGTATCTTACTTAAATACTTAAATAAAGTATCGGTTTCTTCTGAATAAATAATCCTAGAATTCAAGATAGTTTCCCCTCTAACAAGAAAGTAGAAATCGTGTATCCATTAAGTATGTTGAGAAAAGTCAATCTGTTTTTGTAATTAAGTTATTTTCAAATAAAATACGAATAAAAATACTTGTATAATATAAGGAAAATGCAAAGCAAAAACAATATAAAACTTGGTTGGGACTCTAACAGGTACTACCACTCCGGTTCAGAGTGGACCTGTGGACATTAAAGGGTGGCTCCACACTCCCCAAAGTCCGCAAGCTGGGGTCTCACAATCGGATATAGTTTAAGGTCATATCCAGGACCACGTATATCTATCTATCTATCTATCTATCTATCTATCTATCTATCTATCTATCTATCTATCTATCTATCTATCTATCTCTCTCTCTCTCTCTCTATATATATATATATATATATATATACAATTGTATATATGTGTATTTGTATCTGTGTTATGTGTTCGACATTTTCAAATATTTTTAAATTATAATTTATTGTGGTAACAAAATTAAACTAGCATTAAACGTAATGATTTTGCAAGATATTTTGTCCACGCCGTATAGATTTGTAAATTGAACATTGGATTAGCATATAGGAGTCTCGGGTACAAATCAATAAACAGTGTTCAATATCTAAAAGCGTATTGCTTATTTAATTTGACGGCTGTCAGACATTTAACAGAATTAGAAGTGAACTCATTGCAGTAATTAACTCCAATTCTCTACCCATTCTCCTGGGAAATGTTTGTTACTTTGATAAGAGTAATTGAATTTCCACAAAGGTTGTTGATAGTGCTCAACCAAAGAGAGCAAAAACTACTTTTTTTAATTATTCTTTATATATATACAGTTATATCAAGCTACGATGTGCAGACCGTTTCGATCACAATAGATCTCACCAGGCAAGAAAAATGCCAAATTCAAAAATTAAAAATGGTTCAAGACCATTTTCAATTATAGTAGAGATAATAATTGAAAATCGTTTTGAACCATTTTTGAATTTTTATTGCCCGATGAGATCTATTATGATCGAAACGGTCTGCACATCGTAGCAAGGTATGACTGTATGTAAATAAAGTATATATATATATATATATATATATATATATATATATATATATATATATATTATATATATAAATCTCAAACGTCTGTGTGTATGTATGTTTGTTTGTAACGCTAAAACTTTTGAAAGACGGAACCAGAGTTGACAAATTTGGTATCATATCGAAGCCCCATATCCCGGATTACAAATATCGAAATTTCACGTCAAACGGACCAGTAGAAAGGGGTGAACTTATCGTTTTTCTCCCAGGGGGGCCCCCAAAAAACCTGTCACTTTAACGTTATTCATTACGTGTCACGTGACGTGACGTCAGCTCAGTAAAATGTCGGCTGCGGCTGAGGTACGTTAAAACTGCCTTCGGAGGAGTAATTGATACTATAACACAGTTAAATATTAGTTTTCGACTCGAACCGTTATTACCAACGGAATTATCGCACTCCAAAAATCAAAATCCCAAAATTACACGAAAATTGACGCAGGGAAAATGTTTTTATTTTTGCTTGAAGTTTTTTGCCGGCGAAGATGACTTTGCTCTTTGTAAAACATGTAAACAAAGATTTAGCCATTTTGTTTATACATTCTAACTCTGTTACACTTGAAGGGGGAGGGGTGGGTATCAGTATCAGGCCGCTTATGTAAACGAAAATTAGGTCGCGTGCACAGATTTCCAAAGAACACTTTCTCTCTCTCTCTCTCTCGCCGTCTTTCTCTCTCTCTCGCCGTCTTTCTCTCTCTCTCTCTCTCGCCGTCTCTCTCTCTCTCTCACTCTCTTCTCTCTCTACCACTTTCCTAACTCTCTCTATCACCATATTTCTCTCTCTCTCACTCTCTTCTCTCTCTCTTTCTCTAGACCTCTTTCTCTTCTCTTTCTCTCTCTCACCATCTTTATCTACTCTCTCTCTCTCTCCCTCTTTCCCTTCTATCTATATTAGCACTTATCAAGGCCAATAGGCAACTCGAGATTGAGAGTTCAAACGTGCACAGTAGTGAAATTTGGGAAAGAGGATGGAACAACTTTCTCTTCTGCCTCTCTCTCACACTCTTTATCTTCTCTCTCTCTCGCTCTCTCTCTCTCTCAGCGTGTTTCTCTTCTCTCTATATTAGCACTTATCAAGGCCAATAGGCAAATCGAGGATAGACTCGACGATGAGAGTTCAAACGTGCACAGTATTACAATTTGGAAAAAAGGATGGAAGAACTTTCTCTTCTGCCTCTCTCTCACACTCTTTATCTTCTCTCTCTCTCTCACCCTGTTTCTCTTCTCTCTATATTAGCACTTATCAAGGCAAATAGGCAACTCGAGGATCAACTCGACTCACCATATTTCTCTCTCTCTCACTCTCTTCTCTCTCTCTCTCTCTCTCTAGACCTCTTTCTCTTCTCTTTCTCTCTCTCACCCTCTTTATCTACTCTCTCTCTCACCCTCTTTCCCTTCTATCTATATTAGCACTTATCAAGGCCAAAAAGCAACTCGAGGATGAGCGTTCAAACGTGCACAGTAGTGAAATTTGGGAAAGAGGATGGAACAACTTTCTCTTCTGCCTCTCTCTCACGAAAGAGGATGGAACAACTTTCTCTTCTGCCTCTCTCTCACACTCTTTATCTTCTCTCTCTCTCTACCCCTGTTTCTCTTCTCTCTATATTAGCACTTATCAAGGCCAATAGGCAACTCGAGGATCAACTCGACGATGAGAGTTCAAACGTGAACAGTAGTCAAATTTGGGAAAGAGGATGGAACAACTTTCACTTCTTCTTCTCTCTCACACTCTTTATCTTCTCTCTCTCTCTACCCCTGTTTCTCTTCTCTCTATATTAGCACTTATCAAGGCCAATAGGCAACTCGAGTATAAACTCGACGATGAGAGATCAAATGTGCACAGTATTCAAATTTGGGAAAGAGGATAGAACAACTTTCTCTTCTGCCTCTCTCTCACACTCTTTATCTTCTCTCTCTCTCTACCCCTGTTTCTCTTCTCTCTATATTAGCGCTTATAAAGGCCAATAGGCAACTCGAGGATAAACTCGACGATAAGAGATCAAATGTGCACAGTATTCAAATTTGGGAAAGAGGATAGAACAACTTTCTCTTCTGCCTCTCTCTCACACTCTTTATCTTCTCTCTCTCTCTACCCCTGTTTATCTTCTCTCTATATTAGCACTTATCAAGGCCAATAGGCAACTCGAGTATTAACTCGAGGATGAGAGTTCAAACGTGCACAGTAGTGAAATTTGGGAAAGAGGATAGAACAACATTCTCTTCTTCCTCTCTCTCTCACACTCTTTATCTTCTCTCTCTCTACCCCTGTTTCTCTTCTCTCTATATTAGCACTTATAAAGGCCAATAGGCAACTCCAGGATAAACTCGACGATGAGAGATCAAATGTGCACAGTAGTGAAATTTGGGAAAGAGGATAGAACAACTTTCTCTTCTGCCTCTCTCTCACACTCTTTATCTTCTCTCTCTCTACCCCTGTTTCTCTTCTCTCTATATTAGCACTTATCAAGGCCAATAGGCAACTCGAGGATCAACTCGACGATGAGAGTTCAAACGTGCACAGTAGTGAAATTTGGGAAAGAGGATAGAACAACTTTCTCTTTTGCCTCTCTCTCACACTCTTTATCTTCTCTCTCTCTCTCTACCCCTGTTTCTCTTCTCTCTATATTAGCACTTATCAAGGCCAATAGGCAACTCGAGGATAAACTCGACGATGAGAGATCAAATGTGCACAGTAGTGAAATTTGGGAAAGAGGATAGAACAACTTTCTCTTCAGCCTCTCTCTCACACTCTTTATCTTCTCTCTCTCTCTCTCACCCTGTTTCTCTTCTCTCCATATTAGTACTTATCAAGGCCAATAGGCAACTCGAGTATAAACTCGACGATGAGAGATCAAATGTGCACAGTATTCAAATTTGGGAAAGAGGATAGAACAACTTTCTCTTCTGCCTCTCTCTCACACTCTTTATCTTCTCTCTCTCTCACCCTGTTTCTCTTCTCTCTATATTAGCACTTATCAAGGCCAATAGGCAACTCGAGGATAAACTCGACGATGAGAGTTCAAACGTGCACAGTATTCAAATTTGGGAAAGAGGATGGAACAACTTTCTCTTCTGCCTCTCTCTCACACTCTTTATCTTCTCTCTCTCTCACCCTGTTTCTCTTCTCTCTATATTAGCACTTATTAAGGCCAATAGGCAACTCGAGGATCAACTTGACGATGAGAGTTCAAACGTGAACAGTAGTCAAATTTGGGAAAGAGGATGGAACAACTTTCTCTTCTGCCTCTCTCTCACACTCTTTATCTGCTCTCTCTCTCTCTCACCCTGAAAGATTCCTCTCCCCTAAGAATAAAACATATGTTCAATATCTGCTTTTGTTTGTTCATTGTTTATACGGTCCCGGGCAACGCCGGGTAGCCTTGCTAGTTATAATATAAAGCTGAATGTGTGTGTGTGTCTGGTCACGAATAGGTTCCTATATGGTTGACTATTTTAAAAAAACTGTTTACATATAATGATAGAAGATGTATCCATGATCAGGAATGGGTATGTTTGATCTGGCAGAACGGTGGTTCATAAAAATTGTGGGGTTTGCGTTCGCGCCTGGTCCCAAATAAAAATTGTGGGGTCTGCGTTCGCGCCTGGACCCCAAAGTATGTAAATAAAAAATGAAAAAAAAAACGTTTAGAAGGGTTTTTGATATAGATGTACATAATAATACTTTGGTAAAGATGTTTCAACTTAAATAGGGATGGTATGATTAAATTGTGGGGTCTGCTTCGCGCCTGTACTCCATATAAATATGGCACAAACTTTAACAAAGACTTTTCATATCTATTTGCGTAAGTATACTTTGATAATTATGTTTCAGTTTGAAGAAATATGGTATAATAAAATTATTGGGTCTTCGTTCGGGCCTGACCTCCATAGAATGGAAATATGTTTCAAAGTTTAACAAGGTTTTTTAAAAGGGATGAGGGTCCACAATAAAACCTTAACTTTAATCTTAATTCACGTTAACTTTTATTTATTTTTTTGTGTCGAATAAATTCGCCTCATAAATTCACGTTCTTATTAAAGTTAAAGCCCAAGTCGGAACTTTAGACAATTCTCGACACAAATTTTGCATAACTCTGTTTTTTCCTTCCCTACTTGTATCTGGCACTCTTTCGAAAATAGATAAATAGATAAATAATAAAAAAATAAGAAAGTTACTTGTTATCGTGTCAAAAGAAGGAAAAAATCCTGCTCACGTGATTACGTGTATTTTTAAAAACATTTGCATAACCTTTTTATTTTTATATCTGTTTAAGCTTTTTTTGTCAGTGTACTAGAAGGAATTCAGTTGATTACAACCCTTTCTGCATGTTCTTTACATTACAATAGTACAACTCTGTATCCGACGGCACAATACAACACCGTTCAATACTGTAAAACGTAAACGAAGCTGTTCTGCTTGAAAAGGGCGCCATTTTCTTCTTATTCATATTTATATCGATTCTTTGCTTTAAAAAACTAAAGTAATTACGTGTTTACGTTTTTAATATCCCATTTTGCTGTTTCGGATTATTTTACTAAAGTAAGTAAAGGTTCATTATTTTTCAAAACTGTTTTTGTTTCTTTGTTTTTCGATATTTCGTCGATATTATTTAGTAAGATTGTTTAGCCGAAAAGCCAACAAACGACTACCCGAAAAAATAAATATACAAGAAATAAATGTTACCATAGTCAATAAAATTCAGTTCATGTTTTTTTTTGTTTGGAAATAATTTTTAATGCTCTTGAAATAATTTCAGCGAACCAAAATTAAAACGAAATTTGAGGCGATAACTACTTAAATGAATTTTTATATAAACTACACATGCCATAATCGAATATTCTTCAAGCACAAAATAACGGAAAACATTAACATATATTTATAAACATCCCTTACGTTGACAGAACTCTCTTAAATTGTAAAACTAGAATGCTCAAGTGCCCCTCCTTCAAATTGAAAACGGGGCTCTTCATTTCAAAGTCGCTGCCATTTTGATTTTTTTAAAAACTACATAAAAATACAAACCAATGAACTTTTCTACCATAAAATTAACTTTTATTGACTATAGTAACATTTATTTCGTGTTATTTATATTATTATATATATAACATTTTCTCTTTGTAAGGAAACATCATTTTGTTGGTCACTCTTGGCTACGAATGGAAAGAAAGTTGATATAAAAAATATATTTTCGCGAAAATTATCTTTGCTTTCATCATATTTTGATTGAGGTAAAAGTTTTGAGTATGAAAACGTATCTCTTTACAACTCCCTCCTTTTCATAACCTATCATACTTTCATCAATCAAAGTCCATTTTCTGTAGGCTGTTTTTGAACCCAATCAACGACGGATACTTCTGCTAGTACCCTTAGTAGTAAAAGTATCCGTAAAAGTAAAGAGAAAACGAAGTAAAAGTAAACGATTAAATAATAGTAATAAATAAATAATAAACAGGACAGCAAACATTTACGGTAACATATATACATTCTGTAGTCAAACCATCAATTTTAAAACTCATTATATATATATATATATATATATATATATATATATATATATATATACACACATAAAATAATTTATAATTCAAGAATATTTATAAATAGAAATAGAAAGAATCAAATTGTAACTGCAATGTCTTTTTTTTTCTAGTAAAGAAATTAATTTCTAACGCCCTTTCTACATTTTCCAGAAAATCAATATTTAAAAGGCATATTTTCGTCTTCTAAAACAATGATTAACTAGATAAAAAAAAACAGAAACGTATCCAAAAATATACCTTAGGAAACATTTGCATCGATTTTTTTCTTCATACCACATATGCAATCTGGATATTTTTATTTTCTAGAGTAAACCATAATAAACCGAAACACACAGATGTCTCTTCTATTTATGCCATATAAAAATAGTACTTCTATTTATGCCATATAAAAATAGTACTCACCCTCCCACAAAACAAACAAACAAAACAAATAACAACAAATGAAAAAGAAGAGAAACTAAATAAAATACGAAAAAACTAAATATAATAATTTAGATTTGGATAAAAAACACAAAAAATTAGAAAAGACAAAATACAATGCAATATTTTTGATTCGGAAAAAAAACTAATTGAATCTAAGCGATTTGTCACCATCTCCGTGTGTTTATCTCTCACTTTATTTACATATGTATCGTTTTGTAGTTAATTGCTTCTCAAAACCAAAGTGAAACAGCAAGTAACAGTTTATAGTAGCCTCTTTTTGTGCGGAAAAATGAGGCGAAAACAAATCTTTGATTATTTTAGATTCTGCTGCCGTGTCAGGTGATATCACATTTCATAAAAAGAACATTTTTATAAGTGACCTTCTTCTTAAAGCACATTTCAGTAAAATATTTACTCTTTGGTTCAACGCTGTTTCCGTAAAAATAAAAAAATTATACAGGGTGGTCAAAAAGTCACTAATTTATCATAAGAATTTTTAACTTGAATTCTTTATTTTTTATGGTACCTTAATGGAATCTTCGAATACAAAGACAATGGGGATTCGTTTTCAAAAAAAGTGTAATTCGACGAGGCGGTTTCTTGTGGTAATCCTGATTTGTAGGATCAAATAATGTAAATAGGGCGTCTCCAGTCCCTAAACGCATGGGACAACACTGTCCCGTGACTATACTTTTATTTTCGTCTAGCGATGGACCTTTCGAAATGTAACCAGACGCGTACTTGTTATTGGAACCACAACTCTGATGCTCAGAGCACACAAAATCACAATAAAAACATATTCTATCATTTCTCCAAAATCTGGACTCTCTTAAAGCTCGAGTCAAACACCCCACACAACCATTAGCCCGGAAACAAGTAATTTGATACTGCCCGGCGCATGCAAAACCTTTACAAAAAATTTAAAAACTGAGACAGGATTGATTTATGCAAAATAACACATATTAAATAGTTTCCATTTTCTTGTAGGATGTGTTTCAAACGAAAAATTTACATCAGTAAACCTTAAACTCTACAATCATTGAAGTAGAACCAGGAATTAAGTTTGAGAATAAAATCATAATTGAGTGATTCTGAAATACGTTCTGATTAATGTTTTGAAAAGGACACAAATTTATGAAACTGAAAATGGAAACAATTTTCAAAAATGTTATTTTTCATAAATAAAAACATTTTTTTAAAAATTTTCTTTCCTTTTTGCAAATAAAACTTTCAATGGCTTCCTCCTATCATGTTAAAATTCAATTAAAGTATAATCAAAGATATAGAATAAGTTAAAAAAACATTTAGTGATCCCTTAGTGACTTCTTTGTCAATATATATATATATATATATATATATATATATATATATATATATATGTTAGAAAAAATATTATTCTAATTTTGACGCCAGAATGTTTTTTGTTTTTTATAAATGGAATATAAACCAACTATTTCAGTCGGTACCTTACCATCTTCAATGAATTATAAACATATTTTTTGTGTCTCTCATTGTCGATAAATTACGACAAATACCGACAACAGACAGCCACGATTTATCTTGTAAAATAACGACTGCCTTAATGTCTATTCCAAATTTAGATATCAGCTGTCACGTGTTCTAGTTAATATGTAAATATTTCACTAAAGCTTGGCCACTCTGCAAACGTACAAATTATATTATAATTTTATCGGAATAACATTTAAAACAAAATGAAATAGAAATAAGAAATTTCATAGACATGAACATAAGTCGTTTTCCATGTTCCTTTTCCATTGCGCAAACAACACAGTACAATTAGTTGTAACGTGGTTGTTACATGCAAATGCATACAATTAGTTGTAACATGGTTGTTACATGCAAATGCGTACAATTAGTTGTAACGTGGTTGTTACATGCAAATGCGTACAGTTAGTTTTAACGGTTGTTACATGCAAATGTGTACAATTAGTTGTAATGTACGGGTTGACGTGGCAGGAAGGAAAAAGAAGATAAAAACAAAATAGACAGCACGCGGTCGAGCAGAGAAGAAAATTGCGAACCAGGCTAGATAGAAGCCGAGAGCGAGAAAGCGCTAGCTAACGGGCAGTGCAAGGTGGCGGTAAAATAAAATTTTAAAAAGCACATATTATATGGCGTGTGAAAAGATTTTTTTTTAAGATAATGAAATGCGTTATTGTTGAGAGCACCACGAATAAATGTATTTTATTTGCACTAAGAAAATTCCTAGTCGGATTTTTATTTCTTGCTTGCTTTCGTTCTTTCTTTGTTCCTTTGTGAAGCTACCAGACAACATGTGGATCCGAGAGGTCTGATATGTAATGACATGATTTAAGTGTAACAGCGACGTTACAACTAATTGTATGCATTTGCAAGTAACAGCCACATTACAACTTATTGTACACATTTGCATGTAACAACCATGTTACAACTAATTGTACGCATTTGTATGTAACAACCACGTTACATAATTGTACACATTTGCATGTAACAACCATGTTACAACTAATTGTACACATTTGCATGTAACAACCATGTTACAACTAATTGTACGCATTTGCATGTAACAACCACGTTACATAATTGTACACATTTGCATGTAACAACAACGTTACAACTAATTGTACGCATTTGCATGTAACAGCCACGTTACATAATTGTACACATTTGCATGTAACACCCATGTTACAACTAATTGTACGCATTTGCATGTAACAACCACGTTACAACTAATTGTACGCATTTGCATGTAACAACCACGTTACAACTAATTGTACACATTTGCATGTAACAACCACGTTACATAATTGTACACATTTGCATGTAACAACCACGTTACAACTAATTGTACGCATTAGCATGTAACAACCACGTTACAACTAATTGTACGCATTTGCATGTAACAACCACGTTACAACTAATTGTACAAATTTTCATGTAACAACCATGTTACAACTAATTGTACGCATTTGCATGTAACAACCACGTTACAACTAATTGTACGCATTTGCATGTAACAACCACGTTACAACTAATTGTACACATTTGCATGTAACAACCATGTTACAACTAATTGTACGCATTTGCATGTAACAATCACGTTACAACTAATTGTACACATTTGCATGTAACAACCATGTTACAACTAACTGTACGCATTTGCATGTAACACTCACGTTACAACTAATTGTACACATTTGCATGTAACAACCATGTTACAACTAACTGTACGAATTTGCATGTAACAACCACGTTACAACTAATTGTACACATTTGCATGTAACAACCACGTTACAACTAACTGTACGCATTTGCATGTAACAACCACGTTACAACTAATTGTACACATTTGCATGTAACAACCATGTTACAACTAGCTGTACGAATTTGCATGTAACAACCACGTTACAACTAATTGTACACATTTGCATGTAACAACCATGTTACAACTAACTGTACGCATTTTCATGTAACAACCACGTTACAACTAATTGTACACATTTGCATGTAACAACCACGTTACAACTAATTGTACGCATTTACATGTAACAACCACGTTACAACTAATTGTACACATTTGCATGTAACAACCATGTTACAACTAACTGTACGAATTTGCATGTAACAACCACGTTACAACTAATTGTACGCATTTGCATGTAACAACCATGTTACAACTAATTGTATGCAAACGGCTGCTAATGCTAATGTTTTCGCTGGTCAGCTAATCTACGGCCGCTGCTGATTTCCTTTGTCGATGTTCTGTTACAATAGGAGCGCACCGCTTTGTTACAAAGCTAGCACCTTTCTTTAACTCAGTAGAGTACATGCAGTTAAATATCTACTAGACACTATCCTCGAGTGTCTAAGGTATCTCTCTACAGAGATTTTTCAGGACAACCTGGCATAAGGATCCTTTTTAATACAGAGTGATGTGGTTCTCAGTTTATTAACTGTGTCGGGTATATACTCGTAAAATAACGATAAGAATATTCTGTTGTCATAACCCTTATAATAAGAGTATATAATAAGCTTTGGTTCTACAGCATACATTTTCCCACTTGTATGTATTCTTTATATACACATATATGTATGTGTGTGATAGCTTTATACGTACTTGTGTGCACTCTTTCATATTCTTGTATGTATATTTTTGTACATGTATTTATTCTATCACGCATCGGGCTTCACAGTCACCAAGGGAGTCACAGAATCAATTTAAAAAATGATGGAGAAGACGTCGTCATCCACATGGATGGACTACCATAATTAACTAGTTTCACTTAAGCTTTAGGTGTGATACCATACGCTTATATATTCTATGCGTGATTTGTAGATGTACCTATATTCATGAATATGTGCATGTATGCGTGTGTCTTAATGGATGAGTACATATTGTCTCCGATGTGACATAATGAAAACTGTAATTGAGCGAAAAAGTTAAGCAGTAAGAGAGTGGCTACAAAATCACGTGTTTTTTCGAGGATTTTTTATACCTCTTAGCTAGCGAGATCTAAAGGGGGAAAAGACGGGTGTGACAGTTGATCTCAATAGAGATCGGATGTAGCGAAACGGCCTTTTCGTCTTTCTCCCATGCATAAGAGAAAAGTCTGTATCTGTGACTGTTCTCTATTTTAAATAAGCTTAATTAGAAATTCAACATCAGCGTCCGAGTGGTTTCCTCTCTTTAGACAATAAAGAACCATGATAACGAAGCCACGATGACAACGATGACGACACGAGTGTATAAATGGTTTATACACGCCCAGTATGTAAAAGTGCAACACCGAGTTCATATGTAGCTTTATTTATTTACTAATAGTATCTTCATTATTTCTTATATCTCATTCCAATTATTATCTACCCTTTTATTTACACAATTTACAGACTCATATGTCCGTGATTATGTTAGGATATTTTTATATATTTTGAAAAGATTTGTGGAATTGTGTGTATATGTGTGTTTAAAAAAAATATCCTTATTAGTTTGTTCAAAGCGCGATTGAGACATCCTACCGGATGACAAATATTCACTCCCTATATCATATATTCCAATCTAGAGATCTTTAAAAAATTCTGAGCGTCCCTTTAAAGTACAATTTTTAAAATCTCGCATTTGGTTCACCGATTATATTTGCTAAGTGGTCTTTGAAATTCTTTTTCATGAGCCAAGTTGCTCCTATTGTTGCTGGAATATATATATCAAATGTATGTTTTGTTTCATTTTACTTCAAAGTTCTCAGACATCAAGGGCCCCTTTTCTTAGGGCTAACACTTGATATCTATATAAGATACATGGATATTCGCATATTCCATTAGAGCTTTTACCTCTCAAAAACTGAGTTAGTAAAGAAGGTGGGAACATAATTTTCTCTCCTCAATTGACCATTTAAATATGTTATTGTATGTCTTTCTTGCGGTCACTTGGTCTAACTGGATTCCAAGATAATAATTCCTCATTGTCTGGTGTAGTATCCAGCTTCGTGCTTTTACTTGACGTAACATCACTTGGAGAAGGTGCATTATTCCTAGTATAAAGGACTGTTTGTTAGCCATACCGAAGAGGGCTTATTTAGGCTACGAATACTATGTAATTTGGAATATTTAGTCAGAGTTTACTTGTGGAGAAGTAGCCTTATGCCAGGTTGCCCTGACAACTCCCTGTACAGAGGGACCTTAAGCATTCGAGGATAATGTCTAGTAGGCATTCAAATGGACATATGCGTGATATGTATGCATATCTAGCTCTCTCTATATATAAAAGTGGACGTGTCTCTGTATTCGTGTGTGCGTCTATGTATCTGTGTATCTGTGTATCTGTGTGTGTACATTTCCTACGCAATAACTCTATTAATTTTAAGTTTACAGACTCGAAATTTGATATATAGGGTACTGAGATTTGGGAAAATCGATGTGATCGGTTTTCGACCAGGAATTTGGCTGTTAAGGGGCCAAAGTTCAACGATTTGACCTTTGAGAACTCTACCAAACTCCTCCGACAATTTTGGATATAAACAATTGAAATTTTAGATATAGGTTCCTGGAACATTGATCTAACTTAATAACTTCATTTGAGCCCAAAACAATAAATGTTTAGGGATCATAATAGGGGTCAAACTTAAAAAAAATTTGACCTCTGCGGTCTCTATCAAATTACTCAGACAATTTCTGGTCTAAACATTTGAAATTTTACATAAAGGGTATTCAGAGATAGGGCAAGCTTTTTAATCGGTTTGGGTTGAAAACTTTTAGTTACCAATATATAAATGTATGTATGTATGTTTGCATGTCTGCCTAAATATTTCGACAGAGGCGACGAATTTTACCAAGATCAGTATCGTTTTGAACAACCTTTCAGACGACAAATATCGAAAAATTGGCTAAAAACATTAATATCTTCACCTTCAACTGGGCCCTTTTCTACAGGGGGGGAGGATCACTTTTTTCACCGATATTTTTAAAAGTTATCCTCTCCTTTCGATTTTCTAGCCTTAATTTAAACATAAGTCACTTCCGCTTTGGCGGTGGTCGTAAAAGAAAAAACGTCATTTTTTTTCCTGTTCTTTTCCTCCTTCGCGGTACGAGTTCGAGCCTGCCTACCTACTACGACTTTTTTTTTTTTGCTAAACAGACACATCCAAACACCCAGACAACGCCGGACCGAAATGCTAGTATATCTATAAAAGTAAAAATATCTGTGCGTATGTATGTGTGTGTACATTTCCCTACCTAATAACTCTGTCAATTTTCAGTCTACAGACTCGAGATTAAACATGAGGAGTATTGAGATTTGTGAAAATCTGTTTAATCGGTTTTCGGCCAGGAATTTACCTGTCAAGGGGGTCAAAGTTAAACGATTTAACCTTTAAAACTATACCAAACTCCTCCGTCAATTTTTGGTCTAAACCCTTGAAATTTTAGATGTAGGTTACTTGGACATGGATCAAAGTTTTTAATGTTATTTGAGCCCCCAAAATAAATGTTAGAGGGTCAAAATTGAGGTCAAAGTTTAAAAATATTTGACCTCTGCGGTCTCTACCAAATTACTCAGCCAATTTTTGGTGTAAACATTTGAAATTTTACATAAAGGGTATTCGGACATGCAGCAAGCTTTTTAATCAGTTTTTTGGGTGAAAGTTTCGCTGCCAAGATGTCAAAGTTGAAGGAGTTGATCTTTGCAGACTCTACCAAACTCCTCCGTCAATTTTGGGCATAAAACTTGAAATTTTAGATGTAGCTTATCTGGACATGTCAAACTTTTTAATATATATATATATATATATATATATATATATATATATACATATGCACATAAAATTATGAACAGCATATAGGGCCTGAGCAAAGCTAGGCTGAACTGCTAGTATGCACATATTTGTTTCAGAGTCAGATATAATATATGCATATGTATGTACATATATGTATAAGTTTTTACAAGTATGTCAGTATGCTATATCTCTATAAAGCCCTAATTTATCCCCGTATGGAGTAATATTGTCACATCTGGTTTACTGCACCAACCACTAACCCGCCTTTTTTGAACAGGGTAAAAACATGAGTTTCTAATATAATAGGCTCCGCACTGTCTGCTAAGTTTCAGCCTCTGTCGTTTCACCGCAGTGTTGCATCCCTATGCTTGTTGTATGAGTACTTCCACAGGATCTGCTGCAATGAACTTACCTCACACGTACTCTCTCAATCTAAATATTTTTGACCATTCCGATTATCAGCCAGCCTCTTCCTTGTTAACTGTAGAGATCTTTAGCCCCCCCCCCAAAAAAAATTCCTAATCTAATAACTTCTTTCCTAGGAACTCATGCCTTAGACATTTCTCTTCATGCTACCTGTTCACATAACCGTACCAAAATGCAGAAATTTAAATGTAATGTAAAAAAGCTTCATGTTGATAACCCCCTTAACCAAAATTGCTACCCTATAAATCTAGCCCTATCACATTACTTCTTACGCCTCAATGGAAATATGCTTTGTTTAAGGCGAAACGGGGGAGGGGGGAAATCAAAGCTTACCTTCACATCGACTAATTTCCATTCGCCATTCGATACGTAATTATCAAGATCGATTGCTTTGGCGCTGTCATGGACGTCCACCTGGTAACCGTCGTAAGCCCACGAGCCGAGTTTCATCCGGCAAATTTGATCGTCGAAAGGAAAATAAGTGATTTCAATATTACAGGTGCTTCGTAATTTGACGATCGGTGGCCAAAACACTGTACCATCGTTATGGACCATGGTTAAGGCCTGCATATAACCATTTGTGTAATCATCAGCGCTGCAGAAAAATAAAAACAAACATATAGAAATAGCAGATAATAATAGAAAAAGAACAAACAAACTGAATCGGGAATATACTATGTATTTTATAAGCTGGCAAACTAAAAATGTTGGGTTTCACAACTTTTGAGATGAGAATGAACCTATGGCCTATAAGGTTTCCTGGTGGATAATTCATTCACCTGAAGAAGGTGGGAGGTTACATTAGCCGAAACAACCAAGATCGCAATAGTAGTCCGATTAACGCATATAAAAATACTCCTTTGCTTTTACAGCGATTTTCTAATTTCTGGTTGAATTATAAACAAACAAAAGACATTCACTAATTATATTTTATAATAATAATAAAAAAAGAAATACTATCCGAATTTTCTGCCCACGTAATGGCGAAGAGAGGTAGGACAGTTTAGCCAACTTGAACCATTGAACTCAACGTGAAAAAAGCAATAAAATTTGTAATAGATTAGAAATTAATGTGCGAGACGAACGAGCTGATATGAGCTAAACTTTTTCTTAATTTGTTCGTTCGGTTTACTCTAAAGTCTTCTTTCCTTTTCATTTCATAGTAGTTTGGAGTCAATTTTTTTTTTACATCGAGATGCGATGTGAACGGATGCTAAAAAGCAAATGGCTTTAATTGCTTCCCTTCATTGAATTTTACTCTGTTCTTCAATTTAAAAGAAAGTAAGTTTTCACAGAGAGGTGTGAACTCAAAGTATTTTCAACCAATGAAAATCGCTTCAAAATCTAAAAGTAACACTTTTGCGTCAAATTAACGAGTCGATTCGAAGCGAGAAACTAGTATAAAAGAGAAATCAGAATTCTTTCGAGTGACACTCAACCTCAACAACTCCCATCCTAGAAGACTTTAATGCCTAACTCTGAAATACTTTTAAGCATGCTGATATATCTCCAGGGAGTACAGCTACCCAGAAGGTAAACGCACACAAGCACACTACAGAACATTTAAACGAAATTTTGTCTACTTCTTATTCAAGAACTTTAAAACTTCCTCACAAAGTTTGGTCTTTCGAAACATATTTTACATATCTGTAAATTTTTTTATATAAATATATACATAACAATATGTTTTGTTCGTTAATTCATGTTTTCTCGCTTTCGTTCCAAAAATACTTATTGTAGAGTCAGCTCTTGATCATTGGTGACCTATTAAAAACATTTAGGTTTTTATATAGCTTTTTCCATTCGCCATTTTCAGTACGTGTATATTAATTGTGAGCGCTGTTCTTGGCACTTTGCAACGACGTTACTATTACCATAAAAGTACATTTTCCGAATCCAGAAACGACACTACAAATTTTTAATTATTATGGCAGCTCACTTCATAAATATAGTCGAGTTGCAATGAATTGTCCCGTTGCTTGCAATCAAACAAAATGTCTGTGTACCTTTACAAGGACAATTTGTTTGCTAATAAGCAACGGAATAACAACAAAATTAGTTTTCTAATATTTTTTACTCACTGTTGGCCATATGAAAGCGAGTAATTCATTTTGCTCTTTATTTACTTTATAATATACATCTATCATATCAATTTAAGAGAATTCCTATGTAGATTAAATATGAAAATTTGTTGCAGAAGTCCATTACCTCCCTTCCCACATCGAGGGAGATGTGAAAATGGCTATGTGGGTAATAACGTGAACTAGCAACCTTCGAATCCAGTTCGTACTACAATAACACTTTCACTAAAGGATGCTGACAATCTTCACCTGGTCCCTCCCGCAAGCATCTGATGCCTTTTTTGAAAGATATCGAAGAAAGGAACGCTAAAAATAATCATCTGATTCATATAAAACACATGAATGATGCCCAGAATTGCAATAAGTTTCACATCGAGTTTATGTGAAATTAAATTACTGCAATACGTCTTTTTTATTTTATCAACACGTTGTTCACTTACAATATTTATAAACAGATGATTATCTTTTACAAGTTTACAGTGATTTATTTTCTATTTCCGATATTTATTTTAGTACAACTTTTTAAAGGAAATTAGCTGTGCAGAGGCTTAAGATTCTTTGCGAATGTGAAATTAAACTTATCTGGCTACTTCCGGCTTCTCTATCTACTATGGCACTTTTGGTGAAATTTTTTTCTCAGATACACCAACATTTTTATGGCGACAAAGAGTAAAACAAAAAGATTAAGTCCGATAATATTTATCATCACAAAGTATTATAACGTATGAAAAAATAAGTAATTCAATTTAATGTAAAGAAAGACTTCAGTTTCGTATTTGTGACGCAGTCCTTTTTTTCAATAAAAAATGTTCGAATTAAACATGCTAGAACCATTGACTAATGCAACGATAGGTGTATCAGAATTTTTGTAGGAATTTTTGACACCCCTAACAAGAAACTGCGAATAAAATATAAAACACTCGTAATTTCTCTTTTAAAAGTGGGTTGTTTATTTTCTTTATGGATTATACTTCTAAAATAAACTATTAAAGTTGTATAAAAAGTAATAGAAATATTATTTTTTTTTATTTAAAAAGAAACAGCAATGAAATTAATTGAATTTTATGAGTTCAGTATTTTTCAATTTTTAAACTTTAAAAATCTATCAAAATTTTTCTATTGATTCTATTTTTACGATATTTTCAGGGTCAATGTGAAATTTTTATGCTTTTTTGAATGAATCGAATATAATACTTTAGACAAACGTTTTTTTTACTTCACGCCCCCCATTTTGAAATGTCTATTAAAAAGTAAATAATTAATTTACCAAATTTTTATATATCACAAATTGAAGATAAAAGATTAATAAATAATATATTCAAATTTAAAACAAAAAAGTAGTGATTTTTAGAAATTTACCTGTAAAGTCCGAAGTTTAAAACCTTTTTTTTAAAACCACGTTGTGTTTTTTTTAAAAAATGAAACCTTGGTCCTTGCTCCTTTAATTGAAACATAATTAGGGTTTGAATTACATTTCTCGAGTAGTTATAAGCTTGGAAAGACAGGGGGTCGAATTAATTCACGCTCCCCCATTTTGAAATGTCTATTAAAAAGTAAATAATTAATTTACTCACCAAAGTTTTATATATCACAAATTGAAGATAAAAGATCAATAAATAATATATTCAAATTTAAAACAAAAAAGTAGTGTTTTTTTTTTAGAAATTTACCTGTAAAGTCCGAAGTTTAAAACCTTTTTTTTAAATCACTTTGTTTTTTTTTAAATGAAACCTTGGTCCTTGCTCCTTTAATTGAAAAAAAATTATGGTTTGAATTACATTTTTCGAATAGTTAAAAGCTTGGCAAAACAGGGGGTCGAATTATTCAATATTGTTCACAAAGTTTCTGACACACCTAATGCAACGATATCTTTTAAAGCAAGATATTGGATGTAGCTAAAATAAACTTCCTTCACCCAACGGAAAGATATTAGATTTTTTGTTTAACCAAAAAAAAAAACAAAAAAAAAAACAGAAACAGAAACAGAAAGATAAAAAAAAAACTCTGTGAAAAACAAAACTGACAATTTTTTAGTACTTGATGCTTCCAAACATATAACAACAGAGCATGTATAAGAGCATTGGGCTACATTCAGCGATGAAGGTTTTATTTGTTTTGTTGATGATCTTTTCAAAACAAAAGCATCAGTACATTTACGCGCCGTTTCATTCGCAGAACATCAGTATATATATATATATATATATATATATATATATATATATATATATATAGATAGATAGATAGATAGATAGATAGATATCATTCAAACACCACCGTGTCTGAATATATGGTTAAGTTGCAGTTTTAATCATTTAGAACGGCTTAAAAGTTTCACCGCTCACTCATTTCTCGACCAAATTTCAAACAATTATCACAGTTTATAGATCAACTTCTCAGCTATATTGTGAAAATTTTTCTTTCAATTTTCGTTTAGTAAAACAAACGTTATGATGAGTTTACTGGTGTTCAAAGTCGTAAAAATTCGTAAGGAGTTAGCGACGCTTTTTATGACTGGTTTCCATAGCAACCACGTCGCTTCAGCTGTTGCTACCAATTCATAGCTCTCGCGAAAAGAGAAGTAACAAGTGAAACAGAGAATGAAAAAAAATGAAAGGGAGATAATTGGGTGATTTTATTGAAAACAGACGAGTGCTGTAATTGTTATTACATATGTGTTTATGGGGGCAAAAAAAATAAGACTGAAATTAAACAAAGAACAAATGAATGCATTGGAAGCCTGGAAAAATCATGGATTACAATATACAAATACGAGCATGAAAAGTAATATGGTTAAGTATTAACAAGGAAAAGTAAAAGACTAGTTGTTAAAACTGGAAAAGAAAAGGATAAGATATTCTAGTAAAAATATAATAAATTCATAACTTAAAATATTGCAGCATTAATATTAAAAAAATTCAATTTAACATTATATACTCAATTCTTAGATATTGTTGAAGGCTTGAATATTCAATACAGTGTGAATATCAGTCGATGCATGTGTCATATAGTATAGGAATTCACTGTTTTTAAGCGCTTTTGATATATGTAATACGAAATTTAAACTTTAACAATTTTTAAAACTAGTGCAGACATGTTTTTTAAAAATAAATAAACGTACTTATTTATTAAAATTAATTCAATATTTTGAATTATAACAGATTCTTCATTAGGAAAATCCAGTTTTTTTTTACAATGCATGGCGGTGATAATGCTTGGGACGTCTTCAGTTATTGAATGTTCAGCTTGAATGTTAACTATAGTGTAAGCGTCGGTCGACGTGTGTGCCATATAATATAGAAATTCACTATTTTAAGCAATGTTGATATATGGAATATGTGGGGAAAATAGAGAAGGCTTACCACAAAAACATGCCCGTGTCTGTCTGTCGTGCGGGCTGAGAGGGAAAAATGAAAAGATCCAAGATGGCGATCGTGGTCTTTTAATGCCCACGGTCTCGAACAGATCTCGAAAAATCGCATCACACACATGATTTGGAGGTGTACACGGGCACCATAAAAGCAGGTTGTTGGGGGTGGGTGGGCAGAAGCGTTCAGACCTGTGTAGAGTGAACATCGTCAGATTTTTCCAAACTTGTTTACATTGGACTTGAAGCCAATGATATTGTAGTCGGCCAAGAAGCAAGCCAGCAGAACAGTGTTCCATAGGCGGGCAGTTCTAAGAAGAAAGCGTTCAGACCTGTGTAGAGTGAACATCGTCCTGGGCCTAAGACCTTTCAAATTAAGAATATATATAAAATAAATAAATAAATAAATATATAGAAAAAATAAAAACTGGATTTTCCTGGTAAAGAATCTGCAATAATTCCAAATATTAGATTTATTTTAATAAATAAATATATTTATTTATGTAAAAAAATGTCTGCACTAGTTTAGCTCTTAAAACCGTTAAAATTTGAATTTTGTATTCCATATATGTCAACAGTGCTTAAAACAGTTAATTCCTATTTTATATATAATATTTTAATAAATATTAACGATTATTTTTATACCTACAAACACTAGTATTTCATGCTTACGAAATGATCAGTGTAGGAAATGATGCTGCTGGTCAGAAAATTCAAACTCAGTACATCGCAGGTGAGTATCTTTCCTCCAGGCTACTGGCAATCACCAGATGAATTGTAAGAAATTACGTGTCTATAAATGCTACGTAAGTGGCCATTCACACACACGCACATATATAACTTGATTGATAATTTCACAATTATTAATCTCTCACCCTTTATATATATATATATATATATATATATATATATATATATATATATATATATATATATATATAATTGTCTCTGTGTGTCTGAGTGTGTGTGTGTCTGTATACATTTCCCTACGCAATAACTCGAAATTTGATATACAGGGTACTGAGATTTGGGAAAATCGACGTGATCGGTTTTTGGCCAGAAATTTGGTGATTAAGGGGTCAAAGTTCAACGATTTAACCTTTGAGAACTCTACCAAACTCCTCCGACAATTTTGGGTCTACGCACTTGAAATTTTAGATATAGGTTCCTTGGACATGGATCTAACTTAATAACTTGATTTGAGCCCAAAACAATAAATTTTCAGGGGTCCTAATAAAAGTTAAAAAAAATTGACCTCTGCGGTCTCTTCCAAATTACTCAGACAATTTCTGGTCTAAATATTTGAAATTTTACATAAAGGGTATTCAGAGATAAGGCAACTTTTTTCATCAGTTTAGGTCGAAAAGTTTTAGTTACCAATATATAAATGTATGTATGTATGTCTGTTTGCATGTCTGCCTTAAACTTTCAATAGAGGCGACGGATTTTAGCTAGATCAGTATCGTTTTAAAATTCGACCTTTCATACGACAAATATCGAAAAATTGGGCAAAAACATTAATATCTTCCCCTTCAATTAGGCACTTTTCTACAGGGGGACACTTTTTTCGCCGATATTTTTTAAAGTTATCCTCTCCCTTAGATTGTGTAGCCTTAATTTAAAAAAATGTCGCTTCCGGTTTGGCGGTGGTCGTAACAGCATAAACGTTAGGTTTTACCCCGTTCTTTTCCTCCTTTGCGGTACGGGTTCGAGCCTGCCTTCTATGTAAGACAAAGAATACATCAGAAATAGTTTAACTCCTTATCCTATAACTTTCCTAACTTTATGACTTTTAATTACTCAATCAATTTTTTATTGTGATTTTCCATGTCTTAATGACTTTAGCAAATAAGGTGTAAACCATTACAATTCTTTACTAATATTTTCTCCTCTGAAGAGATGGTAGACATCGAAATCCTATAGGATAAGGAGTTAAAATATTTCTAATCTATTCCTTGTCTTAAACAGAATAATAAAGATCTTTTGATTTGAAACTCAAACATTTCACGTCATAAATTTTTAAATTCATTCAATGACTAACAATTTGATTTATTTGCTCTATCTTGTATATCGAGCAATTCTTGCTTTGGTGGGATAATACTTATAGAATTATTTCTGCCAGTAATATCTTGTAAATCTTATATTGACAGGTTTGTATACCAACTGATTGTTGGATAATTTTATTCTGAAGTATATATAAATTTATATAAATATATAAATTTATATATATATGTATATATATATATATAAATTTATATATATATATATATATATATATATATATATATATATAGTGATTGTGTGTCAGAAAGAGATGTAAAATACAAGTAGCGAGAGTTAAAGAGAGTGAAAAAGGAGATACATTACAAAAGGTGGAGATTGTAGCTTCAATTGAAAACAAATATTTGTTTCCTGTTTCAATCAAATAAAGTTTGGAAAAAGACAATTCTATACTGATTTCCAGGATGCCTAGTTTCTCTCGTGTTGAGATGTAAACTTACTTGCAACGCCATGAATTACAAAACATCCAATTTCCTCGATATTTCAGACAGATACCTTATAATTCTTACTGTTGTATCTGAAAATCTCGTCCAATAAGTTTTGAGACACTGGAACTCTTCTAGGAAGGGATAGAGAGAGAGGGATGAGGATAGAGAAAGAAAGAAAGAGAGAGAAAGGGAGTGAGAAAGGGAGTGAGAAAGAGTGGCAAATAACATATAATGCTATTTGTCTTCAACTTCCTATGTTTCTGGATAGATACACTGTTATCCGTTCCTGACAATATGACCGACAATTACTAACAACCGGGGTTCTCTTGATAAAAAAAAGATTCGTCATATACGAAATGTTCTGATCTATTATTTAGTCAAATTCTTTCAAAAAAATATTACCAGTGATCATTCACTGGGAACGACAAGTAGTATTTCCTGGAATCCAAGTTACAACAAATCTACTTGGATTCTCAATACTCTCAGCTTCTTTCGCTAACCATTAAAATCACTTCGCATTTCCGCAACAGCTGTTTGCAATTTCTCGCCGATATCGACTGTTAATTTACATTGTGTTCGAAGGGACAATAAGCTTAACCAAGATTCCAGTACTCTTCATACGCTTTCTGAAACGTTACACGCGGTTTTACACATAGACCCAGCACGTTGTAGACTCAGTCGCAAAGGAACCTAAAAGAGGAAATAATTCGACCTTCTTTTTTGTAACAACGACATTTACTTCCGAGCACTTTCCCGACTAAAAGTTGATCTTACTCATCCCTGACTTCTGTCCACTCGAACGTTGTTTCTAACCTGCCCTCAACTGTGCTGTTCTGTCTATGCAGACTTTATATTTTATAGTCTTTTTCTGTTTTCCCACCATGACGTCATTCTGTATATGGCTTGGCATTTGCATACGCGCGTACTCGCTCTGTTACATTTCTATTGGTGTATGGATAATGTTCTACCTCTTTGATTTGTACATCTTTCTTGACCATTTTTCGTGACACAAACCAATGCTGGTACCACTTTGGTGGTGTGAGACCGATTAGGTGATTTTTCATATGTAATATTTTAGTTTCAGTTTCATTGCTTTCGTACATATTCCTTCTATATTAATGGGACGTTGTCAGGGTAAAATCAAAGAATGGAAGAAATTTATGCTTTCCGATGTAAAACATATATATATATATATATATATATATAGGTTAACAATTTACTTGAAACGTACTGGGTTCGTATATATCAATCGTAATGGATTAAAAAATCTTTCTCATGAATAAAATTTTTTTATAATGGAAAAATTTTTTCATATAAATTTTGTAAATTGTGAAAAAGTGCAAGGTCAATGAATGTCTTTTTATATAGTTTCAAAGCATAAATAGTGTAGTATAATAATTCTACATATATATATATATATATATATATATATATATATATATATATATTTATTTATAATTATAAAACTCAAATGATCTTGTAACGGGTGTTGTAACCAAACACCCGGTTTACGACTTCCTGTTGTGCATGCGTACATAAACAAATAATCAAGGCGACAATAAAACGTATTATTTTAGTGTGTAAGTTTTCAGCGTCCTAATTATTTTTTTTCGCGTTTGAATTATACAAATAAACAATTGTCTATACTTTTTGCATTTTTTTTACATCGTTCATTTCCGTATCATGTTTAAGTTATTTAACACAATTTTCTTACAAATAAATCTACTTTAATTTTTAAAGTAAAATCTGAAGAGTACGTGACTAAATATTCAGCAATAACATAATTTTGCAAACTTGTTAGTCGCAATACGAAACAATATTGTAATGGATACCTTTCGAAAAGTAATAAATATCCAGCAGAGAAAACTTGATATTTAGAATTTGGAGAATTATCATACTGCACTATATATATATATATATATATATATATATATATATATATATATATATATATATATATATATATATACATGTATATATATATACACATATTATTAAATTTATAACTAATAACGAAATATTACTTTCTATTACGAATACTTCGTATTACTTCGTAACCACAAAAGATTATCCTCGCAACAAAGTATATAAGTATAGGCGAATATTAAAAAATATTAAGTAACTGTGTCTATGCACAAAGATAGGAAGGAAGGTAATATTAGATAGGCACAAGAAAACAAAAGTAATTTAATAACCCTAAGTAGATCCAGATGGCACTATAAGGGACTGTTAAAAGTTAATTTAACACAAAACATGTTATGGTCGGTATTATTGTTACACCCTCACGTATGAAAACGCTTTAGGCGAAAGGCAATAAACACATCCCTGACCCGAAGGAGGTGATAATTCTGGGGTGCCTGCATCATCTTTGCAACCTTCTTTCTTTACACGAATGCATGCAAATAGACTGGAAAATACTTGGGAAATTGTTATTTTTTTTTACTGAAAATTTACGCGGAAACATAAAGAAAATAAAATAAGACGGTTTATTTTAGGACGAAATTTATTTTAACAATCTCACAAACTATAAGATTGTTGGTATTTATGTCCTATTTAAACATTATCGCATGATTTTGTTTATATTTTATATTATTTTCTGTTTCGCTACCCAAATTGACGAATTTTATTACAATAACTGATTAGGTCGGATAGTAAAAATGGCAAAATGGAAAAAAAAAATTCTCCAAGAACTCAAATTATTGATCTGAAGAGCGTCAAATTTATATATTTTCTGAAACTTGTAATCTTTACTCCTTGAATGTAGATATTAGGAGAACATCTGCTTTAGATTGGAATGACCGCCACTGGCTCTTACTTATTTTATCAGGTTGGGATGGATACAGAATCTAAGGACTACACCTCATTGCTTTCAATTGCTCTTAATTTATTTTCTATTTAATAAGATTTTGGTAATTTAAGTCTTAAAGTTATATCTTTCGTAATCCGCCGTTTACATTTTAAAACATATGTTCTTCCGTTAACAATTTCAACTATTACGTTCTGTATTTTTATATTTAAATAAACAGTACTTTCGAACATCTTTTCTCATACAGTTTTGTCAATTGTATAGAATATTAACAGAGAAAGCAAAAAAAAAAAAAAAAAAAAAAGAAAAAATAGAGAAAATAACTGTTACCAAAGGCAATAAAATTTACATTTCTACTTATCTGAGTATTTTTTTTTTTATTTTAAAGTGTCTTAACACACTGGCTGTCACGCTGTTTTCAGAACTATGTACGTGAGACCATCAAAAATGTTTTCGTACATTTGCATAATACTTAAGGTGGAAGCGTTATTATGCCGATCAAGTCTTTACAATAAAAAAGAGTGAAAACAGACTCCTACACTAGACATACAAAAAATGGATTCTAACAACAAAAAAGATTGAAATATTGTTAGGAATCTTACTGGTGATTTGAACTGGATCAAAAAGCTTTTATTTCATCAAATTAGAGCAATAGCAAGACCCCAATTTCTTCTAAGATGAGTCGAAATAGGTTTGAGTCGAAATAGGTTTGAATTACTTCTAAACCTTTCCATTTATCCAACAACGAAGAAACAGAATAGAAAGAAAATAGACTAAGAAAAGTACAGCACTTAGATATTTTCATTAGAAATTTCAAATCTGTATACCCGCCAGGAATTTATGTTGTTGTCGAAGTATCCTAATTCCATGGAGAGGAAGATTAAAATTCCGCCAATTTATTCCAAACAAGGCTCATAAATATGAATAAAACGCTTCAAACTCTGTCAACTGAAAGGATTTGCATGAAATCTCTTCATCTATTCAGTAAAGTTAGAATTAAGTCAAAGGAAGGAAGGAAGGATTAGCTGAGAAAATCTGGGTCTACAATAGGATGTCTACAATGAGTGTTGACAGCTTTATAACGAAAATAAGCCGCAACAAATATTGTTGACGCGGCATCATTGCAAACTTTCATGGCAACCTATATTGTTGACATCGCAGTCGACGTCTTCAAGCGTTTTTATTTACATTTTTATCGTGGCCTTCAGAGTTTTGTAAACCTAACGAATTTATCATGGCTTAGAATTTTATTCGATTTGAAATCGATGTTGTATGATTAACAACTAAAAACTCGAAAACAGAGCTACTGTCACCCATCGGTCGAAGATTGAATTTTAACCAGTCTGTATATTTTTATTAGTTTTATTTTCGTTTACTTTTCAATTTTTGGGCGGGTATTGAGGCTTCACATCGGGTAAACTGTGGCGCTACGTTACATTTCTCGAATGATAAGAATTCAAAAGACTACGATAAAATATAAATAAAAGTGCTCTAAAATACTTTCAAACAAACAAACACAAAAACTTATCCAGGTAGAAAAACAATTGTATTGCAATAGGTAATATTTATCTGTTACGCAATTTGTTTATTTTCACCACTTTCTTTCTGATAACTTTCTTGAATATCGCCCATATTTTTACTTTATATGTAATCAATATATGATATCAAATATATCAGGGCCCTGTCGGTGGGGCATTAGAATACGCCGACTGCCCCCCCCCTGCAGAGGGTAAAAGTCCCTCAATGGGGGTCCTGGATATGACCTTAAACTATATCCAGTGGTGAGGCCCCAGCTTGTGGGCTTTGGGGAGTGTAGAGCTACCCTTTAATTACCATTGCTCCCAGGTCCACTCTGACCCGGAGTGGTAGTACCTGTTAGGGTCCCAACTATGGGTTAAATAGAAACCGACGTGAAAACAACAAATATATTCTATTAAAAAAAATTTTCTTCAAAATCTTTGGATTCGGCATTAAATAACCCGAAAAGGGTTGATATGCCGTAAAACAAAAACAACCAACCAACCAACCAACCAATCAAATATATCAGGTCGGTTCAAAAGGTTTTGCCGGTTTGTAGAAGATGCATTTTAAGCCATTGTAATTTGTTTTAAGCATACCGTTATTACTTTAACATATCACCATGATTAAATTTTAATTGTTTCTTTCAGATTACCAAAATATCAGTCATGTTTTTCTGCAACATCGTCAACCATGTTGACCGGAAACGATTTTCGTTAGTCAACAGAAACGTAGTCATCTTCCCCGATTATCGGGTCTTGCAAAAACAACCTTGCAATAAACTATAAAGAGAAAAAGAAGGAAATTAGGCAAATAAATAAGTGAGAGAACAATGGCGCCGAGTAATGCACTCATAGAGGGAAAGCTTGAAGAAAACAGGTTGCCTGCCATCTTTGGCGCCTCTACGATCATCCAAACCACCGGAGAGATAATGATAATGATATAATACAATATTTTGAACAATAATTTTAAGAAAATTCTCATCTGGGAAATGCTAAGTAGCCGTGCAAGTATATAATAAAATACGTTAATATTATTGTACGCACGTGCTAAAAATGAAAAAAAAAAATGATGATTTAATTTTTGTTTATTTTTAAATCTCAAAAAAATCTACTTTTTTTTATAATTATAATTTTAATATTATTCATCGGGTCGGTGCAAATTTTCTCGCTGGTTTGTAGAAGAGGCGTTTTAAATCATTGCGATTTATTTTATGACTAGCCTGGGTACTTGGTGTTGTCCGGCTGTTTGGAAAGGGTGTGTTGATCCAAAATAAAAGTGGTAGTAGGCCGGCAGGCTCGAACCCGTACCGCGAAAGCGCAGAAGAACGTGACCCCACCCAAAAAACTTAACGTCTTTGCCGTTCGACTATTGCTAAACAGACAGTGGAGAAGGTTTAATGAAAGCTAGTCAACTGAAAAGAGAAGATGACTTTGAAAATATCGGCGAAAAAATCGACCCCTTCCTGAAGAAAATTGCCCAGTTGAGAATGAAAGAATTAATATTTTTAGCTACTTTTTCGATATTTGTCTTCCGAAGCATCGGCTTCAAAATGATACAAATATCGTGAAAATCCGTCACCTCTGTCGAAAGATTTATGCATACATACATACATACATACATACATACATACATACATACATACATATAAACAGACAGGTGAGGTTTATATTATAATCTAGTCTGGGTGTCCGGAGCTGCCTGGGTGTTTGGAGGTATCTGTTGAGAAAAAAAACAAAAAAAAAACGCGCCGTGTTTAATGTTGCATCCGTCACGAAATCGGAAGTGACGTAGTTTTAAATTAAGGCTAGGCAGTCGAAAAGAAGGGATGACTTTTGAAAGTTGAGGGTGAAGGAATTAATGTTTTTCGCCAATTTTTCGATATTTGTCGTCTGAAAGATCAAGCTTAAAAACGATACCGATCTCATGAAAACCCATCGCCTCTGTCGAAAGTTTTAGGCATACATACGTACATACATACATAATACATTTAAACAGACAGGTGAGATTTATATTATAGATATCATTATCATCGCTTAAACAAATTCACCAGGATTAATTTATAACATTTTCTTTCAGATTATTAAAGTATCACTCATCTTTTTCTGTAATATTCTTACCCATGTTGACCAGAAAATGTTGTTTTAGTCAAAAGAAAGAAAATCATCTCCCATCATGATACTGTTCGCCTTCACCTATTACTACTGACTAATGATCTGGAAAAATTCGTCGGGAAATCTTGCCTCATCCAGCAGTTTCATCCTGGCCTTGCTCGGTCGAATTATTACTGAATACAAAGATTACAAACCCATTTAGATGGTCTTAGATTATCATCACAAGAGGAGAATGAATATTTCACATGGAAACATGAAGGATTTATACAGATGAGGCATTTATAAGCTGATTAACAGATGGACGTAAGTTATAGAAAGTTAACAGATGGACGTAAGTCATAGAAAGCAAAGCTCGTCATTGTTCCTATTTACAATGCCTCACCCCGGGACAGAGTTAGACACCAGGGTCATTTTTTAAAGTGAAGAAAAAGAACAAAAATTAAAAATTGTCGCAGTCGTGAAGGATCTCCTCCCCACTGATAGAGAACAAGAAATTGAAGTGCAGCATCTGAAGAACAGATACTACACTTTGATTTTGGCCCGAAGAAAGGTCGTCGTTGTTATAAATAAAGATAAAAACACGCAGTATTTCATTTTATAGATTAAGGTTTGAATCGGCAGACACTTTTGCACTTACCAGATATCTTAAAAATTTTTATGAGATCAACAAACCAAAAAAAAATTACGCTCATATGTAAAACCAATACACATATTTTACTCACATTTATACTTAATTTTACTGTTCTGTAATATTAAATTCATAAATAATAATAAACATGTAATAGTTCATATTATTTCTTAATCTATTTGAAACATATCTATTTTTCTTGGATTGCCTTATTCTAGCATTATACATACGCGGGCTCTGTTTTGAAAATATTATTTTTCTATCGAAGCAATACCGAATAACATAACTAGTGCTTAATGAAAATACATTGCTGGTATCGACTATCGATTGTCTGGCATGAGTGAGTTGATTTTCGCTTTGCGTGCGATCACCTGGACAATCATCTCGCTCTCGCTGAAAGTTAAAGTTTCGTGGAGACGTTTTTCGGTTTCGTCTTCATATTTTCTTTCGCCTCTTCGTTTTAGCTTACATCACAAATGGCACATCTCAAGTTTCATTAAATGAAAACGTCACGTCTTATATTTCGGTTCAAGTCCTATCAACGGTGGAGATTGCTTTATGAAAAACTCGGTCGCGTATATTCGCCTTCATCACGATCACCCCGTTACTTTTATGTACTTCCCGTAGTATCATTTTTGTATCTCTTTCCATCCCACTTTCTTCTTCTTCTTCTTCTTCTTCTTCTTCTTCTTCTTCTTCTTCTTCTTCTTCTTCTTCTTCTTGAAGTGTGGGGCACGTTGGTACTTGCGTAAAATTATAAGACATAACACAAATTCTACAAACCAATACAAGGAAACACACACACACATACACACACACACTCATGCACCCGCACTCACACCCTCCCCCACGCACTCATTTAACCAAGTAATAACGTGCCCAACACTTCCACTTAAGAAAAAATAAAGAAAGAAAAGGAGAAAAAGGAGAAACGTAAGAAAAGAGAGAGAAAAGCAAAAAACAGCAATGACCATGGTCTGACCCACAATAAGCAAGGGTAGAGGTTGAATACACCCATGAAGACCTTTAAAATCACTTAAAGATATTTCCATCGCTTGGAAACATGCCACCAAAACAGGCTACTCTTATACATTTTAAGCACATTTTAAATATATTTTAAATAGTTTACATTTTAAATACTTTTTAAAGAAGACGCTACACAAAACGTCTGAAACGCGCTGAAAACTATTTCAATGATGAAAAAAAAATATTGCAATGATCTAAATATTAAAAATAAAAATAAAAATGTCCGCACTGCCATTAAAAAAAAAAACTCTCGAATTTAAACTAAATTCGATGTAACTGTTTAAACAACCTATACCTCATTTGATTCGCCTTTAATTCCTCTATAATTTTACCTGTTCAGGTTTGACTTTTAATCGAAGTACCGTAGTGTTCACGTCAATAAAAAAAATACTTCAAATCGAGAAGGCAAAAAGAACCCCGCATTAATAAATGATCTTAAAACTATCCTAAAATATCCACCTTTTAGCCAACAAAACATCTCAAATCGTAATTGTTGTCCCAGATTATACAACGTAACATTTAGTCCACATGCCTAAACTTTCTCGTCAGGAGCTCATTAATCTCCACCTTTCTGGTTTATTCAATAGGGAATTGATTGGTTGCAGATTGAAATGTGATGAGAAAACGGTACGAATGATTGCAAAATCACCAAAACACCGGCAGTATTGATGATGCCCCTAAATCTGGTCGTCTTGTGACTTCTTACAGGGAGGACAATGCTATCAAGATCCACAGCCTCAGAAAAAGATTTGAAACAGATCCCCAAATCCAACAATTGTGTAATCTTGTTAAAAAGTGCTGTCTTTCTATAGTTTAGAATCGATAGAAAGAATTTAATTTACGAGATGTATTGCAAAGACGCAAGCCAATGATTTCTGTAAAGAATAGAAAGTGCCGTCTGGACTTTACCAGATGCAATGAAGATCATGACTCTTCATATTGGTAAAAAAAGATTTTTAGCGACGAAAGCAAGTACAATAGGCAAGGCAGTGATGGTAGGCAGTACGTCCGTCGAAAGAATGACGAAAAATTTAATCCTAGATGCACAGGTCCAACGCCACAATGTGATGAAGGTTGTTTTTATGTGGAGCGTTATTAGTGCCAATGGCACAGGGTCTATAGTTCGCTTGCAAAGGCCAAATTAATTCGATCAAGTGCATTTATATATTGACTGCATTTCTATGTTACTTTGACCGAAATTTGGATGATAATCCCATCTTCTATGCACAATAATGCTTCCATTCACACAGCTGGCAGTACCAAGAGGTCCCTTGAAGAGCATAATATTGCGTGTTTTGATTGGCCTACACAATATCCAGAGTCCAATTCTATCGAAAACGTATGACATTACATACAAGCATCAGCTACGCAACGATAACATTTCAAATCTGGAAGAACTTTGGACAAAAATTAAAGAGAAGTGAGGTGCCCCTTCACCGGAGTATTGTCGAAGACCAATTAAAGGAATGTCCAAAAGATTGCAGGCTGTCAAATTGCAGAAGGTCTATGCTACAAAATATTAACTAGTTCATTGTGTTACTGTTGTATTTGTGTTGCAATTATGTTCTATAGTTACGTTTAAATAATAATTTTCTATTGTGCGGGATTTCTGTAAAGTATGTTTTTGTCTTTTCGATTTGAAGTTAATTGTTTAAATTGACGTGCACACTAGGATACTTTAATTAAAAATCAAATATGAAAACGTAAAATTATTGAGGAATAAAAGACGAATCAAATGAGTTTTGGGTTTAAACAGTGACATTGAATTAAACTTAAATTTGCGGTTTTTAAAAAATGACAAGTGCGAACTTTCTTTTCGACACCACTATATATATATATATATATATATATATATATATATATATATATATATATGGGACGCTTAAGATTGCGCATTAAATTTGAGCTATTTACTAGAATCAAACACTGGAATAAGGATTCTAGACATAAAATTTAGTAGCATTGTATCGTTACTGGCTTTTCTTTTTGTCTATAGCGGTAGAATGATCTAATCTTTTATACATCTACTTTATTATAAACAGATTAGATATATTTTCTATTCATGTTCTGAAAAGGTGTTTTGATTCTCTAGTTTGTCTCAAGAGCTTGAAATTCATATACTACTACTACTACTACTACTACTACTACTACTAATAATAATAATAATAATAATATACATATATATATATATATATATATACTTTTTTAATAATGAAATTGTTAATGTTTGGAATTTTTTATATCTAATTTTCCCATAAAATCAATCTCAAATTCTATTACGAAAACATATTTCTATAGCTTAAAACGCCTCCTCGATGGCAGCCTTCAGCGAGTCGACCGTGTTATGAGTATGCTTGTTGGTTTTGGTCTCCATCAAGGCTAAGAAAATAGTCAAAAGTTTATTATTCGGTTAAAAGGGCGGCCACAAGTCCGGCGAACAGCGGTAGGAAACATTGCTAAGTAGTCACGCCCTGGTCGTGTTGACCTCATGTGCAAGAGGAAATAGTATTTCCCAGTGAAATATTAAATCCAGGCGAATTCATTGCTTGCGGGCATTACGTACGAAATCAGCTGACCACTAACTTTTTGGAAATTATTGATATTTTTGTGATGTTGGTTAATATTATAAAAAGAAAAGAGATTCCTAATATGCGGCCATTTAACTAACACGTTTCGACCAACCGAAATCTTATTAAAAATTTAAGCATGACCGACGAACAGACAGATACTACTACATATATAAATGCATCTATATGAAGATTGGCCAATTCTGACTGCGCATATATCAAGTAAATTTCAATTTTAAAATGTAGCGTGAAAGGTAATCCAACTGACCAATGTACAGACGGATAGAACCTCTTATTTAAGACTAGTAGAGCTACCCGCCTTTGTTCGGGGCAAAAGTGTAACCTATTTCTATTAAAAACCTCCTCTTTCTCTCTTTACCTCTATCTATCTATCTGTCTCTCTATCTTTGTTTTCCCAATACCCTCTCTCTCTCTTTCTTTCTCTCTCTCGTCAACATCCTCTTTTTCCTCCGCACATTAAATTCCTCTCTTGCTGGAACCACACACACACACACACACACACACACACACACACACACACACACACACACACACACACACACACACACACACACACACACACACACACATATATATATACACACATATATACACAAACACAGGTAACTCTCTTTTATATAATAGAATTTTGAGGAAGGAGTTAGCAATTGTTTTTCCAAATAGTATATTACTTGCAGGCCGCCCGGAATTGCCCCGGTCATAAAATATGGCTTGAACATGATATTTTAATTGATGCAGATTTCGTATTTATTGCTATAGAAAAGATTCTCTATTGATTATTTTATTGTACCCAATATATATATTTCAAAAGTTAAAAAATATTTTGTAATTGTTAAGTTTTAGCTGGACATGATGATTGCAACGTCTTGTCAGACGAGTGCCACTCCCTCAGACATTTAAAATCCATGAACCCAAAATGCCTGAGGGAGTATCTATACAAAGATGATGTTACAGAGTCTTAGCTTTGTACGACAGCTAAGTCTCTCTCTCGGTTCAAAATGTTGAGATCCAGCAACAAGCAAGAGCAAGATAGCCAGCAACAAATTAAACTGCAGACCAGCTTAATGCGTGTACTGGTCTCCCGCTTTATGGTTTTTTAAATCAGAGATTTGCTTCTCCTAGAAAGGTTGCCTTCACCACGGCTTACGGGAGCCCTCTCCACCCCAATACACATATACACACACACAAATATACACGGTGCTAGTTGGCCGTTGACCCAGAAACAGAGTTCATTCGCCCTTTGGAAGGTCTTGTTTTTAATCCTCCAGGGAGACTAGCCGCCCTCCTCACCAAACAAGTCTAGCTGGACATACAGACACACATACACACAAGCAGTTTACTTTTAGATAACATATGCTTTTAAAATAAGACGCATCCATTCGATCTGCGCGTTTAGCGTTGCCACTTAAACGTGATCGACTGACGGAATAGAGACTTGTGGACGCATCTAAAATGAATTCAATCGGTTGGCATATCTGGATTGATTTTTTTGATTTACGTCTAGTGACCTGAAAACTCATTTCGTTCTTATTGAAAGGTAAGCTTCTGTAAAGTTTCGTGAATATTTTTTGTGTGGTTTCATCTTCATCTTTTTTTTTTTTCGTTTTTTCGTTTTAGCTTACATCACGAATGAGGTATCTCAAATTTCATTAAATGAAAACGTCACGTCGTATAGGCTCGGTTCAAATCCTATCAGAAGTGAATGTTGCTTTATGAAAAACTCGGTCGCGTATATTCGCCATCATAACAATACACAACTGCATTTCGATACTCCTATTTACGTCATTTCTTCCCTTATATTCAATCCTGTTTTCTAAGCACCTATCTATCTATCTATCTATCTATCTATCTATCGATCTATCTATCTATCTATCGATCGATCTAATAAGTTACATGCGCAACAAAAAATATGAAAAAAATAATACTGAAGAGCTGTGGATGACTATATGTTACTCTTCTTGGATAGAGCTCTCGTACGAAAATCAAGAATTATCTCTATCGTTAAAGACATTTTTACTTCAGTAAAACAATTCGAAATCTCGGCACGTCACAATGTTTACATCGAGTTTACATCGATATTTTGTTTACATTCAGCAGATATCAGATGACAGAGAAGGAATTACAAGCGCAGAGATTCAGCTTGACAGTTTAGCTTCGATCACACACACACACACACACACACACACACACACACACACACACACATATATATATATATATATATATATATATATATATATATGTATATATATATATATATATATATATATATGGCATAATCACGTTGGCACACCGGTTCTCGTCAAATCACCGAAGTTAAGTAACGTTGAGCCTAGCTAGTGCCAGATGGGTGACTATTTAGGAATTCAAGGCACTGTATGTGCTCTCCGCTTGTCTCAGCATTGTTTCCAGTCGTCCTGAACCTCCACTTTTCCAGTAGTATTCTACAATGTCGACCCAGAAGAGGTGTGGTCGAAGATTTCTTGCCCCTATAAGTCCACGCGCAGGCAACCATAAGTGGGTATCCATAGTCTGTCAAGCGTATATATATATATATATATATATATATATATATATATATATATATATATATATATATATATATAATTTAAAGGAGATTAGAACAATAGTCTAAAGAGCTGAGTGTATTTTAATGTAACAGTGAAATTACTAGTTTAATTAAAATACAGGAAATAGAAAGTGCTCGTTGTAATTTAGATATATAATAAGCTCGATAGTTAAATGTCCTAGAGCTAATTCAATATTAAGTAATGTGATTGATAATTTAAAATTTAAAAATCAAATTTTAATTAAATTAAAAATCCGTTTCATTAGAAGGAACAACAACAAAATCAATTATCTGTACGATCGTTTCGGAAAACAATGCTTTTTATTGTGGTATATATCAAGTTATGTACAATAATTATATAGTTTTTTGATAAGCAGGGTCTCCTCATCAGCAAATTTTGAAGGGTTTTATTGAATTTAAAAGACACCATAAATAAACCTAGCATTAAAAGTAAGGCAGATGAATCTGAAAAATTGAAATAAAAGGTCTGGATTTAAAATTTATAAGAAAATTAATATGGGTTAGAGATAGAAATAAGTAGAGAAAAATATATATTTTTGAATTTACATAATAAATTTGCTTTAAAAATATATAGAGATATTTACCTTTCAATTTTTCGTTTTTTGAAATCAGGAACTGTGGTTAAAATATAATAGTATATATATAACACTATATATATATGTATATAACACTATATACATATAACACTATATATATATATATATATATATATAAAACACTATATATATATATATGAATATATATATATATATATATATATATATATATATATATATATATATATATATATATATATATTGTCTCCACAGTCAAGCAACGTCAGAGCTTACATACACCATGAAAGCAAACGTACCGGAAGTCCGAAACTCAAATTTTGCTTTCCTTTGGGCTTAACTCTTGGACTTTGATTTTTTAGCTTTCATGGATCGTATAAACTACAACGTTATTTTATTGTGGATATATATATATATATATATATATATATATATATATATATATATATATATATATGTATATATATATGTACGTAACAATTTTTTTATTTATTATTTTTTATTATTTTTAAAACAGTAATCTACATACACGCTTGTTTCGAGTTAACTAACTTTCATCAGCCTAGCTCGACTGTTTCTAGGACTGTTTCTTCAGACCATGTAATGCCGTCGTCGTACCTTCGCCTGGCAAATTCCATATATTTACATTCTCACACTTTTGCACCGATTTTCCCCGGCTAAAACCGAAATATAATGTTTCGCGTGGATTCGAATACCCTATATATTAAGTTACTATCTCTAGACAAAAAAAAACTGACAGAGGAATTTGGTAGGCAACTTTTTTAAAACAAATATATATACGACGACATAAATATATATATATATATATATAGAAAGAGGTTTGTAGTTACTATAATCTTACTATGCAAATATTACGCAAGTATAAATCATGTAGAATATCTGCATGAATATAATTACACATAATAGTCAACTAAAGATGATCATCCCATAAGTAAACCGAAAAAAAACTAATAGGGAATTAATTAAAATGGATGTTTAAAGAATATGCAAATTAGCTAGATCTTTTGCAGTTGAATGCAATTTCACGACCCATCTATAATGTTAAAATTTTTAAAGGAAAATTAGAGAAAAGACTTTTTAATATGAATATAAATACACAAAAACAAACAAACAAACAAACTTTTATATATATATATATAATATATATATATATATATATATATATATATATATATATATAGAGAGAGAGAGAGAGAGAGAGAGACTTCTATGTAATATACTGAGTTCGGGTAATTCAGTGAATTTTCATATACCAATAGGTTTTTAGCCAAAAATGGTTGACTTAAGGATTAAGCTACAAAATTATCACATTTCATAATTGAGCATTAATATACTGTGTGTGCAAAATCAAGACTTCAAGACAAGGTGTTGATGGCAACAAAAAGTGTATTTCATTTTACGTTACTATTGTTTCAATGTCCAGTTCGACAATTTCAAGCACTATATCGTTTGAAAATTTTCAAAACCCAGCATTTCTTCAGACTTTATAAATAAACACACTTTTAGCAATGTAGCATTTTTTGAATAGAAAGAAAAAAGGGGGATCCCTAACGGGGAAAGCATGCGAGAAACATTTACCTTGGTCGTGGTTAGGGAAGCCCATTTAAATATTAATGTATTGCCTAATTTCCGTATGGAAAGTTTCTACGGAGAGCCCTAAGCCATTATAATTTTTTTTATATATATATCCCATTTGTTGGGTTCCTAAATTCCTTTATTTCCCAATGATTCATTTTTTTGTAAAAAGAAATTTTTACAATTTTGTTTCTATATTTATATTATGGCCGTAACAACCTTGTAAAGACGTTACGGTTAGTTTTAGTTTCGTATTAGTGGCAAGTAATTTTTATAGATTATCGTTCTATTGGTACATAGATGTAAGACAATTCTAGGTTTAGAATTTGATTAGATATGAGAATAAAATAAAATGGGTGTATGAAATGTATATAAACCTTGTAGAACATTTTGGATGAAGTGTTCTAATCTATTTACTTTCTGAAAATTCATAGTTATTCTACTTGAAAACTGTTTTTATGTCGTTGAAGGGAGATAATCCAATTATGTTGTTGAGTACTGCTAGTTAATTCTGTTTGAAACTGGGTCGATTTTGTTTATTATAATAGTTAAAGGGAGGTAATTCATGCCGTTTGTGTTTTCGGTTCATTGATTACTAGAAGGCGACTATGATTTAATAATTAATTTAATCAAATAGGTCCAGAACGTGCTACAATGGCTTATTTAACAAATTAAGTATATAAATTATGTTTTTGAGCTAAAGGAATAGGTTGTATTTAACCCGCATCTGTTATTAATCACTTATGTTGCTCCTGCGTTGTGTTCTTGGGTGTCTAAATAAATAAAATATTGTATGTCCCCTAATTATTATTCTGACAGCAAAACCACCCATGGCTCCAAGTGTTTTTTACTCCGGTGGGAAGATGTCTACTCCTACATTTATGGGTAAAAAAAAACACACACACACACACACACACACACACACACATATATATATATATTTATTTTCTATTTATTTATTAATTAATTAATTTATTTATTTTCCATTTAGTTTCGTCTAACAACTTTTGCTAACATTTTTTAATTGATGACCTGTAAATTTCAGTTGACCTATATTATTTTGCCCTATTTTTTTCGCGCCTTTAGCATTTCCTGTCTGGGTCATTTTGATTTTTGTTTCCCTTTATTTTATATTTTATATTTAACTTTATCATCATTTTTTTCCCTCTCTTCCTTGATCTTTATTACTTATCTCAGCCAGATGTAAAATCTCGATAAAACCAAATAGGGAATAGAGCTTATAATATTATATTAAGTAGAGTGAAAAGCATATCTAATTTTTCTTTTATTAATATTATTGGAATCTTTTCTTTATTCCTTGTACACATTTTTGTGAATTATTCCATGGATTTCTGCCTTTGGATTATTATGGACCATCTTCTTCCAATTACGGGATTTCCTTGGATTTTACTTGTACAAATGGAAATTCTTTTAACTTTCTTGAAGATTTACATTTGGATTTTACGATCACTGGATTTTTTATTTTCCACCAGACTATCCATTCGTGTGTAATCACCCTTTTCTTCACTATATTCCCTCTGCTCCACTTTTTTTGTTTTCAAGTAAGATTTTTGACTTACTTGTTGTTTCATCAAATACTTCTGCATGCAAAACCGATCCCGCATTTTGCTAATTCCTACCCTCTGATGAGAAGGAAAGTATTTCTTCGAAACTCCGCGGATTAAGACTATCCATTTATTTAGTGTTTCCTTTTCAGATTAAATATGTTTTTAACTCATTTCAAAGTGTTTTTAACATATTTTATTAACTTTTTGCTCATATATATATATATATATATATATATATATATATATATATATATACTAGCAGGCCGCCCGGCATTGTCTGGTCTTAAAATGCGCTTAAATACGATTTTTGATTAATGCAGATTTCGTATTTATTATTATATTTCATTGAACCTAACATATCGTAAATATTTTTAAAGTTAAAAAAAATACTCGTGCACCACGACCAAGAATCGAAACCGAAACTTTTAGCTTACGATTTACCTTTTGCTTTGACGTTAATACCTGAGCTATGAAGACATGTTTGCTGCAAGACTAAAAATTAAAACATGAACCAATAGCTATTACATTACGTATGCATATACGTAATGCCGTCGTTCGACCTTCACCTGGCAAATTTCATTTTGTCTTTATTTTCATACTTTTGCACCGATTTTCTTCGGCTAAAACTGAAATATAAATTTCAATGAAATTTCATGACTCATATATAACAAAGTCGTATTTTTTTAAAAACATTAACGTTAACATACATTAAACAAAGACGAGTGAATTTATTGAAAGCCTGGAAAAATCATGGATTCCAATAGAAAAATGCAAGCATGAAACGTAATATTGTTAAGCTTAAACATGGAAAAGTAAAGAACTAGTTGTTAAAACTGGAAAAAGAAAATGACAAGATAAAATAATAGTAAGAATATAATAAATTTATAACTTAAAATATTGCTGCATTAAGAATTGATTATATAATATTATAAATTGAATAAAAAAATCTTAATGATTAATTAAATTATAAATTTATTATATTTTTTGCTAGAATATCTTGTACTTTTCTTTTTCAGTTTTAACAACTAGTCCTTTACTTTTCCAGTGAATTAGTAGCAACAGTAGTCGCTGAAGCGACGTATTTGATATGGAAACCGGTCATAAAAAGCGTCGCTCACCTTATATATTTTTACGATTTTGAACACCAGTAAATTCATCATAACCTTTGTTTTACTGAACAAAAATTGAAATTTATTTGTTACAATATAGCTGAGAAGGTAATCTATAAACTGTATATAATTGTTTGGAATTTGATCGAAAAACGAGTGAACAGTGAAGCTTTAAAGCAGTATATATATATATATATATATATGTTTTTCCATTTTTTTATTTTTAACAATTTCCTTCTTTTCTTTCTTTCTGTCAATTTTTCATCACTCTTACTATATATGTCTCTCTTTCTCTCTTTCTCTCTCTCTCTCCCTCTCTCTCTCTATATATATATATATATATATATATGTGTGTGTGTGTGTGTGTGTGTGTGTGTGTGTGTGTGTAACGTATATACCTACCCGTCCATTTATACTGTCTCTCTATTATTTTTCTCTAGTCTGTTTCTCTTTTTGATCATCCCAACAAAATACTCGCTGACCTTTGCTATCATATCAGACCGTTCCTTTTCTTTGGAGTGGTTCCTCTCCTGCTAATCAATTACCATTTATCCACTCGACAGACAAGTGTAAGCGAAAGCGTAGAAATCCCGTGAACTTTGCCACCATTCACTTTGACCCTTCAACCTTTACATTAGCAACCCCCCCTTCTCTTTACATCTTATCGTAAAGGAACTATTATGATCATTGATACCGTCCATTACGTATTAACATGAAACAAAAAAAAAATCAATAAAACAAACCCAATGACAGCTCTTATGTTCGCTATTACTGATAAAAAAACATTAATAAAAATCGAAATGTTTTTAAATGAACGAAAAAATTGCGCAGTAATATTTTGCCCTATCTTTCTGACTTCTGCTTTTTCTTGTACATTTGTTTATCTCTTACTATATCTCTTTTTCTCTCCCCTCCCTCTCTGTCTCTCTGTCTCTCTGTCTCTCTCTCTCTCTCTCTCTATATATATATATATATATAGATATACATACATATATATATATCTTTATATATATCTATTGATCTATCTATGTATTCATCGACCCATCCCTCTATCTCTTTGTATATATATATATATATATATATATATATATATATATATATATATATATATATAACCCAAATAACCCATGCGAACCCATGCAAAACTTTAGTTTTGCATGGGTTCGAATACCCTATATATTAAGTTTCATGTCTGTAGACCAAAATCTAACAGAGGAGTTTAGTAGGCAACATTTTTAAACAAATATATATACGCATACATAAATATATATAGAAAGAGGTTTGCGCTTACTATAACCTTTGTACGCAAATATTACGTAAGTATAAATCATATAGAAAATCAGTATATACAAATTACAGTTGTATCAGTAATACTAGGTGCCTTCCATAACTCTCCAAAATTTTTCGTACAGGCATTAAAAATTGTCGTAGACGCTTGAAAATTCAGTATGTTATTGCTATGCATATTTTGAGCAGATTCAAATGAACAGCCACAGTATGAATTGGAATACACCCTACTAAAGCCTGATTGTCAATGCTGGTGAATCTCCAAAATGTAATCTGTATTTGAGATCACTTTAGAAGAACGATATGCAATAAAATTATGCTTTACACATGAAAAAACATGTCGCAGAAACGTATGGAAAGCTTCAGACTGCTTTCGGACAATGTTGTATGAATTGTGTATCAGTTTTTAAGTAGCATAAGAGATCCAAGGAAGGCAGGGAGTCTGATAAAAGGTGTGGGCGGAGTAAGGAACTCATAGCCCCAGAGTTTATTGGCCTAATAAAGAATTTCATGTATAACGGCCGTCGTTTGTTTATAGAGATAATAAGTGCACGGTTTGATGTCCGTGTGAGAACTGTTCACACAATTATTCGTGAGAAACCGAAGATGCATAATTAAGGGGGCGGTTCATTAGGAATTTGTTAACGTTGGACTTGAACACATCCAAGTTGTATTCCGGTGGGAAGCAGGCAGACGGAACAGAGTTCCACAGGCGTGAAAGAAAGAAAGAAGCTTTGTTCATGGAATCCGTGTTTTGATTTAGGCACCGATAAAGAGTGGGGGAAAATTTTGACAGTGGATTCAGCTAGACGGGTGTTTTTCGTGAAAGAGGCGAGGGGGGACCAGAGATTGGATTTCAGACGAGCACCTGCCATGGAAATAACGATAAAACAAGGATAGGCTCGCAACGTCTCTTCTGTGGGAGAGAGGTTGCAGGGTAGAGAAAAGGGCATCCCCCACTAAGTCACGAAGTCTATTTTGTACTCTGTCAAGGCAGGATAGGCTGTTTTTAGCAGCTCCTGCCCAGATGTGGCAACAGTATTCCTTCCTTGGACGTACTTGACTTTTATATAGATAGAGAATTGCATCAGTAGTGAGATATCTTCTGGAGCGGTAGAAGGATCCCACCATCTTTCCAGCGACCTTGGCAACAGACTTGATGTACGTGTTCCATTTCAGATCAGGAGTAAAGGTCAAACCCAGAAGCTTGTTGGAATCGTACAAGTGCATTGCAGTCGGAGGAGATTACTTCAAGTGGACTAACGTTCCATGTGTGTACTATAAATACAAGTGCTTATACGGCAGAAGTCTGGAAACTTATTGAAGGGACCTCGTACATAAAAAAGCTATGGACATACTAGACTTTGTATTCCATTAAAACGGGTAAAAATTATAACACCTTGCCTTAGAATAAGTGCTTCCTGCTAAATTGATGACAGAATATGGTTAAATTTGTGCTCACTTACATGCTAATATCTATTAATCCATAACTGTGCACCGAACGAATATTCTAATGCTTAATTCGCTGCATCTTATCACAACTAATGCTCGTACAAAATTTCAACCAGATTGGCTCAGTAGTTTCTAAGAAAAAATGGAACAGACAAACTAAGAGAAATATAAGATCGATAAGATGTATATTTTAAATGAAAAAAAAAAATGAAAAGGATTGTAACTGTTTAGATAAAATCACTTCCCTTAAGCAGATAATACCCATAATATAAAAATGTGTTTTGGAACAGCTTGTACGTAATAGAAAACATTGCACAAAACCTTGTTCTCGAACAGATGTCGTCACACTTGTTACCTATAGAACAAGAAAATCCCGGACACAAAAGGAATAAATTGTTAACAAAGTTTCCGTTCCACAAAAGGAGATATCCAAACTGATTATCAAAGAAAAACGTTTACAGTGATTCTTGAAACTTGAATTTTTCCATCTAAATCTGATGAAAGTTTCGACTTAGTTCTGCTAAGTAATAAAATTAGTCGATGATCTATTTATGAAATCCGAGGACCTTACAATGATATCGTTATTGTATTATACATTACAGCTTTACAAGCACTCGCTCCAAGTGGAGATCGAACCTACGATCGTGTACTTTATATTCGGTGACTTAAACCACTTAGTCACCAGTCGGGCGCTGTTGCCAAGTGGCGACTATATGCTTTATATAAACATTGTCAAATGTTTGAGTGTGCTGCATTTACTTATTTATTAGTGGCCTGGCAAGGTCGCAGGGGAGACAATCAAGCAAAACTCTAAGCAAAATTCATCCCAAAGCAGCAAAACTGAAGCTGGCCTGCAAGGATATGATATATAAAAATGTAGGAAAATTAAGGCATAATTTATTGGTTTGAAAATATAGGCTCTTTTTGCCAATTGTAATAAAATTTTAACCATAGAATAGTATGACAATCTTCAAAAAGCCTACGCATTTTCATGTAATTTCGTCTCATAGAACAAAATATATGAGTATTTCTATTGAAATACTCATATATTTTGTTCAATTTGGCTACGAGTATCTATCTATCTATCTATCTATCTATCTATCTTTAGATAGATAGATAGATAGATATACCACCTTTTTTGGCAATTTTATTTTTATAGTTATTGCTAATAATATTTTACGATATCAAATAATACATTGCCAAATCTAAGGGAGAAGTTTATATAGTCATCCACAAACATACTGTTTCGCAATATAATAGCTATTTAGTCGACAACATAAACACTCCGACAAATATATTAATATTGTAAAACTTTGAATAAACAAACAAAACTGTTTTAGAACACGTTAAAATGAAAATGTGTTATTAAATGAAGAAAAATCACTCAAATTTTCATTTTCCTTTCTTTTTTTTTTAAACTTAAAGCATTTATTATTAATTTCGGACTGTATCAGATCCATCATCAGAAAACTAAAGTGTTTATTTGCTTGTTTTTTTTTTACCTTGTAAGTAAAATCCGTTTCCTAGTGTTGTTTTGCCTAAGGGGTGCTATTTTTATACACGAGGAGTGTGTGAGCCTCCTCCCAGTGTGTCCGCTTGAAAGGCCTCAAAATTGGTACCAGAGCTCCTAGAAGCATCATTAAAACTAAAAACAAAGCACTCTGAATTAACAGACAAAACTGTTTTAGAACACGTTAAGATGCAAATATTTTATTAAAAGATGAAAAAACATTTTTTTTCTGTTTACTCAAAGCCCCCCCCCCCCACCACAAATTACAATGATGTTTCCTAGAGCCCCAACACTAACTCTTACACCTCAAAAGTGGACACGCGTAAATAAAGAAAGAAACAAACAAAAAACTCACACATAGAAGAGGCATACGCCACCTCGTGCGTTTAACGATAACAGCACGCATTTGCCGAAATAAACACTGCAAAGCGTGCTTCATTTGTTTATTTATACAAAGATTTACATTACTGCCAATATCAATATCAATATCAATATCAATTAAAACATTGCCAAATCTAAGAAACCTAAAGATTCTTGTATCGAATATACTCGTTTAACGCTATAACGTTTAATTGTCGCCAATCAGGTACTCATCACTCTTACAAATGTCTGTAGGATTTTTCTACGTTTTTAGCAGCTTACTGACGAATTTCCTTGTACTAAAACAATTAGGACGTCTTCTATATTCTCCCTGCTAGCCATTTCTCCTCAACTCCTTTACAATTCTCCAGCTCACATTCCACCCCTTCAACGTATTCAAAAAGCACCGAGTGCAGCTATATTTCCGAAATTTGTAATTCGGCGCGAATCATTGTGATACAAGTAAGCTACGTCTTATATTCCAATGTTTTCTAGTTGTCCATTGTCTCTAATTTTATAAATTACTAATTGAAACAACAACCCCTTTCTCTTTATTATTGACAAATGTTCTGAAATAAAAATATATAAAATCATCAAATTTGTCCTGAACAACACGCACACACAGACTCCCCCTATATATATATATATATATATATATATATATATATATATATATATATATATATATATATATATATTAGTGTTGGGACAATTAATAGGAAGCGGAAAAAATCGGAATATTTTAGAGTATCGGAATCGGTATCGGAAAAATTTGTACCGATGTTCCGATGCCAAAACGATTATTTTAATTGTAAGTTTTATTTGATTTGTTTAGAGCTATGTTTCCATTGCTGGTAATAATGATAAAATAATAAATATTTATTGATTTTAAAACACCAGTGAAGCTAAAATAAATAGATCGTCCCCCCCCGCAAGTATATTTTTACGTTTAGGAGAATATTTAGGCGTGTTTTTACGGTAATCAGAGAGAAAATACAAGTATATAGTAAAATATTTGAATATTTATAAAGAATCGGAATCGGTAATTGTATGGGAATCGGCAATTTAGTACTGAATCGGCAATTGTATCGGAATCGGGAAAATATTTGAATCGCCCCATCACTAATATATATATATATATATATATAGAGAGAGAGAGAGAGAGAGAGGGAGAGAGAGATAGAGAGAGAGCGAGAGAGACACAGAAACAGAGACAGACAGACAGACAGACAGACAGACATGCATAATTACGATATTTTTATTCCAGGTTCGTATAAGTCTGACAGGTCTCCTCATTTAGCGCTTTCTTGTTAATAAAGACAAGTCTGAGCAGACAAAGACTAGCAATGCCACATATGTGTGTGAAAGAAAAAGTAGACGCTTTAGATTGTAATTTCCTTTTCCAAGCACATTTGCTAACAACCATCGACTGACTAAACCCCTATCTCGAAAACTCTTTTCCCTCACACCTGAATTGTTTGACTTATCATAGTCCTCAGTATCACTCAGCTAAGGAGAAGGCGAGATTACCACAGAAAAAAAGGGTACAATATTTTCATCAATGTGGTAGTGCGACACGCACCCTAATTCATCAACCCTGTTCTTACTGTCCACTGGTCTCAATAGGACACGAGTCAAATTTCCTTTCTTCAGCGAGGATAGCTCTTCAAATCTGCTGCTTACTTCTCTTGGCATGTTGTGCTTGCTAATCTGTAGAGGCGTCAAAGTGTATATTCAAGGGCGCTGATGGGATCAACATGTTGACTTTCCAGGTCAAGCTACCCCAAAGAAATCGCAATAGGTTTGTGACAGTTCTAACACCCAATTCAAAGCACACCAACAATATTCTCCTGAAGTCCTTAGCTCGTATTGCAGTTGAGTCTTTCTAAAATCTCATTTTGTTATTTCTTAAACAAAAGTTATATGCTTGCTATTAGGTTGGTGCAAAAAATAATGTCGTCTTTTATCATTCTCTCTCTCTCTCTCTCTCTCTCACACACACACACACACACACACATATATATGCATACGTAAAAAAAGGACATTATTTTTGCATCAACCTATATATATATATATATATTGCACAAACCTATATATATATATATATATATATATATATATATTGCACCAACCTATATACATACATTTATATATATATATATATATATATATATATATATATATATATATGCATATATATATTGCATCAACCTATATATATATGTATATATATATATATATTGCACCAACGTATATACATATATATATATATATATATATATATATATATATTGCACCAACCTATATATATATATATATATATATATATATATATATATATACATACATATATATATATATATATATTGCACCAACCTATATATATATGTGTGTGTGTATATATATATATATATATATATATATATTTACACGTAAAAAAACGACATTATTTCTGCACCAACCTAATAATTTTATTGTTAGCAACTTATTCCATGAAACTACTTAAAGGGACAAGTCTTTCATCATAAGCAGGTGTTCAAAAACCTTGATTTTTATGGAAAGGTATCAATCATTCTCTTTTGGCTCGTTTCTCTTAGGATTTTATACTGACTTACTCGAAATAATTAATATCATAATAACTGTTCTGTCTGTGGGTTAACTACTTTAAGACAAAAAATACTGGACAAAACTGCACAAAATTTGACATGAAGCTTCCTTAAGCGACCATATGCAATGGGGCGAACACTAAAACAACTATTACTCATACTAATACTCGAAGCAATACACACTTTGCATTGCTCAGAAACAAAACCCTCAGTGTATTTTATAGGATTTGATATGAAACAAGGAACTTTCTTTAGTGGAGATAGAAGGGAGAAAAATGGTAAAAGAATATTGAACATAAATGTTCGAATTTATTATGAAATATCCTGGTATTCATCGTTTGAGTATTAGTACTACTATTCATGGTACTAATCTACATTGGTGATCTGAAGAAACATTCTTGGAATTTTAATTTGGCAGGAAACCTTTTCGCATTACATGTGTGTGATGAGCGTTACGTTACAAAACCAAAAACAACTATTACTACAACTACTACTTGTAATCTCAATATAGTTAAAATTAGTAGAATTGTCGCCTTTCGTATAAACATCCTTCGAGATATCGGATGTAATAGAAACTACAAAACTTATCATAATGCATGAACAGAGCACCAAATAGAACTCGACAATATGACAACATGTCAATAATAAACTTTCTACTATGAATTATGTCTACTATTGTCTATATATTTTATTATTTAACTAGCTGCCCTATCCAGCGTATCCAGGGTATTTATTTTGATTTTGTTCGAGAGCATATCAGTATAAAGCAAAAATAGAAATTTACTAAAACATATTTCATTTAAATAGCTGAGTTATTTTCTAAGAAACCGAAATGCATTTTAATGGAGTTTAATTAAAACTTAAATCAAATTTGGTAAAGAAATAGCAACGCCGGTACACGGGTCTTGCGAGTATATATATATATATATATATATATATATATATATATATATATATATTCATCTACTGCAAGACTGTTTCGTATTTCAGTATAAAAATAAACAAAATATTATATACATATATATATATATATATATATATATATATATATATATATATATATATATATATATATATATATATATATATATGTATTAGTCGAGCAAGAAATGTTACTTGCAGACTACTATTTACTATTGAGTAATGGAGCCGTAGGTACCGCTTGAAACAAATAAATTTTAAAATTTCTCGACAAATATTTAATGAATTCCTTTGGAATAGTGATAATAATAATATCCATGTTATTCTGCTTTATTTGAGTTTTTAAAAAATATATTTTGATATAATAAAGATTTAAAAAGAAAAATATACTTTACAGATTTGGATATAGAAATAAAATTAATTGCATATAAAACATTAGAAGAAAAATTTTAAATCGTGAGAAAAATCTAAAATCATTAAATTATCAAAAAATTTTGTCGTTATAAAAATATAATTATTAGATTAATTTTTATTTGTAAAAGAAAAAAAACAACATTGCTAAAACATATCAGCGAATTATCAATATATTGTCATAAAACGATTATTGTTTTATATTAATAATTGTAACGAGAAAAATGTTTTATTTCATTAAAATTAAATAGTATACATGAATTATGTCGAATGTACGTAAATAAATTTTTTATAATGACAAAATTTGTTGATGATTGGCTGATATTGGATTTTATGATTTTTTTCTTTTCTCAATTAAAATGAATTCAATAATCCTTTTATTAATGACTAAATGAATTTATAATTTATTGATTTAAAATGTTTCAATCCATGTTTTTTTTCTTTTTAAATCAAATAAATATCAGATCAATTTACTAAATAAACATTTTTACAAAATATATTTATATAATTTGCAAAAATGTATTGATAAAATTGGATAATTTTGCATTTTTCTTCAAAATTTTTAGATGCAATAAATTTTATTTCTTGTCAAAAAATTATAATCAATATAATAATCGTTTTTTATAATGAGAAAAATGATAAATATTTAAAATCTTAACAAGTGCAACAAAATGCCAATTACATTTTTATTAGTGCATAAGGCACATCTGATTGAATATAAATAAAATATTTTTTTAAATTCTAGTATCTTCCTTTTTAAAGTTTAATATTAATAGTTTTTGGTAAAATAATTTTCCGGGTAAACATTTTGTTGAAAAGTTTTCTGTTGAGGCAGAAATCTTTTTCCAAGAATATATATATATATATATATATATATATATATATATATATATATATATATATATATAATATTTTGTTCATTTTTATACTGAAATGCTGTTATACAGCGAAACAGTCTTGATGTATATATATATATATATATAATTATAAAAATCTGTAGACCTTGCTTGCTTGCATCTTACCTTCGACGATCTATCTATCTATCTATCTCTCTCTCTCTCTCTCTCTCTCTCTCTAAATATATATATATATATATATATATACGCCTGCTTGATTACTTGTATCTTGTCTTCAACGATCAAGCGATTCCATATTTTAAAATAGGGATAACAGGTGGATATATATGTATATATACATATATATACATATGTATATATACACATATATACATATGTATATGCATATGTATATGCGTATATATATATATATACATTAAGCTGGATATAATTACAGGATTGGTATAAATAAAAAGTGAAACACCATTAAAAAACATTTCCACATTTTGTAGTTATTATTTTTTTAGAGTTTTTTTTATTTAATCTTTTATTCATGTTTTCTTTTCTAAAGTTGCACTCGTCTTTCCTTCTCATCCTCTCGGTTGTTCTTCTTTCAGACAATCCTCTTTACACCGTTCACCTTCTTTCCATGGTTCTCTCTTTCTCTTTTTTCTTAACAGGTTACTTTTCAACAATCCACTCTTGTTGGCCTCATTCAAAACGACACGATCTACCCAGCAGCAGTCTAACTTTATCATTCGTCTGCTTCAACAAGCGCATCAAAGAAATTTTGCTGCCCATACACTACGTCGTCTATGCAACAAAACGAACAGACGTAACCTCGCCATTTCCCCCTTTCTCTTTCATTTATTTGATCGAAAGCTGTCGTCCTGTTTGTGGCAGCTTTCATAACGTTCCAGGAAGACGTGGCATCACATGTTATATACATCCTATAACGGCTGAAGGTACAGATGTTGTTAGTGTCTTGTTATCCAATCTTTTCCGGATACGTTTTTTTTTTCTCGAACACGTAGCAGAACCCTGTCCATATGTGAAAGAGAATACAACTATGACAGCAATTTAATATCAATTTATCAATAAATACACCAAACATTAATGTTATTATTTTTCCCTTTCTCTTGCACACTTAATCTCTCGCTCTATCAACTGTCTAAAACAGAAGACTGCTTTCCTCCTTTTCTTTTTCAAAAGTCATTTTTCTTATATGCAAATTAATAAACAGTCTATAGACGTAAGTTTTTCTTTTCTCTTCCCTTTCTTGATTCCGTCACGTGACTGTATAGACAGGAGTGCCGGCGCTTGTGTAAGTCACGTTTTCATTACTTTCGCTACATAAATATAACCATGTTGTAGCTTCCAAAGAAACAGTCTCATGAGAATATTTTTGTAAGAGAAAAAAAAATATTATCAAAGTCAAAAGCAAAAAAAAAAAACAACAAAAAAACAAACAAAAAAAAAACAACGTTCCTCTTCAGAATAACCACACGAAGCACTATAAATAAATATTTGAAATACTTAGAACTTAAATGATTTTCTCAAAAAATTAATGGATTCGACTTTTAATAACACACAAAAAGGTGGATATGCTGTAAAATGCAAACACGGCAAACTTCATGAATAAATATTTGAAGATAAACGTGAAGAATAAAAATACTTTTTCCTTAATTACTAGATTCAGCATAAAATAACCCGAAAAAGATAGATATGCCGTAAAACGAAACAAAATAAGAAAAAGATTTACTTTATTAATCTTCGTCATGATCCATCTTCCTTAACAATTACTTGCTTCTGGCTATCGTTACATAAGAGACTGAGATCTAGAGTATTTGAGTAGAATCTTACACTTTATTAAGAACACGTGTCAACAGTGGTCGGCACCCATACAAGGAATCCTTTATCCAGCTGACGCCAGAGCGCATACCTGCAAGAGAAGCCCATGTTGTACACTCCGCGCCGAAGCACACTGCCACTGGCATCAATACATGTCTCTTTTATTTAGATTGTCACATCCTCTTGTCATCAGAAAAGTAGATACTCTTGCATAATTTGACCCGAATTCTCGTGATTTCCCGTCAAGCCCGGATCGGGCGAGACCGGCAATCGTAACAGACGCAGACTAAGGAAAAAAGCATAACAAACCGGAAAAAAAGTACAAATGCAAATTATCAAAAAATAACAAAAAAAAAAAAAAAAATCCTACTTTGAAAAAAGACAATTTGTTTATTTAATTTATTTTAGTATTTATTGCAAAATATTTATCGGTGCTAATGCAGAGAGTGATCCGCACTATTTTTTAAATCGTATTTCCAAGTTTAATTAAAGTTTAAGATATGTTTTTTTTATTCAATTATAAGGTTATAGTACAGAATAGGTACAAAACACACTCCCCTCCCATGTTAAGAATGGCTTTTAAATAAAGAATAAAAAAAAACGTTTACAAGTTTTTGATACAGATGTACATAATAATACTTTGATAAGTATGTTTTAACTTAAATAGGGATGGTATAATAAAATTGTGGGTCTGCGTTCGCGCCTGGCCTCCATAGAATGGAAATAGGCACACACTTTAATAAAGACTTTTCATATCTATCTATGTAAGTAGACTTTGATAATTATGTTTCAGTTTGAAGAACTATGGTATAATAAAATTATGGGGTGTTCGTTCGCACCTGACCTCCATAGAATGGAAATATGTCACAAAGTTTAACAAGGTTTTTTAATATAGATCCACAGAATATTGCGATAAGTGTTTCAGTCTGAACAGGTATGGTATAATAAATTATGGGGTTTATCTATTTTATTTTTACTTTCATCATATTTTGCTTTGGTTTTGATACCCCCAAATTCAACCCGAAGTTACAACCCTTCCTTTTCATAAGCTATCATACTTTCATAAATCACAGTCCATTTTCTGTAGGCTGTTTTTGAACCCAGTCAACGACGGGTACTTTTGCTAGTATATATATATATATATATATATATATATATATATATATGCAAAAAAGGGAAAGGAAAAAGGAAAAAAAGAAGAAAGACTTATGAACTTATATATATATAATTATCATTTTTTGAAATTTGTATATATTACCTATTCGTTCTTTGATTCTGTTCATTATATATAAAAATAAAATGAAATAAAAACATAAAAAAGAATATATATATATATATACATGTTGAATCGGTTGTCTTTTCATGTAAATATATATGCTGAAATTTCTCTGACCTACCATTTCTTAGTGATAAAACAGCCGATTGCTCAATACATCCATTTATTCATCTGATATCTGTTTTATAAAACCACAAGCCTAGAGTTCGTATTTTAAGTCGAAAAGAGCAGATACTTGTTACCTCCATTTAAAATGCTCTTTTTGGTAGAGGAAGTCAACTAAATACGGGCTTCCGCGTAGCTTCTGGCGTTCTCTCATGAATCATGAGGAAAATATACTTTTTTTTTCAATTAATTTATCCCGATCGGATAACAAAGCTAAGCTAACCTCAGAAGTAGCACGTCACAATATATATATATATATATATATATATATATATATATATATATATACATATATATACGTATATATACATATATATATACATATATATACATACATATACATATATATATACGAGCAAACAGTTAATAAAACATGTTAAAAACACTTTTAAATGAATTAAAAACATATTTAATCGAAAAAGAAACACTTGATAAGTGGATAGTCCTTAATCCACAGAGTTTCGAAGAAATACTTTCCATCTCAACAGATGGTACGAATTAGCAAAATGCGAGATGGGATTTTGCATGCAAAAGTATTTGATGAAACAACAAGTAAGCCAAAGATCTTACTTGATAACAAAAAAATTGAAGCAGAGGGAATATGGTGAAGAAAAAGGTGATTACACATGAATGGATAGTCTGGTGGAAGATAAATAATGCAGTGACGGTAAAATCCAAATATATAACTTCAAGAAAGTTAATTGAATTTCGATTAGCACAAGTTAAATCCAAGGAAATCCCGTAATTGGAAGAAGATGGTCCAAAATAATCCAAAGGCAGAAATCCATGGAATAATTCACAAAAAACATCCAATAATATTAATAAAAGAAAAATAAGATATGCTTTTCACTCTACTTCCGAGACATAAATATAAATAAAAAAGATCAGGGAAGAAAAAGAGGAGAAAAATGGTGATAGAATTAAATAGAAAATAGAAAAACAAATATCAAAATGACCCAGACAGGGAATGTTAAAAGGCGCGAAAAAATATATAGGGCAAAATAATATAGGTCAACTGAAATGTGCACGTCATCACTTAAAAGAATGTCAGCAAGAGTTGTTAGAAGACACTGAATGGAAAATAAATAAATAAATAGATACAAAATTAATAATAAATAAACAACAAATAAATAAAAAATAAAATATAAAATATAAAAAATAAAAAAATAAAAATTATTTAAGGGGAGAGGATAGCCGGTATCTGCAAATTCAGGAAAAAGCAAGAAAGAAAGTATGTAAATACATATAGTAAAATATAAGTAATATATACATACAAGATATTAAAGTGTGGGTAGATTGATATATTAGATAGATAGGAAAGTTTAAAGAATAAAGCAGAAATTTCAGATAAAAAACCGGTCATGCAAAGAAGAAATAAAGAATTAAAATAATTATTAAATTATTAAGTATTAAGAAGTATGTAGAAAAACGATAAAGTTAAAGAAAAAAATTATATACCTATATAAAAGGTAAAAGTAATAACTATGTAATTTCAAAATTGTCATAATTAAATTTGGACTTATGTTTACAGAAAGAGATCAGTTCATTTTTAGAATTTATTATATTGTTACTTTAAGGGGAAGTAATTATAGTTATAGCTTCGGTTGTGCAGAGGTGACATGACTTAGAGCCTGGAATATAAGACTTAACTTTTTTATGATAGTCCATTTGATTGAGAAGCGAGTATTGTTAGAGTTAAGTTTTGTAATTAAAGTGGTTAGAGAAGTTCCTTGGTTATTATTAGAATTATGGTTGTTAAAAGAAGAAATGTGGTTTGATATTCTTTTCTTAATTAATGTTGAAGTAGCGCCGATATATGTATGTACTTTATTAAAAGCTCGAGGTCTGGCATTAATATTAATTTGCTGATTTGTATTAGTTAAATAGTTTGAATTTTGTTCATAATGTTCAACAAATGGTGGGACAATGTCTGTATGAGGACTATTTTGAATGGGATAATGAGTGTTGTTAGTGTTAGGATGGCTGTTAGGAGAAATATCATTATTCTCATTATTATTATTATTATTATTATTACTATTATTATTATTATCATTATTACTAGTTGTATGATTGTAGATGGAGGGGCTGCTCGAGTGGTGCATTGGATTAGTAACTATATCAGATGGAGGATGGGAAGGAGAATAACTTGAAGACGAAATATTAGTGTCTGTTATGGGAGGATTGCGTGGGAGCTCAGTAATAGTGCAAGAATATATAACATCTTTATGGATGCAATCATTATTGAGTGGGCAAAGACGTTTGTTATTACAATTACAGTTAGTTTTGGGTTTAATTGGGAAAGGGATTTTTAGGCTGATTTAATTTTTTGGTTATTAGATGTCAAGATTCTTTGTGCTAAATTAGGCATTGTTGTATCAGAAATCCTGATTGAATTTTTATTGAAAATAGAACTATATCTGTGTGGGTATTTGAAAGAGTTTTGTACAATGTTGAAGAATTCCTTAGGTATATTAGTTTTGACATTTAGGCTAAATGGATGATTAAACCAAATATTTTTCTTTCTTTTTTGTTTTGTATATATATATATATATATATATATATATATATATATATATATATATATATATATATATATACTAGCAGGCCGTGCGTTATGTATCTATATTCGTAATGCTGACCTTCATCTGGGAAATTCTATTTATTAAATTTTACCTTGTTGCACCGATTTTCTCCGGCTAAAACCCAAATATAAAGTTTCATATGAGTTCGAATACTCTATATACTCAGTTTCATGTATGTAGACCAAAAACATACAGAGATGTTTGGTAGGCAACATTTTTAAACATTATATATATATATATATATATATATATATATATATATATATACATAAATATATTTAGAAAGAGGTTTGTGTTTCCTATTATCTTTTTACGCAAATATTATGCAAGTATAAATCATGTAGAATATCTTCATGAATATAATTACACCTAATAGTTAACTAAAGATGATCATCTCATTCTAAAACCGAAAAATCTAACAGGGAATTAATTATAATTAATGTTTAAAAGAATATGCAAATTATCTAGATCTTTTGCTAGTAAATGCAATTCAACTACCTATATATTGTATTAGGTTGTTCCATAAGTTCCCGCCGTTTTTATTTTTTTTTTAAAGAAAATCAAAGAATTTTAACATCAAAAGTAAGTTCTTGTGGGACCCAAATTCCAAGTTTTTGTGTGCATCTGAAGGTGACGTGAAATTGTCGCAAAATCACACTTCATCTTTTCACCCAATTCCCTACAAGTCTTATGGCTATCTTTCTTCCAAAGAACACTGAGTTGGTCTTCGTCTACTTGATTGGTCTTTCAGAATGAGGAGCGTCATTGATGTAAAAATTACCGTGTTTGAATCTGGTAAACCAATCTCGAACAGTTCTCTTAGCTATAGCGTTTTTCCATGTACGGCACAAATATCCTTGGTCATTTCACTCGCTTTTTGACCTCGATTAAAGATTATGTAATGCCATACGTTTTCGATAGGATTGAGGTCTGGAGATTGTGCAGGCCAATCCAAACACGGAATATCATGCTTTTCCAGGAACCTCTTGACATTGCCAGCTGTGTGAATGGGAGCATTATCCTGCATGAAGATGGGATTATCATCCAAATTCCGACCAAAGTAGGGTAGAAAATGCTCAGTTAACATATTTATGTATTTGGTGGAATTAATTCAACCTTGCAAGCGAACTATAGGTCCTGGACCATTGATACTAATAATGCCCCACACCAAAACTGAACCTCCACCACCTTGCAGCGTTGAAACTGAGCACCCAGAATTAAATTCTTCTTCTTTTCTCCGACGGACATACTGCCTACAATCACTGCCTAGCCTATTGAACTTGCTTTCGTCGCTAAAAGCACTTTTAACCAATATGAAGAGTCATGGTCTTCATTGAATCTGACGAAGTCCAGACGGCGTTTTCTGTTCTTTACAGAAATCATTTGTTTGCGTCTTGCAACATATCCTCGCAAATTAAATTCCTTTAATCTGTTCCTGACATTAGAAAGAGAGCACTTTTTAACAAGATTGCACTGTTGTTGAATTTAGAGAGCCGTTTCAAATCTGTTTCTTAAGCTGCGGATCTTGACAGCATTGTCTTCCCTGTTAGAAGTAACTCCAGTACGACCAGATTTAGGGGCATCACGAACACTCCGGGTGTTTTGGTGCTTTTGCACAGTCTTTCGTACAGTTTTCCCATCACATTTAAATCTTCAGCCGATTTCTCGATTGGATAAAGCAGAAATGTGGAGAATAATGAGCTCCTGACGATCACTAAGAGAAAGTCGTGTCATATGGACTAAATGTTACGTTGTATAACCTAGAACAACAAAAATTACGATTAGAGATGCTTTGTTGCCTGTTGGTGGATATTTTAAACTGATTTAGGAGCGATAATTGAAGCTGCTTTTAAGTATATTTGTTGCTGCGGACTTTCTTTTTGCTTCATCAATTCGAAGTTATTTTTTAAATTGACGTGAACACTAGAATATTTCAATTAAAAGTCAAATACGAACAAGTAAAATTATAGGGGAATCAAATCAATCAAATGAGATATAGATTGTTTAAACAGTTACATTAAATTTAGCTTAAATTTGCAGTTTTTGAAAAAAATTACGGACTTTCTTTTGGCCGGCACTGTATATATATATATATATATATATATATATATATATATATATATATATATATATATATATATATATATATATATATATATATATATATTACAATAGAAAAATGCGAGCATGAAAAATAATATGCTTAAACTTAAACATGGAAAAGTAAAGGACAAGATATTCTGGTAATAATTATAATAAATTTATAACTTAATATATTTCAACATTAAGAATTGATTATATGATGTTAAATTGAATTTTTAAAAATTTAATGCTGCAATATTTTAATTTATAAATTTATTATATTTTTATTAGAATGTCTTGTCAATTTTCTTTTCCAGTTTTAACGACTAGTCCTTAACTTTTCCATGTTTAAGCTTAGCCATATTACTTTTCACGCTCGTATTTTACTATTGTAATGCATAATTTTTCTAGACTTCCAATAAATTCTAGGACAATTGCTCTTGACAAATCAAAGGCCTTTGATAGGTAATGGCATAAAGGTTTACTTCACAAGATCTCCAGCTATTGTATTGCTGGAAATGTCTTCTCAATTATTAAATCATTTCTCTCTGATAGGTTCATAAGAGTAGTAGTTGATGGGCAAAAATCAGAAGCTCACAGTATAAATGCTGGAGTCCCTCAGGGGTCCATCCTGGGCCCAACTCTATTCCTAATCTACGTTAATGATCTTCCAAATCACATCCTTACATCATTTGTAAACATTTTTGCTGACGACACTACTATCTATGGTAGCACATCTAAGAAAGTAAACGACCAAGTTCTCTCCGATTTTCTCTCCTCTGATCTTGATCACGTTGTACAATGGGGAAAAGAGTAGCTGGTTACTTTTACTATCTATATAAGAGCCAGATACCTCCAAGGATGGAATACTGTTACCACATATGGGCAGGAGCTGCTAGAAAAGACTTGTCCTGCCTTGATAGGGTTCAAAATAGACTTCGTGGCCTAGTGGGAGATGTCCTTTTCTCTTCGCTGCAACCTCTGTCTCACAGAAGAGATGTTGCGAGTGTGTCTCTGCTTTATCGTTATTTTCATGGAAAGTGTTCGACTGAGCTTTCTATTAACCAATACAGATCAAGCAAACCGCGTTGAGACGAAGTAGGTTCATTTCACAGTCGGATTTCGTCGCGGTTTGCTTGATCTGTGTTGGTTAATAGAAATTCTTGTGTGCAGGGCGTTTGCTCAGTTGGTAGAGTGCTTGCCTTGCATGCAAGAGGCTCGGGTTTCGAATCCTGAGTTCGGATGTGTCTAACTGTTGAGTCCAAACGAGGGCGAATCTCGAGTCTTGGGCTTCCGGTTCTTTAACTGTCATGGCTCTTGTGGGCTGCGACGTTGTTTGGCTATGGAATTTATTATATACAATCTCTCACATTCTGAAAATCCTATCATAAGTTTCTCGTTTGGTTAGTATTACTGGATGGCATTGTCCTTTCGAGTTAAAAACTCCTACTTGTGAGACCTCGGCTTGGGGTTATTAGCTGGTTGGATGACCGCGACCCTTGTTGAGACGAATTAGGGTCATTACACAGTTGGGTTTCGGCGCGGTTTGCTTGATCTGTGTTGGTTAATAGAAATTCTTGTGTGCAGGGCGTTTGCTCAGTTGGTAGAGTGCTTGCCTTGCATGCAAGAGGCTCGGATTTCGAATCTTGAGTTCGGATGTGTCTAACTGATGAGCCCAAACGAGCGCGAAACTCGAGTCTTGGACTTCCGGTTCTTTAACTGTCATGGCTCTTGTGGGCTGCAACGTTGTTTGGCTGTGGAATTTATTATATACAATCTCTCACATTATGAATATATATATATATATATATATATATATATATATACAGTGATGATCATATGTATTGGCACGGTAAAATAAAAGTTAAATTTTGTCTAATAAATTCTAAAAAAGGGATTAAATTAAAGAAAATAACAAAGTATATTATGTATTTTAACTGGCCTTTCCGATGCAGCAATCGGATTTTAGAAAAAATAAATAACAAAGGAACAACAAACATAATTGCAAAAAACCCTCGTTCAAAATTATTGGCACGGCTTTGTTTTTCTTTTAGTATCAGTATAATATCAATCAATTTCCGGTTTACGTGCTTTCTGAACTTTTTTATAGCCATATTATGCTTGTTTAACGCTAATTCAGTGAATAATTTTTTTTCAGATAATTTTTAGATAACGATTTATTTAAACTATTATAAGTGACTAAATTATAATTTTCAATCGCCATGGTTAAAACTAAGGAACACAGCGAAGACGTCAGGAAGCTTGTTGTAGCATGCCATACCAATGGGAAGGGCTATGATAAGATTTCAAAGAAGCTAAACCTTCCCAAATCCACTGTTAGAGCCATAATAAACGAGTTCAAATCGCAAGGCCACGTTATGAGTTTAGAGGGTAGAGGGAGAAAACGGATTCTTTCCCCAAGAGATGAACGGAAAATTGTTCGACAAGTAAAACAAAACCCAAGGATCTCTGTTGGGGAGATTGTTGATGAACAGAGCACCTCTGGAGTGAATGTATCTCGACATACAGTTGGTAGAGTTTTGAAGAGAGCTGGTTTAAAAGCATGTCGTCCGAGAAAGAATCCCTTATTGAAGCCTATGCACCTGAAAGCAAGGCTAGCCTTTGCAAAACGTCATATTGATAAAGATGTTACATTCTGGAAACGTGTTCTATGGCCTGACGAAACGAAAATAGAGTTATTTGGCCATAATAAAGTGTCTTATATTTACAGAAAATCTGGCGAAGCTTTCCTGCCTAAGAACACCATACCCACAGTGACGCACGGTGGAGGCAGTTTGATGTTTTGGGGATCCTTTGCTGCCTCTGGACCAGGGCGACTTGTTAAGGTCACAGGTAGCATAAAAAAGGAAGATTATGTTAAAATATTGGATGAAAACCTGAAAGACTCTGCTAAAGAGCTCTCACTTGGTCGTCGTTTGTGGTTCATGCAAGATAATGACCCAAAGCATTCGGCTAAACTGACTAAGAAATGGCTTGAGGACAATCATATTAATGTTTTGGAGTGGCCATCACAAAGCCCAGACCTTAATCCAATTGAAAATTTATGGAGAACATTAAAATTGAGGGTAATGCAAAGGAAGCCTAAGAATCTTATTCAATTGGAGGATTATTGTCAGGAAGAGTGGGCTAAAATTACTACTGAAGAGTGCAACAACTTGGTTGTAAACTATGAAAAGCGACTGAGGAAGGTAATCAAGGCCAAAGGCTATACAATTGATTATTAAATAAATCGTGCCAATAATTTTGAACAAGGGTTTTTTGCAATTATGTTTCTTGTTCCTTTGTTATTTATTTTTTCTAAAATCCGATTGCTGCATCGGAAAGGCCAGTTAAAAATACATAATATACTTTGTTATTTTCTTTAATTTAATCCCTTTTTTAGAATTTATTAGACAAAATTTAACTTTTATTTTACCGTGCCAATAAATATGATCATCACTGTATATATATATATATATATATATATATATATATATATATATATATATATATATATATATATATATATATATATATATATATATATCATACGACATCTAAGTATAAATTTTGAACGAACTTTTTGGGCTACATATGTGCATACGTTAGCAACTTTATCCATAGAACGACTTTATTTTAAGGATAAATTTAAATAATATCAATGCTGAAATATGCCTGCACATATGTAGCCGGTCCTGGATATGACCTTAAACTATATCCGATGGTGAGGCCCCAGCTTGCAGGCCTTAGGGAGTTTGGAGCCACCCTTTAATTGCCATTGCTCCCAGGTCCACTCTGACCCGGAGTGGTAGTACCTGTTAGGGTCCCAACTATGGGTTAAATAGAATACGATTTAAAAAACAAATATACTATATTAAAAAATCGTTCTTCAAAATCACCAGATTCGGCATTAAATAACCTAAAAAGGATTGGTATGCCGTAAAAGGATGGAATACTGTTGCCATATCTGGGCAGGAGCTGCTAAAAACAGCCTATCCTGCATTGACAGAGTACAAAATAGACTTCGTGGCTTAGTGGGGGATGCCCTTTTCTCTACCCTGCAACCTCTCTCCCACAGAAGAGACGTTGCGAGCCTATCCTTGTTTTATCGCTATTTCCATGGCAGGTGCTCCTCTGAACTCCAATCTCTGGTCCCCCCTCGCCAATCTTTCACGAAAAACACCCGTCTAGCTGAATCCACTGTCAAAAATTTCCCCCACTCTATACCTGTGCCTAAATAAAAACGCGGATTCCATGAACAAAGCTTCTTTCTTAGAACTACACGCCTGTGGAACTCTGTTCCGTCTGCCTGCTTCCCTCCGGACTACAACTTGGATGTCTTCAAGTCCAATGTTAACAAATTCCTAATGAATCGCCCCTTAAGTAAACACTTCATCAAATCTCCACACTAACATAATGTACTTGCAATAACCCTTATCCCTGAGTGACTTCCGGGCCTTGATAAGTGGTGATCACTGTGTAAAAAAAAAACCCAAAAAAACAAACAAAAAAAAAACAACCAACCAACCAACATATGTAGCCAACAATGTTTGTGTATATAAAAATTTTGTACTAAAATAGTTTTATTAACCAATATTTTATAAACACTGTAGCCTCATTAGATTAAGATTTATGATCCAACTATCACAAAAAAGATCTCCCTCTCTCTCCCCCTTCCTTGCCATTCTCTCTCTATGTATGCAAGGTTTATTCGTCATATCAATCATTCATTCGAAGCAAAAACTTCGGCACATTTACTGATCTGTTTCGGTCAACCAATATTTGCATACTGTATATTTTGCATAGAGATGAAACGGATAAAAAAAAATACATCGAATCCATTATCAAATACCGGAGGGTCTTTATAATCGATATGTACTTTGGGCAGCCATTTTGTTATTATGAAGGCAAATGATATATATATATATATATATATATATATATATATATATATATATATATCATTTGCCTTCATAATAACAAAATTTTGTTATTATGAAGGCAAATGATATATATATATATATATATATATATATATATATATATATATATATATATATATATCATTTGCCTTCATAATAACAAAATGTATATATATATATAATGTTAAAAGACTACGTATGCTTCTAGGATAGTGATTTAAAGGTTATGAGGGATTTTTGACGCATGAAAAACGATGTTACTTTTTGTATTTAATATTTTTATTGTTATTTTTTATATTTCAAGCGGACCCCAGCTCTTGGTCACAAAAATGTATCGAAATGAAAAAGAAAAAGAAAACCGTTGAAAGAACTGGAGATTAGTAGCGTGGACATATATATATATATATATATATATATATATATATATAATTCACATACATACCTGTTGTAAAGCACAATGTCTGGAAGCCATAATTTTGTACATGGGACTCGCAAAACAGACAAATTATTATAATCTGCTGGGTTCCACACCAGTTTTTCGTCTTTCCAAGACTGAAAGAAAAAAATTGTCTGATATATTTATTTGTCTAATAATTTAGAAAATATTAAAAAAAAAAACAATCTTTCGTTAAAATAGATATAAACTGCTTTAATTTGAATCTAATTGTGTAGATATTAGAAATGTGAATTTTAGAGACTTAAAAGGGAAATTTTCACAACGGTGGATATTTTATTTTTTAATTAAGGCCGGGTAGATTTCTTATTTGATCAAACATAAACTATTCTGACGACTTGTTTTTCTCCGTTTAAAATCACTTCATGGAATACCTAATAGAGTTTATACATAGTCGAAACACGCCTGCTAAAATGATACCTATTCAATATCCCCATTCCGAACCTCTCAGTTTCCAGAATTTATTGATCCATTATATAAAAGACAATTGTATCTGTGTATGCTCAGCTAAAACAAGTTTAAAACAAACTACCACCACGTTGGACTTTCTTGATCGACGTTGCCTGGGACGAATATTACCTAAAATCTAAAAGAAAGTATTGATTTTCTTTACCCTACACCGATGCAAATTGCGTCAAGGGGATCTATTTTCCAGATATAATTTAAAGGAAAATAAACCCAATTTCTCAAAAAGTTATTTCCCTTATGCCGACTCATACTTCGAAAAATCTATAAAAGTGCTTATGCCTGTATATGTCCAAAGAAAGGAATGTGTTCAGAGTGGAGAGAAAGAGTGATGGTGTGGAGAGAGAAGGGAAAACAGGCAAAAGGGAAAGGAAGGTAGCAATATTAATAGTGACGTGTTAACTTTCCGCATTAAGGAATGCCCAGTATCCCTGCTATTGATGTATACTATATTTTTTGTCACTAATTTTCTGTTAGGGAATGTAATAAAAAGGCTTTATACTAAGATCAAATCGAAAGCTTCTCGTGCAAACTTTTGACAATTGATCCAACGATGATATTCATTTTTCATTAGGGTTCTTTTACAAATAATATCACGAGGAATAAAGTATAGAAAGAAAAGGTATCATTTTAGCTACACACGTGCAGACGTGTTTCGACTATGGAATTAGCAAAACCAAACTTAATTAAGCCAAATCAACGGCAATAAAGATGACAAGACTAATTTGAGACCCATAAATTCGATTAGGTATTTCATGAAATGAGTTTTAACGAAAAAAAAAAGTCGTCAGAATAGTTTATGTTTGATTAAATGAGAAATCTATGTAACTTAATTGAAAAGGAGTTTGTTACATTATTTGAAAGCATTATTTCGTAAGTTTAAATCTAAATACTTTAGAAAACCAGGTAAGGCTGAATAATTTTATTATTATATGGAAATATAAAAAAACATTTTTATGAGACTTTCGGCGGCAACCACCCTAATCATAAAAGAGTTTAATTATATTTTTCGTTTTCTTATTTTGTTAAGTTCAAAGGAGATGGCTGATATCATTGATGATTTAATTAAAATAAAATCTTGTTGATATCAATGAGATAGGGTATAATTTTCTTCTATAGGGCCAATCACATTTCGAACTTAACATTAGCAACAAAAGCATAAAACAAGGAAAATAAAGTCTTCTATTATTAGGTTGTCACTGAAAGTCTCAGGAAAATAATTATTTTTCAATTATTAATTCAACAAAAAATTTATTCAGTCTTATTTGGGTTTATAAAGTTTCCAATCGTAACTTTACAAAATAATACTGTCAAAGGACGTGATTAAGTCCCATAGCATCTTCACTATAACCACGTGACACATATCAACCAGATTTGATTTTAATGGAACCGTCAACGAAATCGGACGTACAATGTTCACTTCCCGAGGCGATCATCCCTGCCTTTAACATCACTAACAAAATGAAATAAAAGAGGGGGGACTACAAAGTCTTCTATTATTAGCGTGATTGACACCGAAAGTCTCAGGGAAAAGGATTTCTCATTTTTTTTATCTAATAAAACATTTAGTATTACAGATTTTTAAAAATGTTTTCAAGTTTAAACTTACGTGAAGAAAAATATAATTATAAACATGAAATTAAGTTTAATTATAATTTAATTATAATTATAAACATGAAACATGATTATAAACCATGAAACCATATAGAACAAAATACGGTAAAAAAGAAAAAAAGAAATAAATATGAAGCACTTTACTGAATTTCCTTTTTGTTTGCTTCCTTGTCACTGTCATTTAACATTCGACAACGTAACGGCTACGACACAACTTAAAAGTGCTTACTTAATACGGTAATTAACCGATTTTCAGTAGCATCTTCATATTCTCATCATCTCTTCATCTTCTCAACCCTTCAAATTTGATCGATGGCATCGAAACCATAACGGATCGTTTAAGATTTTTGTTGTGAATGTTGATTTTATCTGACTTTGACTTTTTAGTGATTATACGGTAAAAGAAACCTAAAAAGGTTTTAGAGCTTTTAATCAAACTTTCACTTGTTGCTTAATTATAAAGATAAAGATTGATAATTATTATGATGAATTATTCTGACTATATTTCTGTGTTAAGTTGTTATTCTCACAACGTTTCGGCCGATATAACCTTCGATCTTCTTCAAGTGTATTTGACACTCCCTCGCATATATCTTTACATCATTCACCAATAAGAGCTATTGTCAAGATATACCCAAAGAAGGTCGGAGCTTATATCAGTCAAAACGTTCGGAAAATAACAATCAGGATGAGAGAAGTAATCTGAAGAATCCAAAATGATACAAAATTTGGTACTAGTGCACTTATTGATCCGTGCTGAAACAATAACGTTATTATTTAAAAAAGCCATTCTTAACATGGGGAGGGTAGGGTGTTTTGTATACTTTAATCTTACAATTGAATAAAAAAACATATCATAAATCTTTAATTAAACTTGGAAATACGATTTAAAAAATAGCGCGGATCAGTAAGTGCACGAGCAACCAAAATTATACCTAAACATTATTTTTGAGGAAAACATTGTTTAATTTTAACAAACGTCAGAAAAATAAATAAAGAAATACATTTGTACTTTCTTGTCAGACATAAATCTAATGATTGATTTCTACGATCAGAACAAAAAAAGTTTAAAATAGTTTCGAATTCTAGTCGTTAATGGCGAAATCTGTAAAACAGAGAAATATTCACTCACCTGATCCAACCAAATATTGGTCGTTAATACTTGATTTCGTTCATCCTGTAAAAAAACAAAACAGAAAAACGTAGACCTTATTAAAAGCTCCTTACAAAAGAATAATGATACATCTCTATGTTAATACTCGTAATCTCTGCCAAGTATACAATGTGTCAAAGATTTTGGATAATTTTATAAATTAATTAAAATATTTTAATGTTTTGCATACTAGTTAGTTATTATTAAAGTTTTGATGATATCAATTATTTTATTTCAAATATTAAATAGAACAATAAAATAATTGATTTCTAACAGAGGGACCATAATTATACGTAATTGCGTTGTGTCACACGGGAACAAAAACGATCAGTTCATAAACAGTGAATAGATTCACTGATTGATATAATAATTACTTGATTGATTTTGCGCTACGAAAGAGATACTGTCAAGAATTGTATAAGTCAATTGAACCAAAGGAATAAATTATAAGATGGTCAACATCATGAATTTTGGAATATAACTTTTTGTCATTTATTTTCTCTCTCTCTCTCTATATATATATGTCTAAAATATGCAATAATAATAATAATAATATATATATATATATATATATATATATATATATTATTCTTGCATAGTATAAACATAACTACCAATCACCCTCTACCTCCTTACTTATTATTTATTATAATCTATATAATTATAAAACTCAAATGACTTTGTAACGAGTGATGTAATCCACTTTCCGGTTTGCGACATCCGGTTGCGCATGCGCGCGTAAACATAACATAACAAGGTAAACAAATAAACACAAATCGCTTCTTTTGCAGATTTTGATGCGCACTGAAATATTAACGTTATTATTTCGAAATTATTATTTAATATGGGAAGGGTGAGGATGTTTTGAAACTATTCTGTATTACAAGTATACTGTCGCAATTTTATTACAAATAAATCAACTTTGACCCGTTGACAACGTATTGTTTTACTGTGTACGTTTTCAGCGTCCCAATTGTTTTTTTCGCGTTTAAATTAAACGATATATCAAAATTTGAATAGTGCAGATTTACCTATAAGTATGACAAACCACTTATAAGTAAGTTTTTTTTTCAAAAATAAACAATTATAAACAGAACGACTTATAGAAATCTATCTATATTCTTTTTTCGTTTTTAATATACTTTCATAGAAATGTTTCTGTTATGTCACAAAAACTATTTTCATTACGTCACAAGTGTCAGGTTCATACATTAATTCCATAGCTAATATAACATACTGAACCAACGGGTCACGGGTAGTCTAGTAATTATTAAATACCTGCAGACACTTGTGTTTCATCCTTTCGGGAATCATCAGTGCAGGGTGTCACGATAAATACCGGTCGAGAGATTCGAACCCGGCAACAGAAGTCATGCTTAGCTTCATTCGTAAGGACCCAATCTATTCGGTTAATGTCAACCGCGAGGAATACAATTGAGAGTTTAAACATTTATTCTTTTTAAATTCTTTTAATGTCAGTCAAAATGATCTAATCATTATAATACGATTTGCGCATATGAGGTAAGTTGACTGATATATATATATATATATATATATATATATATATATATATATATATATATATATATATATTTACAGCCATGGCCAACATTATGTATATTTACAGCCATGGCCAAAATTATATATATATGTATGGCCAAAATGATATATATATTACAGCCATGGCCAAAATTATGGAACCCTTATAAAAATTGAGATAATAATTTAAACCTACGTATTTAAATGTTAAGAATTGTACTATGAACAATTAAGAGCAAATGTAAAATATTAAACAGTAGATTGTACGGTGTTTCTTTTTTTTTGCTTTAAAGTCTTTCTCAAACGTTTTAGCTGAGTTTCATGCTAAATTCATTCCAATATTAAGATATACTTTTATTTGTTTTATATAAGCATTAATATGTCGCTACACATTTATGATTATGTATCGGTCAGCCAATTACAGCTAAGACTATATATATATCCCGGTGTTCATGATGAAATTTTATTCAAATGAAAATATATATCGTCCAAGAAACGATCGTACACCGATTTCTGAGGTCTTAGTGCCTAAATGAATGTATTTTCCATAAAACATTTTATCATTTGTATTATATTTATTATACATACAGTCATGGTCAAAATTATGGAGCACCTATGAAAAACTTAGATAATTGTTCAAACCTAAAAGGTTAAGAATTGTACAGGTAACAGTCTAGAGCAAATGTAAAATACTTAACAGTAGATTGTAGTATTTATTTGCTTTGATACCTCTTTCAAGAGTTTTAGCTGAGTTTTATACTATATTCATTCCAATATTCAAAATTATTCATTGTCATACTAAAAGTTGCTTCTTATTTTGTCAGGTAATATTTGATTCCTGCCAGTGCTATAATAGTATATTTAATTGAAAATGCATTCAAAGAAACAGTTTTCAGAGATTAAAAGGGCACAAATTTTTGCTTTATCTGGTGAAGATAGTAATTACCGAAGATAGAATGTTCAAGGAAGGGAGTTTAAACAACGATTAAAAAGTACAAGGAAAAAAACCCCAAAAAGTTCAAGGCCGTAAAAATCTACAACCGCCAGAGAAGACAGATCTTTGAAAAGAGCATCCCTTGCAGACACGAAGAAAAGTTCTTCGAAACATGCTGCTGATCTTTAAGAGGATGCAAGCAAAAACATATCAGCTTCAACAGGGAGAAGAAGGTTATTAGAAGTGAGATTAAAAGATGCCAGTGCTATAATAGTAGATTTGATTGAAAATGCCTCCAATGAAACAGTTTTCAGAGAGTAAAAAAGGACACAAATTGTTGCTTTATCTGGTGAAGGATATGCTCAGGTAGAAATTGCCAGGAAGATGAAATGTGCCAGGAAAGGAGTTCAAACAACAATTAAAAGGTACAAGAAACAAAGTCTTTCAAAACCAAAAAAGAACAAGACCGTAAAATGTGAAGACAGATCTTTGAAAAGAGCATCCCTTGCAGATAGGAAGAATAGTTCTTCAGAGCTTCCTGCTGAGCTTAGGAAGGATGCAAACAAAAACATATCAGCTCAAATAGTGAATAGAAGGTTTTTAGAAGCGGGATGAGGAGGATGCAAGTAGGCCAGCAATAACAAAACGACTCAAACTTGCAAAAAACAAAACAAAACAAAAGCACAAAAAAACATAAAAATTACATACCTAATTATTGGGTCAAAATTGTTTAGTCTGACCAAAGTAATTTGAAGTCAGTTAACAGCGTCTACTTTCTAAACCTTGGAAGGAGCAATTGGAATTTTTATGTGAATACACATCCATAACATTTATTAAAAAATTGTAACAAATTCTCTTTTTGTAAAGATTTTTGACGCCCCTTGTAGCGGTTTATGTTCGCTGTAGGGAAAAAGAGGTATTTCATCCTGATTGCGTGGTTTCAACTGTAAGATTTGGAGGAGAAAGCGTAATGGTTTGGGGCTGCATGGATTCTTCAGACGCTGAAATGTTGTACACATGTAATAGCAGAATGAACTCACAATTTATATTAACATGCTGAACCAGGTTTAGAAAAAAAAATTAATAATAACATTCTAAGTTATGTAATCTTCCAACAAGACAATGCCCCATGTCATACGTCAAAAGTTTCAATGGGTGGTTTTAGACAAAAGGGATTACAGTGATGAAGTGCCCCCTTAGTCCCCAGACCTAAATCCAATTGAAACTTTGTGGTTTCATCTATGAAAAAGAGTGAGCATGCCCAAATGTACATAAAAACAAAACAAAAACAAAAACAGAATAAATTTTCTTTTACACACACACACACACACACACACACACACACACACACACACACACACACACACACACACACACACACACACACACACACACACACATATATATATATATATTAGTCCTCGCGCAAAAGAGCAGGACACAAAATGTTTTAAATCATAATAATAATAGAATAACAATAGCAAAGACATTCGCTTGCGAGGACTACTATTGAGCGTAACCAGTTATACAGTCCTTTTGAAATTTTCATTTCTATTTTTCTCGTTATCTACTGAATATTTTAATGAAACCTATATGAAATATGTTCCTTATTAAATAGTAAATATTTTCTATTCTGAAAGAAGTTTAAAAAAAATTAATCTAAAAACGTTATTTTAAAGTTTTTGTTAAAAAATCCAGATTTTCTCATTATTCAGACATGTATGACAAAGAGGGAGTTGCAGAAAAGAGTTGTGGTGTGAGGAGAAATACAAACTGAAACAGAGAGAATATGCAGACCTGTAATAATAGAAAGAGGGGGTTGCAAAAATGAGTTGTGGTATGAGGAGAAATACAAACTGAAATAGAGAGTAGGAGAGTTTTTTATAAATACATGCAAAACCACATTCATTTTTTTAAAATCCAAATTAATAAATTAAATAAAATATAATCTTAAAAAGATACGATACAAGTTAGAAAAGCATTTCATCTAAGGCATGAAAATTGTTAAACAAAATGTTTTTACTGTAGGGTTTAAAAATAAAGGTACAAGATTCAATTTGAAATTTATTTATCTTCAAAGTGCATTTTTATACATTTTACATTTTTATACACTTTACAAAGTAAGGTAATAAATTTTATACCTTACTTTGTAAAATTTATAAAAGTGCACTTTGAAGATAAATAAATTTATAATTGAATCTTGTACCTTTATTTTTAAAGCCTATAGTAAAAACATTTTGTTTAACAATTTTCATGCCTTAGATGAAATGCTTTTCTAACTTGTATATTCTTGTTTAAATCCGTCATCACGTTTCACTGAGATTAGTAATAATATATTTTTCTATCTATTTATTTATTTATGGGTACAGAATTAATAAATCATGATTAATAAATTTGGGCAGTACATAGCTATAATATATATATATATATATACTTATATATATATATACTTATATATATATATATATATATATATATATATATATATATATATATATATATATATATATACCATTAGTAAACAATTGCAATAACACAAGTATATTTGTATGATATTTATGTTATTTTATTGGTTTTATAGTGCGTCTTACACGTGTTTCATTGAATGGAATATATTGATTAAACAATTCATGCAAGAACCTATATAAATCCATAAGAAAAATACATATTTTCCTGTTATAAATAAAATTTGTAAATATATTTATAAAATTTGTATATCTATTTCCCGGTTAATTATTAACAGGGAAATAGATATACACATTTTACTAGCATTATTTTTCGGCGTTCCCAACACACACGTGTTTGTATTATCTATCAAACCCCTTCCCACATTTTTCATGTTTTCACAACTAAATTATTATATATGAGAAGAAGTCCGACATATTTTCTATATGAATAATTGAAATAATTTTACTTTATTTAGTATATACTGCAAAAGATCGTTACTCCAATACACTTGTTTTAATACTATTCTGTTTTCGTAAGACCAGGATTGAGATTTTATTTGGCCCTGTGCATTTAAATAGTAGTTTAGATAGTCAGCCTTATATTAAAAAAACTAGCGGCGAATGCGTTTTTGAAATAATCGACTATTAAATAAAGCAATTATCAAATAACAGGAGAGAGAGAGAGAGAGAGAGAGAGAGAGAGAGAGAGAGAGAGAGAGAGAGAGAGAGAGAATATTTGCGTAGTTGATCGATATTGAAATTGGAACTAAACCATGCCAGTGGTGGAGAAGTGTTTCCAATCCGTCATAAAATCGGGCCGATTTGTCAGCAGTCCAAATTCATTTTGCGCTGATAAGCTCTTCATTTCCCGCATCGCTTTCGGTCACCTGATATAAGCTTTGATCATTTGTCAAGATGAACGACTTTTACACAGACAACCTTTCGCACCCTATTAGAATCATTCAACTTCGAACCATTCAACTTCCGGTTCCTCCATCACTGGACAGTTAATTTTGGTTCGATTAATGTACAATGATACAAGCAAAAATCGGCTTTGCAATCTTAAAAGTCGACGTTTTATTTTAGACTAGTGCATATATGAACAAGATGACAGTTATTTCCTTTCATTTGTTTTAAAAAATCCCTTAAATATAAAGCAATAAGTTTGGGGTGATTAGCTAATTTGCTAACGACATAGCTTAAAGACCTGGGTGTTTCAAGTTCGAATCTGGTTCGTTCCACAAAAATACTTTCATTAAACCCACACTTGGCCTAGTGTCTCGATATATCGAATCCCCCAGTTAGTCTCGAAAGACAAAGGGTGCCCTCAGTAGGGGGGGGTCTGCGCGTGTAATTATGTGGTAAGAGTTGTGCAATCTCCAACCACACCTCTCCTGAATTAGCACTGCTTGAGTCCCGTGGCAAGGAGAAATCTAGGACGACTGGAAACAATGTCGAGCTAAGCGGAGAGCACATACAGCACCTGGAAGTCTCAATTAGTCACTCATTTAGTACTGGCGAGGCTCAACGTTGCTTGACTTCGCTGATCTGATGGGAATCGGTGTGTCAAACGTCATTATGCCGTATACTTGGCCTAGTGTCTAACCACCTGGAAAGACGGTCAATAAAATAAATAAAAAATATAGAAATAAAACGTTCGACAGTGAGCAAAAGTCGATATTCAGTTCTCTCTCTCTCTCTCTCTCTCTCTCTCTCTATATATATATATATATATATATATATATATATATATATATATATGCATGGCAATAGAAACAAACAGACGGAAGAAGTAATTATTTGTCTATATATACAAAGTGGCCAAAAAATTATTGAGCGCTTAAATACGAGGGGCGTGCAATAAGTAATGCCTCTGACCCACTTCCAGCTGTCTGATTAGCTGAAATTTTGCATGTGCAATGATTTATATCTCTACGGGCTATGTGGTAAATTACAGCTTTGAACTAATTGTGGTTTCTGTTTTACAGGTGTTTGAACTGATTCAGGTGTGAAATGGAGCCTGTTGAATGCCGAACAGTGATCCGGTTTTTGTATTTGAAAAGACGCACACCACAGGAGACTGTTGATGAAATGAAAGAAACTTATGTTGATAATGACCCATCATATGACCTTATAAAACGCTGGCATCGTGAATTCAAACATGGCCGGAAGTCTGTGGAAGCCACTCCCAGACCTGGTCGCCCGCCTTCTGCCATTGATGAGGCATCTGTCCGTAAAGTTGAGGCTGCCATTTTGGAAGATCGGCGCATTACTATTCGCCAAATAGTCGAAGATGTCAAGATTAGTACAGGCTCTGTGGCAACTATCATTTATGACCATTTGTATATGCATAAGGTGTATGCCAGATGGATTCCCAGGTTGCTCACACCATTCCAGAAGCTAGAACGCGTCGAGTGCTCGAGGATAAATTTGGAAATGTGCCAAGAAGATGAGTCAAAGTTTTTCAAAAGACTGATTACACAGGATGAAACCTGGGTCTATCACTATGATCCAGAGACCAAAGCCCAGTCAATGCAGTGGAAGCACTTGGACTCACCACCTCCAAAGAAGGCAAGGGTGCAGCCCTCCGCTGGCAAGGTCATGCTCACAGTCTTCTGGGACCAGGACGGAGTAGTGATGACAGATTTCCTGGCAAAGGGTACCACAATTACAGGAGCCTATTATGCTTCACTTTTGAGGAAATTAAGGGAAGCTATCAAAATCAAGAGGCGGGACAAGCTCAGCAAAGTTTCCTTCCTCCTGCAGGACAACGCTCCGGTCCACAACTCGCATGTCGCCAGATCAGAAGCACGGGCGTGTGGTTATGAAAAATAGCCCCATCCTCCCTACTCTCCTGACCTTGCACCCTCTGACTTTCACCTCTTCCCAGCCATGAAGTTGTTTTTGAAATGAAAGCGTTTCCCAGATGATGCAACCTTGCTTTCTGAAGTCACGTCATGGTTGGAGGACCAACCTTGAGTGTTCTACAAAAACGGTCTCCAGAGCTGCATCAAACGATGGGAGAAATGCATAATTCTGGGTGGTTCCTATGTAGAGAAAGACTAATAACTGTGCCAAGTTTCGTTGCTCTACTTCAATGGGAAGTGGGTCAGGGGCATTACTTAATTCACGCCCCTCGTAGATAGAGAATTACTCACACAAGAGAGTGTCTTATAAATTTCCAATGCTAAAATTCTCACACGCATGGAGTATTGCTGCCACATCTTGGCTATTGCATCTACCATTACTCTCTCACACTTAGACTGAGTTTAAAAAGAATCTCAAATCTAATAAGCCAACACTATAGGCCAAGCTCCAACTCCTAACCAATCGCCAAAACTTTGCATCTCTGTCTGCTTTGCAAGAAATTTAATAGAACGTACTCTGATGAACACATAGCACTTATCTCCTCGACATTATACTCCAACTTATCCGATAAGCACCAAAGCCCACCCCTTTTCTGTTGAGGTTCCTAGATGCTGAAAAAAAAAACGTCTACTCTAATATGGCATCCCCTCCCTCTGTTAAATTTGGAATCTTCTCCCTGTTTCTTGGTTCTCTGACTGGGTGCCATTTCCAAGGATAGAACGGTTTATACCATTGTTTATCTTTTCCTCCCGCTGCTGTATAAACGGGTTTAGCGGCCCTTTTTCTCCTTAGTCCCGGCCTGCCAGTATTTATTTTTATTTTTATTCATATTTTTATGCAGGTTTCTCATTGTCTGCAGCTCTCTATTTTTTTTTAATTAATAATACAGAGGTGCTTCTGCCTGTAACCCGGGTGATGTGCTAAATGACTAGAGGAGACAGCATTTCATTAAAAAAAAAGATATTTATTTAGGGTTTACTTTAAACTGGAAGTGCCCCCATGTCAGGATCTTTGGCAATATACAATACAAATAAACCGAAGACAACTTATACTGGTGTCTAGTAGGCATTCAAGTTTCTCTACTAGCAAATGTAAGACATTCTGTGTTTAATGACGTTGCATGATGACTGTTTTATTGACAAATAAAATTAACATCTTCCTAGAACGTGGCGTAAGTCTTCTATAATATAAATCTCAACTGTCTGTTTAAATACATGTATGCATGTATGCATGTCTGCCTTAAACTTTCTACAAAGCGACGGATTTCCACGAAATTGGTATCGTTTGTAAGCCCGATCTTCGGACGATAAATATCGAAAAATTGCCAAAAACATAAATTCTTTCATCCTCAACTGGGCACTTTTCTACAGGGAGAGGTCACTTTTTGCTGATATTTTAGAAAGACAACCCCTCTTTTCGATTGTTTAGTCTTAACTTAAACCTACGTCACCTCCTGTTTGGCGATGGACGCAGGAGTTTTTTTATTTTCACTTTCTTTTCCTCCTTCGCGGTACGGGTTCGAGTCTGCCTGCCTACTGCCACTTTTTTTTTGCGCTCGCAATTTTTCTTTTTCTTTTTTTTTTTGCTCAAACAACACCCTTACACACACCTCCACTTTCTTTTCCGCCTTCGCGTCACAGATTCGAGCCACTTCCGGTTTGGTGATGGACGCAACAGCAAAGACGTCACTTTTTCACTTTCTTTCCTGCCAACTGCCACTTTTTTTTGCTCAACACCCCCCCCAAACACCCGAGCAACGCCGGGTACCGAGGCTAGTTTAAAGTAAAGGATTACTTTGTTTGAATATATACTATAGTGTATGAAATATAGTGAGTGGCATAACTCAACTCACCTGTTTTTTTTATGTCTGTACAAGAGCCCCATCCAGACTCCAGTCCCGACTGATGCGGTTGAGCAACGAACGCAATTGTTCATCGTTGCAAATGGACTTACTGATCTCAATCAAAAAAACCCCAGAAGTGTGAATGAAGCAAACAAAGCGAATTGAAATTTAAAAAAAGCAGCGTTAAAATGTGTATTTGATGTTCTTGTGAATCACACTTATTAATGCACACCGTTCACAGCTCCGTCAATAATCTTATTTTTTAAGAAAGTCAGCAATAATTAACATATCACACCAACAATTCTTTTAGTGGTGATTTTATTAATTTTCACTTCTTGTTTGCCCGTCTGCTTCTTTCTTTCTATTTCACTAGCATTACAGCCTGGCGTTGCCCGGGTGTTTGGAGGTGTATGTTGAGCAAAAAAAAAAAAAAAAAAAGTGGTGGTAAGAAGGCAGGATCGAACCCGTACCGTGAAGGAGGAAAAGAACGGGTGAAAAAACGTGACGTGATTTCTTTGCTGTTACGATCACCGTCAAACCGGGAGTTACGTAGGTTTAAATTAAGGCTAGACAATCGAAAAGAGAGGATTACTTTCGAAAATATCGGCGAAAAAAGCGACCCCTTCCTTGTAGAAAAGTGACGAGATTAATGTTTTTAGACAATTTTTCGGTATTTTTCATCTGAAGAGTAAAGCTTCAAAGCGATACCGATATTGTGAAAATCCGCCGCCTCTGTCGAAAGTTTTAGGCGCACATGCAAACATACATACATTTATATATTGATAGCTTAATTTTTCGACCCAAACCGATTAAAAAGCTTGCCCTAACTCTGAATATCCTTTATGTAAAATTTCCAATGTTTAGACCAGAAATTGTCTGAGTCATTTGGTAGAGGTCGCAGAGGTCAAATTTTTAAAATCTTTGACCCCTATTATGACCCCTTAAAATTTATTTTTTGGACTCAAATTGAGTTATTAAGTTAGATCCATGTCCAAGGAACCTATATATAAAATTTCAAGTGTTTAGACCCAAAATTGTCTGAGGAGTTTGGTAAAGTTCTCAAAGGTCAACTCGTTGAACTTTTACCCCTTAACAGCCAAATTTCTGGCAGAAAACCGATCACATCGATTTTCCCAAATCTCACTACCCTGTATATCCAATTTCGAGTCTGTAGACTGAAAATTAACAAAGTTATTGCGTAAAAACTGTACACAGACACGTTCACTTTATATATATATATATATATATATATATATATATATATATATATATCTGTACTCCTATAATTTTTTTTCGTGTAATGGTATTCATATTAAAAACTCTTTTTTTTATTAATAAAAAAAATGAGAATTTATTATATATGAGTCGTGGAATTGCATTCACTAGCAAAAAATCTAGCTAATTTGCATATTCTTTTAAACATTCATTTTAATTAATTCCCTAAGAGTTTTTTCGGTTTTCTCATGGGATGACCAATATTAATTTACTATTAATTTTAATTATATCAATTTATATATTCTACACGGTTTATACTTGTGTAATATTCACCGTAAAACGTTTATAGTAAACACAAAACTCTTTCCATATATATTTATGTATCCGTATATATTTTTGCTTTAAAAATTTTACCTACCAAACCCTTTCCACAGTTTTTGATCTACAGACATTAAACTTTATATATAAGTTATTTGAACCCATGCGAAACTTTATATTTGTGTTTTAGCCCGGTAAAATCTGCACAGAAGTGTTAAAATTAAAAAAAAAAAAAAATGAAATTTACCAGGTGAAGGGCGAACGATGACACTACGAATATGCAAGCATAGGATAGTAGTTATTGGTTCATGTTTTAATGTTTAACTATACAGTAGACATGTCTTCATAGCTCAGTCATTAATACCAAAGGAAAAAAATCGTAAGCTAAACGTTTGGGTTTCAATTCTCGGTGGTGGCGCACGAGTCATGTTTTTAAACGTTTTAAATCATTACTACATATTGGATCCAATATAATCTATTATATAAATCTCACCTGTCTCTTAGTATTATGTATGTATGTATGTATGTATGTATATTTGCATGCCTGCCACAAACTTTCGAAAAAGGCAACGGATTTTCAAGAGATCGGTATCATTTTAAAGCTCGACCTTTCGGACGACAAAAATCGAAAAATTGGCCAAAAACATTAATTCCTTCACCCTCAACTGGGCACTTTTCTATAGGGAGGGGTCGCTTTTTTTCGCTGATATTTTCAAAAGTTATCGCCTCTTTTCGATTGTCTAGTCTTAATTTAAACCTACGTTACTTTCGGTTTGGCGATGGACCTAACAGCTAATGAGTCACATTTTTTTTCACTTTCTTTTCCTCCTTCGCGGTAGGGGTTCAAGCCTGCCTGCCTACTACCACTTTTATTTATTTATTTTTTTGCGCCGGCAATTTTCCTTTTTTGTTTTTCCAACCAACACCCTTACACACACCTCCACTTTCTTTTCCGCCTTCGCGTCACAGGTTCAAGCCTCCCTGCCTACTAAAACATTTTTTTTCTCAAAACACACTTTCAAAAACCCGGGAAACGCTGGGCACCCAGTTGGTGGTATTTGATGGTAAAGGTCTGTTGTGGACGTGTGTTAAAAGCACACAGATGTCTTAGCGCCATACTATGCTTCTCCCAGACAAATCAATCCCACGCGCAAGTCGTGACCACTGCCACGCAAACGAGGCTCTGATGAACGGCGAGTGTCATGCGCCGTATAACTGGACCTGCACTGCCTTGTGGGCCAAGGTTCTTTTAAAAAAAAAGGCTAAGGGTGAGGTAAACCGGACAGAAACCTACAGAGGAGCTTAGGCCCTGTAAGCTGAGGCATACATGACCCACCGGCGTGTGGAATATGCCCCGGTGCTCTGCAACCTAAGTCCCAGTCATGGATCAAATGGCATGATGGGTGGAGAGGGCTCCGTAAGCCGTGATGAAGGCAACCTCACTAGGAGAAGGAAAACTCTGATATAAAACCTGCGGCAACTGCTACATCCAATGATATTGACTTGCTCTTCTTTTTGGTTCAATGTGTCAGTTGTTCAGAGAGTGAGATTGTCTCAGTGCAAAGTCTTTCCTCACTATAAAAAGCTTCAAGCACAGGCACTACTTGATATGCAATTGAATACACATTTTACCATCAGTGTGTACCTCGATAATAAAAAGGCTGGCTGTAGCCTAAAACGGCAAACGGACACTCAATGAGGACTGATGCGGATATGGGCGTCAATGGAAATAAAGGCTCTGAAACATCCAGGGTCTGGTCCGACAGGTGTTCGGGGGCACCATAGCCTGGTCCCCGTCATCAGCGGATGTGCAGGACTGTGTACATGTATATATATATATATATATATATATATATATATATATATATATATATATGTGTGTGTGTGTGTGTGTGTGTGTGTGTGTGTGTGTGTATTGTTGGTGACCGTCCGACACGTGCTGCTGGTGGCGCTTGTGTCTGCCTCTTTTGAACCAGAGATGTATTAAGTAATGGCAATACTCGAGAACGATTTTGCTGCCATCATGTATGTATATGTATGTATAATCTGCTTACGACCGGAAAGACACCGAAGATTTATGCAGTCTTCTTAAGCAGGTCTTTGGCCCAAAACTTGTTCTTTTTGTACCTTTACTGTCCAAAGATAGGTAAACTCTCATCAAAGATCCAGATAAAATCAAAAAGTGATGGATGGAGCATTTTGCTGATTTGTTTTTCAACCAATCAACTGTCGATGAAAATGTCATTAGTGGCTTGCTTCAGCTTGACATTCTTCATCACATGGATAAGTTACCCTCACTGCTATAGAGAGGATAAAAGCTGGGAAAGCACCAGTCTGCATTCCTATTGAGCTGCTTCAACATGGAGGGATGCATGTAGCCAATGTATTACACACGCTGACCAAAATGTATGTGCTGTGTTTACCAGCACCACAGGATTGGATAAATGGCCGATTAGTGACGCTCTACAAGGAGAAAGGATCAAAGTCTGACTGCGATCATCACCGTGTGGTAACGATTCTGTAATCGGCAGGGACAGTGCTGGCGAGAGTCTTGTTGGATAGGTTCATCGAAAACATCTGTCCGTTAATCATTCCTGGGTCGCAATGCGGTTTCACTGAGGGTAGGGACACTATAGATCTGATATTTACTGCAAGGCAGCTATAGGAAAACTGCATCAAACAACAGTTGCCACTTTATCAAGTATTCGTTGACCTCACAAAGGTGTTCGATACCGTAAACAGACAGGCCTTGTGGGTAATTCTTAGGAAGATTGGATGTCCTCCTACCTTTGTCAGGATACTTCAAGAACTCCACAGAAATATGAAGGCTCGCTTTGCATACAACGGGCAACTATCTGGTGATTTTTCCGTTGATAACGGTGTGAAACAGGGGATATTCCGGCTCTCACTCTATTCTCAATTTACTTCGCAGTGCTTCATGCATACGCATTTAAGGATTGGGATAAAGTGTCTTTTTCTGCTTTAGGACTACTTGCAAAGTATTTAATCTAAGAAGATTTAATGCAAAGTCACAAATATTTGAAGGTCTAGTTAGCGAACTACTCTATGCTGATTTTGTGTCCCACTCGGTGCGTGATATGCAAAATATAGTGAATTATTTTTCAGCAGCATGTGACGCCTTTGGCTTAACTATCAGCATTAAGAAGACGAAAGTGATATTCACCCCTGTACCTGGAGCTCCGTACATTGAACCAAGCATCTATGTGTGGGGGAGGATAGACTTGATGGTGTGGCGACATTTGTGTACTTGGGTTGCACAATCCCCAGAGATGGCTCTCTGGATGCGGAGATACATCTTCGCATCCAGAGTGCTAGCACGGAATTTGAAACACTATAAAATCGGCTGTGGTGTGATCGTGACATCTTTGTCAAAGCCAAGATCAGTGTTTACTCGACCTGTGTGCTTTCTGGTTTGCTTTACTCATCTGAATGTTGGACAACACAACGTTGGCACTTAAAGCAACTCGAGAGATTCCATCAGAAATGTCTCAGACAAGTTCTAAATGTGAAATGGCAGTCTCTGACACCTAACACGGATATTCTTGGGAAAGCTGGGTGTTTGAACATCGAAGCAATGGTGATCAGGAATTGGTGTCGCTGGGTAGGTCACGATGTTCGAATGGAGGACGTGAGGCTGCCTAAGCAGTTGTTTTACGGCGAGCTTAAGACTGGGAAACGTCCTCAACATCAACCAAAGAAGCATTTCAAGGATTGCACAAAGGACGATCTTAAAGCTTTTAAGATTCCTGTTCAGAACTGGGAGACCCTGGCAGAACGCCAGCCTGAATGGAGGAGGCTAGTTGGAGGGGGGTTCTGAATGTTTTGCAAGGAAAAGCATTACTCATGCTGACCTAAAGAGAAGCCTTCGGAAACGGAACGTGTCAGTTTTGCTGTCGAAGAGCTGGAAATGTGAGGCTTGTAATCGCGTATTCCTCTCAAAAGCAGCTTACATCAACTATAAAAAACACATGCCACGAGTAAAGTTAGCCCCCCCCCCAAAAAAAAACGTAGCCAGAAGTGAAACAAGTTTTAACGCACACCTTTGTCTGCCATATGTGTAGCAGACTGTGCAAATCTAATACTGGCCTGAAACGTCATCTTCGGGCTCACGGACGAGGTTTAAGTGTCGCTGAGGATTGACCTGATAAGTATGATGAGGCTGGTGGGGAGCATTGAGACGGCTAACGTCTGTAAAGACGATGCAATTAGTATGTATATGCCTGTATGCCTAAAACTTTCGAAAGAAGTAACGGATTTTCAAAATATCGGTATCGTTTTGTACTAACCTTAATTTAAACCTTCGTCTTTTCAATTTAGCGATGGACGAAACGGCAAAGACATCACGTTTTTTTTGCACGTTCTTTTCCTCCTTCGCGTTACGGGTTCGAGCTTGTCTGCTTATTACCACTTTTTGTTTTGCTGCACCAAACACACCCCAAACACCCGGGCAACGACGAGCATCCATGGTAGTACAATAATAAATACGAAATCTACATTAATTGCAATATCATACTAAAGCCTATTTTGAGATCGGGCCATGCTTATATATATACATATCATCCCACCCATCTGTGAAATCGCTCGCCCCTTTCTTTCATTCTTTCCTACTCTCTTAGTAATCTACGCCTTCTCCCGTTTCTTTTTCCCCACTCTCTCTCTCTCTTTCCTCTCTTTCACTTCTTTTCTGCCTCTTGTTTAGTAATTTAATCTTTTTCCTTTTCTACATTTGTTATTTTTCACTTATTTTAAGGATTTTACAGTTAACGCTGCTGATTAAAATTTTTGCTTTTCTTCCTTATCTTATAATAAATATTTAAATCTGTAAAGTCTGACGAAACTATCGGATCGTTAATTCGATTCCGGTAGTGAAAACATATGTAACAAAGCAGATTGAAAACGATAATATATATATATATATATATATATATATATATATACTGTAAATATATATATATATATATATATATATATATACTGTAAATATATATATATATATATACTGTAAACTATATTTTATATATATGTATATACACACTATTGATCAAACATTTACGACCACTTAAAAATCTTAAAAAACCCCAACCTTTTTGAAAAGATAGATTTAAACTCTTCAGACTTAAGGTTACCAACACTACAATCTAAAAGGTTATTGAAACAAAAAGCTACATTCCAAAGATTTATTTTTAAATTTTAAGTTTAAAATCTATCCTTTTTTAAGTAGTCTTAAATTTTTGATCAGCAGTGTATAATGAAATGTATAATTTTTTAATAAAATAATTTATATATATATATAATTTATATATATATATATAATTTATATATATATATACATATATATATATATATATATATATATATATATATAAGCTGAAAAACACCTACTAATAACAACATAAAATTTACTAATAATACTAAAATTCTGAATTTTTTGTAAGTTTTTTTTAAATGAAAGAAAATGAAAGAGATATACACGTTATAAAAAATAAATTGTTCAAACCAGTAAGATTAATCTGTTCCTGACGATTAATGTCGGACTTACGACAAATATGCCGATTACATACCAGATTCTGCTCGAAGTAAAGACCGTTATTTGGTAGGTGGAAAAGATCAAAAACAGAAGTAATAGACAAAACACATCTATATTTTATGCAATTTGATTAAGAGAAGAAAAAAGTGCAATATATATATATATATATATATATATATATATATATATATATATATATATATTAAAAAACTGAATATATATATATATATAAACATGATAATATATTATATATACATGTATATATATACAAGCATATATATATATATATATATATATATATATATATATATATATATATATAGAGAGAGAGAGAGAGAGAGAGAGAGAGAGAGATTAACATGTATATAATATATAAATATATATTTATAGAGGGTGCTCATAAAGTCCGTTTGCGCCTTAAAATATTTATAATTTTATTTGTAATTTTAATAGAAATAATATGTAAAAAGGATTCATTTTAAAATTGCACACAGACTTTAAGGACACCCTGTATATATACATGTATACCTATACACATATATATTCATTTACATATATTTTTACATGTATTTGATCATTTATTATCTGCTCTTTTATCTATCCTCCTTTCTTCTTTTTTTACCTTTTCATTTTTTCTGTACATTCCTTTTTCTCTTCTTTCGTTTTTAATGAGCACCATATTTTTTTTAACGAGCTCGTCATCAATTTTGGTTTCGGTATCGATTCTAACTGATTGCACACAAATCATTTTTTTAACTTTTGAAATCATAACTATACATCTGGACTAATATAATATGAAATAATCGATAGAGAAATTACTCTATAATAATAATTACGAAATCTGCATCAATTAAAATGACATATTTAAGCGTATTTTACGACCAGGCATATCCGAGTGCCCCCCGCTAGTATATGCATTAAACCATGTTCAATACACACGCGCATCCATAGTTGAATCAATGCCTTGAAGATGTTTCTTTCTAAATGGATTGAAGAAATATTTTTCCTTAACAGGATTTATATGATATTTCTGCGGCTTATTTTTCGATATAGGAAGACCTGCAAGTTTCAATGAAGAATGAACATTAAATATTCCATCTGTTTGCTTTCTAGTAACCAGGATTTAAATTTAAATATCATTAGCTGAAATAACATGCACTAGAAAAAAAATACGTAAATAACAAATTATAACATTGTTTGCGCAATTTTGTCGATCGGGTTACTAAAGACAAACTGTATTATAAGTCTGGTTGGTCAGCATTACAAAGCCTTAGTAAACATTATTGTAACACTAATGTAATTCCGTTCTTACTATTTTACCAATATTACCAAAACTTTTCAGATAATCCAATAAGTTACCAGATTATAGTTATAATAAGATGACTTACGTAGACAAAATAAATGCAATTAAGACTAAATCTTGCAGCATAACTTGTTTACAAAATGACCTTGTTCGTAAGAAAATAGCCAGTAATGATATGCTATAAAATTCACCCTTTTTTATAATATTCATTTTTTTCGGTTATATTAAACGTCTTTCTTTTATAGATTACATATTACACAGCATTTTACGGACAGTAAGCATACACACACGCACACACACACATATATTGTGTATATTTAAGCAACATTCTTTCATTTAAACAAACATTGTTAGACAACAAAGAACTTCCGTTTGGTTAGACATTTTTATTTTTCAATTTTTCTGATTAGTGCGTAGATCGAAAGAATTAATACAAGTTCCATATGTAGTTCGAAGTTCGCTGCAGTATTACTTTTCGTCTTCCGAGGAAGACATCGTCAGGAGGGCTGTGTGAATATTATTTGCGAGGTGGGCTGGGAGGTTTTCTATATATAGTAGCAGTGGTGAATACATGCAAGCTGTGTGGGAAGGAGAGGGGTGCCCAGTTCTGTGATCAGGGCTGGGTCAAGTAGATAGTGGGAGGTTACGACAGGTATTTGACTGTTTCTTTTTGCTGAATTGGAATGTGATTTAGCTAAGAGCAGGTTTTTGCGTTTTAATGTATATAGATTCAAGTATTTTGAACTTTTTGGCGTTGGATTCGTAGTGTATTATTTGTGTATTGCTAACAAGAATTTCTCTAAGTTAGGAGGAGGAGCAGTTATCTTTTTTTTGTTGTAAATGATAATATTGCACTTGATTCTGTATTATGCATGGTAAAAACACGTAACAAGGTAGTTGTTGAATAACATGCGTGATTAACGTAATTATTAGCTTTATTCTGGTTATATGAGTAGCACTCTTCCAAGGCATTTGAACTTACAGATGACGTTGGTTTGTTCTAATGCTTTGGGAAGGCATTGTTTTTTTATTACTTTTAGTTTGGTTAAAAAATAATGTCGTGTTTTGATGTTCAATTATATATATATATATATATATATATATATATGTATGTATATGTATATATATGTATGTATATATATATAAGCATTATTTTTCAATCAACCTAATAGATTTCGGGTTTTAAATTTTTTATAGGATATGATAAGGTTAATACATTTTTTTGTTGTCGGTAGACGGACATATCTATGGATAATATTTTTTATGGCTTTTTCTTCTGATTTAAAGCCTGGTTACATTTTGTTACAGTAGAATAGGTTAATAGTATAAGGCTTTTGCGTTTATGCAGAAAAGATTGCAAATTACACTGATATGATGACTGAACCTATGTATTTATCTATATCTATCTATACTCCTATAAATTCGTTTTTTAAGCGTTTGTATTGATATTGATATTAAAATCCCTTTCTCTATTTAAAAAGAAAATACAAGTTTGTTATACATGGGTCGTGGAATTGCATTCATTAGCAAAAAATCTAGCTAATTTGCGTATTCTTTTAAACATTCATTTTAATTAATTCCCTATTAGTTTCTTCGGTTTTCTTATCGGGTCATCATCTTTAGTTAACTATTACGTGTAATTATATTCATGCAGATATTCTACATGATTTATACTTGTATAATATTTGCGTAAAAAGTTTATAGTCAACACAAAAGTATTTATATATGTAATTATGTATACGTATATATTTTTGTTTCAAAAATGTTGCCTACCAAACTCCTCCTAGAATTTTTGGTCTAAAGACATGAAACATCATATATAAGGTATTTGAATCCATGCGAAACTTTATATTTGGGGTTTAGCCCGGAGAAATCGATGCAAAATGTGAAAATTAAAAAAAATGAAATTTGCCAGCTGAAGGTCCAACGCCGCCATTACGAACGCATAACGTAGTAGCTATTGGTTCATGTTTTAATTTTTAGCCTTGCAGTAAATATTTTTCATGGCCCAGTCATTGGAGGCAGAGGCAAAAATGAGTCGTAAGCTGTAGGTTTTGGTTTCGATTCTCGGTAGTGGCGCACGAGTCTTCATTTTTAAAAAAAAACTTTTTAAATCATTACTATATATTGCGTCTAATCTATATATATATATATATATATATATATATATATATATATATCTCTCTCTCTCTCTCTATATATATATATATATATATATATATATATATATATATATATAAAAGTGAACGTGTGTGTGTGTGTGTGTGTTTGTGTGTCAGTGTACATTTCCCTACGCAATAACTCTGTCAGTTTTAAGTCTACAGACTGGAAATTTGATATACAGGGTACTGAGATTTTGGAAAATCTTTTTACTCGGTTTTCGCCCAGAAATTTGGTAGCTAAGGGGTCAAAGTTCAAATATTTGACCTTTGAGAACTCTATCTAACTCCTCCGCCAATTTTGGATATAAACAATTGAAAGTTTAGATATCGGTTCCTTGGACATGGATCTAACTTAATAACTTGATTTGAGCCCCATTCAATAAATGTTAAGGGGTCATAATAGGGGTCTATATAATGATGTAGCATTCATTCTGGATTTAAATTACTATATTACAACTAAATTACAATATACTTTTTCTGCCTCAATACCTAGTTCCCTTATTCTATGTATCTTAAATGTTAAAAAAACTTAAATAACTTTAGTTTTCTATGGTTATTGCTTTTAGCAAATAAGATGCAAACCAATAAAAATATGTGCTAATATTTTTTCCACTGAAGAGATGATTAAGCATCGAAAACTCATGGGTTAAGGAAATAGATTTATTCAATTGTATTCTTTGTTTTCAAACAATAAAAATTTCTATATTTGAAGATTAACCTGTTCAAATCATAAAATTTGAAGACCTAAATTTTATATATATATATATATGTATATATATATATATATATATATATATATATATATATATATATATATATATATATATACAGGTATTTATGGCTTGGAGTAGTTGCCGAACTGATGAGCTGTGAAACAGCGAAACAGTACTGTATGTGGATGACTATATTTTTATATATATGTGTGTGTGTATATATATATATATATATATATGTGTGTGTGTGTGTGTGTGTACCCATCTCTCTCTCTCTCTCTCTCTCTCTCTCCCTATATATATATATATATATATATATATATATATATATATTTATATATAATTCTGGAACGACGTTTAAAAATTCGTTACAGCAAGCTATTAGAGGTTTTCTTTATTTTCAGGATTTACAAGAACACTTATTATTTTACACATTTTTATTGTTAAGAACAATAAGTTTAAACCGTTGCCTCATTTCTATTACATGAAAAAAAACCCCCTACAGAATGGTTATTAACCAACCAAAATATTACAATGCCCCAAAGAGGTTGATCTTTGATAAAAAAATACAGACATTATTAAAATTAAAGTCCGAGGAAGTTTATTAAAAGTATCAAAATTTAATCAAACAAACATAAGCGACCAAGCGATTTGTCATATCGAGCACGCTAAAATCAAAATATGCACATAAAGTTATAAACAATACATAGGCTCGAGCAACGTTGGGCTAAACTGCTAGTCTTAAATAAAATAGTATAACAAACTAATATTACTTTTAACATACTTGCTCTATTAAAGATACGACCTCCACTAACGCCACACAGATTTTCTTGTATAAAATTGCACAACAAAAGACAATAACGTTTTATTGTAAATACACTTCTTAAAAATAAAGCAAAAAGTTTAAAAAATTACCTGTGATTTACGTAACTCAATTGCAAATGAAAAAAAAGTGGTCCCTGTTTTCAAACAAAAACCGGAAGTATAAACTTAAAAGGAAAATTACTCATAGTTTAATATGAGACTTCCGTTTTTAACCGCAACTCTTTTCAGATATTAATCTTTGAAAATAAATTGAATCAAATATAAATTAGATTAAAAATAAGCTAAATAAATAACCTTTAAATAATGTTTCTAAATAGTACTATTAAAACGATTCTGTTACAACAAAGAATTTAGAAGACCGAGTTAATTCTAAAAATAGATTTTCTTTAATGTAATATGCAAATGAGGTCACCAATTCAGTGCAGATTTCGGTTGAAAAATACTATATATAGAAATGACGCATAAAATTTAATGTGTGATTTCCTTTAATAGAAATAGCCTATAACGGATTTATATATTTCTTGGATCAAGAAAGTTGTACTCACAGATCTCCTTTGCAAGAAATAGCCTAACACGGATTTATGTATTCTTTGATCATGGGGAGTATATATATATATATATATATATATTTATATATATATATATATATATATATGCTAGCAAAAGTACCCGTCGTTGACTGGGTTCAAAAATAGCTTACAGAAAATGGACTCTGATTTATGAAAGTATGATAGCTTATGTAAAGGAAGGGGTGTAAAGAGATAGCTTCGAATTTGGGGGTATCAAAACCTAAGAAAAATATGATAAAAATAAAATAGATAAACCCCATAATTTATTATACCATACTCGTTCACACTGAAACACTTATCGCAATATTCTGTGGATCTATATTAAAAAACCTTGTTAAACTTTGTGACATATTTCCATTCTATGGAGGTCAGGCGCGAACGAACACGCCATAAAATTATTATACCATATTTCTTCAAACTGAAACATAATTATCAAAGTATACTTACGCAGATACATATGAAAAGTATTTATTAAAGTTTGTGCCTATTTCCATTCTATGGAGGCCAGGCGTGAACGCAGGCCCCACAATTTTATTATACCATCCCTATTTAAGTTAAAACATACTTATCAAATTATTATTATGTACATCTATATCAAAAACACTTGTAAATGTTTTTTCTTAATTTTTAATTTTTTTTATTTCCATACTATCAAGCGCGAACGCAGACCCCACAATCCCGCTACTACGCCACCGATTAGATTGGGGGCGAGCAAAAATGGCATAGTAACAAGAGTGGCATAGAAAGGCGGGTTTGTAAAACAATCTTATTTTCCCCCCAAAACAAAAAAAGAATATACTTGTGGATTAAATCTGAAAAATGAATGAATGAAATAATGAAAAAAAAAAAAATTTAATTCGAAAACAGAACACACACAATAGTGACATAAAACGAGAATGTGGAGTACATTTGTTTTGTATTGAATTTTTTTCAAGACCGAACAAAAGTGGTATAATAGCGAGAATATGATAGTATCGAGACGGCATGGTAGCGGGATTTAACTGTATATGTTATTGGCAAACGTGAGAAGTTTAACATTAGGTTGCATGTAAGATTACACTAAATTCTATACTTTATAAGAAGTCCCAAATCCCACATTTAGTGACGTTCATAACATGAGCGAATGTGTGGTGACATTTTTGTTTTGGCCAATAAATTGTTTGATTAAAATCAACCTCATGCAGACTACGCTTTACTATAAAAATTGTTCTTGCTTTTAAGAATTTTAGAATTTAGTAGTTGGACCATTATATATTAGTGCTTAAAAAATATCTTCATTCCACGGACATCTGACGCGAACGATATATGGTGTGCCTTCAATAAGTTTCCAGACTTTCTTGTACGGGCATTGTCAACTCCTGAAAATTCAGTATGTTATTGCTATACATCTTATGACTGACCAATTTTTATGATTTCAGGTTCAAATGAACAGCTTCAGTAGGAATTAAATACACGCTACTAAAGCCTGTTTGTCAGAGCTGGTGAATTTCAAAAATCCAATCTGGATATGAGGACCCTTTAGAAGAACGATATGCAATAAAATTCTGTTTGGACTTTAAAATAAAATACCACAGAAACGTATGGAATGTTTCATACTACTTTTCGACCATTTTGCATGAATCAAGAATCAGTTTTTGAGTGGCATAAGAGATTCAAGGAAGACAGGGAATCTGTGAGGGATGATGAGAAGTGCGGGATGAGTAAAGAAGTCAGAATACCAGAGTTGATTGGCTAAATAAAGAACTTAAAGGACAATGATCGTCGTGTGTCTATAAGAGACAATAAGTGCACAGTTTGATGTCAGTTATGGCGGGTCTTTGTATCCAAAACCCTTGTAAGAGTTTGTGACATATTTCAATTCCTCACAATATTATTGCATAACTTTTGGACAGAATAGATACTACACTTTGATATTGGCCGAAAAAGCAAGAGAAAGTATTTTAGTTCTGATTTCATATTCGACATCAGGGAGGTTAAAATACTGACATAAACATACAATTTAGGTGTGTCAAGTTCGAACATAGTTAGTTCCACAGAAACACTTTCACTTACAAATGTTGAGAATCTACACGTGGTCCATCCCGTAAATATCCAATATCTTTTTATAGAAAGAATTCTAACGAGAAAGATATCGGGGAAACGAATGCAAACAATAATTATCTTATTCATATGAAATGAATAAATAAATGCACGATGCCCAACAACAACATCACCAATATTAGATGAAGTTAAAAAATACATCCCATAAACAAAAAAAAAACAAAAAACAAAACAAAAACAAAACAAAAACTATATACGAATATGAATCTGCCTTAGCGTATTATACAGCTTTTTTCTCAGGAACATTTTAACTCCGCGAATACAAATTAAAACTAGTAACGCTGCCAGAGGACTACGAAATCAGTCTTCCAATAGGCGCATAGTAAAACGGCCTCTTTAAAGTGTTTAGAACGTAAATACCTCCAGATGATATGATACAAGATAAAAAAAAAGTTTCATTGACGTTCGTGTTCTTAATCGTGTCACCAATTAAGTATCAGTTTCCACAATTGTATTCTTAGTCCTTCGTACCATCGCTCATAACAAAAAAATTCTCTGTTTGCTTTTTTTTAAAACACTTACTACTATTGATACAAATTGTCATTGAAGAAAACACCCACAGAGTCCCAGTTTCGTATCTCAGTGCAAATAACCTAGTTACACTGAGACAGTAAGCGAAGAATTAATTCATATTTTTGCTTGTGTTATTTTTTTCGCGTGAACAACATTTTCAGTACTTCTATAATGTTTATTTTTTATTCTTTTTGCTTACATGAGTCTACGCATGAACATAAGAGGCTCTGTCGATCAGTCCATATGCCACGCATCAGTCTGGAGAAGTATACATGCAAACAATTTGAATGCCTACTGGAAAGAACTTGAATGCCTGCTGGACAACATCTCCGGGTGTCATTCTGTAAAGGAGTTTCTCAGATACCCTGACATAAGGATGCTTATTATTAGAAGAAATATTAAAATAATGGCGTGATGTTTCCTCAAACTATCCACCACATTCCCTAAATCGTAACAGAGACACCTCCTCTATTATTAAAGGAAACCTTTTAATAAAATAATAAAATAAAAAGACATAGACAATGAGAAACTCATATATAAAATATGAATGAAAATAAAAATAAATGCTGGCACGCCTGCATCCAGGATAAAAGGAACCCCTAACCCGTTTATATCCTTAATTGCAGTGGAAATTTATTCACACAACCGCTGCATCAAATGAACCAGCAAACAATGATGTAAGTTTTCCTATCTCTGGAAGTTGCACTCCAGCAATGACAAAAATCAATCGATGTCAGCCATCAGACCTTGATGAAGAAGGTTTTGGCCTTACCTTAATCATTTATAGCAAGAAAAATATATAAAAATATGAGACGTAAAATCCGGATTATAATCTGTTGCTCATAATTAGGTGCTGCTGTCTTGCTATCGCTATTCAAATTTGGAGAAAGTCACAAAAAAAAAAAAAAAAAAATTAAACGAAATCCTAGCCGAGAAAATAAAAGAAACAGACTATCCTGAGGATTATATGCTATGTCCGCTCGTTTATTTACTAAGCAAAAGTTCAAATCACATTTTTATAATGTCACGCTTAAGTTTGCTTCTATTGTTTCAGATAGAATGTCCGTCGTTTTGCCGCGTTTAAATTTGAAATACAAATTCCGGTGGTCTAGCCCACTAAAGTTTGAAATAATTATGCACAATGCACTGCATCCATAAGATGATACTGACCGACAATGCAAAAATAAGAGAAAGGAAAATGGTAAGCATAGAAGAACTAGAAAAATATTAGTAGTTGGATATTCCATAATACTGGCCTCTATCCGTTGTATATTGCTGCTGCGTTGAAAATATCTTTACATCTAACGATATACTTATGGCGAGACTCTACATTCAAACCCCTTTCAGGAGTTTGTAACATATTTCAATTCCTTTCAATATTATTGCCTAATTTTTGGACAGAATAGAGATTACACTTTGATCTTGGCTGAAAGGGCAAGGGAAGGTTTTTTAGTTTTTAATTCATATTCGGTATCAGTAACATAAGGAAGGTGAAGGCACCGACACAGACTAATAATTTAGGTGTGTAAAGGTTAGTGCCACGAAAACACTTTCACTAAAAATTGTTGGGGATTTTTTACGTTGTCTATCCCGTAAGTACTTAATATCTGTCTAGAAAGAATTCTAACTAGAAAGATATCGAGGAAACAAATGCCAACAATAATCATTTAATTCATACGAAACCACATCGACATCAGATAAAGTTAAAAAAGAACAAGTGCATCTTCAGCGACCAGGCGATCCCATAAGCCCCCCCCCAAAAAAAATAAAAACAATGTATATACGAATATGAAATGAAGAATAATTAATTCTGCAAAAGAAAAAAAAAAGAAAAAATGGATAATACAACTGTGGTTAAACTGGAAATAAAAAAGTAAGGAAAAATGGGAAAAGGCGCAGCTTGAAATGGATGATGCAAGGAAAATCACTATCTATCTATCTATCTATCTATCTTCATCTAATTTTCTCTCGTATATGAAGAAACCGTCTGTATAATATTTCTCTTAGTCTGTCTATCGATTTCACCTTTTCTCGGAAAAATACTGGACTAATCTGGCTAAAGTTTCATATAGACTTTTGTTTATTATAAAGTGCAGCGAACTAGCTATTATGATATCTGTTCGATGCACAGTTAGTGATTAATAAAGATAGATAGGGATTAGTATTTAAGTTCTATTTTTTCTTTGAAATTACTGCACCGACTAGGTGAAAATTTGGATGGAGCTCTGACATCAAAATAGCGATTAGAAGGTTGCTTGAACATCTACGTGGTTGTACAACTGTTTGTATTTTGTTTTACCAATGCTCTCGTTATTAGTAAAAGTTTTCTATTCCTCAAAATTACACATGTAGGTGGAAATTGATTGTACTATATGTCTTGTTTCTTATAGTGAACCACGTATATATGCGTAAGGACGAAACAACAAAAATAACAAAAAAAAAGAAGAAAAAAGACGTCAGTCGTAAGACTGTTTATTTCCGCTTTACAGCGTAAGGATGAGCTAAAATATTATTTGGGTCTTACTTTTCCATATCTTCCAAAATATTCCCAAAGTATGCAATGGAAGTATTGACATAAAAAACTATTTATCTGATCCGATTGAAATTCTTCAATGATGGAGATTGTTGTCAATATATCAAATATTTAAAAATCAGAAGTTGAAATTCCGCCAAATGACCGAACTCTTCAAGGTCAGTGTAAAATATTAAGTTCAAATCTTGTAAGCTTCTTGGCTAAGCTAAGTAGAGAGTCTCTACGATATACCGATAAGGTGCCGCAAACTAAGTATTATGGTATCAGTTCGATATACGATGGGGATTATTAGGGATTAGTATTTAATGCAAAAGTAGCACAAATTTAACCACATTCAATCATCAATTTGAAATAAAGCACTCATTCTACGTTAACAGGCTATAACTTTTCCCATTTTATAACGAGCTAGGGAGTCTAGTGTTTAATGTAACAATAATTGTAATGCAGACATCAGATCATAGAGTGTTCATTAATTCTAAAGAAAAGAGATAGCATAAAACTGACGAAAGAAAAGACGTACGGAAACACATGAGCATAGCTCTGAAAGAAAACTTAAACAGAATAATAGAATCGCAATGTACAGGTGTATAAAACTTGTCCAAACTGACTATATAAAACAAAGATAGTACTCTCTGGACAAAGAGACGAAAATGTAAAGTACATCATAAGGGAATACTGCAAATAATTAGATACAAAAAAGTGATGAATGGATTGGGGAAGATGGTGTACTCGTAAATAAGCACGCTTCGAACATCCAGATACAAAGTACAAGCATAAACCCGCTTAATTATCGGGAAATTAAATGCATTAAATTCTATGGGATATGAAAATAAAACATATAAAGTCATCCAACCCAGAACATCGAACGTGATAATCGTAAACGAGAAGAAAATTGCTAAATAGTCGATTTTGTCGTTTCAGCAGTTTACGGGGAAGAGAAACTAATCGAATTTATGAAGCTTATCAGTGAGCTGAAAGCTATTTGGAAAAACGAAACAGATTAGTTTAATACTAAAACTATTAAACGTGTTCGGAAAAGTTGGAGAAAACTGAAAAGAGATTAGAAATAATTGGAATCTCCTTTTTACAATATTATCTTTTGGATGCAGTGAATTGCTCATGGTTATTAGTTTGATAGTTTGTTTTTTGTCCAGACACCACAAAAATTACGACATTAGCGAAAGCAGCAACAATATTAAGACGTCCCTAGAGGGCAGAAACCAATTTGCATAACCAGATAATGCTGATTAATTATAGATGAACTGAAATAGGACACTGAGTAAACACAACTAGAAACACAAGAGAAATTAAATAAAACGAAGGAAACGGCAACTGAATTTATAATTATTGATAAGAAAAATCACTTAATTTGTCCCCTTCCTCAAAAAACAACAAAAAAAACACACAAAAAAACAAAAGACAAAAAAACAAAAAAAACCCCAAACGATACACAATTATATGGTAGCACCACAAAATGTTTATGCCGCAAAAAAAAAAAAAAAAAGAAAGAAAAAGAAAAGACCGTGAATGACTGGGAGAATGGAAAGACTGAGTAGAAGAGCACGATTCAGAACTTAATCGGAAAACATGGGACATATTAGAATCCTAGAAACGTTTATTGTTAATCAAATTCGAGAGAAACCTAACGGCCAGTATCAGCGATAAATCAATGGTAAACGGCTGTTATGAGATTGATCTTCTAGAGAGTAGAAGTTGGACTTTGAGTTTAACTTACGCAGCCTTGTAACTCTAGCCTTTCTTATTTTATGCATTAGTCCTAACATTCTATCAACGATATTTCTGACAAACAGAGAAGATCTGTTGTTTTCTGGGTCGGAATATATCAAGCTAACATTTATTATTTTCTAGTTTTTGACCGTGGAGTACGTGTTTTTTTTTAAAACTCGTTTCATCAAATGGATTCACGTGGAGCGATTTCCATAGAGAAACAAGAGAGAAAGAAAGGAGAAAGATTTACACGGGTTATCAGTAAAGAATACTGAAAATCTGGGGAGAATTATTGTCATTAAGACTCCAGGGAACACAACCTGTTTCAACCAGTGAGCGATCATTGGTAATTACTTGTATGAATACTTCTAGTGAGTACATGTGAAATTATTTTAAGACTTTTTTTGAATTAGTCACGTTCCTGATGGAATTTTGTGGGAACTTTCCGGAGATTTGCTAACCTATACATTTTTGGAAAGGGTTTTGTCTCAGGCATCAGAAAATCAATGTTTGCATTTGCCCAGATGCTTATATAGCGGCCATATTGGATTTACAAAATGGCCGCCGCAAGATGTACGTTTTGTACATCTCGGCTTCTAAATAAGCTGGAACACTGATTTTAACTGCTGAACCTACATTTTACAGGGCCAAGGAAAGCAATGATGGTGGTTATAAAATTTTCACAGATGTGTATATGGCGGCCAGATTGGAATTTACAAAATGGCCGCTGTAAAATGTACGTTTTGTAATATCTTGGCCTTTAAATAAGCTGGAACACTGATTTTAACTGCTAAACCTACATTTTCAATATCAAGGAAGTCAACGGTGGTAGTTATAAAGCACCAACATTTTTAACATTAACCTTTAGATGCATAACTGGGTTCAAACTAATGTGGTGTTGTTTTATTGCAATATCTTTGTAATAAAAAGTATGTATCATTTATAAATTCATACTTCAGTTGTTCCCAAAACATCTTGCTTTTATATCACTATATATAATTTACCTGTGATACTTTGAGAACTTGTAGTTTTTTTTATTGCTATTCTAAGATTACTGTCATTCTCTCTGGAACTGAGCGGCTACTAATTGGGATCATGTCTATGGGGACTATTATTACATACTGCATCAATGCGTTGTGTTTGTGCTGTGTGTTTGTACATCTAAATATATTCTATAAACAGGTAAATAAACAGTGAAAATAAACATATGGGCAGTTTTTTTAAAAAATGAACTGTTACTCCAATATATATATATATATATATATATATATATATATATATATATATATATATGTGTGTGTGTGTGTGTGTGTGTGTGTGTGTGTGGCAGCTTTTTTTCCTCTATAGCATATTTCATTAAATAAAATAGACGTTTTTTGTCTATTAATTATATTTTCCTTTCCAACTTCCTAATAAATAACAGTCTTCACTTCTGGCAAGAACTGGCTGACGAAATCACCATATTTATCATGAATCCGAATACTTTCCAATCCTTCAGGATTCATCGTCGGGGATAAATTAATCCAACTGGTTTTGAACAATTTATAAAGTTTTTCTCTTCTTCATTAGTGAATTATTTATCCTTTTTTTCCCATTGGTTATCCAGTTAGATTAATTTATCCCTGACGATGAATCTTGAAGGATTGGAAAGTACTCGGACTTATGATAAACATGGTGATTACATCAGCCAATTCCCACCAGAAGTGAAGACTATTATTCAGAAGTTATATATATATATATATATATATATATATATATATATATATATATATATATATATATATAGTACAAAACTTTGTTGGAATTCAAAAACTTACATTTTTTCTTTTTTGTAACTTCTGTTTATTTCATCTTATCAATATCATCATGACAGCCGTTTCGTTAATGGAATGGCAATTTTATGATTTTATGTTTTCATAAAAGTCTCATATTCTCATCAATTCGTCAGATGTTATTTCTATTCGATATTACCAACAAAAAGTTAATTTTGTACATTATGAACATGGTGTTTTCGTTCGGAGAAAAGAAATTCCATCCCCACGTTGTTACAAATCGGCCAGCTTGTGTACCGTGCAAACCCGAATTTTTAAACCTTAATTTCGTCTCCAGCCGTTAAACGAAAACGGTATACATTGAAATTAACAATATTTCAAATATATATATATATATATATATATATATATATATATATATATATATATATATATATATATACAAACAGGCATAACTTTAGTAACACTTTTAAATGTAGCTTTATTTCCTTTTTATAACAGACATGTTGAGCTAGAAGCCGCCATTTATTTTTTCTAGGACACAAATTAACGCACGCCGTCCTGCTTCTCAGACATTAATTGGTTACATGATTCGAACGTCTGTCGTGTTCCACTGTCCGACTCTCTACCTGCCTTTCCTCAAGTCTCGTTACCTATATAATCCTGCTTCTTTGTTTTTTAAAACTGTAACCCTTTTCGATACAAGACAATGGCATCATTCTTTGACGCCCAAAATTCGGCTATTTTTGTCATTGTTTGTCTGTTCCAGACCTTATCCTTAGCTGTGTAAATTGCATATTTACCTAGTTAATCCTACTTTCTCGCTATCTCAGGGTCCAAATATGTCATTATAAGTGGGGAGTTGAGATGCGAGATGTCTATCCGCGTTATATTTTAATTTCTGCGTTTTAGAGAAACAAGAAACATGGGTGCACTTTTAAAGTGTAGCACTCTAAGAGAAGAAATTATCAGACTAGAAAGCTTTGTGGCATCTAAAGATCTCAACAGCAAAGAGGTGCGATTTTGCTGCTTGTCGAGTTAGTCGAGAATATGTACATCAAGGAGGCCCTAGTGTTATCAGTTCATCAGAGCACAGTACTTGTAAAACATGTAGAGAGATGCTAAAAAACAAACTACAAAATATAAAATAAATGATAATGCATTATGTTGAAGAAATTGTTTGTTAGCTCTGGAATGAAAACCCTACCAGCTCGATAAGTGCTTGTTCAGGTAATTTAATATTATCGCCTATTTATTTGCAGAGTCATTCTGCAACTGACTGATTGTTTTTTTTTCACAATAGCCGATGGATAACATTATGTACAATTATAATAATTGGGTTCCAATGTTTAAGGGAATACGCATGCATGTACATGTAGATTCCGCCTTCCCATAGATGTGTTCGCAATAACATCACATCAAAGGCGAATAAGCGTAGAACTAAATTAAGTATAAGATTTCAACTCTTTGTCTGCTAATGGAAATAATCGTCAAGGGATTATTATTCACCGAAAATGCACACCAAGCAAAAAAATAGAGCTGTTAATTAAAGAAGAACGAATATTTTAAAAATGCGTCTATTCAGACTACGCGGTCAGCGATGAATTTTTTTATTTCATACTTAAGCGTAATAAAGGTACCTACAAACATACGAAACACGTATAAAAAATGTATACAAAAATGACACTTCCAAATTACATGTGACAAAACGCCGACGGACATACAAAACATAGATGCATGTATAAAAATGATACTTCAAAATTACGTGTGACAAAGCGACCGACGGACATACGAAACATGGACGCATATATAAAGAAATGATATTTCAAAATTACCTGTGACAAAGCAACCAACGGACATACGAACATAGACGCATGTATAAAAAATGATATTTCAAAATTACTTGTGACAAAGCGACCGATTGACATACAAAACATAGACGCATATATAAAGAAATGATATTTCAAAATTACTTGTGACAAAGCAACCGACGGACATGCAAAACATGGACACACATATATATAAAATGATATTCCAAAATTACGCGCGACAAAGCGACCGACGGACATACAAAACATGGACGCATATATATATATATATATATATATATATATATATATATATATATATATATATATATATATGTGTAAATGATATTTCAAAATTACCTGTGATAAAGCGACTGACGGACATACGAACATTGACGCATGTATAAAAAATTATATTTCAAAATTACGTGTGATAAAGCGACCGACTGACATACGAAATATGGACGCATTTATAAAATGATATTTTAAACTTAGACGGTACAGCGTAATCAACGGACACACAAAGCTGCTGCTGATAAAAAAAGCATAGACGCATATAAAATGAGCTTTATACAAACATTTTTTGACCAGGAGCAAGGTGTAGTTTCTGTTCTTATACTACACTTTATATTTTCTGTCATCGGTCAGTGAAGAATAAATCCTTCTTGATAAGAAATTTTTAATTTTATCTCAATCCAGTGTACTCCTTTGGGACTGGGTTTTCCTCACACTGAGAACCGCCTTTGTGCCATACTTTATCGTAATAAGGCAAATAAATCGATTTCGAAATTAAGCGTGATAGACTGACCAACCGACTGACGGAGTTTTTCATAAATATGCAGACGTATCTAAAATACGTTACGCCTAATCAATTTACGCGTTTAGCAACCAACATGGTATGTTAAACTGAAGCATAGCAGACCAAAAGATCGATAAAGATTGACGTGACAGACTGACGAACAAAGAATTATATTGAGATTATTAGCGAAGAGTCTGACATTTGATACACTCCTTACGGATTCGTATTATTTGGATTATTTAAACTACTGAATTCATCTTGAGTATTATTTTCATAATGTTTCGGTCGATGTAATTTCCAATCTTATTCAAGTGCACCTTTTCGAACTCGGGATTCATTCTGTCCGAAAGGATATGTCGCGTAATGGTTAAAGAAATGTCTTAATAAAATACAGTTGTAAGTTGCACACTTCTGGAGGTTCAAGGTTCAATACTCAGTGCGAGAAACACCTAAAATACACATGCGAATTACTTAAGGCTTATATGCGGTCATGTTCGACAGAAAAATAGCTTGATACATTCGTGAATTAAATAAAGGAGTCCGTTGGAAATGTAACGTTACACTTTTTAGTCGCGTGCAAGCGATTCTATAAGTCACTCCGTCGGTCGGTTGATCGGTCGGTCGGTCTGTCAGTCGGTCTGTCCGTAACACTTTTAAGCTTGGCCTTTTTGGTTAGGATCAAAGGTCTGTTGTTAATATATGCTGTTCTTAGCTTTTTAAGTTTTTCTTGGCCTTTTGGCCAAGATCAAAGTGAAGGGGGCCGCCGACGACCCGCTATGCGCGCATTTGGGTTGGCAGCAGATTGAGATCCGCTCCGCGTGGAGCTGGGCGCCAGGTTCGAGTCATCTGAACAATTCGGAGTTCTCTCTGACCTGGCGATTGGCCCGAAATGCACATCCACTCAACAACATACAATGCAGTTCCGGGTTTTTGGAGTCGCCTGATTGTCCCCATTGTGGGACAACGGCTGTAGAAACGATTGATCACGCTTACTTCGATTGCCGCGAACTCCGCCGGTACTGGTCGTATGTCAGCGAAGTGACGTCTCTCATCGATCCTGAGCATCCTCGCCCAATTACCGTATCCAATATCGTGGACAACGTGAGGCCGCCGTGGGGCCTGGAAAGACAAATGGTCTACGTTACGATCCTGGCCGTGGCGAGAATGGTGATTTGGACGTCGCGTCTGCAAGGTTGCCGGGGGGGGGTTGTCTTTTTCTGATCAGGATCTGATTGCTTTCTTTAAACACCAACTACGGGTGAAGATCAGATGTGATAGAAGAAGGCTGCATCGCGCGGCATTTGACAGAAGATGGATACATGTGGCAAGTCTGTGTATACGAAGAGGAGCCAAATTTGAATACATGTTCGCCGCCTAGGTGTCGAACGCGCAGTTCCGTAGAGTAAAATTAAACAAGTAGCCTCTCAGCTTGCTGAGTGTGTGTTCCATCCCTCCCCGATTAGGAAGCCTCCAAGATCCCCACCCCCTCTTTCTTGCAATTTTTGTTTTTATCCCTTCCTCTAAATTTCACCCAACTTGGAGAGAAAGAAATACAAACTAACCCCCATCCCTACATTGACCAAGGTCTTATATGTGGGGTTGCCCCCACATATAAGACCTTGGTCAATGTAGGGGCAACCCTTCATACCAATTGTCACTATCCAGCTCCCCTACTCCTCGAGGAGTTGGTCCCCATTTCCCCATCACTCCTCACATTAAAAATCGGCCTTGTGCCCAATTTGCTCGGTGGGTGAGCAAATAAATACCCTTTTCTTGGCCAAGATCAAAGTGTAGTATCTGTTCCGGCAGATACTGCAAGCAAAGGCCACGTGTGGGGGCAACCCCACATATAAGACCTTGGTCAATGTAGGGGCAACCCTTCATACCAATTGTCACTATCCAGCTCTCCTACTTCCCGGGGAGTTGGTCCCCATTTTCCCTTCATTCCTCACATTAAAAATCGGCCTTGTGCCCAATTTGCTCGGTGGGGGAGCAAATAAATACCAACCCCACATATAAGACCTTGGTCAATGTAGGGGCAACCCTTCATACCAATTGTCACTAACCGGCTCTCCTACTCCCCGGGGAGTTGGTCCCCATTTCCTTTCCACTCCTTACATTAAAAATCGGCCTTGTGCCTAATTTGGCCAAGATCAAAGTGTAGTATCTGTCTTACTACATGCTGTACTTATGTTTGTAACTTTGTGATATAAAATGGGGGATCACTTTTCTGTATTAATTTAATGTAAAATGATCACCCACTTTACAACCAGTCAGTCTCAAAGCCATTCAACTCATTCTTCAGATCATTCAAGTTGTTTTTGAAGGATTCCAATTATTTTTTAAGCATCAAGTCATTCTTAAGGTCATTCAATTCATCCTTAAGTTCATTAAAGTCATTCTAAGTCATTTACTTTTTATTTATTTAAGTTATTTCAGCCACTTTTTCGGTCATTTTAGTTTATCTTTAAGAATTTCATGTCAATCCTACATTCATGCATTCATTCATTACACGAGAGCACGCGACTAATGGCTATCGGCCTTGTAAACATGTAGACTCCGTCGCAAAGAAAACAAAAGAAAAGAAAGAGGAAAGAGATTCAACTCGCTGTTTTAGTTTTTAACAAAACAGCTTTATTCCTGTTTCTCTGGACACGTGTGACTTCTCGTCTCTGCTGCGACGTCATCCTCTTTTCTCGAACATATGTTTTCCGAACCCGTCTCGAATACCTATCTTTCTCCGAACATGTCTCGTATAACTTTTCTTATTCCAACCCGTCTCGAACACATGCTTCTTTGAAAAACGCTTCTTCGTCCACCTGTGTTCTTTTGTCTCTGTTGTGACATCCCATCGCTCAGCCGGCTTGGTCATTTGCATATATTAGCAGCTGCTGCTACCATCGTCAGGGGCTCTTTTACAGAAATTTCGTTCAGTGTCCCGAGTTCGACATAAAAGATTCCAGAGTTCGAAAAATACGCTTGAATGAGGTCGGAGGATACATCGACCTAAACGTTGTGAAAATGACACTCGAGATAAGAATCCAAGTAATACAGAAGCACAATTCAGAAACGCAATAGTTGATCAATAGGAGGAGATTGCCGAGTTCGACAAGCTACACCTAAAGGCGGTCGGAAGTTACATCGACCTAAACGTTATGAAAATTACAATAACGATAAGAGCAATAGTCCGAATAATCAAAATGATATAGATTATTAATCGTTATTTTGAAAAAAACAAAAAAACAAAAAACAAAACAAAAAAAAAAAAAATGACATAGGTTTGCAGATTTATGAACATTTTTTTTTTTTTTTTTACAAGGAGGTCACCAGGCCCGGAAGCCACTCAGGGATAAGGGTTATTGCATGTACAGTACGTTGTACGTTAGTGTTGAGATTTCATAAAGCGTCTACTTAAGGGGGCGGCCCTGGTCTCCCGACAAAAGGAGGGTGGAACTATCAATTTACCCTTGTCCGTTCGTCTGTTCGCCCGTCCGCACTTTTCTCAATAACTACGCCTTGGAAATTTTTGTAATTTTGAACAAACATTAAACATGATATGAGTAAAATAGTAACAGAACGGATTTTCCGGAAAACTCCAGTTGCTTCCCTCGGGGTGCTTTTCGGGTTAAAATGGCTAAAATTGACACTTTTGTGCTTATTAAAAAAAATTGATGCCGTGGATTTTTAAAAAACTTTCTGAAAATTTGTAACCAACTGATTTCTATATAATTTTGTTTGTCTATACTTTGCGATAACTCTTGGGTGTACCCCAGGGGCTCTTTTAGGGCTAATAAAACACTCCATTTTTGGGATTATTTTACCATATTTACCCAACATTTCTGTGTATGTCTATTTAGCAGTTTTGCATGGTGCTGAACTCAAATTTAAATATGTTAAGGCCTTTGGGTCTTTTGAGGCTAAATGGGGGACGGGCAAATGATGGACTTAGTCATTTCTTTTTTTTTAATGGTGCATAACTCAAATTTACATATCTTAAGGCCTAAAACTCCACCGTTTGTTCATTTCCACTAGGATTTGACGTTCCCTGGGGATTTTGGGTGTTTACTGAGTGGGGAGGGAGGTAAATACTGAACTTAGTCATTTTTCATGTCTTGTTCACTACGCACTAATGGGGGACGATGCATACTTAACTTGTTTCATACTGAAGTGAGATACGTCCATTCAATCTGTGAGGTTAGCGGTGAACTTGCTATTTCAACTGGAAGCACAACAGACCAACAGATAGTTAAACATTTGGACATCTCCAAAGCGAGTCACGTCCATTTAATCCACATGCTTAGCGATTTCAAACACATTCGTTTAAAGACGCATCGATTAACGCGCCCCTCGTAGAGACGCGTCCACCGAGATAGAATAGAACGATGTAACGAATTTGTGAAAATGTCTTTCATATTTTTTATATACTGTCGTTAAATCTTTCTTGAGAACATTTTCTTTCCGCTTAATCCAAGAGAATGTCAAAAATGTGTTAGTAATTGATGAATAAACATCGATTGCCTTTCACGAACGGCTGATAATTATCGACAGCGTTTCGTTTGAAGGGAGGAAATCGCGCTTGTTCAAGTGTTTTGGGAGGAGCAACATAGAAGACACAAGAACGGCGGTAAATATTTCAAGGTAAAAAGACTGAAACGGGAATTTTTGAGCCGAAGAGTAAACGAATATGTGTCGAATTGAGCCTGACCCGCTTTCCTAGTCCTTTATTACGAGAAAATCGATAACTACTCACGAGAGTGGAAAAATACAATATATATATATATATATATATATATATATATATATATATATATATATATATATATATATATATATATATATATATATTGGAGAAAATTAGACCTGAAGTCTAAAGAACAGAGTTTATTTTCATGTACTAGTAAATGTATTAATACTATTAAAAGAAAACAGTGCTCATTGTACTGTAGGCAAGCTCAATAGGTATAGTTATCATAGAGCTATTTTAATATTGAGTAAAACGATTCATAATTGTGAATGAAAAATCAGTTTCTAAAGAAAAACAAAAAAAAATCCACTAGATTGTACAATCGTTTCAGAAACAACAGTCATTTTATTTAAATTGACAATAAATATTGACAATAATTTGACAAAAGTTTTGTCCTTTAAAACCTAGTCTCCTCATCAGCAAAATAGGGAGGGGGTGAAATTAAAGACAGGAAAATAAAACTAGCATTTTAGTCGTGTGTAAGGCAGATATTCCTTTTTTATCTCCATTATAAAATCTGTTTCAATATTAATCAGGCTATCTTTTGGCACGCTGTTATATATATATATATATATATATATATATATATATATATATATATATATATATATATACATATATGTATTTGTATGTAAACACACACACACATATATATATGCTTATGTATACATATATATATGTAAGAAGAAAAAGTTAATAAAACATATTAAACAACACTTTAAAAAAAGAGTTAAAAACATATTTAATCTGAAAAGGAAACACTTGATAAGTGGATAGTCCTTAATCCACGGAGTTTCGAAGAAATATTTTCCTTCTCATCAGAGGGTAGAAATTAACAAAATGCGGGATCGAATTTTGCATACAAAAGTATTTGATGAAACTACAAGTAAGTCAAAGATCTTACTTGATAACAAAAAGTGAAGCAGAGGGAATATGGTGAAGAAAAAGGTGATTACACGTGAATGGATAGTCTGGTGAAAGTTAAATAATCCAATGAAGGTATAATCCAAAAATATAACTCCAAGAAAGTTAATTGAGTTTCCATTTGCACAAGTAAAATCCAAGGAAATCACGTAATTGGAATATGGTCCAAAATAATCCAAAAGGCCGAAATCCATGAAATAATTCACAAATATGTACAAGGAAAAGAAAAGGGGAAAATTCCAATGATATTAATAAAAGAAAAATAAGATATGCTTTTCAAACGACTGCCGAGACATAAGAAAGATCAGGGAAACATTTATTTTATATATATATATATATATATATATATATATATATATATATATATATATATATATATATATATATATATAATGGACGCTCCCGTCGATTTTAAGTTGCTCGGAAATTCACACAGATGATTTATTTATAGTGGTGAAGACTTTGTGCAGAACCATACACACTTTTTGGTATTACTGCTAACCTGCGTCTGTGCAGATAACTGGCACAGGGCAGAATATATATATATATATATATATATATATATATATATATATATATATATATATATATAAATTACAATAAGTTTACCAAGGTAATCAAAATAGTAAACTTAAAATATATTATAAATATTAAAGAGTTAATATTTACAAGTAAAGTAATCTCAACCAGATGTAAAAGCTCAATAAAACCGAAAAGGAAATAGAGCTTATAATATGAACAAATGATTAATAATATATAGTGAATAAATGACTAAAACTATATTCCAAATTTCCTAATGTTGACCATCATATTATTTATTTCATTTAATTCAGTTGACATTTACTATTCTGTACAGTGTCTGTGTCGTAGCGCAAAGTCAATCCCTTAATTATTATACCAATTAGTGAATCTCTTTTGCCCTTAACTAATCAGACGAAATAGCAACAATCAATCCGTAAAAAAGTGCGTTTTGACATGATTAAAATCTGAACATTGGAAGAGAAGCTGTAAATACCTTATAATATGTTTCGATTACGCCATTTTGAATTTAAAAAATAAAGTCACTAAACCCAACTATTCATACTAACCTGTTCTATTAATTTAGGTATATTCTGCCAAAATGTTCTATTTAATAATTAGTAAATTTATTCATTCTAATTGATGTATGCATACTTATGAAAATCTCATCAATAATTATAATCTATTACATATGTTTGCATATACGAAACTAAACTAAACTAAAAAAAAAACTTGCCATTTCCGGCCCTGTCGGTGGGGCATTAGAATACGCCGACTGCCCCCCTGCAGAGGGTAAAGTCCCTCAATGGGGGTCCTGGATATGATCTTAAACTATATCCAGTGGTGAGGCCCCAGCTTGTGGGCTTTGGGGAGTGTGGAGCCACCCTTTAATTACCATTGCTCCCAGGTCAACTCTGACTCGGAGTGGTAGTACCTGTTAGGGTCCCAACTATGGGCTAAATAGAAACCAACGTGAAAACAACAAATATATTTTATTAAAAATACTTTTCTTCAAAATCTTTGGATTCGGCATTAAATAACCCGGAAAGGGTTGATATGCCGTAAAACAAAAACAACCAACCAACCAACCAACCAACCAACCAACCAACCAACCAACCAACTTGCCATTTCCGGTTATATTAAATTAATTATTAATTTCAATTTGAAACCATACATAATTAACTTCACTTAACTGTTATAATCAAGTTTATTACTATTTCAATTATAATATTTAGTATGCGTAAATTCTAAACCTATAATTACGTTTGGTTGAGATTTATAATTACACTAAATAATTAATTATTTACCTTAAGCGTAAAAAGTTAAAATTAATTTAATTTAAAGTATAATAGAGTTACCGCCCTTAGAACAAATCTATCTTCCTTTTTTAACATTCATTCTTTTATTATACACTAGCTGTACCCGGCCACGCGTTGCTGTGGCTCAGTTTGTTAAAATGGAACACATGTGAAAGTAGAGAAAAGTTTGATTTTTTTTTTCAAGAGAATGTACAAATTATTTTTTTTTTTTTTAACAGATGTTAAGAAAATAAACAGAAAAATACTTCGATCATTAATTATGCAAAAAAAATAAAACTTGCTGAGTATGCACTGTTTTACGGTTGTTGTAAAAATGGAACGGAAACTTAAATTTCGCTTCATTTTAATCTTTCTTAATTATTTAATTGTCCCCCCCCCAACGAATATAATCAAAACAGTAACATTCAAACTTTATCTATATAAAACACAAAATGGGTGTTTGTATTACTGTACACATAGATTCGAAAAAGTTGTGAAAAAAAAAACAAAAACACAAATATATAACAAATAAATATTATCAAAGCCAAGATAAGTTACTTTTCTGCCAAACTGGATAGATATATTTTTCGTGTTTTTGTTCAATGTAACATATTTATTCAGCTCGAAAACCATACAGTGTTTACCGATGTATTCGAAAATTCAAGATGGCGTCTCACACCCTCATTAACACCGTAAGTATGGAAGAAGGTGTTATAAATAAAAAACTATACAAAATTTATAACATCTTTTTCCCAGACGCCATCTTGAATGTTCCAATACATCGGTAAACACTGTATGGTTTTCGAGCTGAATAAACATGTTACATTGAATTGGGAAAAGATGTTATAAATAAAAAACCTAATGAAATACTGTTAAAAACTCGCTCAATACATGTTAATGCGACATAGGTTGACATATATTCGGCGTGTTTTTAATAGTATTTTGTATATTTTTTTTATTTATAACACCTTTTTCTATACTTACGGTGTTAAAGAGGGTGTGAGACACGCCTTCCTGAATTTTCGAATACATCGGTAAACACTGTATGGTTTTCGAGCCGAATAAATATGTTACATTGAATAAAAACACGAAAAAGATATCCAGTTTTGCAGAAAAGTAACTGATCTTGGCTTTGAGAACATTTATTTGTTATGTATTTTTTGTTTTTTTGACAACTTTTTCGAATGTATGTGTACAGTAATACAAACCCCCTTCGGAGGTTGGAATGCCCCCCCCCACCTAAAATGTAGTTGGAAAAATCGATTTTATAGTGAGATTAAAGAATGGTTAGTCTAAAAAAAGGGTGAAAAACAAAAGAAATAAGCAATTAATAATTATTACCAAAAGCAATAAATGCTACTTTTTTTTACTGGCACAAATAGAGTTGGATACACAAGTAATAGTCGTAGAGTGATAGAGTGTAAGTAAAACCTGGAATATCCGGTTGTTTCGTTTCGTTTTAACAATGGAAAGAGCAGAAAATGGAGAGAAAAGAAAGAAAGAAGGAAAGACCGAAAGGAAAGATAAAGATAGGGAAGTACCCCAGCACCATCACCCATAAAGCAAAAAGACAACGAAAGGTAAGAAAGAAAGAAAGCAAAAAAGCACGTAAGGAAAGAGCGAAACGGAAGTTGTGTTTGTGTAAGTAAGTAAGTTTGGTGCGTTTCACGTAAATGTCAATTCAGGTTTTCATTAAACTTTAACCACGCGGGTTATAACGAAATCGAAGTAATGTAATTGTGAATTCAATTCCAGGTAACGGATTGTGTTCAGTTTGAATCTAATTTTATTATAATGAATGCTTTATAAATTGTGTTTATGTTTTATGCTAACCAATGGCAAAGTAAGCGTGGGTCGTTTCAGTGTAAGTCCAGTCCAGTTTTTAGATAAATTCTAACCGGTGATCGGTTTTAAATGTCTCCTGTGAACGTTCTGGTACGGTGTAAGTGAGTGGCTGTGGTAGGATGAATTTGTTAGAGAGAGTTTACTTTACTACTTCCATTAAATGTAACCGATTTTTACAGTGGACTCTCACCAGACAGAATATAGGAAACTGTGATCAGCGAGATCCTTGATATGTAATAACCCTATAACATACGGCAGATGTCGTGATTCAGTTTGTGAATGATACGGCTGCACCAAATGTATACAGGTGCAGTCCTATGAACGTCAAAGTCGGAGGGGAAAAAATGAGTTCATTTTATTTATATAGATAGCTGTACCCGGCCACGCGTTGCTGTGGCTCAGTTTGTTAAAATGGAACACATGTGAAAGTAGAGAAAAGTTTGATTTTTTTTTTCAAGAGAATGTACAAATTATTTTTTTTTTTTTTAACAGATGTTAAGAAAATAAACAGAAAAATACTTCGATCATTAATTATGCAAAAAAAATAAAACTTGCTGAGTATGCACTGTTTTACGGTTGTTGTAAAAATGGAACGGAAACTTAAATTTCGCTTCATTTTAATCTTTCTTAATTATTTAATTGTCCCCCCCCCAACGAATATAATCAAAACAGTAACATTCAAACTTTATCTATATAAAACACAAAATGGGTGTTTGTATTACTGTACACATAGATTCGAAAAAGTTGTGAAAAAAAAAACAAAAACACAAATATATAACAAATAAATATTATCAAAGCCAAGATAAGTTACTTTTCTGCCAAACTGGATAGATATATTTTTCGTGTTTTTGTTCAATGTAACATATTTATTCAGCTCGAAAACCATACAGTGTTTACCGATGTATTCGAAAATTCAAGATGGCGTCTCACACCCTCATTAACACCGTAAGTATGGAAGAAGGTGTTATAAATAAAAAACTATACAAAATTTATAACATCTTTTTCCCAGACGCCATCTTGAATGTTCCAATACATCGGTAAACACTGTATGGTTTTCGAGCTGAATAAACATGTTACATTGAATTGGGAAAAGATGTTATAAATAAAAAACCTAATGAAATACTGTTAAAAACTCGCTCAATACATGTTAATGCGACATAGGTTGACATATATTCGGCGTGTTTTTAATAGTATTTTGTATATTTTTTTTATTTATAACACCTTTTTCTATACTTACGGTGTTAAAGAGGGTGTGAGACACGCCTTCCTGAATTTTCGAATACATCGGTAAACACTGTATGGTTTTCGAGCCGAATAAATATGTTACATTGAATAAAAACACGAAAAAGATATCCAGTTTTGCAGAAAAGTAACTGATCTTGGCTTTGAGAACATTTATTTGTTATGTATTTTTTGTTTTTTTGACAACTTTTTCGAATGTATGTGTACAGTAATACAAACCCCCTTCGGAGGTTGGAATGCCCCCCCCCACCTAAAATGTAGTTGGAAAAATCGATTTTATAGTGAGATTAAAGAATGGTTAGTCTAAAAAAAGGGTGAAAAACAAAAGAAATAAGCAATTAATAATTATTACCAAAAGCAATAAATGCTACTTTTTTTTACTGGCACAAATAGAGTTGGATACACAAGTAATAGTCGTAGAGTGATAGAGTGTAAGTAAAACCTGGAATATCCGGTTGTTTCGTTTCGTTTTAACAATGGAAAGAGCAGAAAATGGAGAGAAAAGAAAGAAAGAAGGAAAGACCGAAAGGAAAGATAAAGATAGGGAAGTACCCCAGCACCATCACCCATAAAGCAAAAAGACAACGAAAGGTAAGAAAGAAAGAAAGCAAAAAAGCACGTAAGGAAAGAGCGAAACGGAAGTTGTGTTTGTGTAAGTAAGTAAGTTTGGTGCGTTTCACGTAAATGTCAATTCAGGTTTTCATTAAACTTTAACCACGCGGGTTATAACGAAATCGAAGTAATGTAATTGTGAATTCAATTCCAGGTAACGGATTGTGTTCAGTTTGAATCTAATTTTATTATAATGAATGCTTTATAAATTGTGTTTATGTTTTATGCTAACCAATGGCAAAGTAAGCGTGGGTCGTTTCAGTGTAAGTCCAGTCCAGTTTTTAGATAAATTCTAACCGGTGATCGGTTTTAAATGTCTCCTGTGAACGTTCTGGTACGGTGTAAGTGAGTGGCTGTGGTAGGATGAATTTGTTAGAGAGAGTTTACTTTACTACTTCCATTAAATGTAACCGATTTTTACAGTGGACTCTCACCAGACAGAATATAGGAAACTGTGATCAGCGAGATCCTTGATATGTAATAACCCTATAACATACGGCAGATGTCGTGATTCAGTTTGTGAATGATACGGCTGCACCAAATGTATACAGGTGCAGTCCTATGAACGTCAAAGTCGGAGGGGAAAAAATGAGTTCATTTTATTTATATAGAAGAAAGAATAGATAGAAATAGAAGATAGATTTTTCTATACTTACGGTGTTAAAGAGGGTGTGAGACACGCCTTCCTGAATTTTCGAATACATCGGTAAACACTGTATGGTTTTCGAGCCGAATAAATATGTTACATTGAATAAAAACACGAAAAAGATATCCAGTTTTGCAGAAAAGTAACTGATCTTGGCTTTGAGAACATTTATTTGTTATGTATTTTTTGTTTTTTTGACAACTTTTTCGAATGTATGTGTACAGTAATACAAACCCCCTTCGGAGGTTGGAATGCCCCCCCCACCTAAAATGTAGTTGGAAAAATCGATTTTATAGTGAGATTAAAGAATGGTTAGTCTAAAAAAAGGGTGAAAAACAAAAGAAATAAGCAATTAATAATTATTACCAAAAGCAATAAATGCTACTTTTTTTTACTGGCACAAATAGAGTTGGATACACAAGTAATAGTCGTAGAGTGATAGAGTGTAAGTAAAACCTGGAATATCCGGTTGTTTCGTTTCGTTTTAACAATGGAAAGAGCAGAAAATGGAGAGAAAAGAAAGAAAGAAGGAAAGACCGAAAGGAAAGATAAAGATAGGGAAGTACCCCAGCACCATCACCCATAAAGCAAAAAGACAACGAAAGGTAAGAAAGAAAGAAAGCAAAAAAGCACGTAAGGAAAGAGCGAAACGGAAGTTGTGTTTGTGTAAGTAAGTAAGTTTGGTGCGTTTCACGTAAATGTCAATTCAGGTTTTCATTAAACTTTAACCACGCGGGTTATAACGAAATCGAAGTAATGTAATTGTGAATTCAATTCCAGGTAACGGATTGTGTTCAGTTTGAATCTAATTTTATTATAATGAATGCTTTATAAATTGTGTTTATGTTTTATGCTAACCAATGGCAAAGTAAGCGTGGGTCGTTTCAGTGTAAGTCCAGTCCAGTTTTTAGATAAATTCTAACCGGTGATCGGTTTTAAATGTCTCCTGTGAACGTTCTGGTACGGTGTAAGTGAGTGGCTGTGGTAGGATGAATTTGTTAGAGAGAGTTTACTTTACTACTTCCATTAAATGTAACCGATTTTTACAGTGGACTCTCACCAGACAGAATATAGGAAACTGTGATCAGCGAGATCCTTGATATGTAATAACCCTATAACATACGGCAGATGTCGTGATTCAGTTTGTGAATGATACGGCTGCACCAAATGTATACAGGTGCAGTCCTATGAACGTCAAAGTCGGAGGGGAAAAAATGAGTTCATTTTATTTATATAGAAGATAGATAGATAGATAGATAGAAGAATAGAAGAAGATAGATAGATAGATAGAAGATAGATAGATAGAAGATAGAAGATAGAAGATAGATAGATAGAAGATAGAATAGATAGAGAAGAGATAACCTATTTCCATCCATATCCCACTAATAAGTAATGTTTATGCAGTTCTAATGTCTTTCACTTAATATTATTCAATGATTAATTCAGTGTATATTATAAATTAATTAACTAATATGTTCAATGTTAATATTAGTATTAAAACTATTACAATCGATAGTAATAAGTCATTAAGTGATAATACATTTCTGATTGATATCTAATTATGAATTAATTAGTTCTTAAATTTACCTTTATTTTTATTTATTTTTTATCAATATTATTATTATAATAAATTATTTTTAAACTAATATTTTAAAGTTAACATTTCACATACTTTAACTAATTCAATATTCGAAAATTTATTAATAAATATTTTTCGAGCTAATTACTTAGTTAAGTAGAATTTTAGTTTAACATTGAATAGATTCTAATTCCCTAATAATTAGTTTTCAGAGGTTCCTAATCTCATAATAATATGTTCTTTTAGTTTTAATTAAATGAATGAATATTAAAGTGAATTCTAGTTCATCAAGAATTATTAATGTTATTTAGGCATAATATTATAGATTAAGTTTACTTCCGATATACTTTTACTTTAAGCACCTCCTACCCTATGCATTCCTTTTTTTTTACCTTAAATTTAACCTATAATTCCGAAATAAATTTATAGACGTTTAGTTAATCAGTATATATATTAAAAAGTATATAGTTCATCTTCATTGATGTTTAATAGATACGCCTTATTATAACTATAATATTATTTTTACATTCATTCTAACAATTAACACGTGTGGCTCATGATTTCAGTCCATTTCAATATTGGAATCTGATTACTATAAATACATTTTTAATATTATGGTTATCACAAATTTATAATTCCTATCCATAAACTAACTTACATAGAAAACTAAAGTTTAATATTTCTACATAATAGGATCAATCTAGAAGTTATAATATTACGACCAACTACTATCCGCTATTCTAATTGAATATTTAATTTTTCCTCCACATATAATTATAGATTATAGATGTATGCTCTTAAATACTATATTATGTGAGATAAATTATCATACTTAACTTCATAGTTAATTTTAAATATTAATTTAGATATATCTTGCCATCGTATTTTTTATCATTATCTAAATTCATTTGGCCTATTTAAATAGTTTATAAAGTTTCATCATTGTTTTTCTGTTTATCTTCATTAGCTAATTATATTTTATATAAAGTATTAATCTTCATTAGCTAATTATATTTTATATAAAGTATTTATCTTCATTAGCTAATTATATTTTATATAAAGTATATATCTTCATTAGCGAATTATATTTTATATAAAATATTTATATTCATAAGCTAATTATAATTTATATAAAGTATTTATCTTCATTAGCTAATTATATTTTATATAGAGTATATATCTTCATTAGCTAATTATATTTTATATAGAGTATTTATCTTCATTAGCTAATTATATTTATATAAAGTATATATCTTCATTAGCTAATTATATTTTATATAAAGTATTTATCTTCATTAGCTAATTATATTTTATATAGAGTATATATCTTCATTAGCTAATTATATTTTATATAGAGTATTTATCTTCATAAGCTAATTATATTTTATATAAAGTATTTATCTTCATTAGCGAATTATATTTTATATAAAGTATATATCTTCATAAGCTAATTATATTTTATATAGAGTATTTATCTTCATAAGCTAATTATATTTTATATAGAGTATTTATCGTCATTAGCTAATTATATTTTATATAAAGTATTAATCTTCATTAGCTAATTATATTTTATATAAAGTATTTATCTTCATTAGCTAATTATATTTAATATAAAGTATTTATCTTCATTAGCGAATTATATTTTATATAAAATATTTATCTTCATTAGCTAATTATATTTTATATAAAATATTAATCTTCATTAGCTAATTATATTTTATATAAAGTATTTATCTTCATTAGCTAATTATATTTTATAGAGAGTATTTATCTTCATTAGCTAATTATATTTTATATAAAGTATTTATCTTCATTAGCTAATTATATTTTATATAAACTATATATCTTCATAAGCTAATTATATTTTATATAGAGTATTTATCTTCATTAGCTAATTATATTTTATATAGAGTATTTATCTTCATTAGCTAATTATATTTTATATAAAGTATTAATCGTCATTAGCTAATTATATTTTATATGAAGTATATATCTTCATTAGCTAATTATATTTTATATAGAGTATTTATCTTCATTAGCTAATTATATTTTATATAAAGTATTAATCTTCATTAGCTAATTATATTTTATATAAAGTATTCATCTTCATTAGCTAATTATATTTTATATAGAGTATTTATCTTCATTAGCTAATTATATTTTATATTAAGTATTTATCTTCATTAGCTAATTATATTTATATAAAGTATATATCTTCATTAGCTAATTATATTTTATATAGAGTATTAATCTTCATTAGCTAATTATATTTTATATAGAGTATTTATCTTCATTAGCTAATTATATTTTATATAAAGTATTTATCTTCATTAGCTAATTATATTTTATATAAAGTATTTATCTTCATTAGCTAATTATATTTATATAAAGTATATATCTTCATTAGCTAATTATATTTTATATAGAGTATTTATCTTTATTAGCTAATTATATTTTATATGAAGTATTAATCTTCATTAGCTAATTATATTTTATATAAAGTATTAATCTTCATTAGCTTATTATATTTTATATAAAGTATTAATCTTCATTAGCTAATTATATTTTATATAAAGTATTAATCTTCATTAGCTAATTATATTTTATATAAAGTATTTATCTCTATAGAGAAAATACTTATATTATCATGTTATGATAGCTTCATATATTTTCTTCTAATCAATTTTTCGAAGCATGTTATATTTAAGCCGATTACTTATTGCACCTAATTAAACCAGCTATAAAGTACCTTTATAGAATTCAATACTATTTATACTATATTTTATTGTGATATTTTGAAATCAGACAATACAATACAGCATCAAAAATTCATGTCCTTTCCTTTTATTTTATGTTTAATTTATTATTAAAATTATTGTTATACTAAATTTAGATTTATCTGTTTGCCTAAACATTATTATTACTTTATTTTTTTAATTTCCTTTTTAATCTCAACTTTATTTATGTATACATTAATCTCTATTAATAATAATTAAATTTTCACACTTTGTACCTTATTTAAATTCGATAGGGAATAGTCTCTAAAATAATAAATTATCCACTTATCAAGTGTTTCCTTTTCGGATTAAATGTTTTTAACTCTTTTTCAAAGTGTTTTTTAACATGTTTTATTAGCTGTTTGCTCGTATATATACATATATATATATATGTATATATATATATATATATATATATATATATATATATATATATAATCGAAACTGAAGCCAAAAATTATAAAGAATTCTTGATAAAATTATTTATTTAACAAAATAGATGATTTAAGTGCTATCAGCTATAGTCGAAACCGAAACCAAAACTTATGAAGAATTCTTGGTAAAGTTATTTATAGAAATAGAAAAACGGAACAATTAAACGGATGTAAGCGTGACACAAAAGAACACACACGCTATCGTATTAATATATAGATTATTGTTTTTATTTTATTACTTTTATTTTTAGTGTTTTTGTAATGGAGGGTAAAGTGTGTTTAATTTGTTAATCGACGACATAATTTTGGGAAATTGTTATCAATAAGGGTTTATTTCATGTCAGAGATTGTCTTACTTTGTTTGCAGATGAATTACGTTTGTCTCTGTAGATGAGATTTATTTACTAAAGCCATTGTATACTTATAGAGACATTCACTTTTAAAATTAAGACATGATATTTTACTGGCATTTTTTTATAAAAAAATATTGATTTCATGTATGAAATTTAATACCGAATAATTTTTAAGTGCGTTTTTGATTATTGTTTATTTATCTAAATTTTCTGTTAATAAGACTACGCCATCAACGTACCTAACATAGATGGATAGTTTAAGAATGCTATTTTCTAGTTTTTAGTTTTAGTTTTCATGTTGGTCGTATAAAATTCGGAAAACAACGGGCCTAGAACCGAACCAATTAAAAGTGCGTAAACCTGAATATATAAGTTTCCATTGGGGCCAAAGAAAAGGGCCTCAGTGGTGGAGGAGATTATTAGTTTTCGTTGTGCGTTAGGGTTTATTTTAAGTGCGGACAAAGTTGGGCTATTACATATCTGTATATTTATACGATAGTGTGTGTGTGCGTTATTTTGTGTATCATGTTTACATCTGTTTTCTTCCGAGTGACTGTAGTTTAATTGTTATGATCTTCCATTTCTGGTAATAAATAATTTTACCAAGAATTCTTCATAAGTGTTGGTATCGGTTTCGATTATAGCTGATGACACTCAAGTCATCTATTTTTTTATAAATAACTTTACCAAAAATTCTTCATAAGTTTTGGTTTCGATTTCAATTATAGCTGAAGGAACTCAATTTATATATATATATATATATATATATATATTATTTTTTTTTCTTCATAAGTTTTGATTTCGGTTTCGATTCAAGCTGATGCAATACAGTCAGATGGATATATATTTTTTTATTTTTGAAATCACAATTTATAATAAGAATCGAGAGAAAATTGATTCCATAATAATATATACGAATTTTGTATGAATTCGAATATCATATTGAAACGTATTTTACAACCGGCTTAATCCGGGTGTCCCTGCTAGCGCAGATAAATACTTGTGCAGTTTTAATAAATGAGCTCCAATAATACCAGGTCTTCATTTACGCTGAGCATCCACAGAATGCCAACATCAATGTAGTATACACGAAAGAGTACGCTGTGGAATTTCCACAGGTCCTGCTAGTATTATTAATTAATAAATTTATAGTTTCATGAACAGGTATGTTAGTAAAAAAACTTTCAACGTCGAGTGAAGCGGGAATTTCATTGTTGGGTTCTACTAAATAACATACATCTATTAGTTGTTCAGAGAAATTAATTCTATAACTAGGGTGTAGTTATTTGTGATATAATAGGACGAAGAGGGTATTTTTTAAATGTACTTTTGCGTTTCGTATATGCAGCCTTGTCTATTTTCACCTATAATTTTGTGTAGTTTAATAGAGTCGATATGTGCTTAGTTGTGATTAATTTATTAATATTCATTTTGAGTTGTTTGGTGGGATTTTTACATGTTTTTTTTAAATTTTAGATGTGTCGGATATATATTTTTTCTAATTTCTTATTATATTATTCAATGGCCATTGTTACGAATATATTAGCTTATCGGAGCGTTTTATGATTATGTCTGAATTATTTTTTAGTTCAATAGCGACTTTTAAAAAAAAATTTTGGTAAGTAATTATGCTTTGGGAATATTGGTTCGTTTTTTTTTTATAGATTCGACTTCAAGATCACGAATGTTCGGATGTACTTTTATTTTGTTTTCCCCTGGTAGTTTTGTTATGTTTGGTATAGGAGTTCCAGCTAAACATTTTTGGACTATTAAATTTCATTTAGAAATGAGAATACATATATATACGCACACTCATACACACATATATATGTGTGTAAGTGTGTGTATATGTATGTATTGTCATTTCCAAATGAAATTTAATATATGTGTGTGTGATGTGTGTGTTTTTGGGTAAAAGTAAAATCTATTTTACAACTCAAAAAGTTGAAGAGCAACGAGACGGAAGTGGTACCAATAAAACAAGTGACCTTTTGTGCACTAGAAGTGATTTTTCATTGCCCAAAACTTTGCAGCAAGTTCTACCCTTTGAGATCAGAGTCACCTACCCCCGTATTCCCTCCTATGACTGAAAACACACTAAGCGACATACAATTTTTTTTTACGTGATGTTGCCAAGCTTATCAAAAACCTAGTAAAGCAACTGGCCCCGACGGCATTTCAATCATAGTGCTCAAAAAGCGTCAACTGGAACTAGCTCCAATACTTACAAAGCTGTTTAAACATTGCCTTAAAGAGAAATGCTTCCCACTACCTTCGAAAACGTCATCAGTCAGCCCTGTATTTAAACATTCCCTTGATCAATCATCTCCTTCTCAGTACAGACCATTCAGTCTCCTGTGCGTCATGCGTAAGTTGCTGGAAACTGTGATAAACAGACAAGTGGTCAACCATCTCGGCAATAATAACCTGCTCAGTGACATGTAGTATGATTTCCGTTCTGCGAAATCTACAGCTGATGTACTGACTGTTATATCAGGTTTAATGATGCTCTTTTTTCTACTCTACAACCTCTTTCCCGGAGAAGAGACGTCGCGTGCCTATCTCTGCTCTATCTCTATTTTCATGGCAGATGCTTGTTTGAACTTCAATCTATGGTCCCCTTTGCCAAACTTTCACAAAAAAAACACCCGATTAGCTAAAATCACTATATATCATTTTCCCCACTTTCTATCTGTGCCTAAATGTAAATGCAGATTCTATGAACAAATTTTCTCTCCTTTAACTGCCCGCCTTTGAAACACTGTTCCGCTGGTATGTTAGACTTCAAATCTTATGTAAACAAGTTCCTATTGAATCGTCCTCATAAATAATCAAATTCTATCTAATTTACATCATTAACGATTACTTCACTACCGCCTTACATTCATTAACCCTTATCCTTGAGTGGCCTTCAGGCTTTGATAAGTGGTGATCCACAAGTAAAAGAAAAAGTGAGCGATGAAGGATGGCTGTGTATGGGCGTCCAGAGCGTGCTTTGTCATACGAGGATCATTCCAAAAGTAAAGCCTCTGATTTTTTAAAAATTTTAACTGAAATAATTGAAGATGTACGAAAAGAAGAGCATAAGAGAATCAAGGAAGACACAGAGTCTGTAAGAGATCATGAGAGGTGTTGGAAGAGTAAATAAGTCAGAACGCCGTTGTTGATTAGCCAAATAAAGAATTTCATGGATAAGGACCGTCGTTTGTTCACAGGCGGAAATAAGTGCTCAGTTTGATGTCAGTGTGGGAACTGTATGTACAATTATTCGCCAGGAACTGTAGATGCGGAAGATTTGCGTGAAGTTTGTCTAAAGAGTGCTCAGAGAAGATCAGAAAAAAAGTTGTCATAACAGCATGGAGATCGTCGAGCTGATCAATTCAGGTCTAGCAGTTAGTTCTGGTGACCCTAGATAAAAGCTGCATCTACTCCTATGGCCAAGAGACCAAGAGACAGAGTTTCTAGTGGAAGCATGTTGGGTCTCTTAGACCCAAGAAGGCCAGACAAAGCAAATCCACCCAGAAACTTATGATGATCCTTTTTTGACAGCATGGGCATGATCTATATGCACTGTTGTCCCACTGGGCAGACTGTCAACAAGGGATACTATACAATTCATATCCAAATATAAGGACGTGCTTCTCATTGGCTCAATCATTCTAGTCGTACATTTGTCGACATTACGTTGAAGGAAAAGTGTGCGTAAAACAATTAGAATATGTGATTGATACCGTCTTCACGAATGTAATTTGTAGAAAGGCATTGTTTTAATGGTACAAATCGCAATCTCGTTATTAAAGAACAAACTTTACTCATACAGAATAATGACCACCCCTCCATCTAGTGCTTCTCGACTCACAAGTTTATTGAGAACACAATTAGCAGGGAAGAAAACGATTGTGTGACCATTATTAAGTTTATATTTAGATATTTATTTATTGTTCAGAAGAGTTGCCAAATTACACCAGAACAACAACAAGAGCTGTATCTGAATTGATCAGCTCGACCATCTCCCTGCTGCCATGACACTGTCTATCTTTCTGATATTCTCTGGGCACGCTTGGGAAAAACCGCGCAAATCCTCCGCATCTTCAGTTCCTCGCGAATAATTGTGTGTACAGTTTCCACACTGACATCAGACTATGCAATTCTTGCCTCTATAAAGAGACAACGATCCTACAACTTTGAAATTCTTTATTTGGCCAATCAGCTCTGGTTCTGACTTCCTTGCTCCTGCCACCCCGCTCATCATCTTTCACAGACACACGGCCTTCCTTGAATTTCATATGCCACTCAAAAACTGATGCTCGATTCATGATGCATGATCAAAAAGCAGTCTGAAATATTCCATACGTTTCTGTGGCATTTTACTAAACTTAAACAGAATTCTATTGCTATGGTTTTTCTTAAGTGCCCCCTCCCGTCCAGACTGCATTTTTGAAACTCACCAGCTGCGATAATCAGGTTTTAGTAGAGTGTATAAAAATTCCTGTTATAGCTGTTCATGCAACGTGAATCATAAAAAATGCCCAGTCACCTGAGAGAATGCATAGCAATAGGATACTTAATTTCCAGGAGTCTACGACGATTTTAAATTCCTGTACAAAAAAATCTGTAAACTTATTTAAGGCACCTCGTATTTTGTATATTTGCCTTCCTTACAATTAATTGCTGTGTTTCTAGAATAATCATTGTCGATTAATTAGTTTAGGAGTGAATCGTGTATATATATATATATATATATATATATATATATATATATAATATAAAGCTGAACGTCTGTGTGTGTCTGGTCACGAATAGGTTCCTATATGGTTGACTATTTAAAAAAAAACTGATTACATATAATGATAGAAGATGCATCGAGGATCAGGAATGGGTATATTTGATCTGGCAAAACGGTGATTTATAAAATTGTGGGGTCTGCGTTCGCGCCTGGCCCCCAAAGTATGGAAATAAAAAATGAAAAAAAAAACGTTTACAAGGGTTTTTGATATAGATGTAAATAAGAATACTTTGATAACTATGCTTCAACTTAAATAGGGATGGTATAATAAAACTGTGGGGTCTGCGTTCGCGCCTGTACTCCATGGACATATGGCAAAACTTTAATAAAGACTTTTCATATCTATTTGCGTAAGTATACTTTGATAATTATGTTTCAGTTTGAAGAAATATGGTATAATAAAATTATTGGGTATTCGTTCACGCCTGACCTCCGTAGAATGTAAATATGTCACAAAGTTTAACAAGGTTTTTAAAAAGGGGTGAGGGTCTACATTAGCACCTTAACTTGAATCTTAATTCACGATAACCTTTATTTTTTTTTAAGTTGAATCATATTGTGTCGAATAAATTCATCTCATGAATTCACGTTCTTATTAAAGTGAAAGCAAAAAAAAAGTCGGAATTTTAGACAATTCTCGACACAAATTTTGCATAACTCTGTTTTTTCCTTCTCTACTTGCACGTGGCACTCTTTCGAAAATAGATAAATAGATAAATAATAAAAAATAAGAACTTTACTTGTTATTGTGTCAAAAGAAGGAAAAATCCTGCTCACGTGATTACGTGTCTTTTTAAAAACATTTACCTAATCTTTTTATTTTTATTTATATATCTGTTTAAGATTTTTTGTCAGTATACTAGAAGGAATTCAGTTGATTACATCCCTTTCTGCGTGTTCTTTACATTACAATAATACAAACCTGAATCCGACGGCGCAATACTGCACCGTTCAATACTGTAAAACTGAAACGAAGCCGTTCTGTTTGAAAAGGGCGTCATTTTCTTCTTATTCATATTTATATCGATTCTTTGCCTTAAAAACTAAAGTAATTACGTGTTTACTTTTTTAATATCCCATTTTGCTGTTTCGGATTATTTTACTAAAGTAAGTAAAGCTTTATTATTTTTCAAAACTGTTTTTGTTTCTTTGTTTTTCGTTATTTCGTCGATATTATTTAGTAAGAGTGTTTAGCAGAAAAGTCAACAAACGACTATCCGAAAAACTAAATATACAAGAACTAAATGTTACCATAGTCAATAAAAGTTCAGTTCATGTTTTTTTAATGCTCTTTACTTGAAATAATTTCAGCGAACCGAAATTAAAACGAAATTTGAGGCGATAACTACTTAAATTAATTTTTATATAAACTACACATGCCATAATCGAATATTCCTCAAGCACAAAATAACGGAAAACATTAAAATATGTTTATAAATATTCCTTACATTGACGGAACTCTCTTAAATTATAAACACAGAATGCTCACGTGCCCCTCCGTCAAATTGAAAACGAGGCTCTCATTTCAAAGTCGCTGGCATTTTGATTTTTTTTTAAACCGGTTCGTGAATTAAAAATAAATTTTTTTAACAAACTACTTAAAAATACAAACCAATGAACTTTTCTACCATAAAAGTAACTTTTATTGACTATGGTAACATTTATTTCTTGTATATTCATATAATTATATATATAACATTTTCTCTTTGTATGGAAACATCATTTTGTTGGTCACTCTTGACTACGAATGGAAACAAAGTTGATACAAAAAATATATTTCGCGATAATTATCTTTACTTTCATCCTTTTTCGCTTAAGGTAAAATTTTTGAGCATCAAAACCAATCCCTTAACAACACCTCCTTTTAATAACTTATCATACTTTCATCAATCACAGTCCATTTTCTGTATCCTGTTTTTGAACCCAGTCAACGACGGGTACTTCTGCTAGTATATATATATATATATATATATATATATATATATATATATATATATATATATATATATATATGTAAGTAAATTTTTGGTACAGCAAAATGGAAGGAGAAATTTCAGAGGAAACATAATTTAATTTAAATACCAAAAAAAAAACAAAAAAAAACAAGAAATGGGCAGGTGAAATTAAAATTTTCCCTAAGGCCTTATCGTCTGACCCTCTAAGAGGAAACGTCAGAATGATAAATTAAAAACTAAGAAAACGAATGAGGGAAGAGGGGAATTTTGGTTTCAGTTGGAAGAACAGTGGAGAAAAAAAAAAAAATTCTCACTGTTCAGGTGGTTTTAAATCAATGAATATCTCCAACTGATGTCTCAGAATCTTTTGTCTACACAGGCTAGGTCGAGAGTTGTTAATAACTAACGCCTCAATGATATTGAGATGATAGTTCGACCTAGCACTGTATAAAACAGAAAACCACCCATCGGAATATTGATCGGCACACCTATTTATACTCAACAGGTGATCGCCAATGGCAGACTCATGAGCCTGGGAGTGCCCGGATGCTCTCGAAACCTGGTGTAGTCGAATATCCCGAGGGATATGTTGGGATATTCTCATTTCTAATCTTTGGGATGTTTTGCCAACGTAGTCAGCTCCACACTGACAAACGAATTTATAAACAACAGAGTTCTTTTGAATGGTTTGCAAAACATCTTTACGAAAAGAAGAGAAAAAGGTTCGAGTTGTGTAAACTACTCTAAGCATAGTAGCTGGAAAACAACGTTGAGTAGCAGAAGAAATCCTTTTAACAATATGAAGGCCATCAGGACCCAACCATGGTAATTTTAGATGAATGGGACAACGTGATGGACCAATATGTTTACCGCTATTAAATGTAGTAATTTTACGTTCAATAGTAGATTTTATTATATTAATGGGATATCCATTATTAAGAAAAATATTTGTGATTTCACCAAGTTCCGTATCAAGACGGTTTGGTGAACAAATCATAAGTGCACGATGCGTAAGAGCGCTAATGAGGTTTATTTTTCTAGACTGAGGGGCAAAAGAAAACCAATTAAGATAGAGCCCTGTAAATGTAGGTTTTCTATAAACAGAGGTCTCAAACGTAGTACCAACTTTAGAAACACGAACGTCGAGGAATGGGAGAGAGCTACAGTCTTCAACCTCCATAGTAAATTGTAAAGATGGATGCAGGTTGCAAAGAAGACGAAGAAACTGTTCAGCTTCGCTCCGAGAGGGAAATACAGTGCTAGGTCGAACTATCATCTCAATATCATTGAGGCGTTAGTTATTAACAACTCTCGACCTAGCCTGTGTAGACAAAAGATTCTGAGACATCAGTTGGAGATATTCATTGATTTAAAACCACCTGAACAGTGAGAATTTTTTTTTTCTCCACTGTTCTTCCAACTGAAACCAAAATTCCCCTCTTCCCTCATTCGTTTTCTTAGTTTTTAATTTATCATTCTGACGTTTCCTCTTAGAGGGTCAGACGATAAGGCCTTAGGGAAAATTTTAATTTCACCTGCCCATTTCTTGTTTTTTTGGTATTTAAATTAAATATATATATATATATATATATATATATATATATATATATATATATTGTTTTCATTCAGACAAGTATTGTTGAATAGCACGGAGTGTTTTACTTGAGCTTTCTTTTGTAATTTTTCAATTTTTCAATTTTTCGTTCTTATTTCTCGGTCGAAAGTTTTATAGTAGTTTTCGTCCATATATATATATATATATATATATATATATATATATATATATATATATATATATATATATATAAACCTATAACCATGCGATTTTATAAAAACAACAGATATATTTAAAATAAGTTTATCAGTAGAACTGATTTTCTTTTATTTTGAAAAAATATATAATATATTAGTTGGAACTTGGAAGATATCATTTGGCAATATAATTGAAATCAGTATGAAACTTTCATTTGTCTTAATTTTTGAATTGATATATATATATATATATATATATATATATATCTTATTTTTATCTTATTGCTCTGTTTACCACATTGAGCTCTCATACCCGGATTTCCTCTGGATTTATTCCATTATAACACTATATATATATATATATATATATATACATATATATATCCAGTTCGGAAGATTACATTATTAAAAAATATTATTTTAATTTATTTAGATGGTTCTATAGTTCAAAAAGAAATGTATAACGAGCCCTTAAACCATATAATACTTTCCGGTTTAAGATAAATGCAATAATGCCACTGAAGCTATCTAGGGTATTCGTGCATCATATGGAGAGGACTTTTTAAATTAAATACATTGTAAGGAATTATTTGCACGTTTTATAAAAAGGTGATATCAGCTTAAGAGATGAGCGCGTCCTTTTGAATTAAATTGAAACAGTGCCATATTGGATTCTATGAGGACCTGCTTTTGCAAGACTGTTCAGAGCTGGCAAGTGTACCGTTACTTGTCTATCAGCACGATACTGTTGCGTAATCTTTTAGATCTTAGGCCAACCATTGAACCCAGCTTCCCCATCATCTTCTACTCTGTTTTTGTCACTAATCCATTTAAACTTTCTTTGATAAGTTCGAGTTGGAACAAGTGGAGACAATCACGAAATTCTCTCTGGAAATATCAAATGTTCGACGTCTATATATATTTTGAGATTTGAATTTATTACGAAAATTGTTTGTGATAAAAAGCCAACTTCACACATTTTCCACTATTTTTCACACTAATGACTGATTGAAATTATTTATAAATATTTATCTAATTGGCAGCTGTTGTTTTAATTTATTTAACTTTTATTTTGTTACTAAAATGATTATTTTAAGGGTTTGTTAAAAATATTAAATTCAATAAATGTTCCAGTGATTAATGATGTCTATTACATTACTCTATTAATTTATGTGCTTCGATCCTCCACAACTCTTGTAAAATTTCCGTAAATTTCTGGATTATTTCCCTCTACCCTTAACGAATTCTTATAAAAATAAAAACCAAAGAAAGTTAAAATGAAAAAAAAACAACAACTCTTTTTTTAAATTTCAATTTAAAACGGTTTCACATTAAAATGCACACAGCGAAACCTTACTTGGGAGGTTTGAGAAATGTGAATAGCCAAAGAATTGCTATGAATCTTTCTCGAAAAGGTAGTATGTGTCAGGGTTCCATCTATATAAAATATAGTTGCTCGGTTGCAAATTATTTAGTTATAGTATATATAGGAGTACAAAATAACTTAATTTGTAAACGATTCATATAAAACATATTTATATCAGGAACATTTAAAGATATTAAGGACTGAAAGCATATACAATTAAACCTAGTTCAGTTTATTCAGCATTAGATGCTCAACAATGGTTGATATGCCGTTTTGTTTGACGAAATGGATTAAGTGAAAGTAATGAAATAAATTTTAAAACAAAAACATATAAATAATTTCTAAGACTTTAAAACTAGATGGCCAAATAGAAAAGTAAATGCTTGGTAACTATTGTTTTGTATTATTTGCATTCTTTGGACGACTATTTTCATCTTGAGTGCCAGTTTCACAACGTTTCAATCGATATAATCTTCGACAGTTGTAGCTTGTCGAACTCGAGAATCTTTCTGTCGAACTCTAGGATCTGCACAGAATTTCTAATGCATTTGCTGTGCCAGAATCGCCTACTAAGCAAACATAGTGTAAAATGTAACACAATATAGGAATCAATAATTATATATATATATATATATATATATATATATATATATATATATATATATATATATATAATTTTCCACAAAACGAACGCACCAGGTTTATCAAGTACAAATTAACTTTTTGTTTTGTAACATCGGATGGAAATCGCATCTAACGAGTCGATTAGAGTAAAATTTCTATGTAAACATAAAATCATAGACTTGTCATCCCATTAATGAAACGGCTGTAATGATAATATCTAAGATGAAATAAAAAGGAGTTATATAAGAGAAAAATATGTCTTTGAGTTTCAACAAAATTTTGTACTATATATATATATATATATATATATATATATATATATATATGTATATATATTAGGAGGTATATTTGATAAAAAACCGGGGGAAAAGTACTCAATAGATTAGTAGAACTAAATACGTTTTTATGATTTCAACCTCGAGGATTTTGCTTAAATCATTACAAGTTGTTTCAATCGACAGGGCAATAAAATTATCCTGCCGATCTCATCAGACCATCCAAGCCAAAATGAATTAGAAGGAAGATTATTTTAAATTAAAAATGAGCGTCATAAAATCAAGAGTTGAGTGCTGGATAGATAGAAGAGTGAGTGAGATAAAAAAAAGGAAAAGAAAAAGAAAAAATAAATAAGGGGATGGGGGAGAAATATAGTTTATATGTAGTTAAAATTGCAATTAAAGATTAAGAATAGAAGGAAAGAAATTGAAATGAATTAAAAATTAATTAAAAAGAAGGGAGGAGATTATTTGTTAAGAGGGGAAAAAGGAGAAAAGGAAAATACAAGGGAGTTAGAAAGAGAAACCGAAAGAGATAAATAACGAAGAAGAGTATGTCAAACATGTGTCAGTAGAGGCCACAGTGATTTGTCCGTGCCAACAAATATATATATATATATATATATATATATATATATATATATATATATATATATATAAGAACAAATAGTTTATAAAACATGTTAAAAACACTTTGAAAAAGAGTTAAAAACATATTTAATTTTAAAAAGGAAACACTAAATAAGTGGATAGTCCGCGAAGTTTTAATCCGCGGAGTTTTGAAGAAATACTTTTCTTCTTATCAGACGGTAGGATTTAGCAAAATGCGTGATCGGATTTTGCTTGCAAAAGTATTTGATGAAACTACAAGTAAGTCATAGATCGTACTTAATAACAAAAAATGAAGCAGAGGGAATAGGCTGAATAAAAAGTGATTTCATGTGAATGGATAGTCTGGTTAAGGGTAAATATCCAATGATGGTAAAATCCAAAAGTGCAGAATCCAAGAAAGTTAGTTAAATTTCCATTCGCACAAGTATATATATATATATATATATATATATATATATATATATATATATATATATATATATATATGAATGGCCGCCGACATAGAAGTATATAGGTATATATTAGTTGGGAACCACCCGGCCTTGCCGGATCGTAAAATACTCATCAATATATTTTAATCATGCAGATTTCGTATTTAATATAACAGAGTAATTCTCCATTGAATGTTACATTGCAACTACTATATAGCAGTTATTTAAAAGTTCAAATAATGACTTGGGTGCCTTCAGCTAGAATTGAAACCAAAACGTTTAGCACCTAAGCCGTGACTCCCGCATATGTAACTATCGCGTGCATATTAAACGACTTTAGGAAATTAATTGAATTTGGGAACGCGCATAAATAAGTAAAAATATGTCGGTAAGTTGAAATGAATAATTTTCAATTCAACTTGCCGATATATGTTTGTTCGCGTTATTCATCAACACAATGGTTTTACTTGTTAAAAAACCTTCTTTAGTGTATGAATTTTATTTCCTGTTAATTTTAGTGTTATGTGACCAGTAGTCTATCGGTTAAATACTCACACACAGACAAACACATGTATACATTTACTGTTTTATTTATATAGATATAGCAATTTTTAGTAATAAATAGTGATAAATGTTGTACTTCTAAAAACAAAAAAAGTTTTAAGACTACCAAAATTTATTAATAGAATTTTCCGCAAGGATTCTAGGGGTGGTGCTTATAATATTTGATAAAATTCAATTGTAAGTTACATTCTTCTCGAACGTGGAAGTTCAATCCTCAGTGCAGGCGACAGTCAAAATACAATTGAAAATTACTTAGGACTTCTACCTTGTTATGGCTGACGGAAACAGAGCATGTTACCCACGTGAAATAAAGAGCCCTGTTCCAAATAATGTGCAGGTTCCCGAGTTAGACAGAACATTTCATGAGTTGGTCAAGATACAACTGAAGAAGATTGGATGTTACACCGACAGTAACGTTGTGCAAATAATCATCTAGATTAGAAAACTAGTTCGAGTAATTCAAATAATACGAATCATAAATCCTTATCTAAAAAGCTAAAACATAACATATCAATTATTTGTTGTATTATTTCTTTCTTCGACCTGAGTTGTAAACATTTCTTTATTTTCGGTGATAATTACAATCCTAATGATTTCTGGGACACAAGAATGTAGATAAAAAATCCATCCAGTATGTGCGTGTGTGCACACCTCTGCTGACACTACCCCGGCTCCATATCCAACAGCATCTCATCAATTCGACGATACCAAACTGAAATACTAGCAGATCTGTACTAGTTATTTACACATTATGACAGTTAGAGAAATGTATAAACCGACAATACGTTTCTTGTTCTGTGTCTAACATTTATTTAAATTCATTTCATCGTACATAATCTTTTGCAATATCTATTAAGTGTTTCAATATTTTAGCATTTAATAATTCTAAAAGGATTGATATGCCGTAAAACATACAAAAAGAAACGAATTGCAAACTCTCACCAAGAGCCTCGTCACACGTTTTAGAACATAATTTTAACGCGTGGAGTGTGATTATTTATTAGTGTAAATATGTGTGGATTATCAAGTTGCACTTACCAGAAATATTTTCAGGGCGTGTTTTTTTTGGGGGGGGGCGGGGAGGGGAGGTTTAGTTGTCATCCAACATACATTGTATGGTATTGTAAATGTTTGGCGATCTGTTATTGACCTGTTCTAGTGTTGATTAACGTTGTTGATCAAACGAGCACTAGTGTGTCAACATACAAAATAAACCAATAAATTAATCTTTCGTAATTAGTATTGTATTTGGGCTTAAAAACAAGTTGATTTACAACAAAATAAAAAAAAATACAACAAAATAACCGATGAATCTCCTAATATAGTTATGTGTTACAGCATGAAATGATCTCAAACTTGAGATATGACGTTGCTGTGAAGGTGCGCCAGTGGTGTGAGAACAAACATAAAGAAATAAATGGATGAAAACGATTTTATAGAGATCAACACTATAAAATAATTTATTTAATAATTTCATGACTGGAGACAAAAGCAATGCTGATGAGTGAGCGATTGTCTATGAAGTATCCGATTTCAGTAACATCATATATTTTGAATTTTTTTCTTTTTACATTGTTTATATCTACAAGGTGCCATAAATAAGTTTCCAGACTTTTTTCGTACAGACACTTTTATTTATAGTACACACATGAAACTCTAGTCCCCTTCGAAGTGATCTCCTCCAGTTGCAATAAACTCGTTATTCCGTTCCAACAATTTTTGGAAGGCTCCATGGAAGTCCTCTTGTGTAAGCGTGTCAATGACCCTCGTCAAAATCTCTTTAAACTCTTCAATTGTGTCATCACTACTGCCTCTAAGGTTTTGGTTGGTTGTTTTTATTTTACGGCATATCAACTGTTTTCAGGTTATTCAATGCCGAATTCAAAGATTTTGAAGAAATTTTTTTAATAGAATATATTTGTTGTTTTCAAGTCGGTTTCTATTTAATCCATAGTTAGGACCCAAACAGGTACTACCACTCCGGGTCAGAGTGGACCTGGGAGCAATAGCAATTAAAGGGTGGCTCCACACTCCCCAAAGCCCGCAAGCTGGGGCCTCACCGCTGGATATAGTTTAAAGTCATATCCAGACCCTCTAAGGTTTTCCTTGAGCTTAAGGAAAACCAAAAGTTACATGGGGCAAGGTCTGAAATATAGAGGGTGTGAGGAACTGTTCTGATGTCAATCTTGGTCAAATAGTATGATCTTCTCTGAGCACCTTAAAGACAAACTTCGAGCAAATCTTTCACATCTTCAGTTCCTCGCGAATAATTGTGTGTATAGTTTAAACACTGACATCAAACTGTACACTTATTGTCTTTATAGACACACGACGGTCTTTATCCGTGAAATTCTTTATTTGGCCAGTCAACTATGCTGTTCCAACTTCCTTACTTCCTCACACTTCTCATAATCTCTTACAGACTCCGTGCCTATGTCGAATCTTTTATGCCACTAGAAAACTGATCGTCGATTCATGCAAGATGGTTCAAAAACAGTCCGAAGCATTCCATGTTTCTGTAGCATTTTTCCAAGTTCATAATAGAGCTTTATTGCATATCATTCTTCTAAAGTATTCTTATGTCCAGATTGCAGAAAATCAGGCTTTAGTAGGTATATTCAAATTTCTGCTGTAGCTGTTCATTTGAACCTGAAATCACAAAATTTGGTCAGTCATCTCATAAGATGAAAGGCAATAACATACTGAATTTTCAAGAGTCTCCGACAATTTTTAATGCCTTTACAAAACCATCTGGAAACTTACTGAAGGCACCTAGTATCTCTCACTCACTAAAGCAAATACACTATGAATCAAAATATCTTGTATTATGTTTTACGGCAATGGAGATTGTTTTATTGAACAAAAGAGTTATCTACCTTTAAACTGACATATTCTAGCGGATTTATATAGCTATCTAATAGACGGAAAAGAAAGAAATTAAGTCACATATTTTCTTTAGATACTGAGAACACATGTCTCGTGTCTATGTTAACTCAGATTCTATATTACTCAAAGAGGAAAGAAAAAGGAAAATGTAATAAAATTGGTAAGAACAAAAATACATTGACACAAACAAACAAACAAACAAACAATTAAGCCTAAACATAGAATCAACTGATTCGTAGATTTCTCTTATACTGAACGTTGTAGTGTCATCCCTTACTGAAGATGAAGAAATCCGTTCGCAGCTTCACAAGAAGCAGTAATGGAAGACATAATTACTTAATCTAATACATGCTCCTAGGCGGGAGAACCTATAATCGCAAAACGAAACTAGAACAAAGAAAGCGAATATGTATAGCTACCACACTCACTTTTCTACGTGAATGGTAATATCCGAATTTTCCCTGGGGACGACAAGAGTTAATTAGGAAATGCATATCCGTATAATACACACAACACCAGTATCGATGTATGTTATAATTACTTTTGCGTAGATGGGTCGTTTGTAGACTTGTGATATTACACGTTGTATTTATGAAGCAGACACTTTTCCAGATTCTGTCACGTGACTACCTGTGGGTAAGCTGATACACTTACTTCTGAAATAATGAAATACAGAGATTATAAATGTAGTTACATTTAACACATTGTTGTGTACCAATTCATGGCAGTTATGGCCTAGGATCGCGACGTGTACTTATGCAACGTACTTTTGCTAATACACTTTTTGTTTAACTATACCACTGTGGTTGTCTTGATTATTACCGGTCTGAAAGGTTACTGCTATGTTGTTAGTCTACCGAAAGCAGCGAAAAATAAAATAGTCGATTATTATAATTAATATTATAATGGGTGATTATTATGATTTATAAAGGTAGAATGTCAGAAGGGATGTTATTAATGCGAAATAAATATTACAGTTGAAATATATACATTAGAGAGTTTATAGGGATGTAACTTGATGGATGAAATGTCATTCTGATTGTTATGTTTTTCACTAAGAATGTATCGGACAGTTTTAGGAATTAGAATAGAGAAAATGGATAAACAAAATATATTTTGAAAAAAAAACCCCCAAAACATTTTGACAAACTTCTGGGTTTGAACTGAAATAGAACGCATACATCAAATACGTTGCCAAGGTCGCTGGAAAAATCGTAGGATCCTTCTATCAACCCAGTAGATATCTCACTGCTGACGCAATTCTCTATTGAGTACTGTTGCCACATCTGGGCTGGAGCTACTAGAACGTCTTATCCTGCCTTGACTGACTTCAAAATAGACTTCCTAGTCTAGTAAGGGATGATGCCATTTTCCCTTCCCTGCAACCTCTCTCTCACAGAAGAGACGTTGGTAGTCTGTTTCTGCTTTATCGTTATTTTCATGGCAAGTACTCGTCTAAGCTCCAATCTATGGCCCATCCTCGCCAAACTTTCACGAGAAACACTCGTCTAACTGAAACCACTATCAATAATTTCCCCCAATCTTTATCCGTGCCTAAACCTAAATGTAGATGCCATGAACAAAGCTTCTTTCTTAGAACTGCACACTTATGGAACTCTCTTTCGTTTGTTTGCTTTCCAGTTGACTACAGTATGGTCGTCTTCAAGGTCAACGTAAACAAGTTCTTGATGAGCCGTCCCCCTTAAGTAGTGTCCCATTGATTACTGTATACACTTTAACCCTTTACCTCCAGTAGCTTCTAGGCCTTGATAAGTGGTGACTTCTATATAAAAAACACAACAGGTGATGTGTTTTGGTGTTACATAGAGAGTGACGTCAGAAAAGGCAGTGAGTTTTAGATTACATGTAGAAAGCAGAGAGTTAGATTGAACATCCTATAATTGAGAGACCAGCGATGGTAATCATAGGAGCACTGGACTGAGTAAATGAACATATGTAGTTGCGGAGAAGAAAACATGACACCTCGGAATCAACAACTCGCAAACTACAATAAATGTAAATATGAAACAACTTGGTTGTTTGAGTTTTTCGTGAAAGACGTGGCGACATTTCGGGAGCACGTCGGAACAGACGAAAACAATTGTAATTCAAGGTATATCGTTCTTTGTCTAGTGCAAATGTAAAAGATGTTTATCTGTTCTTCTTTCTATAAACTGTTTCGTATGTCGAGTATCTCGATACGTACAGATTACCATTATACACACATCAACAGGAGAAACATTTATACACCAGATGTTTACATATTGGAAAACGTCACTCAAATTAAATAAAGATAAATGGACTCATTATGAACAACTCATATATGCACTCGTTATATAGCCCAGTTTATAATACTACAACATTACCACAAACACAACCGTATTTTATTGGGCATCAATGTTCTTGATCAACCCAAAATAATGTCTCATCTTCAATTAAGGAAGACCTATTTCTTTTAAAGATTATTTACAAATAATGATGTATGTATGGAGTACTGTTGTCATATTTTGGCTGGTGCATCTGCTACTAGTCTCTCACTACCCTACAGGGTTCAAAATGGAGTCGCCAAACAAATAGATCGTGAAATGTCAGCTAAGCTTCAACCTCAGTCCCATCGCCAAAATGTGGCATTTTCTTTACAAGTATTTTTAGGGTAGGTGCTCCAACGAACTACAAGCCCTTGTACCTTCTTTACGGTAATACATACAACAAACCGACAAGCAGCAAAATTCCACCCCTACACAGTAGAGATCCTCAGATGCCAGAAAGTGTAATAGTTTCTTTCCTAGAACTTCTAGACTTTGGAATCCCATTTCTTGGTTTCTGATTCTCTTACTGTACTAACATGCAGAAGTCCAATTGTAATGCAAAACAAATATCGTGCTGCTGAACTCTCTACATAGTATCCCTGCAATTTATGCCCTAGTTAGTAGTTACCTACATCAAAGTTACACTCTGCCTTATTTGGGATGAAAATACAATATATATGATGATTGCAACGTCTCTTGTCAGACGAGTGCCACTCCCTCAGACATGTAAAATTCATGAGCCCAAATGCCTGAGAGAGTATCTATACAAAGATGATGTTACAGAGTCTTAGCTTTGTACGACAACTAAGTCTCTCTCTCGGTTCAAAATGTTGAGATCCAGCAACAAGCAAGAGCAAGATAGCCAGCAACAAATTAAACTGCAGACCAACTTAATGCGGGTACTGGTCTCCCGCTTTATGGTTTTTTAAATCAGAGATTTGCTTCTTCTAGAAAGGTTGCCTTCACCACGGCTTACGGGAGCCCTCTCCACCCCAATACACATACACACACACACACACACACACAAATATACACGGTGCTAGTTGGCCGTTGACCCAGAAAAGGAGTTCATTCGCCCTTTGGAAGGTTTTGTTTTTAATCCTTCAGGGAGACTAGCCGCCCTCCTCACCAAACAATATATATATATATATATATATATATATATATATATATATATATATATATATATATATATAGTAAGTTATAAAATATATATGGCGGTTAAGCTACACTGAATATTCCGCGTTTCATCCACTCTAGGACTTTTCAGGCTTATGGGCATAAGCCTGAAGAGTCCTAGAGTGGATGAAACGCGGAATATTCAGTGTAGCTTAACCGCCATATATATTTTATAACTTACTAACTATCTCTACCTACGTACTGAGCACTTTTGAAGTAAATACTTGAAGTTTACATATAAATTTATACTTTCGTATGTTAATTTATGTGAGTAAATGAAGTAGTTATATATATATATACATATATATATATATATATATATATATATATATATATATAAGAGCACACAGTTAATAAAACATGTTAAAAACACGTAGAAAAAGAGTTAAAAAGATATTCAATCTGAAAAGGAAACACTTGATAAGTGGATAGTCATTAATCCGCGGAGTTTCGAAGAAATACTTTCCTTCTACTCAGAGGGTAGGAATTAGCAAAATGCGGGATCGGATTTGCATACAAAAGTATTTGATGAGACTGCAAGTAAGTCAAAGATCTTACTTGATAACAAAAAGTGAAGCAGAGGGAATATGGTGAAGAAAAAGATGATTACACGTGAATGGATAGTCTGGTGAAAGGTAAATAATCCAATGACGGTAAAATCCAAAAATATAATCCCAAGACAGTTAATTGTATTTCTATTTGCACAAGTAAAATCCAAGGAAATCACGTAATTGGAAGATGGTCCAAAATAATCTAAAAGGCCGAAATCCATGGAATAATTCACAAATATGTATAAGGAAAAGGGGAAAAATTCCAATAATATTAATAAAAGAAAAATAAGATATGCTTTTCACACGGCTGCCGAGACATAATGTAAATAAGAAAGATCAGGGGAGAAGAAGAGGAAAAAAGAAAGAAAATATATTTAATGGTGATAGAATTAAATATAATAACTAAGGAACTTCTCTAACCACTTTAATTAAACAACTTAACTCTAATAATACCACTTCTCAATCAAATGGACTATCATAAAAAAGTTAAGTCTTATACTCCAGGCTCTAAGTCATGTGGCCTCTGCACAACCGAAGCCATAACTATAATTACTTCCCCTCAACGTAGCAATATAATAAATTCTAAAAACGAACCGATCTCTTTCTGTAAACATAAGTCCAAATTTAATTATGGTAATTTTGAAATTACATAGTTACTACTTCAACCTTTCAGATAGATATATAATTTTTCATTAACTTTATCGTTTTTTCTACATACTTCCTTAATACTTTATAACTTAATAATCCTTTATTTTTATTCTTTATTTCTTCTTTGCTTGGCCGTTTTTTATCTGCAATTTTTTATCTGTAATTTTCGTTTTAGTCTTAAAATATTTCCATCTATCTAATATATCAATCTACCCACACATTCATATCCTGTATGCATATTTACTTATATTTTACTATATGCATTTACTTATATACTTACTTACTTTATCCTGAATTTGCAGATACCAGCCATCCTCTACCCTTCAAAAAATTATTTTTTATTTTATATTTTATTTTTTATTTATTTTTTTATTCATTATTTATTTTTTATTTATTCATTTTTTCCATTTAGTATCTTTTGACAGTTCTGGCTGGCATTTTCTTAAGTAATAACCTGTACATTTCAGTTGACCTATTTTTTGCCCTATATTTTTCGCGCCTTTAAACATCTTTTTGTCTGGGTCATTTTGACATTTACTTTTCTATTTAATATTTAATTCTATCACCATTTAATTTTTTCTTTCTGTTTTTCTCTTCTTCTTCCCTGATCTTTCTTATTTACATTATGTCTCGGCAGCCGTGTGAAAAGCATATCTTATTTTTCTTTTATTTATATTATTGGAATTTTTCCCCTTTTCTTTGTACATATTTGTGAATTATTCCATGGATTTCGGCCTTTTGGATTATTTTGGACCATCTTCCAATTACGTGATTTCCTTGGATTTTACTTGTGCAAATGGAAACTCAATTGACTTTCTTGGAGTTATATTTTTGGATTTTACAGTCATTGGATTATTAACCTTTCACCAGACTATCCATTCACGTGTAATCACCTTTTTCTTCACCATATTCCCTCTGCTTCACTTTTTGTTATCAAGTAAGATCTTTGACTTACTTGCAGTTTCATCAAATACTTTTGTATGCAAAATCCGATCCCGCATTTTGCTAATTCCTACCCTCTGAGTAGAAGGAAAGTATTTCTTCGAAACTCCGCGGATTAATGACTATCCACTTATCAAGTGTTTCGTTTTTAGATTGAATATGTTTTACCTCTTTTTCTACGTGTTTTTAATATGTTTTATTAACTGTTTGCTCTTATTATAAGCTCTATCTCCTATTTGGTTTTATCGAGCTTTTACATCTGATTGAGATTACTTTATAAATATTAATTCTTTAATATTTTTAATATACATTAGTTTCACCATCTTGGATCATTTTGGTAAATTTAATTATTTTATATATATATATATGCATATATATATATATATATATATATATATATATATATATATATATATATATATGTATATGCTAAAGTGGTGAGTGTATCTCAGTAAAATTACCAGAGTTAAATCCAATGAAACTATTTGCTTCCATGAGTGACTATTTACTTCTCTCTCCACCCGGGCGTGTGTGTGGGGGAAGCATGGCGAAATATATGACACAAAATCGTTTTTGGTATGTGATTATCCCCCTCCATAAAAGCATAAATACTCTGGAGAGAACGAAAATAATAATAAAAAAATATTCCACTCAAGAAAAATCGTTCATACTCTGCGCGTAGAAAAATTAGATACTCTCTCACACAAATGTTCAAATGTTATCAAATCATTAACAGATGGATTCAGATTAATCATCATCATTTTTCTAAGTAACATAGTAATGAATGAAATAGTTTCAATACTTGAATCTGCATACTTAATTGAATTCCCTTTCTCTGAAAAGCATAACGTCTTGAAGGCCAAGGAGCAAACAAGATAGATCATCATCATATCGTAATAATCCGAAGATTATATTGTTAGCATTGGTTTCCCCGATATTTTTCCAGTTAGAATTCTTTCTTGAAAGACATCGGTGATTGCTGGAGATTCCGCATGAGGGTTGCCAACATCCTAAATAAATATTTATTGAACGAACTGGATTTGAACTCGGAACACCCAGATCGTCAGTCCGTGCCGTTAACCACTGAACCGTCTTTATCTCTCAACGCGATAGATAAGATATACTTTTATACAGAAGCATAAGCACGCGAGAAAAATGTTTTTTTTTATATATCTCAAAGAGTACCATTAAAGATGGAAAGATTATGGAACAACCTCCAACCTATACATGGAGAGGGTGTTCTACGATAAAGATCCAAAACTTTTGTTTTTAGTTAAATAATGCGGTAATATTTATTTCTGACATGTCAATTTAGTAGATATTTCTTTTAGTTGGAATCGACACAAAAGTCAATAGATACCATTGATTTTTTTAAACCGACTTGTTCCCCCGAATTTTGCTTTTATAATGTAGTTACACTGATTATGGATTAAAAATAAAAGGAATGCGTCTAAATATTTAATTAATATATCTGTGTAATTTATTTTATGATTAAGTAAAATGCAGTTTTCGATCATCAACAGATGATTGTCACTTTTAAATATATCATGCAATTCGATCTAAGAATATGAAATTGAAAACAGCACAAGATAATGAATTTGAATCCACAAAATAAATTAAATCAACGTTCGCAGCCTTCCCGCAACAGAAAGTTTAGTTCAATAATTTTTCAGCACTTTTTTGACAAGTCGGTTTTCTTATGAAATATCTCCTCCCTGTGTAATATACGGTTATTATGAGACAATAAATCTCATCGTTTTCGTTATAAGGTAGAAATTTAGCGATAAATTATTTTAAAAGTAAAAGAAAGTGCAGGCAAGAATTATTTCTGCGTCGACACAGTTCTTAGTTGTTAAAGACAAGGTTAACTATTTCTACTTTGTCCGTGGATTCAGGTTATACTTCAATTATTGCACGTGGAAACTAGAAACTCGATCATAATCAGAATTTTTGATCAGTTATAGAGGACGAATCACACCTTCCTTTTCTTTCCATCTTGTTTTGTCCATCGCTATGCGTGACCACGTAGGATCCATTTAGCTGTTGAGGTTGTCCATCTATTTAGTATTTGGATTTCCTCCGTCTTTTCTAGTGCTATTCTGTCGCACAAAATATCTAATTATTATCGGTAGTTCTCGTAAAAAACCCGGCCTAGCAATATTTTGTCGCTCGTATGGTGACAATGATGTTGTTTATTTCAGTTTACTGCCTGATCTGGCATAATATTGTCAATAACAAATGATGTACGTTATATACATGTGCTTGAGTCTTTTATCGTCCTGTCTGATCCCAAAACTTCTATTCACTGTCGCTGTTTCATCTAACCTTTTTCATGGAGGAAAGACACAAGGAGACATTCACCGAGGATTTTCTTAGAGGTTTTATTTTGGAGAAAATAACTTCATGAGAGAGACTAATATTCTCCCAGCTTATTATTTAATTATTCATTTAACGTTTTACCTTTACAGAAACGGTCGCGTACGAAAAACGATATCGGAGAAATATTTTGTACTTAGCAATCAAAGTTTCTTACAGCATTATCGACGGTATGTCTTCTACGCACACCCCAGACAAGATCTCCTGCCTTTGTTGTACGGTTCAACAGACAGACTGATTTGAAAACCTTTTCTTTGCCAACCTCTAAAAATGTAATCTCATTCGTTATCTCCAACGTACACCTATGTTTTGTTTACGCCGTTTGCGCTTTGACCTTACATGTCAGCCATCTTTGATTCAACCTTAGTAAGGTGGCTTACACAGTTTAATGTGTAATTTGATATGCTTGTTAATGCGTATCTGCAAATGTAAAGACTTTAGATCAATATAGTCAGCAGGACACTGTCAATTAAATTCATAAATTACATTACTTTATATGATGTAGGGCAAACTATCATTCAGGATCGAAGCAAATGCAAACATAACATTAAAAAACCAAACGCAATATAACTAAAGGAAAACAATTAGAAATGTCTCCCAAAATATTATCTTCTGTTTGGAATTTTAGGGCTTAATATAATTTTTAATAAATGGTAACATTGAACATAAAAACGCTCAATGAGTTCGACACAAAAGACCCGAAGAAGGTCAAAGAGCAAAACAGTCGAAGGATGTCATAAGAAAAACTACAATAAAAAATAACACGTTCGAAAATCTAAATGAAAATTCACCACCTGAAAATACATAATGTATGGAATGTATTGGAAAATAAATGCTTGCGGTAGCATTCTGCTTATCGTCTAGCCATAGCTCGTTCGTAGGGCTTCTTCTTGCTAGAAAACTTTCTCTCGTTCAAAAACATGACGTCATCATATCCGTTCATCGTTTGACTGTTTTGTCTAGAGATTCTGATTTGCTGTCCTCGCTTTCTCACATAATCCGTATATGAGTACAATTCTGTTCAGCAGCTAATGTATAATGACATGCACTAATATGACCCTTATCAAAATTCACACTAGCTGACTCAATCGCCATTTACTGGCGTAAGGTCCCTACTATCTACCAGACTGACAAGATCTATTCTGTGAAAAAGGTGTTGTGTGTCAGAGCTGCAAACGCTGGGTTAGCAGAAGCACCTATATGCAAATGACCGAGCCAGTGTGCGTGTGACGTCACAGCAGAGATAAAACGGAAGGAGTGCTTGGAGGTGTGGCCGATGTTCAGAGAAATACGTCTTCGAGATGTGTTCGAGACGTAGAGGATTTGAGACGTGTTCTAGACGCAGGTGTTCGGAGAAATGGTATTCGAGACGCGTTCAGTACGCGTGAATGGCGCCAGAACAGAGAAAAAAAGTCACAATCGTCCGGAAAAGGAGGAATATAAACAGTTTAAATAATAAGACAAAAATGCGTTGTTGGAAATACCAGCTATAAAGGCTGTTGTTAAAAAAAGCAAGAAAGATTTTTAGAACTCAATAATCTCTGTTGCCTTTCTTCTGCGCCTTGTGACGGATTCTACAATGTATTGGGTCCATTAAAAAGTGTACAATATTACAGTTGTATGGAAGAGAAGAAATGACTTTCGTTAGATTTTAAAGTTGTACTCTGTTAAAACTGAAAATATGGCTATCTACACCATCATCCCCAAATGTGTCAGAAGTATTCCACTTTTGAACATAAATTCTAAAATGATACAAAGTGCAACGACCAAGAATATTCCGTTAGTTATTATGACTCCTTACAACTCCTTAGTTGAAAAACAAGAACAGTTCGAACTCAGTAACTCCTTTTGCCTTTCACTGATCTCACAAGAATTTCATACGTTATTTTCATATTTCTTTTTTATTCTAATTCAAGTTGGAGCTTAGTGGAGCACTTTCAATAAAAATAAAGATAGAGCAAAGATATAGATATATAAATAGAGATAGGCAAGATCTTTTCTGTGAGAAAGGAATTGTAAGGAAGAGATCAGCAGCAAATTTTGAAGTTGGTTTTATACTAAGTCAAGTCTGAAAAGAGTGCTGTCTGCATCTATTTCCCAAATATGTCAGTAGTATTCCCTCTTTGAACGTCGTTACGATCTTTTATATATTTTATACGACTGCCCAGTTGCCAAAGACAGACCTCAATAACCTCTGTTGCCTTTCACATATTTCAAAAGAACTTTATACTAGATTTTTCTCTATTTATATTTTCATTCTAATTAAAATGTCAGTAACTATATCGATTCCATTATCGATTGTACTTTTGGGCGTTTCCGCTATGAATTACAAAAAAAAAAAAAAATATGTCCATTTTTATTTGAACCCTGAGATGCGTATTGTGCACCAATCTGGCCCATAAAGGAACTGATATTGACAACATTTTCATATAATGCAGAGGTTTATCGAAAGAATTCTGGCGGGAAAAACGGTATAAAATGAAAACATGTCCGAACGAAATGTTCACTGAAAGTTTATCAATGATTATTGAATTACATTTTGGCTTTTAGCGTGAAAAACGATTTTTTACGCAAAACGTGCAAATATAAAAAAAGTTCTAAACGATTTCTTAACGATTTTACCAAGAAATATTTGTTCACCGCGCACAGGAAGTCACGTTAAGTGGAAACGTAGCAGGCAGTAAAAAACTGGAGACTATTTCGACGTTGTTTCACTACATGTGAATAAATCTTTTATATGCGGTTAGTCACACCATCTATTTATTTAACAAGCCAGTCAATAAGTCAGAGTTGAAAGCGACAAAATCAAAAGCAATAACCACGTGTATCCGCACATAAATATATCAACTTTATTTTCTTTATATAAAATCATAATAAAGTTAATATTTGACCACCTTCTCGGGGTGAGAGTCGGGCGGCGATCTGAGGCCTGTTTTTATGCTTTTTCATCTGTTTGTATACTGCTGGAGATGTTGCCCTCCCGCACGTTTGAACCGTGTCGACAACTCTAACAGCCGATGACTAAGAGTGCAAATCCGGCCCCCAAGTCAGTAACGGTCTCTTAGGGGTTTTGCTGGTTTGTACTGAAAAATAAAGAATTAAGTAACGCGGAGCCGACTAATCGATGGTTGTTGGTTGTTTTTGTTTTACGGCATATCAACCCTTTTCAGGTTATTAAATGCCGAATCCAAAGATTTTGAAGAAAATATTTTTTAATAGAATATATTTGTTGTTTTCAAGTCGGTTTCTATTTAATCCATAGTTGGGACCCTAACAGGTACTATCACTCCGGGTCAGATTAGACCTGGGGGCAATGGTAATTAAAGGGTGGCTCCCCACTCCCCAAAGCCCGCAAGCTGAGGCCTCACCACTGGATATAGTTTAAGGTTATATCCAGGACCCCGACTAATCGAACCTATCGGCTTATATTGTAGTGGTCCCTTTTAATATTCAAATTGTTGAAACGCAGAAAGTGCTACTTTTGCCTTTATGTGCATAAATGTGTGTACATGTTGTGTGAGTGATTTAATGAGATTGTGCATCGCTTTATTTAGTAGTTCCCGATTGTGACCTGTTTTTTATTTGGCCAAAAATGTCCATAGTAAAGCGGCTGCAGTTAGATCAAGTTAGCCTGCAATGACTTCGTGTAACAGTTCATAATACCATCTTGTTATATTTTTTACCAAGTTCTGTCTCTTACTGACGTTTTTTTTTCGTTTATATAGTGAATGCTTGCAGTAGCTTGGCTCCTGCAGCGACTATTTCTGATTAGTTAATAACGGTATCTTTAACTAATTAAGATGAATTATTTTTGATAAAATTAGTCAATACTTCGAAAGTACTTTAACCTGTAAACAGTGATTATTTTATAGTACTCATTTTTGTTGCTACTATAGTTGTAATGATTCTGAATTGTTCAGATGAGGAATAATTATTTGTATTATTTGGATTATTCAGATTACTATTACCGGAAGGAGTTTTACTAGATTGGCGATCATCGCTAATCAAGTCCCAAAGGTCATGTGAGGATAGGAGTCAATAAATGTCAGGTGGCAGTAGAGACAACATCGTGATTATATGTAATAGTGGAACTGTGATAGTATATGTTTATTTAATAGGACGGCTAAACATAACTTATTTATGTATGACTGGAAAATGCCTATGTTATAATCAGATGGGAAGCAGCCTTGCACAAACGGACTGTTCTAGGAAAGAACTTTGATCATGAAATTTGCGTTTAATTCTATGAACTTCGAACTTCTGCACATCGAGGATTATTTTAATAAATCTATCAGCGAAAATGGTTCGATGGTTGAGAGAACGTTTCTAGATATGCAGTAGTTGGAAATCTTGTGAATTAGACATTTGTGGCAAGGATTCGGTTGATGTAACCCCCGACTTTCTTAAGATGAATCTTTCTGTCAATTGAAGGTTCAATTCCGAGTGCGGGCGATAAGAAGAATAAAATTGTGAATTATTCAAGACTTTTATCCAGTCATGGTGGCGGGAATTAATAAACATTTTTTTTCCACATGAATCACCACTTATCAAGGGTTAACGATGATGTTAATGAGGGTTAATGGGTATACGTTAGCCAATGTGATTATATCGTAGTAAACATAAGTAGTGGGAACTTTGTAAATTGGATTACTTAGGGGGACGGTTCATCAAGAACTTGTTTACGTTGGACTTGAAGACAATTAGATTGTAGTCAGCTGGAAAGCAGGCAAACGGAAGAGAGTTCACAGGCGTGCAGTTGTAAAAAATAAGCTTTGTTCATGGAATTTACATCTAGGTTTAGGCACAGATAAAGAGTGTAGAAAATTATTGATAGTAGGTTCCGCTAGAAATTCCGTGCAGATTTCCAATTTTGACAGACGTATTCCCGAGTTTGATACGATTAACTATAAGTAGATCGGAGATTACATCGACCGAAAACTTGTTTGAATAGCACTGAAGATAAGAACAGTAGTTCAAATAATCCAAATTCTGCAGGGTTCTAGAAGTCGCTTGGGTACGAGTTGCCGCATAATTTATCTATTTATTTTTTATGCCGCTTTAGACATCACTTATTTTAGAGTATAGTCGCATTTTAATTTGCAAAAATCGCATTGTATAAAAAATATGAATATGCAAATGAAATACCCTATTTTTTGCTTTGATTATAGTAAACATTATTGTCATTATAGCTGTTACATTTACCACGTTTCGGCCGATGTAACGTCACACATTCTAGAGGGACATATTTTTTAATTTGGAAACTTGTGACTCTTTAAGTCGCATTATGTAACTTTTACGAGTACCATAACTTCAACACTTCTATCTGATTATGGCTAACGGAATGAGAACCGTCTAAAATAGTTTCGCAATTTATAATATAAATCTTAATCGTCGGTTTGCGTGAATGCATGTATGTATGTATGTATGTATGTATGTATGTATGATTGTTTGAAGTCCACCTTAAAAAATGTGAGATAGATGAAAGAACCTGGGAGAGTCTTGCTTTGGATCGTGGGGAGTGGAGAAGGACCTTGCGGGGAGGTGTGGACAAGTTTGAGGCAGATCGAACCCAGTATGAACGGCTCAAACGTGATATCCGGAAAGGGAGAGTGAAAGGAGCAGTGGGTGGGCGGGGGTGCCAAATTGGTCTGACGTGTGAGGTGTGCGGAAGATTATGTCTGAGCAGAGCTGGGCTGATAAGCCACCAGACTACTTATCAACGCAGTGGGCAATAAAGCAGTCTTGTGTTGCCAGATCTAACCTGTATCAACTGCGGGCAGACGTACCAAACAGCAGGTGGTTTGAAGCCGCATTTGATTATACATAAAAGTGACCATCAAGAACGTGCTGCTAGTGGCGCACATGTCTGCACAATGTGTGCCAAAGAATGCCAGAGTTTGGCAGGGCTTAAAAGACACCTTCCTGCTGCCCATCACTGATTTGTTTTCGTGTTTCTGTACATCTTTTTTGTGCTATATCAAGTAATGGCAATGTTCGAAAACGAATTTGCTGCCATCATGTATGTATGTATGCATATATGTATGCTTGCCAAAAACTTTCGGCAGACGCAACGTACCCTGACGAGATCGGTATCGTTTTGACGTTCGACTTCTCAGACGAAAAATAGCAAAAAAATAATTGGCCCCAAAAATTAATTCCTTCAGCCTCAACTGGCTAGTTTTCTACATTTTCGCAAGTTATCTTATCGGTTGGTTAACTTCGCTTAACTTCAACGTTCGGAACTTCCGGTCACACGAGGAAGACATCGGCTAAGACGTTACGTTTTTTTTTCTCCTTCGCGTTACAGGTTCGAGCCTGCCTGTCTATTACCACTTTTTTTAAACACTTGTCTACTGTTGTTTTGATCCTTCCCCCTCTACTGCCACTTTTTTTATACCCCAGGGGTTTCTCACTACACCACCCACACACAACCGGGCAACGAGCACTTCCGCTACTACTGTGTTGATTCCCCCCCCCAAGAGTTCCTTACTGCACCACCTAAACACCCGGGCAAAGCCGGGCAAAGCCGGGCAAAGCCGGGCAACGCCGGGCAACGCCGGGCATTCCCGGTAGTATACATATAGAATTCTGCTTTGCATGTATTTTATTCGCTTATTAGTATGCACGTCAAGTACATATTAACTGTTTTAAAATTCAAAGTTTTTTTAAGACATTTTATCTGTTGAACCGCCGAGCCGTTTATCTTTTCTTTCTTTGCTTAGTCATTTCTATATGATATTAGGACTAACTATACCCCTACTTCTACAATAAAAGGTATTATTTTATTCAGAATATCGTAAAAATATGGGAGGAATATAATTAGGCTCCCGCTTTCCTATGAGATTCTCTGTATCGCATTAATTCGCATTAATTACTACACCGACTAGACATTACGCGTCTAATACAAAATACTTTTAAAAGGTACATTTTTTTTACAAAGGAATCACCACTTATCAAGGCCTGAGGCCACTCGAGGATAATGGTTAATGGGTATACATTAGTCCATGTGATGATAGCGTAGTAAACCTAAGTAGTGGGAAATTTTGTAAATTGGATTATTTAGGAGGACGGTTCATCAAGAACTTGTTTACACTGGACTTGAAGACAATCAGATTGTAGTCATCTGGAAAGCAGACAAACTAAATAGAGTTCTACAGGTGTGCAGTTCTAAGAAAGAAGCTTTGTTCATGGAATCTGCATTAAGGTTTAGGCACGATAAAGAGTGTGGGAAATTATTGATAGTGAATCGGGCTAGACGAGTGTTTTTCGTGAAAGTTTGGCGAGGGGGGACCATAGATTGAAGCTCAGATGAGCATTTATCATGAAAATAACGATAAAGCAGAGACAGGCTCGCAATGTCTCTTCTATGAGAAAGAGGTTGCAGGGGAGAGAAAAGGGTATCTCCCACTAAGCTACGACATCTATTTTGAACTCTGTCAAAGCAGGATAAGCTGCTTCTAGCAGCTCCTGCCCAGATGTGTAGCAACAGTACTCCATCGTTGACTGTATCTGGCTTTTATATAGGTAGTTCTTAGAATATACATAACAAAGCGTCTCCTGCATTCTTTTGTTAAAAACTTAACTTTAATAGACCACCACGCACTATTTTCTTTTACTCTGAAGTGCTTAGTTATTTTGTTTATATAATGAAAGATAAAAAGTAAATATTCATCGTAGTAGTACTTAATGTATATGTTAGCTTACGTGCCCCACGCATCAGTTTACATAAAAAAAAATAAATAAAATAAAAATGAAAAGTTTTTACAGGTAAAAGTTACGTTGCTGTAGAAAGCAATCAGTTACCATAGAATTGCGGGCGCCCACGTCTTAGGCTTAGATGCTTTTTCTCATGAATTAGACAAATTACACTGTGCAACACTAAAAAAGGTATAGGGCATATGTGGCCATTTGTATGCGTACAGTGGCATGAAAATCAATTTCTGGTCTTCCTTTTGTCGAATTAGGTCTTTTTTCTTTTTTTTTTTTCCAAATTATTACTTTCGAGAATTTTGCGGAAAATTTTAGTGATTTAAGTGATAAACATGGCGAGAGATTCCATCAGAATATTTCAGTGACGGAGAAAGGTTTTAAAAGAAAAAAGAAACATGGCATGTTGTCTGACTTCTGTGGGAATATAATTTTTTTAAAAAAGAACCTAAAATTTGTTGCACAATGTTATTTAATTAATCTATTTAACTAGCATGGAAACCCAACATTGCACGGGATTGAATAATGATCAACGAATATTTCACACTACCAATAATTTTATTGTCATCAAAATCGGAAAAATGTCCCACTTGACAATCAGATCGATTAATTGTCTGCTCTAGTTGGAGACCCACCGCGGTGCACTGGAAGGAAGGCATTCTCGAAATAACTTAGTCCAAAATACATTCTAGTTTACATTGCAATGTAGAGAACTGTTGCAATATTTTTGATTAATAATGAGGTATGGCCCCTCACAGTTGGGAGCTTCTATTTATAAACAATGCTGCTAGAAACTGACGAATCAAATTAATTCATATTCTGCTACCAACCAATCCGAAACACTAATAGCTCCATAAAAATTAAGCCTTTTCTTCAGCAACTTTGAATGTGTTTTCTTCTTGTCAACATGGGAAGCATCTTTTGGTCTGTGGCTTCCAACTCAAGAACTGCCTACTAAGAACCAGTCACCCCCAGGACTTGTATAGAACCGGCCGGGCCTTTCTATTTGTGCTGTAATAAACTTGAGTGATCTCAACCAGATGTAAAAGCTCAATAACACCAAATAGGAGATAGTGTGTGTATTTAAACAGTATTTCTAGTTTAATTATGCAATTTTCATTTGTCCGATGTTTCTAATTATTTTTACGTTAAAATAAGATAAAAATAGTATATGTTACATATGTATTACGGACGTTTGCGATTCCCTTTAAAATGAGTAATAAAATCTAGATAAACAAAGAGAATCTCAAAAGATAGCCATAAAAGAGGCGCGTGAAATCATTGAGAGCATTTTCAGACTGTTCAGAAAAGAAGTAAACAATTTAAATTTAATTATACCAGAAATAGCTTTGTAAGATGAAATTGAATAACAGTAAGCCTTAAAATATTTTTATTTGTTTCATAGGCAATATTATTAATCGTAGAATGTTAAGTTTTGCTATAGATAGATTCGAATATTTTTAATTAAAATATTAGTTTAGGAATATATGAATTTATTGTTATTAACTAGGTTTGTCTTAACTCAGACGGTATCAATCACGATTTTGTAGATGCTAGTAAATTTATGTAGGGTTTACAAGATGCATGGGGAGACAGTAGAACAGGGTAGTAATCGTAAAACCAATGTAGCTATTAATTTTATAATTCTTATAGGTGCTGCATTTTCCAAAGGGGCATCTACACTTATCAATAACATTGCTTTTTTTCTAATACTTTAAGAGTTTGTGAGGACTATATATATATATATATATATATATATATATATATATATATATATATATATATATATATATATATAAGTGAAATTGTCTGTCTGTCTGTCTGTGTGTGTCCGTGTGTGTACATTTTCCTACCAAACTACTCTGCCGGTTTTCAGTCTACAGACTCGGGATTTGATACTTGGGGAAACTTTTTTAATCGGTTTTCGGCCAGAAATTTGGCTGTCAAGCTGTAAAAGTTCAACCATTTGACCTGTAAAACTCTACCAAACTACTCCGTCAATTTTGGGTCTAAACATTTGAAATTTTAGATGTAGGTTACTTGGACATGGATCAAACTTTTTAATTTGATTTGAGTCCAAAACAATAAATGTTAATGGGTCAAAATCGTTGTCAAAGTTTTAAAAAAATTGATCTCTGCGTCTCTACCAAATTACTCAGCCAAATTTTGGTCTAAACATTTGAAATTTTACAGAAAAGATATTCAGACATGCAGCAATCTTTTTAAACCGTTGTTGAGCTAAAATTTTGTGCCAGAAGATCAAAGTTGAAAGTTTGCAGACGCTACTCTGCCATTTTTGGTCTAAACACTTGAAATTTTAGATGTAGGTTACCTGGACATGCGTCAAAATTTTTAATATATATATATATATATATATATATATGCACATAAAGTTATGAACAGTACATAGGGCCCAAGCAAAGCCGAGTTGAACTGCTAGTATTAACAAGATAACATTTTTTTTACCAGTTTCAGAAACTTACCGGTAGTTTCGTATCAAAACCTTAGGAAACGTTGACAATGCTGATCTGCGCGTACAGTGAAATTTTCGTATTGTTCCGCGCAATGTAAACAAATTGCCATCGTAATTGCTGAATCCACGGTATTTGAGGTCTGTCAAATTATTAACAAGGCAGTGTGTTTTGTCAATAAAATGAGTCTTAAATGTGGTTTTAGTAGTTCTAAAAAGAGTCCTATTACAGAAAAGATAGCGAAAGTTAAATCTACCCTCGAAATATCGAAAATGATAGGAAGGTACCATCAAACTGTGAAGAACTGTGTTAAGGACCCTACAAAGGTACGCAAGAGAGCTGATAAAGGTAAATCTAGAGTTGTTTCACGCCGTTCTCTACTCCAAATTAAACGTGAAGTTGTCAAGAATCCTGGGCAGACAAGTCGAGAAGTCTTTGACAAAGACGGATTGAAGAATGTCTCAGAAAGTACTTGATGCCTCCTTCTGAAATAAGTGGCAAAGTCTGTTAAGTCGTGACAAAGCTTCCGTTAAAGCAGCATCACATACAAAACTGATAGAAATGGGCAGAGGACAACATGAAAACGGATTTTTCCAAAGTTTTGTTCACGGATGAAGTGTGTGTCACTCTTGATGGCCCAGATGGCTGGAGCAAGGGATGGGTCCGCGGTAGATTACATCATCATCAGCGTTTTAGGTGCCAACAAGATGGTGGTGGGATAATGACTTGGGCTGGGATTATCAGAGGTACTTAAGTTTGCCCATGGAAAGTCCCAAAAGTAGTAAAAATGACGTCAACTGCTTACATAGCTTTTCTGAAGGAGCACTTTGAACCATGGCGGAAGAAGCAAAGGTTGAAGTCGAGAGGAACCATTATTTTTATGCAGAATAATGCCCCCTCGCATGAAGCAAACAAAAGCAAGGAGTATTTGCAACAATTGGGATTCTCTGTGCGACGGAAGATGGAGTGACCTGGAAATTCACCAGATTTGGACCCAATTGAGTAGCTTTGGAGTATTATGAAGCGACGCCTCTATGCAAGTGGACGCCAATTTAAGAGCAAAGATGAGGTATCGTGAGGAATAAATGTTGACGAAATCACAAATTTGACTAATTCTGTGGACCAACGTCTTTTACAAGACATTCATAAAAAAGGAACGCATATCCCCTACTTATGTCAACGTAGAAATTGCTATGTAGTTATTGTGCTCTAAGCATTTTTCCTAGTTACTTTAATGTTTGAAAATTATTTCAATAAACAAGTTAAGGGTATATTGTGTTTTTTCTAAAAATCGTTAATAACTTGACACACTGATATCAAGAGATATTCCTATCTTTTGCCATAGTTTCGCTAATAATACTTTAAATACTTCTATTTTCGAACTGGAGTAGCTGAATAGTATCATAAGCACTTTTCTCAAAGTTTAATGGATTCACTCGTTCCTTACATATTAAAAAAAATGTAAACTCGTTAATAATTTTATACGCAGTGTATATATATATATATATATATATATATATATATATATATATATATATATATATATACGTGTGTGTGTGTGTGTGTGTGTGTGTTGCGAACAAACAGCAATACGAATTTGGTATATATATATGTATATATATATATATATATACGTCATTTTATCTAACTCTAATCATATATATATATATATACGTAATTCTAATCATATATATATATATGATCTATCCGTACTGATGAGCTGTGAAACAGCGAAACAGTACTGTATGTGGATGACTATATATATATATATATATATATATATATAAATATATATATATATATATATATATATATATATATATATATATATATACGTAATTCTAATCATGTCACATTTGAATTAGGAAGATTGCGTATTTGAAGTCCAATCAGCCTGATCGAATTGAAAACCTCTGGGTACCAAGAAGAACGTTAGCAAATAGCCAATACTATGAAATCTGCAATAGTATTTACCACTGTTTAACTCTTCCAATAAAACCTCACGTTTTTCTTAAGAAAAACATCAAGAAAAAAAACTATACCTTTTTTTAAAAACTATAATAGTTTTTACCCACATTTTGACGAAAAAAAAAAAAGAAAAAAAACATAAAGTATAAAAAAACCTTCGTCAATCAATCAAATTGTCTGATCCGCTACATAATGATTCTCATTTGAAATGATTGATCTTTGCTTGCTTATTGATTAGCGTCGCAAAACAAATGAGAGCAGGTAGCAACCTGTAAGCTATCAATTCTGTTTTCTTACGTTCGGATGGTCCGGGGGAAGGTAGATGAATCTCCCCAAGGTGGATGGTGGGTAGCGATATTGATGGGGCTATGTTGGACGGGGGAAGGTTTCTGTGGGCGTAATAAGGTAACTGGAGTAAGTATCCTTTCTGCAATATATCAGTTACGCGCAACAATTATAATAATGGCGTATCCGAAATTACCTTGGAGGTGAGGTGCTTCTGTACCAGACCCAGCCAATTGGCGGTGTCTCATTACTATTAAGAGAGCTAGTATTATTTTCAATGCTTAATCACGTGCCACCTTTCTAAATCAAAGCATACAGTTTGTTTGAATCGTTTGGTTTACGTCATGCCAACCACTTTCAAGTCATTTAATGCCAAATCCACTTACTTTGGTAAATATTCTATGTCTAAGGTTATTACTATCCCATCCCCTCTCCCTCTCGCACATACACGCACACGCACGCACACACACACCCGCATATATATATATATATATATATATATATATATATATATATATATATATATATAATAAAAATTACAATAAGTTTACCAAGGTAATCAAAATGGTAAACTTAAAATATATTATAAATATTAAAGAATTAATATTTACAAGTAAAAGAAACTCAGCCAGATGTAAAAGCTCAATAAAACCGAAAAAGAAATAGAGCTTATAATATGAACAAATGATTAATAAAACATGTTAAAAGACATCTTGAAAAAGAGTTAAAAACATATTTAATTTTAAAAAAGGAAACACAAGATAAGTGGATAGTCCTTAATCCGCGGAGTTTCGAAGAAATACTCTCCTTCTTATATATATCTATATATCTATATATCTATATATATATATATATATATATATATATATATATATATATTATATATAAACAGGAAAACCCAACTTGCACAGAATTGAATGAGGGTCAACGAATGCTCCTCACTTCCAATACCTTTATTATCAGTTTATTACTACCTCTCTCTTATACAGATACACACGCACACACACGCACACACACACACACGCGCGCGCATATATATATATATATATATATATATATATATATATATATATATATATATGGAGAGAACTTGACTTCCTACAGGATATAACGTTATCCTTTGAAGATACTTTAAATGCCTACAATAGAGAACTTGAAAACATACTAGAAAGAACTTGAATGTTTAACAGAGGGAACTTGAATGCTTACTAGACATTTCCTTGAGTGTAAAATATATCCATACACAGGAGTTTGCCGGGACTACTTGCATGTGGATACTTCCTCCTTCCAGTAAACCCTGACTAAATTGTCAAAATAACATAGTATTCTTAGTCCAGATAAGATCCCATTGTTATGGCTTCCCAACACGGTCTTATATGCGGATTGAACAATCTTATCGGAGCAGTTTTCCCCGTAGTAATAATTAATATTCTTTATATCGTTACAAACTTAATGTTTCAAATGTAAAATAGAAAAATTAGTTGAAAACTTGGATATCTATGAATCTCTTATAGATATCAAGTGGTAGCCCCTGAAAGAGGTTTGGGATTTTGGAAAACTTTGATTGAAGTAATATATATATATATATATATATATATGTATATATATATATATACATATATATATTACTACTGCAGTACTTTTCTATTCTTTGTAAAGTTTGCGACGTGTTGGTTCCAAGACATGATTCCTCTCTCCAGTCTCGAAAGACAAAGGATATCCCCTGTAGGGACAGCTGCGCGTATAATTGTAAGGCAACGGTTGCGAAATAACCAACCAAACCTCTCCTGAATCGACACTGCTTGAGTACAGTGGCAAGGAAAAGTCTGCGACGGCTGCAAACAATGCCGAGATAAGCGGAGAGCACATACAGCACCAGGAAGTCCTAAATGGTCACCCATTTAATACTGACTAGGTTCAACGTTACTTATTTTGGTGATTCAACGAGAACCGGTGTGTCAACGTGATTACGCCACACACACACACACACACACACACACACACACACACACACACACACACACACACACACACATATATATATATTTGACCTAATATATATATATATATATATATATATATATATATATATATATATATATATACATATTAGTGTTGGGACGATTATTCGGTATCGGGAATCGGAAAAATCGGAAGATTTGGGTGTATCGGAATCTGAAAAATTGATGCCTATTTTCCGATGCCAAAACGATTCTTTTAATTGTCTTTTTTATTTTATTTGATTTAATTTGGTTTAAAGCTAAATCTTCCATTGCTAGTAATAATGATAAAATATTAAATATTTATTGATTTTAAAATACCAGTAAAGCTAAAATCGATAGATCCTCCTCCATAAGTGTATTTTGTCTTTTAGGAAAATATCTGCATTTTAAGATGTGTTTTAACAAAAATCGGGAAAATAACAATCTTAGAGTTTAATAATTAGAGATGTATAAAGAATCAGAATAGGTAATTGTATCGGAATCGGAAATGTAGCAGGGAATCGGTAATTGTATCGGAATCGGGAAAATATAGGAAAACTCCCATCAATAATATATATATATATATATATTTGACCTAATATATATATATATATATATATATATATATTTGACCTAATATATATATATATATATATATATATATATATATATATATATATATATATATATATTGTTCACTGTTTTTTTGGGAAAGAATTCCAACAAAGTGCTCGATTACAAAGAAAAACTTTTTCGATATAAGAGCTTAATATTTATTTATTTAATTGTACAGAAATTCAGAAAAAACATTGGTACCGTCGGTTTCAAACCCAACATAAAGGGGACCAGTTAATGGTAAAACGTAAATGATGTAGGCTCTCGTCAGCCATGTTGTTTATGGAGGATGATAGAGAGAAAACCAGCATACTCACCAGCCTCAAAACGGTGCCCCCTTTATGATGCGGAGAAATACCACATTATAAAGACTATTAATGACCCCCAAAAAACCTGTTTGAACGTACGCCGTGAGACCCTCAAAGCATTTTTACATAGGAGACAAGCGCTCTTAATAAACTGGGAGGACCTAACAACAAACAAAGATCCCACCTAAAGGGATTTCTTCAAGAGTATTTTAGATGCAGTCAACTTAACGCATAATTTAGTAAAGTGAAAATGGACATTTAGGCAATTGTAAGTTTAAAAATTAAGTATAAAAATTAAAGAATACAATACACATATATAAAAGACTTAGAAATTAAATAGCCTGAATACCTCCTCTAAACTATTTAAAATAAAAAAGGTTAAAAATAAATAAGATAGATTAATTACCTCCCTTTGACCAACTGAAACATAGATTACCTCCCCTTAACTAAAACAAAGAAAGGAGGAAAATTAATAAAATAAATTAATTATCTCCCTTGCACCAGCTAAAATTAACAGAAGGCAGACGGGAAACCATGCAAAAACAGAACAGTACATATTTACTAAAATGCAATAAATAAAAAATTTAGGAAATTCATATTAGAATAAAATAAAATATACAGAAATAGGGATAAGCTATAGTTAAATAAAAATAAACATCATTATATAAAAAATAAATGCGGACATGAAATTTTTTTTCTTCAGACAGAAACAACATGGCTGACGAGAGTCTAACATCATTTACGTTTTACCATTAACTGGTCCCCTTTATGTTGGGCTTGAAACCGACGGTACCAATGTTTTTCTGAACTTCTGTTAAATATATATATATATATATATATATATATATATATATATATATATATATATATATATATATATATATATATATAACACATTCCTAGACAGCGTTACATATATAATGCAAAGAGATTAAACTTGATTTATAACTGTTGAACTTTAAAAATCACTATCGTATTTGCCTCTCTGATTAGATTTATTTCCTAATACGGATGACTGAAACAACCGCTGCACGCTAATGCTGGTTTAATTAGTTGATCATGATGTAAATATAAATGTACCCAACCAGATGTAAATTGATGTCATAGGCATTATATTAACCCCATAAATAAGACCCTAACGGTTGCTATCATTCCATGTTTGAGAAGAAATGAGGCGTAATTAATGGATGCAGTTGTTTTTTTTAATATACTCAGTCATGCATACGTATGAGAGACTAAATAAAAGTTAACTATTTTGCATAATCTTGTAAATACGAATTTTAATTAATTATTAATGATTTTATGGTTTCTAATTGGATTGATGGTTTTCAGTTAACGGTACTCTTGCATAATTTGACCAGGATTCTCGGGAATTCCCGTCAGGCATGGATCGGGTGAGACCGGCAATTATCAGTTTCAGCCAAGCGTTGTAACAGACGCAGAATAATTTAAAAGCAAACAAATCGGAAAACTCTACCTTAAAAAAGATGAATGTTTTGCCTTTTTTAACCGTAAATTTTTGTTTTTCATTGCTTTTTTTTTTCAAGATCTTGTCTCAAGTTTTTTTTTGGGGGGGGGATGAGGGGAGGTTTCCACATAAATTTTTTATATAATTTTTTTTAAAGAAAATACTTAAAAATATGTTTACGAAAAGCGAAAATTGTTGGATGAAAGTACAGGAAAAATTTTTTTTTTCCAGAAACGTAATTTTTTTTTCATTGCCGGTGTTTCTTTCGGTTGAATAGAAACTTGTCTATTTCCACTGTATGCCCTGGACCTCAGATCTGACGGGGATTCCTAAGGAAATACTCCTGGCAAATTTCTCTCAGAAAGTTCTTCCAGTCTGTGTAAGTGTGCTCTGATATAATACCGCATTCCCTTCTCATATTTTTAAGGGTTGCCATTTCGAACGTCCATAAATGATTTTTACTGTTGTTGGAATCTCCAACTTGGATCACGCAAAAAACACTGATATTTTATATTTGATTTTATATTAAAAATTATTAAAACAGACTTCTTCAGTCATGGACATGCGAGCGACTAAATAAAAGTTAACTAATTTGCATATATATATAACAGGGTGTTTCAAAAAGTCTTGGACACATTTCATGTCCTCATATCTACTTAGCTAGATAGAAAGATGAAAGTGGTGCAATTTTAAAGCTAAATGCAACAACCTTTTTGTAATACTATTGGTTTTTCGTTTCTTTTCAGATTCAGTAATTCCGTTCACCCTAGAAAGAGCATTTTGTGTGATTGAAATTGGCAAAAAACTGAATCATTGACCCTTCTTCAACGTGCATTTCGCCAGAAATTCGGAAAACAGCCATCATAAAGAAAGTACATAGTGTGATGGGATGCTAAGTTCATGGCAGATGGGTGTTTATGCGGAGCTAAGAGAACGGGACACTCCTCAACTTCAGAAGATGTGGTTGAACAAATTAGAACTGCCTTCCAGCTGAGCCCCCGTAAATCGATCAAAAGAACCAGTAGGGAATTTTAGCGTTCTACAACAACTGTTTCGCATGTCTTAAGAAGACTGCACATGACACCTTACAAGCTACAGTTTGTCCAAAAGTTGAAGGACACTGATAAACTAGCTCGTCGTGACTTGCATGTCAATATAACAGAAGATGGAAAATGACGGGTTTCACGAACGGATTGTTTTTAGCAATGAGGCACATTTTCACGTAAATGGCAAAATTTACAAGCATAACACTTGCGTATGGGATACTGAGAATCCACACGAACTTCCTGAGCATCAGCAAGATTCCCCAAAAGTGACTGTGTTTTATACTATGTCCAAGAAAGCTGCATACGAACCTTTTTCTTTGAGAGAGTGATAGTCGCTGGTGAGACATACCTCGACATGCTTGAAAACTGGTTTTGGATAAATTAAGTGAGAAAGAGTCTGATGACTTCATTTCTGTTGTGGGGTACTAATCACCCCTATTTCAGAACTAAGTGGAATCAACTAGTCCTATGAATAGCACTGTTTCAGAGACTAAAGGGATACCTTCATACCATGTTTAACCGCATGCTACGAACACGTTTCTGTCATACCACTTTACTGGCTCCTGTATTCTTCATGATAAATACATATTATATTTTATACACTACTTGTTTCATTTGTAACCCCTAGCACGGGTCTACAACAACTGGCTGACGAGGACGACTCAAGAACTTCCCGGATCAATCAACAATAATTACTATCAACAACTGAATGACGGATATTCGAGCAACGAATTCACTCCATAAAAACAGCCATTAGAAAACAGCATTTGACGGCCAAAAGGATTAAAGAAAAAAGAACATACGCGGATATTCGAAATAATTTTTCCTACACTCGGGGGAAATTCGAAACTTCAAAAGTATTTATTTTTCAAAAGTTCGGTGAAGAACGGGAAAACTACTTGTATACGTTGGGGGAAAACAACATTCGAGCGTAAAAATCCACAAATACGGAACCAGAACACTTCGAAAAAAAGACAACAATTCTTGCCGAAAAAGGATTTTACAAAGACGTCGTCAAAAAGCCTTATCTTATAGTAGCTTTTTTAACAGCTACTAAAACGTAAACTACGAGCTGAAAACGAACTCATAAGACGAATAGCGTGGAGAATTATTATTACTGAATTAACGAGATCAAGTTTTCAGTAAGTACAAAAAAAAAACTTTGTCGTTCTAAAAATTATGTCTTGCTAATACGTCTTATGATTAAAAGGCGTTGGAAAAAGGAAAGAAAATCCTGCAAAAGTAAATGATATATATTTTATTTTATTGGATAAAGTAAATTTGCTCAAATTAAAAAAGACGTCGAATTTTAATCCGATTAAAATAAACTTTTCACTGATCGACGGGGCTGCATGTCGAAGAAGAAGAAAAAAAAACGATTTCGCTAAGCACGCAAATAAAGTGTTAACGAGAAAAGAGCATTCTTTTTCGCACAGAGATCAAAAAGAATAGTCAATATTAAATAAATGCTATAAACTCTCTTTCACAGATAAGTAACTTTTTGTTTTTAAAGAAAAAAGAGGAATAACTGTGTATGATCAACAAGGAATTGAACCCAGTACCTACACGTTACGAAAATTGAAAAATAACAGACGAAATCTACTACTTTCTGTATGAATGCAAATGCCGAATTATTTTCTCAGAAAAATTGCCACACGAGGAAATATATATATGAAAGAAATATTCGTTGAATAACCAGGTACGAATTTTGTAAAGTTTTTTTTCTATAGAGTTGGTACTTTAGGAAAAGTAAATCAACGAATTGGGTTATTTTGTCATCTTAAGTAATTCTATATGGTCCCCCCAAAAAAATCAAAATGGACGAGTTTGCAAAACAAATTTTGGAAATGGGGAAATTCCAACAAAGTCAACAATTAGAATTTGAAAAAATGGTTCAGAGGAGAGCAATTGGCAATACAGAAACAAAACGAAGAGAAACAACTGGCAACACAGAAACAAAACGAAGAGAAACAATTGACAATACAGAAACAAAACGAAGACAAACAGTTAAATGTAATAAAATATCTCGAAGAAAAATGAGGAAAAGAAAGGAAAAAATGAAAGAACAAATATTGGAAACGCAGTTAGATTTAATGAAATTCTTCGAGGAAAAACAGGAAAGAGATCCGAAAGAAATGACTGAACAAATATTGGAATTGAAAAAAATACATTTAGAGCAACAAAACCAGTCAGATAAAAAAATGGATTTGATAACGCAGGTTTTAGGTAATAAGGACAGCGGAGAACAAACAGGCACGGCTTTTTTAAAAAATGCGATTTGGTCAGCTATTGATACATTTCACTATGCTCCCGAGTAAGACCTAACCTTTGAGGCATATTTCAGAAGATTTGAAAAGCTTTTTAAGATTGATTGCAGTGCATGGGCGGATCAAAAGAAGATTCGTTTATTGCTACGGAAGTTAGGTACATCCGAACATAACAAATTCATGGACTATACTTTACCAAGAAAAACCAAGGCAGTCAAACTATTAATTCAGTTATACTGTCCAAAAGAAGCCTTTTTCATAAAAGATGGAAATGGATGAATCTTACACGTAAAGAGAGTACGGACTATACGACATTTGCGTCTATAGTTAATAAGCACTGTGACGATTTCAAATTATCGTCATTTACGGTGGACAATTTCAAATGCTTAATATTCACACAAGGTTTAATAGTCACAAAAGACGCCGATATAAGACGTCGTGCTCTAAATGAATTGGAATTAGAACCTGATTTGACGCTTCAGAAACTGAAGCAAGATTCCCGAAACATAGAGAAAGCAGGCATCGCGCACATTAAAAAAAAATACGCTGCAAAAATGAAGGACACTCGCCCGCCAGCAGTTACCAACCAAGAGCCAAAAAGAACGCTTCACAAAATTATCAGGATAGATGAAATCCTAGGTCCCCTTGTAGCAAATGTGGAAGACCTCATGGGTACAATACATGTCAATACCAAAGGAAAATAACATGTGGCCTATGCAAACGAGCAGGGCACAAGGCCTCATATTGTAGAACAAAAGTAGCAAAAAGAGCTACATAGACACTGCAAAAATGGACCCTTAACCAACAGAGAAAATAGGAAAATATGTTACGGTAAGAATCAAAAATAAACAAGTAAAACTGCAGCTCAATTCAGGGTCGGATTTATCAATTATAAATTTTCACACGTGGAAGCGAATAGGAAAGCCCACGATGAACAAAGACGAATAAAGTCGGAAAATTGGTAACTGGTAGAAAAAATAAATTTTAAGGGTGAGGTAGTTATTAATGTGTCGCTAAAAAGAACGTCAAAAAAGCTATAAGTTTTCGTTCTAAGGAACGCAACGAACTTATTCGGGACCGATTGGATTAAGGAATTGGAATTATTGGACTCACCAATGAGTGATTTTTGCCACAAAGTCGAAAAAATAACGACCAAAGCCGACAAACCCCAAAAAGATCTCAAGAACTCTTTCCCAAGTGTTTTTTTCTGAAAAGCTTGGATGCTGCACAAAAATAAAGGCAATATTTAAATTGCTGGACGAAGCAAAACCAATATTCAAAAAGCCACATAGCGTACCGTTGCTTCGAGAGAAAAATTGAAAAAGACTTGGAAAGACTAGTTAACACTGGAATTTTAACCCCTATTAACTATAGTGAGTGGGCAGCCCCCACTGTATACGTGAAAAAAAACTAAAGAGATTAGGGTATGCGCGGACATTTCGACCGGATTGAATGCGGCGCTCAAGGACCATCACTACCCGCTACCAAACCCAGACGAAATATTCGCTAAATCAAATGGCGGAAAATATTTTTCCAACATAGACTTAAGCGAGGCGTACCTACAAATACCAATAGAGGAAGATAGCTCGAAACTTTTGTGTATCGCAACGCACAAAGGACTTTATAAATCCAATAGATTAGCATTTTGTATAAAAATTGCACCTGCAATTTTCCAAGAGGTAATTGATACTTTGCTAAGCGGTTTGGATTTCGCAATAGGTTATCTGGACGATATTCTTATGCGTAGTCAAAATGTTGAACAACATAGAGATCATGTATTTCAAGTGTTTGGCAGAATAAAAGAATACGGCTTCACATTGAAGGAGCAAAATGCGAATTGTTTTTGGAACGAATTAAATACCTGGGTCATATCATAGATAAGGACGGGAGGAAACCCGATCCAGACAGGTCCACAGCTATAAAAGACATGCTAGAACCTCATAATGTAACTACGTTGCAGAGTTCTTTAAGGCTCGCGAACTATTATCAAAGTTCATTAAGAACATGCATGAATTGCGTGCGCCATTGAATGTACTATTAAAAAAGGATAAAAAATGGGACTGGACGCCTGAGTGCGAGGCAGCGTTTTAAGAAATTAAAAGATGTATTAACGTCAGATTTATCCCTGGCTCATTTCAATCCGAAACAAGAGATTATTGTCGCAACTGACGCAAGTTCTTATGGGATCGGGGCGTGCATTCTACACAAGATGCCTGATGGGCCCACTAAGAACTTTACATCCTGTCGAGAAGAATTACTCCCAAATCGAAAAGGAAACACTGGGGATCATATTCGGTGTTACAAAATTCCATCGATTTTTACACGGTCGTAAGTTTAAATTTCAAACTTACCATTAGCCGCTTATAACCATCTTTGGCCCTAAAAAAGCTCTGCCAACTTACACAGCCAACAGATTACAAAGATGGAGGACCATTCTACTGAATTACGATTTCAGTATGGAATTTCTTACATCTGCGAAGTTATGTCACGCAGACGGATTGTCGCGATTAATTCCGAAATCAAGGGAACCACTGGAAGACACATTAATAGCGCCACTACAAAGTGAAAATAACTATACACAAATACTATGTAATACGATCAAGGAACTACCAGTAATTTTGGAAGATACAATAAGGGAGGCCGAAGAAGACAGTTTCATCAAGGAAATGGAACAAAAAATTAAATCAGATGAATCGGCGGCGGAAGCTTATTCTATGTCCAATGAGGTACTGTTGTACCGGGAAAGAGTAGTAATCCCAGCTACACTACAAAAAAAAAATTCTAAAGGAATTTCATACGGGGCACCCTGGGGCTACGCGAATGAAGAGCCTCATGAGGTCCTACGTTTACTGGAGGAGTATAGACACTGGTATAGAAGGCACGGTTAAGTCGTGTAAGGGATGCGCATTGGCTGCAAAAGCGCCCCTAATACAATTTAGCCGTGGCCTAAAGCGGACCACCCATGGCAAAGAATACACGTAGATTATGCAGTCCCACTGGATGGAAACTATTATTTAAAATGGTAGACAGTTTTTCAAAATGGCCTAAGGTATTTCGACGTAAAAGATTTAAAATCAGTGCTCTACACGAATTGTTCGCTAGGTTTAGTGTGGTTGATTGTCTAGTGTTAGACAATGGCACACAATTCACTTCAGCAGATTTTAAAAGCTTCTGCGAGGATTTCCAGATTGACCACACAAGGACGCCAACCTATCATCTCCGATCGAACGGTCAGGCAGAGATGTTTGTAGGCACGTTTAAAAGAGCCTGAAGAAGGCTAAAGGAACGCCCTCAGTTTTTACAAGTTTACCGAATTACGCCAAATGAAAGAACTCCATCGAAAATGTCGCCGGCAGAGTTAATGTTCGCGAGGAAAATTAAGCCGGTCTTCGAGAAACTTTTACCAAAACAGGTGAAACAGCCAAATACTATAATTCCTAAAAAGAGGTATTTACCTGGTAAAATAGTATTTTTCCAGGTACACAAAAATAATAGTACGATATGGGAACTAAGAAAGGTCCAGAAAAGGATCGGACGGATAGTCTACATCATCGAAGGGCCAAGATTTACGCACAAGAAACATTTAAACCAAATTCGGAAACGTATAACTGATGACGAAAGATAACCGCCTGCTGAACAAGAAGTAATGGACTAGATATATGGCACATTCGAATTGGTAACACCACAAGCAGCCGGACAACGCCGGTCCTCCAGGAAAAGGAAAATGACCGAGCCGATAAAGATCAACCCCAAGAAAAAGAGCTATATGATCATCCCAGAAGAATTAAAAGCTCGGGAGGGGGTGTTATGGGGTACTAATCACCCCTATGTCAGAAATAAGTGGAATCAACTAGTCCTATGAATACTATTGGTTTCAGAGACTAAAGGGAGACATTCATACTATGTTTAATCGCATGCTACGAACACGTTCGTCTTATACCACTTTAGTGGCTCCTGTAGTCTTTATAATAAATACATATTATATTTTATACACTTTACACTATTTGTGGTTTCTTTCATTTGTAACCTCTAGCATGGGTCTGCAACAACTTCCCAACAGCATAAGGCGCCACCACACTGGAGTCTCAGGGCGAGACAGTTTCTGAACACAAAACTGACAGACAGATGGATTGGGCGATCTGGGCATGGTGATCACGATCTCATGCCCTGGCCACCCAGATCGTCAAATATGACACCCATGTTTTTGTAAGGATTTGTGAAAGGACTGGTCTATGTGCCTCCCATTCCAAGAAATATGAATGAGCTGAAAGCCCGAATAACAGAAGCTGTTGCAACCATTGACAACGTAATGCCGGGACGTGTTTGGCAACTATTGGACTATTGGCTTGATGTGTATCGTGCGACTAATGGTGCTCACATTGAACATCTTTGAACAATCTATGAAACGTTTTAGATACCAAGCTTTCTGAATACACCAGATGCGTTTTTATATCCTTAAATGTTCTAGAGATATTCAATGTCAAAATAACCTGTGTATTAGTGCTGGGACGATTAATCGGAATCAGAACTCGGGACTTTTGGGGGTATCGGAATCGAACTTTTTGCCTATTTTCCGATGGCAAAGCCGATTCTTTTAATTTTTTTTATTTGAGCAAAATCTTCCATTGCTGGTATTAATGATAAAATAATAAATATGTTTTGATCTTAAACTATCAGTAAAACTAAAATCTATAGATGACCCCCCCGCACAGTTGTATTTTTACGTTTGGGAAAATATGCGAAGACTTAACATGTGTTTTTATAGTAATGGTCGAAAAAATAGTTAAATGTTCAGAGATTTATTAGGGATCGGAATTGGAATCGGTAATTGTATCGGAATCTTGAATTTAGTACGGAATCAGTAATTATATCAGAATTGGGAAAAATATTGGAATCGCTTATATCCGTACACTATAAATATTTAATGAACACTGTGACGTGTCAGTCGTTGCTGAAATCAATGAGACCAAATCCTTATAATTCAGTCGTTTAAATGTTGTCTTTATCTTATGCTTTTTCGAAATTAATTCATAGATTTTCGGTTTTCAATATTTCTACTGGCGAGCAAATAGTGAATAAGACGCATTTCACATTTATTTTTTGAATTGCGATGAAAGCGCTTGTCGAATCAATAAAGGAACATCTCCATTTTTACCGTTTATTTTATTATTTCTTTTCCTTCGTCGATTGGCTTTCATCTTTCTTTGCAATAAATTAATCGATTTTTATTCAATCAAACAAAAGAGCAGTGAATTCACATTGGTTATTTTGAAATTTCGTTTCACACAGCAAGATTAGAAAAAAATAGTTGTACTGCGTCCACGACTATGTCCGTCGGTTGGTTGCTTTTTGGCCAGTCGGTCGGTTTCAATTAAGTTTGAAATAAAATTGTAGATGATCTGTCATTTCGTTTGTTCCTTTTTCACAAGCTGTTCGGTCAGATTTAATGTTAAAATAGTATTTTGGTTGATCTATCCTTTTGTTGGTTGCTTTTTCGCCTGTTGGTTGGTCAGATTCACGTTTGAAATTGCATTTTAGACGACCCATCAGTTGGTGGCTTTTCTGCCTTTAAGTTTCAAATACCATTTTAGATGATTTATCCGGCCAGATTTAAGGCAGATCATCTGCCCGTCCATTAGTTGCTTTGGCGTCGGTCGGCTGGCCAGATTAAAGTTAGATGATCTGTTCGTCCGTTAGTTGCTTTTTCGCCGATGGCCTACCAGTTAGATGATCTACCCGCGAGTTTGTTACTTTTTCGCTGGTCGGTCGGCCAGATGATTTGTTCGTCCATTGGTTGATTTTTGGCTAGTTGTTCTCTCACGCATGAGTTTGAAAAGATAATTTTGTCTATTTATCAAACTTTAGCATCGGAGATGGATTCGCACATCTTTATGAAGGGTTCTATTAATTGGTCTGTCAGTCACGTTTTAGTTCGAAATCGCTGTTTTGTCGTTTAAGTTAACACTTTTGTTGATCTGTAAGTATTAAGTTCGAAATAGCGTTTTCGTCGGTCTGTCACGAGAAAAGTTGAATCGCAAGTACTCTCTATAAGAAGATCTGTTGGTCGATCACGCATTAGTTTGAATTATTACTTTTATCGCTAAACGCGCAGATTGAGTGGACACATCTTAAGAATATTTTTTCTCGTTTCTTGCGCTCGTTTCTTATATTAAATGTTCTAGGGCGAATAAAGACATTTCAAATACCGATTCCTTACAGAGAAAAAAACGAACATGAGAACTCGAATAAAAGACAAAAGAATTTTGCTTTGCAAAAAAGAGCAGGTGAATTTATTGATAAAAAAATGATTGATTGATTGATTATTTGTTAAATGCCTTCGTAGATCAATTGGTACAAATAATCTGTATTCTCGCGGGGGGGTGGGTAGGAGTGCAGTAAATTTATTGAATGATCCGATTAATTCAATATTAGACACTCGAATAACATTTTCATTAACCATTAAAACGTTGGTTTATGCCACAAAGCAGATGAAGTTATTTCTGCCATATTCCTAGATTAATAACACTGCGACTGTCTCTTTAATCACCGACATTTTTCCAAATTGTTATAATCGATCTAATGTTCAGTTTTACTTGTGATACAATTTTTGAAACGTGTTGATTCTGTTGTTGAAATTATAGCAATAGACACGTCAAGGTTGCCAAATTCTTTAAGTGATTGTCGTACTACGGAATCGACTATAAATCACAAAGTGCTATGAAATTTAATATAACAATATAATCTATATACTTATAAGTTTGAGTTTTTTTCTCTCTGACATTGATATTAAAAGCCTACTTTTTCTATTGCTGTTCCCTCTTACATCGGATTCTTTTGATTATCCATTTTCGATACTTATCAGAGGTATTCCGGTACAAAACCTATGTAAGAGCATTCCCAAACACCTAAAATCACTTGTGTGAAATTAAAACAATAATCGACCCAACCGTATCGGAAGCAATATGTGATACAAGGCCGTTTTTAATGTGGGGTAAAACCAGCTCTCCAAAAAGGAGTATACCGAAAGTAGGCAAAAAATAATTAAAAAAAAAAATGCCAGAGTATAAAAGGGCCCCCCCTATATTGTTTAAGGACAAACCAACTTGAATGCAGCCTAGGAACCAAACTCTGATCCCAGCCGGAAGGCCAGATCAATATTTTCTATTTTAAAAATTTAATCAAAAGAACTTCATAATATATTCAGACATGGATATGCGAGCGACTCCATGAAGGTAAACTAATTTTGAATATTCCTTGAAAGACGAGCGTTCAATAATTATTTATTAATTTTTATATGGTTTCTTATTAGATTATTGATTTTATTTAACTGTTATGATTTATTTTATTTATCCATAGTTTCTACATTGTGTTTAAATACGTAGAATTTAGAATGAAAACGTCTTAGCACACGGACCTGGATTTATATATATATATATATATATATATATATATATATATATATATATATATATATATATATATAAATTTGAGTATTTTTCTCGCTCTGACATTGATACTGGAAACTTAGTTTTTCTATTTAAAAATTATTAAAACGGAATTCTCAGCAGACTTAGTCATGGAAATATGCAAGCGACTACATAAAGGTTAATTACTTTGGATATTACTTAAAAACGAGCGTTTATTACTTATTAATTTTTATGTTTTTTTATTAGATGATTGTTTTTATTTTACTATTTCATTACGCTGAATTCAATTTATGTATAGTTTCTACATTCTGCATAATTGCGTAGAATTTAAGATGAAAACGTCTTAGCACGCGGAAATATACCTCCACTCTAATATAAACATCACTTTGTGTGTGTGTTCCTTCACCATAGGTTCTGAAACAGCTGAGCCTATCTTTTACAAAGTTCACACAAAGCTAATTTATATATCTTACAGTGTTCTTCGATATGTTTTGTACAAACATTCATCCGATAAGTAGCGAAAATTGAAAATAAATCTAATCTTAAACATCTTATAGATAAAAATTAATTTTTGCATGGGAATATTTTACGTTACACCCACCAAAGGAAATAATAGAATCTCAGCATATCATTTTTTTTTAAAGACCCCCCCCCCAGATATATTGTCATCTGGAGATATAGCACAGTGGTAGAGCATTCGACTGCAGATCAAATGATCCCTCGTTCAAGCCCTGGTTTTTCTCACCATTTTATTTTATTTTTTCTTATTAATGTGTTCAATTTACGATAAAAGAAGAGATATCATTTAAAATCGCTGCAAATCTTTTCACGTTTCCATATCTTAAAACGAAACATTAATCAGAAGTGACTTTTCTAGGGCACTCATCGCCAAGCCCAAATATCAACTGACGTTATATTGTAAACAAACACAGACGGAATTTGATGAATGACATTATTATTATTATTTTATTTATTTATTTTATTGCGAAGTAGTCCACTGGAAAAATTATTAGAGGATTGATTCTATAATATTACATACGCTATCTGCATGAATTAAAATATTATGTTAAAGCGTCTTGTACGCTAGGAAACGCCAGGCGACCAGCTAGTATATATATAATATAATATAATATATATATATATATATATATATATATATATATATATATATATATAAATAAATATATATATATGCATACATATATATACATACATATACATACTTATATATACACACATACATATATATACATATGCATACATATATATATTTATATACATATATATACATATATATATATATATATATATATATATATACATATACAGATGATGATTGCAACGTCTTGTCAGACGAGTGCTACTCCCTCAGACACTTAAAGTCCATGAGACAAAAAATGACTTTCAGCGCCACAGGACGATTTTAATAGACAAATGCCTGAGGGAGTATCTATACACAGATGATGTTACAGAGTCTTAGTTTTGTACGACAGCTAAGTCTCTCTCTCTCTCTCTTGGTTCAAAATGTGTAGATCCATCAATAAGCAAGAGCGAAATAGCCAGGAACAAGTTAAATTGCAGACCAGCTTAATGCGGATATTGGTCTCCCGCTTTATGTTTTTTTAAATCAGAGATTTGCTTCTCCTAGAAAGGTTGCCTTCACCTCAGCTTACGGGAGACCTCTCCACCCCAACACACACATACTTACACATAAACACACATGGTGCTAGTTGGTCGTTGACCCCGAAAAGGGTTCATTCGCCCTTTGGAAGGTCTTGTTTTTAATCGTTCAGGGAGACTAGCCACCCTCCTCACCAAACAAGTCTGGTGGGTGAACCAGTTTAGTCGCCGGTGACCCGACCATGGGGCAGGTAGAACTGGGTTAGATGGTACCAAAGCATATGGCATGACCTGACACACACACACACACACACACACACACACACACACACACACACACACACACATATATATATATATATATATATAGATAGATAGATATACATACATATACAGGACCCCAAAACGACGCTATAGAGATAAATAGCGACTGAGACTGGAGCGCTAAACTTTTTGGTTTCAATTCTAGAGGATGGTACACAAGATGTATTTTTTATAACTTCTTAAATCATTATTAGGGCTATGAGAACAGCATATTATTATCCTTGTTTTTATTTTCAGGTATAGATCCATTGATATATTATATGTTTTATGTAGAGTGATGTGGTTCTCGGTTGATTAATTGTATCTGTGTCGGAGACTAAACAATGAAAAGAATATGCTGTTGGCATAGGCCTAATTATTACTTTACAGAAAATTGTCTCTATAATAATAAATATGAAATCTGCATAAATTAAAATATAATATTCATGCGTATTTTACGAGCGCGAAACGCTGGACAGGTTATTAGTATAATATAACGTTATAATTAGGGCTATGGCAACAGCATGTGTTTTTTCATTGTTTTGACTTTCAGGTATATATCCGACACAGTAAATCAACTGAAACCATATCACTCTATATGAAAGATAAGGAGTGGGGAAAATTTTGGCAGTTGTTTCAGCTAGGCGGGTGTTTATCGTGAAAGATTGACGAAGGGGGGGGAGCAGTTTGGGAGTCCAGACGAGCACCTGTCATGGTAGTAACGATAAAACAAAGGCAGGCTCGCAACGTCTCTCCTGTGGGAGAGAGGTTGCAGGGAAGAGAAAAGGGCATCACCCACTAGGCCACGAAGCCTATTTTGTACTCTGTCAAGGCAGGATAGGCTGTTTTTAGCAGCTTCTGCCCAGATGCGGCAGCAGTACTCCATCCTTGGACGTACTTGGCTTTTATATAAATAGAGAATTGCATCAGGGGTGAGATATCTTCTGGAGTGGCAGAAGCATCCTACCAATTTTCCAGCGACCTTGGCAACTGACATGGAGCCTCCCTAGACGAAAGCCACCCATTTCAATTGATCCCAGATGGGGATTAGAGCGTTGATGATGTAAAGATAGGAGTTTGGTTTTAAATGCATTAAAAGTAACCAGCCACCTACTCCCCCACTGTACCACGCGCTCATGATTAGAGGAGAGAGAATCTGAGAGAACTTTGTAATTTACGGCCTTTGATGTGTCGCATAGATTGTCGTGTCATCAGCATAGATGTCAACGAATGATTTAAGTATGTGTTTTAGGAGATCATTGATGTAGATCAGGAAGAGAGTTGGGCCTAGAATGGACCCCTGAGGGATTCCAGCCTTAATATTGAGGGCCTCTGATTTCTTCCCATCAACCACTACTCTTACGAGCCTATCGGAGAGAAATGATTTAATGATCGAGAAAACATTTTCAGTTATACCGTAGCTGGAAATCTTGTGAAGTAGGACCTTATGCCATACTTTATTAAAGGCCTTTGATATGTCAAGAACAATTGCCCTATCGAGGAAGCCTTTGTCAAGAGATTCGCTAATCCTATGAGATGTAGATCTGGCAGAACGGAAACCATATTGCATGTCACTAAGAAGGTTATTCCTGCTGAGGTGGTTGACTATTCTCTATTTAATATGGATTCCAGCAGCTTAATCATGACACACAGGAGACTTATTGATCTATATTGAGAGGGAGATGAATTATCACCTGAATTCTTAAATACAGGGCATACTGATGAGGTTTTCCAGGGTGTTGGGAAGCACTTCTCTTTAAGGCAACGCTTAAAAAGTTTTGTAAGTATGGGGGCAAGTTCTGGTTGAAGCTTTTTCAGCACAATGATTGGAATGCCGTCAGGGCCAGTTGCTTTACTGGAATCAAGCTTCTTGATTAACTTGGCGACCTCACGCACAGATATTTGTATGTTGCAGAGCGTGTTGTCCGTTATAGGTAGAAATACGGGGAGTTGATGGCCTTCGTCGCATAGGGTAGAATTAGCTGCAAAGTTATTGGCAAATAGTTTGGCCTTATCTGATGCTGACGAGATGACCTCAGGTCAATTGATGATCGTTGGGATAGAACGCACGCTTCTGTTCAGGATCCTATTTGCTATTTGCCAAAACTGGTGGGAACCAAGCCGCTGCTCAGCTACTTTGGATTTAACGGACTGAGCATATAGCTCTCTTGCATTTTTTATTACTCTTTTGCAGGGTTGCTTGCAGTCCTGAAGGCAGCTTTAGTCCCAGTGCATCTATTACGTTGGTAGCTATGGAAAAAGTGATATCTGTGCGTGATGGCAGCAGCACATTCTGGGGAGAACCATGGCTGGCTGTTAGGTTTTTGTTGGAATTTTTTGGATGGTATGAATCGGTCTATGCCTACAATTAGCCATTCGGTCAAGTCTGATACTATGGAGGACACATCCTTTTTAAACATGGAATGCAGGGGCAGATCAGATATAAGTGTACGGAAGCTATCCCAGTCAGCGGTAGAGTATCGATATACAGTACGGTGGAGAGGTACATCTGAAGACTTATTGCATTTCGCTTTTATCTTAACTGATACAAGCGAGTTGTCGGAAGATCCCAGAGGAGACAGAACGGAACTTGAACATAGCTCAGGGGAAGTTGTGAGAAAAAGGTCTACAAGGCTAGCAAACTGACCGGAAGTATCGGGCACTCAGGTGGGTTCGTGAACAATCTGAGTGAGATCATAGACAATGCCAAAATCATGACAGTACCTCCCCTCATAATGTCTTGTTAGAGTGAGTCAGCCATTCCACATTATGGACATTGAAGTCACCACAAATGTGGATGTTAGCTGAAGGGTGAACAGGCAGGATGTGGTCAATTTTTTTCAGATATGCTCTTAAAAATAGTAACTCCCCTGTTGTGGGGGCGATAGAGAGCAAATATAAATGCAGTGGTGTAAGCAAGTGCAGCCCGGAAGCACATATAAGGTAACTTAGGGTCTTCTCTGGAGATATCTCTACCACACGGAAAGCACTCTTTAATGTAGGCACATATTACATGTCTATGGCGATCTTGGGGGTCAGATTTAGATGTTAACTTAGAGTATCCTTTAATTATGAATTCATCAAGGGAAATGGTCGGATTTATGCCAGTTTCGCTTATTTTTATATATAACTATAATCTCTCTCTCTCTCTCTATCTCTCTCTCTCTCTCTCTCTCTCTCTCTCTCTCTCTCTATATATATATATATATATATATATATATATATTTAAATAAGGGAGCAGTCACCAACAATGTGTATTTTTTAACATTATTTTATTATTCCGTGTCTTGGTTTTTCATTGAGAATTATGTTTGGATCATTGTAATAATGTTTTTAAGTCATTGAAATCGTTTACGATCGTTTCAGCTGACTTAAAAACATTATTACAATGATCCAAATATAATTCTCAATGAAAAACCAAGACACGAAATAATAAAATAATGTTAAAAAATACACATCGTTGGTGACTACTCCCTTATTTAAATATACATCTTTCTTTCGTTGGAATTTATTAACCCATTTTATATTAATATATATATATATATATATATATATATATATATATATATATATATATATACTTAGTTAGCTGGAACATCATACTAAAGGTCCATACGAAAGTTCGGCCAACTCGACCCAAGTAGACGGTCAGGCAGAGAGGCCATATAATAAAGAGATTATATATATTTTGTATAGCTTTTCTGTATTTCCTTCAACAGTGTTTAATACATAAGTATAGTTAAATAGTAAATTATGGAAAGATATTGATGACAATTACGCTACACGAAGGCATCCACGTTTCATGCCCGTAATGGATCGTCAGGCGTAGTGCACACGTAACACGAACTCGGTAGACATATCTTTGCGATTCCTTACAAAGATGAAACGCCGATGACTGTAAGTTAATTGCCATAAATATATTTTAATAATTTACTATATGCAGATATATATCAGAGAGAGAGAGAGAGAGAGAGAGAGAGAGAGAGAGAGAGAGAGAGAGAGAGAGAGAGAGAGAGAGAGAGAGAGAGAGAGGTGGGACCAAACTGGATCAAAAGTCAGTCTCATTACCATCTGTTGGCTACCGTTATAGAATTTTTGGTAATTTTTGAAATTTTTTAAAACCAAAATTATCATTGTATTCTTTGATGTTGGAAATATATTTTAAATTTATTCAGTTTATTTTAATCTCCTGCAGATTTAAGCGTCGCTGGTGGCACTATCCTCATCTCCATTCTTTTTATTATTCTTATCATTTCCTTCAGAACAAAATCTCAAGTTAAATTTATTCTAACATTTCTTCCTTTTTTTCCTCATGATTTTGAGAAAGAAAAGGAAATAAAAGAACGAACAAAGCACAAAAGCGAACAGTGGAAAATACAAAGAATTTTTTTTTTGTTTGCGAAAAATGCTCACGGTTGATTCCCGCAAAATGACGTCTTTCTTACTCCCCCCCCCCCGTTCACCCGACAGCGTTGTTTGCTGCGTTTCTTTCGCGGATCTGAGAGAACAACAAACGAGTGGAGTTTCGGTTTCAACTTTGAACAATTAAAATACCCTTCGGTGAAATATTCAATTTATTTTATGAACAATCGAAATGAGAAAAGGAAAGAAAAAAAATATAAAAACAAGTTTTTTTTTTCCTAATAGGACGCAGAAGACAAAAGAAATAAACAAACACGCTTATAAATATGGGTTAAATTAGTATAGATAGATAGATAGATAGATAGATAGATACATAATACATAAACAGATATCATATATAGATAAACAGATAGGCAAATAGAGATTGAATCTGGGGAAAAAGACGGAGAAATTGAACTCTGAAAGGTGTGCATTTGTGCTTATGTGTGTGTGTGTGTGTGTGTGTGTGTGTGTGCAAAAGAGAGAGATAGAATCTTTAGTGTGAATCTTTACTACCCAGCTGGTTGTATGATTTGACCCCCCCCCTATATATATATATATATATATATATATATATATATATATATATATATATAAGATAACTACTTCATTTACTCACATAAATTAATATACGAAAGTATAGATTTATGCGTTAACTTTAAGTATTTACTTCAAAAGTGCTGAGTATATATATATATATATATATATATGAATAAAAAAGAATACGAAAAGTATAAAAGCTTATAACTTTTCTTTATTCGTTTTCAATTGGTGACGTGCAGGAATACAAAATAATATTATTATGAAAAAAAAAAAATTAAAAAACTTTTTTTCATAAGTACATGATTTTCGACCGATCCTTCAGTCTTCATCGGTGTAGCGAAAGTATGAGGATGCACGGGGAAAAGGAGAATGGAAAAGGATGGAAGGTAGAGGAGGAGGAGGAGAAGAAGAAGGAGGTATAGCCAATGAGAATGTGCCACGTCAGTCTTAAATATATAAACATATGTGTGTGGATGAGTATATATATATATATATATATATATATATATATATATATATATATATATATATATATATATATATATATACTCATCCACATACAGTACTGTTTCTGCTGTTTTACAGCTCATCAGTGCGGCTAGACAGGCAACTGTCTCAAGCTAGGATCGAAACCTGACCGCCCATATGACAGTCAAGGCTTCTCACCATTGCGCTATACGACTGCTGCTGTGTGGGTAATGAATTTACGACGTTTTGCCATCGTCCAAATGCCATATATTTTCATAACTTATTATATATATATATATATATATATATATATATATATATATATATATATATATATATATATAGAGAGAGAGAGAGAGAGAGAGAGAGAGTTATGGAAATATATGGCAATCTAGCTATACAACATCTTCCGCATTTTATCCCCGTCGGGAATCGTCAGGTTTAATGCGTACTTATTTCATATATCCACATAAAATACTATAAGGAAATATACTAGTGTTACTCACGTGTTACTTGGTATTTTTATATATGCACATAATGTTTATTATTGTTACTATTTACAATGCCCCCCCCCCCCACGGGACAGAATTAGACACCAGGGTCGTTTTTTAACGTGGAGAAAAGGAGCAAAAATAAAAATTATCTCAGTCGTGAAGGATTTCTACTCCACTGACAGAGAACAAGAAATTGAAGTGCAGCATCTGAAGAACAGATACTACACTTTGATCTTGTCCCGAAGGCCAACCAATCGGATGTATTGTTATTTTTACCGGTGGGTTTATGTTTTCATCAGAAAATGGCCGTGCTTAGCAGGACCCGTGTACCGTCGTTGGCCGTGAAAATATGACCCAAAGCCAGGATAGATTTTGTAAAAGACGCCCCACACCCCAAAATTAAACTATGATTATCTAGTGCATTATCGTATGTGAGTCACGTAAATTACTGACTGTCAATAACAGCTAAAAAGAGAGATGGTGGCGGTTGCTAGTGGTAGCAGTTGTCGACTTTGTAAAATTGCGGGCACTGCTAGCTGTGGCCCAAATTAAATATTCTGGTTTCCACTCTTATGTATTGTCTGACAGTGGTTTCCATCCTTTACATAAAACTAAATTAAAGTAAATATATCCTACACCAATAGCCCTTGCAACTAGTACCTGTGTTCGAAAATTTCATAATAGTCGGGTAATTAGTTTAGGGCTGGATCTTATAAGCTTACCAGACTCTATATGAATAATTATGTGAGAACGTAATATACGTACAAGCTTTTAACATAACGAATGTACCTCTGACCCGTTGAGTCATAACCGCTATAATTATTTATTCTTATTTGCTTTCATTTGAAAATTAATAAAGTCTAGCGTATCTCTTAAAACATCCATCTTGCATAATTAATGAACCACTTTATTCTAATATTATCGTTATTCTTATTATAGAGACATATTATTCTTCCTTTATTATCTCTACTTATATAAAAGAGAATGTGAGTGTGCCTGTGTGTGTGCGCGCGCGCGTGTATCTGAGTTCGTTCCCCATGTACTCCGAAATAGCTGGGTCGATTTTTTGGAAATTCCATGCAAATATGTTGTATGCGTCTGCGAGTGTTCTTAGATAGGTTCTCTATCGGAATGCTTCCGATAAGTACCGAAAATCGATAATCGAAAATATCTGATTACAGAATGAGCGGTCCTAAGTTAACATCACAAGTGAATTTGAGAAGTGTTAATACTACACAAGAAGAAAGGCACAGCGCATAAAATCAACAGTAAATAATTTACTAAGATAGAGACGCGTTTAAAATGGATGTTTCGCTTGAGAGCACACTTGAGCCATGCTACTTGACTTTTGCATTTAAACTTAAATTTAAGCCATAATATGGAATACTTTTTATAAAATCAACAGTGCATTCTCTGCAGTGCAATGTAGACTACAATGTATTGTTAAAAAAGTTATTGCGAGAAGCCGTGTAAAGCTTCCTCTCGGAGAACCGAAGTGAGTCCTCCACCAGAGAAGACAATCAATCGAGTTGATTAAAAGAAAAAAAAAAGAAAAAAAGAAAAATGGGGGTGATTTCACTGATTTCGCTAGCCGTAAAAAATAATGCCAGTGTAGGACATTCGCTTATCCTCATTCTATCCCAGGCAACGTCGGTGCCACTGCTAGTTCTTATATAGAACTAAAGGAATTTCTTATTTAGCGATCTAATTAAATTACGTATGCGTTGAGTATGTAAATTAGAGGGAAACGCTCGAATATTGTGAAGCCAACAAAATGCACTCTAAATGCTTTGTAAATGCTCGGGCATTTAGAAATATTCGAGAATTTATTGTAAAAAAGGCGACAGAAATATGTATATAGCTAAAAAAGAAAGATGAGTGCTTTGTTTATTTAATTATAAATAAGGTTTATTTAGATCATCTAAAATAGAATTTATTTTCAAACATAACGCAATCCAAGAACTATTGTGTATTAATCATCCATTTAAAGTTATTGAAGTTTATAGAGAGAAGACTTACAAAAACCAAACGTTAAATCAATCACATTACTTATATTAATCAACTACGTAATAAAAAAAAAACTAAACGACTCATTTTAAAAATAAATGCCTGTCAAATAATTATCGCATATAAATCTCTCTCTCTCTCTCTCTCTCTCTCTCTCTCTATGTATATATATATATATATATATATATATATTTATTTATTTATTTATTTATGAATTTAAATAAATTTCTAACAAAATAAACATCTGTTTATTTAGTAACAATGCGTTGGGTCTGGCTTCAAACGTATATAATACGTATCTTATTTAATTCAAACTCAACCAGTGGTTCTAAGAAACAAAATCTTATGTGAATCTTGCGTGACCAAATGCACCGCCCCGAGACTTAAAAAACTAGAATAGAAACAACAAGCGGCTAATTCTTTGCTCCAACAACAACATGACACCCACCCTAAAAAAACAAAAAAACACGATTTCCGTCGAAATATATTTATGGACTTTAACATAAATTTCTAACAAAATAAACATCTGTTTATTTTATAAAAATGCGTTACATTTTGTTAAAATTACACAGGGTTAATATTTGTTTGTGGAAACATAATATATATATATATATATATATATATATATATATATATATATATATATATATATATATATATATATATATATATATATTTAAATAAGGGGGTGGTCACCAACAATGCGTATTTCTTAACATTATTTTATTATTCCGTGTCTTGGTTTTTACATTGAGAATTATGTTTAGATCATTGTAATAATGTTTTTAAATCATTGAAATCGTTTTTAACGCGTTTCAGACGTTCTGTGAAGCATCCTCTTCAGAAATAATCTAAAATGCTTAGAATATATTCAAAATGTGTTGGAGATGTAAAAATAGCATTTTTGTAGTTCATTTGAAATGTTTCCAAGAGGTGGAAACGTGTAAGTATCTACTATTCATTGGAATGTTCAATTTTTATTACTGTTTTATTGGGCTGTGGTCACTCCTGTCTTGTTTCTCTCTCTCACTCTCTCTTTCTGCTTGTGTTTTTTCTTTTCCTTTAGGGTAGGATGTGCGTGTGTGTGTGTGTTTTCTTTTATAGGTTTGAAGAATGTGTGTACTGTTTTATAGTATTATGAAGTTATTTGCTTCCTTAAGAAGGTAACTGTGATCCAAGGTCATTACTAATGTGTATGTGTGAGGAGGGGGGGGGGGAGAACCAGCTCTTCTGAAATAAGGGTAGGGGTATTTTCATTCAATTTTGATATTTATTTTTTGGATTCTTAGATTTTAGTATTGTGATTTTTCGTTTCAGTCTTAGACTGTTCGGGTATTCTTTATATTATGTTTGTTTAGATAGAGAGGTGTATTTATAAATATGTATAGGGGATGTTTTAATGTTTCTATTTATTTGTCTCCCCATGTGGATATGGCCAGACCCAGGATCGGTTCCTAGTGTGGGGAAGATCTCGTTCCCCAGAGGGGAGGGGCCAATTGGAGGGGTATAGGTATGGGAGGGGGATGATAGAAGGGACGATAGTTGTCTCAGTCATGAGAAATTTCTCCTCCACTGACTGAAGGGGGAGCGAGGTGTTGGAACAGATATTACACTATGGTTCTATGTGTTTCCTAGTGTTGTTGGTTTCTAGATTAAGTAGGGTTGGTATTGTTCAGTGTGTTGTATTAGAGATAGGGGTGTTATGTCTGTGTGTAGTTGTATGCGCGCGCGTGTGTTTTAACGTGTCGGTTCTGATTTATGTGTGGGTGTGCATATGTATATGGATGTGCATGCGAGTGTGCTTTGCATTTCATGTTTTTGTGTGGATAGTAGGCTCTGTTTAATTCAGGAGTGAGTCTTGTTATGAAGTTTTTTTCCTGTGTAAGTAAATAAAAATAATTGTCTGTTTGGAAGATTGGCATTATTTTGAAGCTGTTTCCACTGCATGTGTGTGTGCGTTTTGAAACAAAGAGATGTCTGTTATCTGCAATTTTGATGTTGCTCTTATGTAAGGCCACTCTATCGCTGAAATTTTCGGTGGCGCCTATGTAGGATTTGTTGTATGCTGTGCATCTTAGTGCATATACTACATTTCTGGAGGTGCAATTTAGATCCTTTTTATTGTGAATGTTTGTGTTGGGTTTTTGAATGTGTATGTGTTTCCTTCTATTATTATGTTACATACTCCACATCGCGGTTTGTTATATTTTGTAACTCCTTTTGTAGTGTGTGGAACGAGTTTTGAGGAAGTTAGGATGTGTTTTAAGTTTTTGGGTTGGCGTTTGCTTTTTATTATTTTTGTTGTTTTAAGTATATTGTTTAGTTTGTCGTTCTGATTGAGGAGGATAAGATATTTGCTATCTGTGTAAATAGTTCTGGATTGTTTGTGTTGTGTGTGGAGACGTACGCTAAAATTTGTTCTTTGTTGTGTTCTTTTGGGATTCTTAGTTGGTATATTGGAATTTTTTCAGCCAGTTCAATACCTTTCTGTATTAGTGGTAGTGGATATCCTCTTTTCCGCAGTGTTATTTGTAGTTCATTCAGTCTAGTCGAACGGAGGTGTCTGTTTGTTACTATAGTGTAGACTCTACGTGCTAGGGAGTAGGGTATTGATTTTAGACAGTTTTTAGGGTGGTGGCTTTTGAAGTGTAGGTATTGTTGAGTGTCTGGGGGTTTGTGGTAGATGTCTGTGATTATGTTGTTGTTTTTGATTGTTACTAGGATGTCCCGGAAATATGTTCCGGTCGTTTCGTTTGTGAGTGATGTGTGTCTCGTTTATTACCTTTGTTTCGAAATCTCTCCAGCTGTTGAAATCGGGTATAATTGTATTGTTTTTGGTAGGTTTGACTAGTCATGTTCAGTACTTGTTCGTTTTTCTTTTTCTGGTAGGTTTTTCAGCCAGGTTACCTTCCGTTCGATAATTCTTTTGGATTTTTCCTCCTCCTCTCTGCATTCAAACTTCCAAAGTCCAATAAGGAATTGGTGGGTCTCCTTGGAGCATAGTTTTCTGGTGTCGGTAAGTATTTTATCGTCGATTTTTGTGTATTCCTCTGTGATGTGTATCTTTCTGTCCTCCTGTATGTCGATTTCAGCTTGTAGTTTTGATATGTTTAGGGCTTTTTTCATTTTCTTCTGCTCCTCTGTATCTTGTGGTGTGACTTTTTCTCGGAATTTGTTTGGGATAAACTGCTCCTCCATGGTTAAAAATGTCCTGTAGGTCAGGGCAGTGTTGCTGCATTTGACTGCACGGTAGTAGGCTATTTTTCTCTTTTTAATAAGAGTTTTCCATGTTTGGAGGTTTTTCCTGTGTTTTCAGCGCTTCATTCCGGCTATATAGTTCCTTCAGATGTTCGAAATGTGCTTGTTTTTTTAAGGAGTTCTATAATTTCGTCGATGTTGGTCAGTACCTTATCCTGTTAGTGGGAGATAATGAGGATTATTCTGTCCATCTTTTCATTGAGTTTTAGAATTTGATCCTCGAGATGTTTGTTTTCCATGTTGGGTGTTGTTTGGGATTCTGGTGTGTCCTCTACAGGCTTTTTACATGTTATATATACTCATCCACATACAGTACTGTTTCGCTGTTTCACAGCTCATCAGTAATCTAAGACAGTAGTGAACTGCACATGCCCGCTTAATGTTCCTATTTACAATGCCTCCCCACGGGACAGAGTTAGACACCAGGGTCGTTTTTAACGTGGAGAAAAAGAACAACTATGAGCAATTGTCGCAGTCGTGAAGGATCTCCTCCCACTGATACAGAACAAGAAATTGAAGTGCAGCATCTGAAGAACAGATACTACACTGTGATCTCGGCCCAAAGGCCAGCTGAGCCTTACTTCCTAATATTATATAATGTATTCTCAAACGTTGATGACTTTTGACCTTATTGATAACTATTTATTTAATCAGGCTGATAATTTGCATGATAGTTACGCTTATAAAAGCGCATCACATCCATGAAAAGAAAATACGACGCTAAAATTCTGTAAAATGTTCTACTATAATAGAAAATATTCAAGATCAAACACGAATACCAAGGTTACATAATATACGGGACTTCTTCGGCTCCAATATGGGCCAAGAAACAAATCTCATCGATGAACAGAATTGAGATTATAACCAAAGTGTGACTTTCAGCTTTTATGGGAACGATTAAGACTTTTAACCTACATATGTCTAAATCAAATCAGTGTTAGGTTAGACCTTGACCGATAATTTGTACAAAGTTGAAGAGAATTGGTCAAGCGATGTTTACAGTAGACTGTACACACACAAATAAAACACAGAAAACACAACCGAATACTGTTGTGGCATTGAACACCTGGTAATAATAAAAACAAACACAGTTGTATTATCAACAAAAATATATTAACAAAAGAATGTTATCGAAAGTAGATGTCCGATTCTGTGGCCATAACTGCTATCAATAACTCCCACAACGCTTAGTCGTAACTATTTATTTTTGTTCTGCGTATTCCCGAAAAAGGGAGATCAACTCACATGTTAACAAAAGCATATACCGAAAACGTAACTCCCGCCTTGGCAGGAGTAATAAAATCAAATCTTCTCTAAAAATCGATTAAAAATCATAGCATTTAACTGGATGAACTATCAACGAGAGGAGAGAAGCTTCCTCCAGTTTTAACAGACTATGGATACCCACGGTAAGGGTGCCTGTCCGTGAATTTTTGTTGTGGCAAGAGTTGCGCAATTCTAACCACACTTCCCCCTGAGTCGACATTGTTGAATACCAGTGGCAAGTGTAGGTTCAGAACGACTGAAAACAATACCGATATAAGTAGAAAGCACCTACAGCGCCTAGAATTCCCAAATGGTCATCCATCTGGTACTAGCCAGGCTCTACGTTGCTTAACTTTGGTGATCTGACGGGAGCCGGTGTGTCAACATGATTGTGCCGTATGAACTATCAACGACCTGTGAGCTAAATATTTACGTTGCGCGTTACAGTTACTTTCGTGATTTATTGTTCAATAAAGAGATATTTTATATTCTTGAAGCTGATATAAGAACAAATAATAATGTCAATAATTATTTTATGTAGGAACTTTTAGGAAATAGTGCTGATTTAATAGCAAATATTGCCTGTTTTTCTTGGATCAACTTTCGATACACCCCAGGGTTTAGTTATTCGATTCGCACCCCCGCACCTCGCTCCATGCGATCAATTTTACCGGAGCATGCCTCAAAGGATGAGCATACTTGTAATCACTCAATCAAATAAGTTTAATTGAGAAGCTTTCGGCACGGTCGAAGTCGAATCGACGGAACGTGACTGGGTTTTAATTGCTGAAAAACTCCAGTTTGCTCTTGCGCAAAAAATCGAGACCCTTGCGAATTTAGCCCGAGGTAAACACAGAGCGAAATGAAAGAAAAAAAAAGAAATCTATGGCGCACGCGGTTTGACTCAGTCTAAGAAAAGTGTGATCACGGCATTATTTCTTCTTAATACTTTCACGTATTGCTTCGAACTGAAAAAACAAAAAAACAAAAACAAACATTAATCATTTATAAATTAGAACTGTGAGTTCGGCAACTCGAATATACATGCTTACAGGCTGTTGGATAGGTTTATACTTACATGGCAGGAGCAACCGAAGTCATGTAATACAATTTCTAAAAAATTATTTGGTTAATATACTGGATGAACCAAGTGCAATAGTGATACAAATACTTGACCATAAAAGGAACAGTTAGAATCATAAAAGGATCTCTCGGTTGTGGTTTCTGTCATAACGTGTGATTATCTATCATAACAGAAGAAAAAGATCAGAAAACTGAAAAAAAGAAGGAATATTGCATGAAATTTCGCTTTCATGTGATATGGCTTTCATTTGGCAACAAACTCGGATGATAGGATTTTCATGTGGCTGCTTAAATCTGTATAAGTGTACTGTCAATTATCCTACAAACACGTGTATGTTTGTCTTTGCTTCGAAATTGACATTAATTCAGAGTATAAATGGAATATATATATATATATATATATATATATATATATATATATATATATATATATATATATATAATTTCAAGGTGGCGGTCGAGGAAAACACGCAATGCTGCATCCTCAATGGAATTTCATTTTTCCCCACATTTTCTTATCATGTATATTTCTTTCTGAGCGGAAAATTTTAATTTTTTTTAATTAGAGTATGCGCATGAAAATATTCGATATTGACATGATATATATATATATATATTGTTTCTGCGTTACGAAACAGATCTGTAAAAATGTGGAAAAAGCTTGAAATGCTGAAAAATTTTGGTAAGAAAAATAAATATTTAGAAGTTAGAATGTAGCTAAACTGCGAATATTTCAAAACTATCTTTCTCTCCCCTTACTCAAGTAGAGCAAGAAACGTTCTAAAACATCCGTTTCCATTGACTCACCATATATATATATATATATATATATATATATATATATATATATATATATAAGTCAACGTTGATTCTTGAGTTCGATTGAGAGATTCCTTCGTTCGATAGAAATATCTCCGTGTTCAACAAAAATACACGAAGAAGATCGGAGGTTGCATCATACATAACGTTGTGAAAATAACAGTCACAAATAATCCAAATAATCCAAATAATACAAATAATACAAATTATCAATAATCTCTAACAGTCAGAAACGCTTTTGTAAACGAGTGTTTTATCAAATTTCAGATATATCAACCATGTTTTTAATATAAACACAATACGTATTAAAAAAGTATTCGTTGTCAACTTTTCCAGGTGAAAACGTTTACCTCAATCGCGATGATATAAGTAAAAAAGCAAGACTGCTTTTATCAGATTTCTGCGCTAATGAGACTGAAGGTTTTCCAGAAGGTATCAAGGATGCACACAATCAATAATATATATTAGATGATTTGAAGTTAGCCGGAAGTAAACGGGTAACAATCTATATCCTTAAAGTAAAAACTGAATTCATACGTTCCTAGAAACCAATTACTATATAAGCGAACTCTATGGATTAAAGATCGCGACCACATCAAAATGCAAAATAAAAATCGTGGAGACATACTCGTAAAAATGGTGTTATGGTGTGGTTTTTGTTAAATATTAATAAATAAGGAATCATGTACTGTTAACATGCATTTAGTATTGCGTTATTTTTTTTGTTTTTTACATAGGAGCACCTACATATCAAGGCCAGGAGGCCACTCGAGGATAAGGGTTAATGAGTATACGGTAGTCAATGGGACAATATCTTAGTAATTTTTAATACTGGAAATTTGGTAAATTGGATTACTTAAGTTGACGGCTCATCAATAACTTGCTTATGTTGGACTTGAAGACTATCATGTTGTAGTCACTTTGAAAGCAGGGAAATTGAAGAGAAATCCACAAGCGTGAAGTTCTAAGAAAAATGCTTTGTTCATGGAATCTACGTTTAGGTTGAGGAACAAAATAAAAGTGGGAAATTATTGATAGTAGTTTCAACTAGACAAGTGTTTTTCGCGAAAGTCCGACCAGGGGGAACCATAGATTGGAGATCAGACGGGCACTTGCAATTAAAATAACGATAAAGCAGAGACAGGCTCTCATCGTCTCTTCTGGAGAAAAGGTTGCAGGGAAGACAAAAAAGGCATCCCCCACTAGGTTACGAAGTTTATTTTGAACTCTGTCAATACAGGATAAGGTGCTTCTAGCAGCCCCTGCCCAGATGTGGTAACAGTACCCCATCCTTGCACGTACTTGTCTCTTATACAGGTAGAGAATTGCATCAGCAGTGAGATATCTACTGGAGCAGTAGAAAGATCCCATTATTTTTCCAGCGACCTTGGCAACGGATATGATGTACGGAAGTAAAGGTACGACACAGAAGCTTGCTAAGACATAGAGCTTCCCCAAGACGAGAGCCATTCATTTCAATTGATGCCAAACGAGGATCAGAGCGTTGATGAGGCAAAGATAGAAGCTTATTTTAGATGCATTAGAATTAACCAGCCACCTCTTTAACCATTGCAACATTGAATCTGAGAGAACTTGGTCGTTTATGGCATTTGAAGTGTTGCCACAGATTGTAATGTCGTTAGCATAAGTGTCTACGAATGATCTTAGGGTGTGATTTGTGAGATCATTGATGCAGATCAGAAATTGAGTTGATCCCAGGATGGACGCCTAACAACGGCGCGCAGCCTGCTTATATATATATATATATATATATATATATATATATATATATATATATATATATATATATATATATATACAAATATATATATATATATATATATATATATGAGTGAGAGGGAGAAAAAGAGAGAAGGAGAGAGAGATGGAGGAAGGAAGATGTCAGGGAAATAAATAAAATTATATAAATATTTTAAAAATTCTACACCAATCAACCGCTTTTTAACATTAAAACTTCAGAGGAGATGGATTAACGCTGCGTAATCCACGTAAACGGTTTCCAATGTTCATATACATTTTTTTTTATATAAACTCTGTTTTGCATTGAGCACTTTGGAAAATCTATTTGTTTACATTTATATTTGAACTTGATATATATATATATATATATATATATATATATATATATATATATATATATATGATTCTTAAGATGGATGAAATCTGAGGATATGAAAAACAGATTGAAGGTGGAAGGACCTGAACGCTCAATGTGTTGCCCGATTTATGCGGGTTTTTTGAAAAGGGATGGCCATTGATCATCCCTCTTGAAAAAGCCCGCATAAATCGGGCGAAACGTTGAGTGTTCAGGTCCTTCCACCTCCAATCTATTTTTCATATATATATATACATATATATATATATATATATATATATATATATATATATATGTGTGTGTGTGTGTGTGTGTGTGTGTGTGTGTGTGTGTACGTTTCGTTAAATACTCACGAATGGAGTAATTGACATCAGTAACAGAGATGTTTACGACAGCATTATCCCAATAATAGTTCTAACCACTGTTTAATTCTAAGAAAAAATTTGCAAAGACATCGAAAAGCAACGTATACGCTTTTGAGTTCTTGAGTTTAGAGTCTTAGTTTGAGAAAACGTTTTGCTCTAATTATTAAGTTAGATTCACGTAAGAAGAGTCAACACAATTATGTCACTGGATCGTGCAACAAAATTAACAACGACACAGCGAAACGCATAATGAATTTAACCCCGTTTAAATGGAATTTGTACAAAATCAATTAAAAACAATTACATATATGTTTTATATATGCATATATGTTTTATATATACATATATGTTTTATATATGCATATATGTTTTATATATGCATATATATTTTATATATACCTATATGCTTTATATATACATATATGTTTTATATATACATATATATTTTATATATACATATATATTTTATATATACCTATATGCTTTATATATACATATATGTTTTATATATACATATATATTTTATATATACATATATGTTTTATATATACATATACTGATGCAGATGCTTACGCAAATCTATCTATATATCATATATAAATGCATAATCTATTGATGATAATCAAGATATATATATATTATATATATATATAGTAAAATATATGTATTCTTTACATATTTATGCATTTTCTAAACATACATACTCTAATTTTTATACAAAATATATATCCTCCGTTTTATAGGCATAATCACGTTGATACACCAGTTCTCGTTAAAGCACCAAAGTTAAGCATCGTTAACTCTGGTCAGTACCAGATAGGTGACCAATTTGGGAATACCAGACGGCTGGCTGATTTAGGACTACCAGATAGCTGACCGATTTGAGAGTACCCGATTGCTGACTGATTTGAGAATACAAGACGGCTGGTCGATTTTTGAGTACTAGATTACTGACCAATTTGAAAATACCAGATAGCTTACCGATTGTTGAGCACTAGGCGCTGTATGAAGAGAGGCGTCGATAACTCGCTGCAAGAGTTGCAAATGCCTGACGTCGTTATATTCGCTTACGAGGATATAAAGGCGACTGGGGCTCGCTTGTGTTTTTCATACTCCCATAGAACGTTTTCTTTCGGAGGAAGCCGGTTAAACCCGCTTTAGACCTAGTGGCGCATTTCCATTTTTCTATAAACATATGTATATTTTATAAATATATGTACATTCTATACACATATGTACAACTAGGTATTCTGATAAATTTTGTATATGTACATATCCTACACGGATGCTTCTAAAATATATGTATATACATATACATTCACTATGCATATACATTAGAGTTATAGTATGGATATAGTTATGTCAAGTATATATTTTTTTATTATTCGTCAATTATACGTACACTTATATATATATATATATATATATATATATATATATATATATATATATATATATATATATTATAAGGTAAAATTAAAAGCCAAGAACAATGCGAGATTTTTTTTATATAGAGTAAAATTAAATGAAAACAAAAGAAATAAATTTCTTTTTTTTGTTGTTTGTTTTTTCTTTTTCACACAAATTTTAACTCTAAACAACAGTAATTTTTTTCTGTTGTATTCAATGGTGTTATAAATCTCAATATATTTCAGACCTATTAGTCCTTTTTCAAGAGAAGACAGCGGAAGAGTGTTCAAAATTGGAAAAGCAGCTATAGAGTTTGCCACGTGATACCGTGAAATATAGAACAAAAAATGGCGTTAGGAGAACGTTAAAATAAATCAGTTGGTGTTTAAAATACTTCTTGCGTCTGTGAATCAAGGGAAATGACTATTCTTTATAAAATCTCTTGGTTAATATCCCGCCTACTTAAACCTCTACTCTCTACCTTCCCAGCCCATGTTAGTAGTTCCAACCAAGTAATTAACAGACTCAACGATCTACCACACCATCTACTCAAACTATACAGATACCATTTAGCCTAGACGTCGTTTCTTTATACACCTCCATTCCTGCACATCCAGCCATCAATCTCATGGCAGACATTATAGCATCTAAAAACCCACAATGCTTCGGAATTACTCCAGGAGATCTCTTACAACTCCTCCGTATTATAGTAGACAACACCTACTTTACTTTCTTACAAAACACGTTCAAACAAGTATCTGGACTACCCATGAGCTCCAGTCTATCCGGTATTCTTGCCATTGCTTATATGGACAAACTCGAAAGACACACCCTTAGTACCTGCTACTCTTATCTCCTTTTTACTAGATATATCGATGACATTTTAATTATCACATACTCCCGCGAAGAAGCTATTAACATTTTCCACAAATTCAATAACGCCGACCCAAACTTAAAATTTACTATAGAACACCCAGACTCTTCTGAATCTCTTTCTCTACTTGATTTTAAAATACAAATAAAAAAAATGGTACCATATGCACTGAATTCTACAGAAAACCCGCCAGCAAACGCCTCTTCGTACATTTCAAATCTGCACTACCTCTCAAGGACAAACTAAACTACGCACATGCCGAAATCTCACGCAGACAAGACAAATGCACTAACATTTCCGACAAACATACACACACTAACAATTTCCTACAGACCCTCTCACTAAACGGCTACCCTAATACGATCCTATCCTCACTTAAAAAGAAAAAACGCAACACCCGACCCTTCTCTAACAATTGTTTTCTAAAACTACCCTTCCTCAGTGACAAAATCTCATCTTCAATCCGAAAAGCCATCCGCAGCGAGGGACTCAACATTCAACTCATCCACACTGGATCTACTTTAAGACAACAGCTCAACCGAAAACATCCATCGCATACACCTTCCCCTTGTTCACTCTCTAATTGCCCAATATCACACACAGGTTTATGCTTTAAGAACCACGTTGTTTACGACCTACAATGCGCTAAATGCAGTGCATCTTACATTGGAAGCACTACCAGATTGCTTCACCACCGCATTAAAGAGCATTTAAACACTACTGCTTCGTCGTTCTATAAACATATTCGCACTTGCATTAATTCAGAACCGGATTTTCACATCAACATTCTTGCTTCTTCAAGAAACGTAGGTCAACTTCGTATTCTCGAATCTTTAATTATTTCAAAAAATACTCCCACACTAAACAATAGACTGGAATTGAGCTCCGCTTTTATAATATAAGTTTAAAACATAAGAAAAACAATAATTAAAATAATAAAAAAAAAGAAAAAAATTTATCTCACAGAGTTACTTCTCTTCAACCCTTGATTGAATAGTCATCTCCCTTGATTCACAGACGCAACAAGTATTTTAAACACCAACTCATTTATTTTAACATTCTCCTAACGTCATTTTTTATTCTATATTTCACGGTATCACGTGGCAAACTCTATAGCTGCTTTTCTAATTTTGAACACTCTTCCGCTGTCTTCTCTTGAAAAAGGACTAATAGGTCTGAAATACTGTTGTTTAGAGTTAAAATTTGTGTGAAAAAGAAAAAACAAACAACAAAAAAAAAAGAAATTTATTTCTTTTGTTTTCATTTAATTTTACTCTATATAAAAAAAAATCTCGCATTGTTCTTGGCTTTTAATTTTACCTTATAATTTTCTTCAACAATGCTTCAAGCAAACTACAATCTACTTATATATATATATATATATATATATATATATATTATATTATATTATACGTGAACCAAAATGGCTGCTGAAACAAACACATGATGTTTAGTCTTTTACGTTTTTTTTCAACATTATATTGTCATGCCTTTTTTATTTTTAAGCAAAGAATTTCTAATTTTTCTGAGGAGTATATGCACAAAAGAGTCAATATTGACATAATAAAATCGATTGCTTCTGCATAAGGAAACGGATCTATAAAAAATGTACCGAAATTTTAAAATGCTGAAAGAGCTGTTTTGAATGAAAAATAAATATTTGGATCTTGGAATATACAGTAATCTCTCTTCCTCACACACACACACACACACACACACACACACACACACACACACACACACACACACACACACACACACACACACACACACACACACACACACACATATATATATATATATTTAGTAATGTGATTCATAATTTAAAATTTAAAAATCAAATTATAATTAAATTAAAAATCCGTTTCATAAGAAGGAACAACAACAAAATCAATTATTTGTACGATCGTTTCGGAAAACAGTGTTTTATTGTGGTAGACATCAAGTACGGACAATAATTATTACAGATAGTTTTTTTAATAAACAAGGTTTCCTCATCAGCAGATTATCTATCTATCTATCTATCTATCTATCTATCTATATATATATATATATATATATATATATATATATATCATGATGCCAGCAGGGAGCCATAAATATTTTCAAAACTAAATCATAAAGTTTTTTTTAGGAAAGTCGATATGGTATTGTAAATTGTAAATTATTACATAACCCTCCCCACCCCGGGTAATTTCCGCGTATATTTTTTCTAAAATGTTTTCCTTTTAATTGATAGTGCGAATTTCATTTTATCTATGCTGACGAAAACAATGCAAGAAATGAATGAAGAGATAGAGAACGGTTACAAATAACGAGATTCAACCTGGCTATATATATCAGTGAATTAATTCAGAAATCATATATATAAAATAATATATGTGAGAAAACGATATTGTTTTTTAGCTCCAACTTAATAGTAGGAGCACAAGGAACGATACTGAAAAACTTCGGAAATAGAATGGGAGAGATTGAAATCAGACGGATGACAGAGAAGATACAACGAATTTCAATAATGAAAACTGCATAAATATTAAGGAAAACCTTGAATGTAGAAACGAAAACTACACATAAACTACACACAAAATGGACACAGAAACCGCTACAGGTACAAAACACAAAACGATATCGCATGTAATAATAAACTGAAACTGTATAATTTTAAGATACCGTCCCTTTTTTGTGACTGTCACCATAAACGGGCACCACATCAAATAATGAGGGTCAAGGAGACTGGAGAGAGAAAGCACTAGAGAGGAATTGGACCTTCGGGAGGCTTATTGCCACCCAAATTCTAGTGAAGACCGATGGTCGCCGCCAACGAGGAATCAATGGTAAGCATCTATTGCGATAACGCAAATTCTTTTGCAAAGATTTTCGAAAGAGGTGGAAAGTATTGGAAATCTGAGGAGACTTGTTGTCACTCAGACTCCAGGGAACCCTACAAGCTGTTCTGAAAGAGCAATCTGCGTACTCCTAGTGAGTAAATATAATAATAATAATAATAATAATAATAATAATAATAATGATAATAATAATGATAATAATAATACTAATAAACATCAACATAATGATAATAATAATAATGATAGCAAATGTGTATATTAAGATCTTAAATTACCATTAGCCAAGAGGATTCTATTTTTTTAAAGTGATTACTTTGAAAACTTTAAACAAATTATCGCGACTTGTTTTCTTTTTTCGCCCATTTGCAATTATAACATTTTGTTGTGAAAGAAATAAAGTTATCATTAGAATTCTGCAACCTATGTTAATCCACCAGAAAATAAAAATGTGATTCCTCCTTTTTCAGGCGATTACGTATAAACGGCCTGAAAAAAGAAAGAAAGAAAACAAAAGTCGGTTTTGCATATAAAGTTAACGGAAAATGATCGCATTTTCGAACCAGAGTGATCAATTTGTCATGTTAATGTTCCTGATCAAAATTTCGTATCAAATATGTCATTGCGAATAGTCACACAAAATAGGCTTTTTTTTTTATATAGTACTAACCCTGTTTGTGCAGTAACGCGAAAAATAAAACGATTAGGAGTGATTTTATGACATAGTCGGCCAGACATAAGATTAGTGGTAAAAAAATTTGGTTTACTTCCTTAAAAATTAGAATGGTTCGGAAATGGGGAGGGGTCATATTACGCTAAGTTTATATGTGCAACTCCACCCACTCTAATTTCTACAATAATTATTTGTTTTCGTTTTCAGTGTGTTCGCACATAATCCGTTAAAAAGTAGAATCTCGTTGAGGGAATGATTTAAAATTTACATATAATTTCTTTTAATTTTACTTAATATAACGTTCATACTTTTACGTATTTTATCCCAAGTTTTATTAACTCATGAGATTTTTATGTGATTTTCACTTGTGGCAAAATAAATAAATAGATGCAATAAAACATAGGGTTATTTCAAAGATGACAACTCCAGACAACATGAGACCAAATTGGCGCCAGAAAAATTAAAAATAAAACTGAGCGGCTTAACCCTTTTAATTTAATTGTGAACTCTGAGGGGTAACGTATTAACTTTTATTACCAAAGTGTTAAAATAAGTGTGAGTATTTCAATAGGTTTCCTAAGGCAATAAAAGTAAGTGAACTCTTGATTATTTACTTTGTTTGCCATAATTTACCAATGAAATAATTAAATTGGACCCAGAAACCCTGGTTCCATGTCTCCATATTATAAATAAATATTCTTCTGATAAATAAATAAAAACCATCTGTTTTCTTTTTTATAATTTCCAGGAAAAAAAAAATGAAACAATCGTTTGGAATTGAAAATGAGGCTCAAATTTTCCGATTCCGATTCCGATTAATTGTCCCAACACTTATATTAACACACACGCACACACACACACGCGCACACGCACACGCATACACACAAACATATATATATATATATATATATATATATATATATATATATATATATATATATATATATACACAAAGCTGAATGAGTATGTATGTGTGTGTGTGTGTGTATGTGTCTGGTCACGAATAGACTCCTATATGGTTGACTATTTAAAAAAAAACTGATTACATATAATGATAGAAGATGTATCGAGGCACAGGAATGGGTATGTTTCATCTGGCAGAACGGTGCTTCATTAAAATTGTGGGGTCTGCGTTCGCACCTGGTCCATTAAGTATGGAAATAAAAAATAAAAAAAAACGTTTACAAATGTTTTTGATATAGATGTATATAAGAATACTTTGATAAGTATGTTTTAACTTAAGTAGGGATGGTATAATAAAATTGTGGGGTCTGCGTTCGCGCCTGGCCTCCATAGAATGGAAATAGGCACAAACTTTTATAAAGACTTTTCATATCTATCTGCGTAAGTATACTTTGATGTTTCAGTTTGAAGAAATATGGTATAATGAAATTATGGGTTGTTCGTTCGCACCTGACCTCCATAGAATGGAAATATGTCACAAAGTTTAACAAGTTTTTTTAATATAGATCCACAGAATATTGTGATAAGTGTTTCAGTTTGAACAGGTATGGTATAATAAATTATGAAGTTTATCTATTTTATTTTTACTTTCATCATATTATGCTTTGGTTTTGATGCCCCCAAATTCAACCCAAATTTACAACCCTTCCTTTTCATAACCTATCATACTTTCATAAATCAATCCATTTTATGTAGCCTGTTTTTGAACCCAGTCAACGGCGGGTACTTTTGCTAGTATATATATATATATATATATATATATATATATATATATATATAGAGAGAGAGAGAGAGAGAGAGAGAGAGAGAGAGTTGGGACAATTAATCGTCCCAACACTTTATATATATATATATATATATATATATATATATATATATAGTGTTGGGACCATTAATCGGAATCAGAATCGGAAATCGGTAAAATCAGAACTTTTGGGGGTATCGGAATCGGAAAAATTTGAGCCTCATTTTGGATTCCAAAATATAGATATGAAATGTCTATATATATAAAGTGTCTATTTTCGATTCCAAAAAATATTCATAAAGTGTCTATTTGACCGTCGCTATGTGCGTCTTGCTTTAACGTGTGTGTCGACGTGTTCTAAGTGTCTCTTTAAAATCGCCTGGTGGATATAGTGATTGTTTCTTCAAACTCGTTCGCGTGCATCTTTCCCATTCGTTATATAGAAGTCTTGTATGCAGTTTATATACATTTATACAATCGGGTCTATATATACGCGGTCAAGCTCCTTTTAAGGACACTTAGTTGTTTACCTGCCTTGTTTTTAACTGTGTGCGTGCATATATACGCGATAAAATTAACCATAACTTTTTTCTGTAATCTTGGTCATTTTGGGATGCGGTTTTTCCAGTCACTGGTCGATGAACTGTAAAGAGCATCTAAGATGAAAACATGATGCCGATTTTCTGGCAAGGACCTTTTTACTTTGTCTAAGAGTGAGCCGGGGACCTCTCGTATTGTTGACTCAGGCTTTTTTTTTCGTTTCCGTCGACGCATCTTTCCTTCTGTTCTACCAACTTCGACTCTAATCGACTGTCTACTCTCTTCTACTCTCGACTCTGACTAAAATATCCCCATGTGCGTTTCTATTTATATCGGTGTATGTGTGGGGGTGGTTACACGACTATCGTAATAGATGAGCTATTAATTAATGTAATTTAGTCTGCTGACGTCATGAACCTTTGTTCTGTGAAATCTTGTAACGTGTCCCGTAGTTTAACCGAAAGTAGATATAGATATATTTTTGGGGCGTTAAATTTGCAATATGCACGCACAATGCATTGTTTAAAATTCCAAAAGGGAACTACGAAAAGCGATCGGAAGTTACTATTTTTTTTAATTTGCGAAAGACAAGGAATTAAATTACATGTGGATGAATGCGATTAAAAATAAAAATCACACCATCTTCATATAGCAAAGTTGGTTGTAAAATGATTGAGACTAAAAATTTAAAAAATAAACAAAAACAATGCGCGTTATTTCAAATCGTTTTCTCTTTCTTAGTATTTTTTTTTTCAGAAAATATTTGAAAATTTGGATATAAAAAAATAATCTTGCATGTTATTCATGTTATGTGCTGAAATACTAAATTATTATTTAGAAACTTATTTAACCTGGGGAGGGGGAATTTGTTGCAAATATTCTGTACTTTCACCTAACAATTTAATAAAAGCCATATCATAAATATTGAATTTCTTGATTAAATAATTTTAAATAAGAAAAATGATTTTTTTCGTTTAATTATTTTAAATGTTTTTGACTCATGATGGGAGGTAGTTATTTATTTTCTACCCATCTCAGCAAAATGTGGCACAAGGCCGGAAAGTGGGGATCCAGCAGGCTCCCCTAAAGAGGGGCACGCCTGCAATTGTAAAAATTGCCTGAATAACACCGTCGGCATTTCCCGGTAGGGGCGACTCAGGCAGTAAGCGATAAACTTACTCCACCGGAAAGCCCAGTGGCAAGGCCTGGGAGGGTGGACCTTCTAGGTATTACCCAGGCGGCGTACCGCAGTCCAACAGGTGCCGGGCCGGTTCCCGGCCCTTTACCTGTCGGGCTGAGTGCCAAGAATAAATCTTTGACGAGTACTACTACCTTGTCTCCCTGAAACCGAAGCCGTTAGGAGATCTTCCCCATTAGACGAGTGGTGGGGGTATTTATTTATTTGCTGCCCACCTCAGCAAAATGTGGCACAAGGCCGAAAAAAAGGGATCCAACAGTCTCCCCTAAAGGAGGGGCACTCCTGCAATTGTAAAATTTGCGTGATTAACCCCGTCGGCATTTCCCGGTAGGGGCGACTCAGGCAGTAAGCGATAAACTTATCCCACTGAACCTCCTAGGTATTACCTAGCGGCGTACCTCAGTCCGACAGGTGCTGGGCCGGTCCGCGCCCCTCACCTGTCAGGCTGAGTGTCAAGTGACGAATCCTTGACGAGTACTACTACCCTGTCTCCCTGCAGCTGAAGCCACTAGGAGACCTTCCCCATGACGAGTGGTAGGGGGGGGCAGTTATTTATTTGCCGCCCACCTCGGCAAAATGTGGCACAAGGCCGGAAAGTGGGGATCCAGCAGGCTCTCCTAAAGGAGGGGCACTCCTGCAATTGAAAAAAATTGCCTGAGTAACACCGTCAGCATTTCCCGGTAGGGGCGCCTCAGACAGTAAGCAATGAACTTACTCCAGCGGAAAGCACAGTGGCAAGACCTGGGAGCGTGGACCTCCTAGGTATTACCCAGGCGGCGTACCTCAGTCCGACAAGTGCTGGTTCGGTTCCTGGCCCCTCACCTGTTGGCCTGTGTGTCAAGTGACGAATCCTTGTCGAGTACTACTACCCTGTCCCCCTGAAGCCGAAGCCGCTAGGAGACCTTCGCCGTCATGAGTGGTGGGGGGTAGTTATTTATTTGCCGCCCACCTCGGCAAAATGTGGCACAAGGCCGAAAAAAGGGATCCAACAGTCTCCACTAAAGGAGGAGCACTCCTGCAATTGTAAAAATTGTGTGATTAACCCCGTAGGGGTGCCTCAGGCAGTAAGCGATAAACTTATCCCACCGGAAAGCCCAGTGGCAAGGCATGGGAGGGTGGACCGCCTAGGTATTACCCAGGCGGCGTACCTCAGTCCAACAGGTGCTGGGCCGGTTCCCAACCCCTCACCTGTTGGGCTGAGTGTCAAGTGACGAATCCTTGACGAAACTACTATCCTGTCTCCCTGCATCCGAAGCCGCTAGGATACCTTCCCCATCAGACGAGTGGTGGGGGTATATATTTAATTGCTGCCCACATCAGCAATATGTGGCACAAGGCCGGAAAGTGGGGACCTCGCAGGCTCATCTAAAGAAGGGACACTCCTGCAATTTTAAAAATTGCCTGAGTAACCCCGTCGGCATTCCCCGGTCGGGACGCCTCAGGCAGCAAGCAATAAACTTGCCCCACCGGAAAGCCCGGTAGCAAGGCCTGGGAGGGTGGACCTCCTAGGTATTACCCAGGCGGCGTACCTCAGTCCAACAGGTGCTGCCCGGTTCCCGGCCCCTCACCTGTTGGGCTGAGTGTCAAGTGACGAATCCATGACATGTACTACCCTGTCTCCCTGCAGCTGAAGCCGCTAGGAGACCTTCCCCATCAGACGAGTGGTGATATTTAGCCGTTTCGGCCCCGGCCTTGGCATTATCTACTGCCAAGGCCTCATTTGGGGTCTGAAACAACTTAGACACCAGGGCCAGTAAGGAGGAATGGGGGAAGAAAACGGGACTTTACTAATGGAATAAGCTAGACTTGCGTTGGAAGGCAAGAACTTTATTGAAAAAAAAACCTATACTGGAGTTTCTATCATTATCAACCGTCTACATTCTTTCCAGGACCTACTTAAAACCGACTGCTCCCCAGCTTACGGGATGGCGGGAGACATTCACGCTCAAAGAGAAAAAACCTATTTACAGAAAATAAAACAAAAAACTATTTACAAAAACAAAAACAAAAAATTTTTAATTGGGAGGGGGGCAAACTATAAAACACCCAAAAAGAAAGAAAAAGAAAAGAAATGCGGGTTAGTAAGGAGACCCTCCCTTCCTATCCGCTAGTCGTCAAATGAAACGCCCACTGTCTTCTGGTTCCCTCCCCGGGGGAGAGGTGAAAGCAAGCAGGTCGTTCCCTAGTGGGGAGTGGAGGACCTAAAGGACAGCACTTTTGCGTGCGAAAATAACTTGGGGTTGGGGTCAACAGTGATGGATGGCGTCTTCTAAGATAGAATGCGTAATGGACAAAACAGGCCGGGGACAACACAAACAAGTGGACTGGACATCTTTGGAAGCTCTCCTAGTGCTGACTAACAAAAAATAAAGAGACTACGGGAACAGGATCAACACACATACTTACCCTAGTCTAGGCCCTAACAAAGTACATGCTTTCCACTCTTGGTGGTTACTCAGCCTAACTAAATCCTACTCCTACCCATGTTACAACGTAAACCTTGTATTAAACCATAAGGGCTGGGTTCCGAGTAAAGGACAATAAACCCCAACACCTTAGGACCAATACCACTAGGGTTGGAACACGAGCTCAAACCTAGCGCCTCGTCGGATGCACAAGCTAGTGTTGTGCACCCATCTCCTATCAAAGTCTATGCGGTGCAATCTTTCCCAATCACATCAGATCTTTATTTTAAGTTGATGCTTAAAATAAACGACCAGATCCTGATCGGAAACAGATCGCCCATCATAGACAATGCCCAGACGTGAAACCCACGTCACTAATCTAGCTACAGCTAGGATCGCCTGAAACACCGCCCGTTTCTCCCTAGTAAACGGCAAGTCCATCTTGTCAACAACGTACGCTAAATCAAGTGGCACCGATCGCTCGGGGTCGATGCAAGCCGTACCTCTCCGACATACTCCCAGAGACTCCGCACCCCGCTGCAAAGAAAGAACGCATGTTCCCTCGTCTCCTCCTCCTCCCCGTCGTTGCAGCGTGGACACGGGGGATAATAATATTCACTAACCCTACAGTCCCTGACTAGTCTGCCGAAGAGTGGCAGCGCGTCCCGGACTAGCCTCCATGTGATGGAATATTCCGCATTATTAATTAGCTACTGGCAGGCGCCCAACTCCACAGCGAGAGAACTTCCCCCCTCGACAGATGCAGCCGCTCCACCAGCGGATCTTTTGCGGTACCCACCACTAACTCCTCATATAGCCTCCTCCTAGGCCGTGCAAGGTCCCTGGACCCCGGCAATGCCCTAAGGGCGGCTCGGCATTCGGTCAGGAAACGCCGTTCCCCCACCGGTCTTCTGCCACCTTCAGCGGCAGTGGCGGATATGAGCCGTGGAAAAAAAATTGTTCAAGACCGTTTTTGTCAACTAAAAAGTAAATTAATAATTATTTTTCTATCTCATCGTTTTTTGTCATGTAGTTTTAAGTCAAACATATGGGTTTCTTTTAAATTATTTCTTTAGGTATGTGAACTTTTTAAGTTAAACTAATTTATCGTTCGTTTTTCTGTTAAATTAATTTATCGTTCGTTTTTCTGTTAAACTAATTCATAGTTCGTTTTCCAGTTTTGATTTTTTAAAATTGTTGTTCGCTTTGGTTTTAAAAATATTGTTCGCTTTGATTTAAAAATATTTATTGTTCCTTTTGATTAAAAAAGTATATATTATTCGTTTTAATTAAAAAAATATCGTTTAATTTTAATATTTGTTTATTGCCTTTAGTCATATTTCATCTTTTGCAACATTTGATTGTCTTCTGCTTCAAACATACGTAATCTCATGTGCATAATTTGTATTTATTTATATTGAATAAACTTCAGTTTCACTACAAATCAAATCGTGTTCCTTGCTTTTCTTTTGAAATGTAATTTCTAAGTAAATAAAGAATATATTCTAATCTTTAAAAGCCATAATACAACAAAATGTTCAATTGATTAACGCATAAACAAACAACCTTTCCCCTTTCAATTCTTTTTTATTATTAACATTGTATGGCTTTCAGTACAAAGCATCGTGTTCTTTATTTATCCTTTTTTGAATTCAATTTCGGAGTTTTCTAACGCTTTCGGCAAAAAATTCTGCTCATTATCGACAGTCTAAGTGTTCCACATATCTTGCTTGCTAGGACCTCGGCGATGACGTCATTTTTCAGCTGATAGACCATGTCTTACGTTGTGATTATCAATTTAACTCATTAGGACTATATGTTGGCAAGACATATGCACTTACACACAAAATGATATATATATATATAGTAAGTTATGAAAATATATATGGCAATTAAACTACACAGAATATTCCGCGTTTCATTCTCGTGAGAGCCTGACGAATTCTCACGAGAATGCAACGCGGAATATTCTGTGAAGTTCAATTTCCACATATATTTTCATAACTTACTATATATATATGTGTGTGTGTATGAAGAGAGAGGGAGAGAGAGAGAGAGAGAGAGAGAGAGAGAGAGATCTTCACGGTTAATTATACGATTTAACAAATAAAAGCTTGCTTACCAAGAACTTATAATTTCTTTAATTTTAAAAGAGAAATAATAGCGCCGCCTTGTGGGTGGGGGGAGAATTATGATTAAAAATTAAAAGAAAAATTTATTCAGCATTGTAACCCAAACAACAACACATTACTCATATAGTAGTATTTATATGCGCTTAACACACACACACATACATACATCTGTACTTCTATGAATTTGTTTTTTTTTGTGTATTGATATTCATATTAAAAACCTTTTTTATCGGTGCAGAAAATATAACTTTGTTATACATAAGTCGTGGAACTGCAAAAGATCTAGCTAATTTGCATATTATTTAAACATTGACTTTGATTAATTTTTTTCGGTTTTCTTATAGGATATTCATCTTTAGTTAACTATTACGTGTAATTTTTTTTTTAAATTTTATTACATTTTCACCCCAAACAAGGCACATTGCCACTTTGATGTAGGGAGCTACTATCGGGGGCAACAACTACTAGGGTACTATGTTGGAATTTGGGCAGCAAGATGTCGGGAACTTCTGCATGTCAGTACAGTTGGGGAACTAGAGACCTGGAATGGAATTCCAGAGTCTAGCGGTTCTGGGGAAGAAACTGCTGGAGTAGAAAGATATTTTACATCTAGAGATCTCTACTGTGTGGGGTGGGATTTAGCTGCTTGTTGGGTTTATCGAGGGTGTCTACGTCGTGGGGACACAAGTGTCTGCAGTTCGCCAGAGCATTCACCATTAAAATACTTGTAGAACAGGCAGAGGGATGGAACATTTCGTCGATGGGACAGAGGCTGAATCTTAGATGCCAGTTCAGGGCCTATCAGATTGGCGACTCTCTTTTGAACCTTGTCTAGGAGCGAGAGACTAGTAGCAGATGCACCAGCCCAAATTTGACAGCAATACTCCATACATTCATGCAGATATTCTGCATGATTTATACTTGCATAGCATTTGTGTAAAAGGTTATAGTAAACGCAAACCTCTTTCTCTCCATATATATTCATGTATGCGTGCATATATTTGCTTAAAAAAATTAGCCTATCAAACTCCTCTGTCAGTTCTTGGTCTACAGACATGAAACTTAATATTTGGGTTTTAGCCGTGTAAAATCGGTGCAAAAGTTTAAAAATGAAAAAAAAAAAATTTGCCAGGTGAAGGTCGAAAGACGGCATTACGAATATGCATGCGTAACGTAATATCCATTGGTTCATGTTTTCATTTTTGGCCTTGCAGCAAACATGTCATCATAGCTCAGGAATTAATGTCAAAGGAAAAAGTAGGTCGTAAACTGAACGTTTTGGTTTTGATTCTTTGTGATGGCGCACGAGTCATTTTTTTTTAACCTTTTAAAATCATTACTATATATTGGGTCTAATACAATAGAATTATAAATACGAAATCTGCATTAATCAAAATATCATATTTAAGCATATTTTACGACCGGGCAATGCCGGGCGGCCTGCTAGTACACGCACACACATACACACACATAAACACACACACACATATATATATTTAGTAGAAATGGTAATTAATAAAAACTGAAGAAAGTGTTCAATACTGTTGTAGAGCAAATATGCGTTTTATTTTTTATTACCGTGTCTTTCTGTTAAGTTACATTATTGTTTCAGCTACCCGGCCGTTTTTTTTTTGGCCGTCTGTAGCTTCCTCAGACTTTTACAGAAGTTACGGAACGAACATTTCTGTAAAAGTCTGAGGAAGCTACAGACGCCCCCCCAAAAAAACCCAGCCGGGTACCTGAAACAATAATGTAACTTAACAGAAAGATACGGTAATAAAAAATAAAACGTATATATATATATATATATATATATATATATATATATATATATATATATATATATATATATATATATATATAATTTAAAGGAGATTAGAACAATAGTCTAAAGAGCTGAGTGTATTTTAATGTAACAGTGAAATTACTAGTTTTATTAAAATACAGGAAAGAAAAAGTGCTCGTTGTAATTTAGATATATAATAAGCTCGATAGGTAAATATCCTAGAGCTAATTCAATATTAAGTAATGTGATTGATAATTTAAAATTTAAAAATCAAATTATAATTAAATTAAAAATCCGTTTCATAAGAAGGAACAACAACAAAATCAACTATCTGTACGATCGTTTCGGAAAACAGTGTTTTTATTGTGGTAGACATCAAGTTACGGACAATAATTATTACATATAGTTTTTTAATAAACAAGGTCTCCTCGTCAGCAAATTTTAAAGGGTTTTTATTAAATCTAAAAGACACCATAAATAAACCTAGCATTTTAAATTATCAATCACATTAATATATATATATATATATATATATATATATATATATATATATATATATATATATATATAAAAAGCTTGTCTGTTTCGGTCAGTGTTCTCTGTTATTGTTTAGAAGAAAGAACAAATCGAACATGGATTGCTACTTACGACGTCAAATATCTGCGTGAGTGTAATGCCTAGGAAGACGTCGACGGCGTGAGAGGCATTGAATACGGGTCGCGTTGCTTTGTCGTATTCGGCCATTAAAGCCACTAACAAACGCTGCTCATCGGTAATTTCCGGTTTCGTTCTGTTCACACAAATAACATAGTCACCTGCGGAAAGAGAAAATAAAATGCACACATAAGAAAGAGGGCGGCGGCGGTGAGGATAATGGGGGATAGTGGTGGATCAAGCAAAGTTCATGTAAAATGTGCACGTTCGTAGCAGTCTTCGTGGAGAAAAAAAAAAAAGGAGAAACGTAAATAGAACAAATAATCAATGGCACACGTTCTCACAGAGGTATTCTTATATATATATATATATATATATATATATATATATATATATATATATATATATATATATATATATATATAAAGCCGACTCTGTGTGTGTGTGTGTGTGTGTGTGTGTGTATGTGTGGTCACGAATAGGCTCCTATATGGTTGACTATTTTAAAAAACTGATTACATATAATGATAGAAGATGTATCAAGACACAGGAATGGGTATATTTGATCTGGCAGAACGGTGCTTCATTTAAATAGTGAGGTCTGCGTTCGCGCCTGGTCCACAAAGTATGGAAATAAAAAATTAAAAAAAAAAACGTTTACAAGTGTTTTTTATATAAATGTACATAATAATACTTTTATAAGTATGTTTTAACTTAAATAGGGACGGTATGATAAAATTGTGGGTTCTGCGTTCGCGCCTGACCTCCATAGAATGGAAATAGGCGCAAACTTTAATAAAGACTTTTCATATCTATCTGCGTAAGTATACTTTGGTAATTATGCTTCAGTTTTAAGAAATATGGTATGATAAAATTATGGGGTATTCGTTCGCGCCTGACCTCCAAAGAATAGAAATATGTCACAAAGTTTAACAAGTTTTTTTAATATAGATCCACGGAATATTGTGATAAGTATGAACAGGTATGGTATAATAAATTATGGGGTTTATCTATTTTATTTTTACTTTCATCATATTTTGCTTTGGTTTTGATACCCCCAAATTAGAAGCTATCTCTTTACAACTCTTCCTTTTCATAACCTATCATACTTCCATAAATCAAAGTCCATTTTCTGTAGGCTGTTTTTGAACCCAGCCAACGATGGGTACTTTTGCTAGTATATATATATATATATATATATATATATATATATATATATATATATATATATATATATATACATGGTAATGTCAAAGTTCCCAGATTTTTTTACATGCATTTGAAATTGCAGTAGACGCTTGAAAATTCAGTATATTATTGCTATACAAGTTATGCAATGACTGACCAATTTTTATGATTTAAGGTCAAATGAACAGCTACATCAGGAATTAGAATAAACCCCACGAAGGTCTGATTGTAACAGCTGGTAAATTTCAAATACATACATATATATATATATATATATATATATATATATATATATATATATATATATATATATATATATATATATATATATATATATATACAGTATATCACAAAATTGAGTCCACCCCACACTTTTCGTCAAATATTAAAGTATATGTCTTCATGGGACAACACTGAAAAAAAAAGAAGATTTTTTACACAATAAAAAGTAGTCTTTCTGCAGCATATATAGCAGAGGTAATTTATTTTCCCCTCAAAATAACGCAAAATATAGTCATTACATCTAAATCCCTGGCAACAAAAGGGAGTACACCCCTTACGAAAAGTTGTCAATATTAATATGCATGTCAACTCTCAATATTTTGTGTGGCCACCATCATTATCCAAAACTACTTTTAAACTCCTGGGCATAGAGTTTACCAGAGCTTCACATGTAGCAACTGGAATGCCTTTTCACTCTTCAATTACGACACCCCAGAGCTGGAGGATAGTTAAGCTTTTGCGCACCTCTGACGTCAAAAATCTTTACAAAAAAAAAAAAAGAATTTGTTACAATTTTTTAATAAATGTTATGGATGTGTATTCACATAAAAATTTCAATTGCTACTTCCAAGGTTTAGAAAGTAGACGCTGTTACCTGACTTCAAATTACTTTGTTCAGACTAAACAATTTTGGCCCAATAATTAGGTGTGTAATTTTTATGTGTTTTTCTTTTTTTTTTTTTTTTTTTTTTTGAAAATTTCAGTCGTTTTATTCTTGCTGGCCTATTTGCATCCTTCTCATCCCACTTCTAAAAATTTTCTATTCACTATTTGAGCTGATATGTTTTTGTTTGCATCCTCCCTAAGCTCAGCAGGAAGATCTGAAGAACTATTCTTCCTATCTGCAGGGGATACTCTTTTCAAAGATCTGTCTTCCTAGGCGGCTGTAGACATTTTACGATCTTGTTCTTTTCTGGTTTTGAAAGACTTTGTTTCTTGTACCTTTTAATTGTTGTTGAACTCCTTTCCTGGCACATTTCATCTTCCTGGCAATTTCTACCTGAGCATATCCTTCACCAGATAAAGCAACAATTTGTGTCCTTTTTACTGTCTGAAAACTGTTTCATTGGAGGCATTTTCAATTAAATCTACTATTATAGCACTGATAAGAATCAAATATTACCTAACAAAAAGGAACCAACTTTTAGTATGACAATGATTCATTTTGAATATTGGAATGAATTTAGCATGAAACTCAGCTAAAACGTTTGAGAAAGACTTAAAAAAAAAAAAAAGAAACACCGTACAATCTACTGTTTAATATTTTACATTTGCTCTTAATTGTTCATTGTACAATTCTTAATATTTAAATACCTAGGTTTAAATTATCTCAATTTTTATAAGGGTTCCATAACTTTTGGCCATGGCTGTAATATATATATATATATATATATATATATATATATATATATATATATATATATATATATATATATATATATACATCGGTCATCTTAGCTCATATGCGCAAATCGTATTATTATGATTCGATCATTTTTACTGACGTTAAAAGCATTTAAAAAGAATAAATGTTTTAAATCTCAACTGTATTTCTCGCGGTTGACATTAGCTGAATAGATTGGGTGATTGCTAATGAAGCCAAGCATGACTTCTGTTGCCGGGTTCGAATCTCTCGACCGGTGTTAATCGTGACACCCTGCACTGATGATTCCCGAAAGGATGAAACACTAGTGTCTACAGGTATTTAATAATTACTAGACTACCCGTGACCGGTTGGTCAGTATGTTATATTAGCTATGGAATTAATGTATGAACCTGTCACTTGTGACGTAAAGAAAATAGTTTTTGCGACATAACAGAAACATTTCTATGAAAGTATATTAAAAATGAAAAAGAATATAGATAGATTTCTATAAGTCGTTCTGTTTATAATTGTTTATTTTTGAAAAAAAAAAAAAGCTTACAGCCATTGAATTATAAGTGGTTTGCCATACTTATGGGTAAATCTGCACTATTCAAATTTTGATATATTGTTTAATTTAAACGCGAAAAAAAACAATTGGGACGCTGAAAACGTACACAGTAAAACAATGCGTTGTAAAATGTTTGTATGGTTGTCAAAGGTTAAAGTAGATTTATTTGTAAGAAAATTGCGTTAAAATAACTTAAACGTAATACGGAACTGAACGATGTAAAAAAATGCAGAAAGTATTAACAATTATTTAGATAATTTAAACGCGAAAAAAAAAAAAACAATTGGGACGCTAAAGACGTACACAGTAAAACAATACGTTGTCAACGGGTAAAAGTTGATTTATTTGTAAGAAAATTGCATCCACATCCTTCCCATATTAAATAATAATTTCTAAATAATAACATTAATATTTCAGTGCGCATCAAAATGTGCAAAAGAAACGACTTGTGTCTATTTGTTTTCGTTGTTATGGGTTAATGTTTATGCGAGTATGCACAACCGGATGTCGCAAATTGGAAAGTGGGTTACATCACTCGTTACAAGGTCATTTGAGTTTCATAATGATAAAGATTATAGTAAATAATAAGTAAGGAGATAGAGGGTGATTGGTAGTTATGTTTATAATATGCAATAATATATATATATATATATATATATATATATATATATATATATATATATATATGGGAGAACTTTTTTATATACAACATGTTGTTGTCATTTTTTATATACAACATGTTATTGTCATTTTTGTATATACAACATGTTGTTGTCATTTTTTTATATACAACATGTTGTTGTCATTTTTTTGTATACAATATGTTATTGTCATTTTTTTATATACAACATGTTGTTGTCATTTTTTTGTATACAATATGTTATTGTCATTTTTGTATACAACATGTTGTTGTCATTTTTATATACAACATGTTGTTGTCATTTTTTGTATACAACATGTTATTGTCATTTTTTTGTATACAGCATGTTATTGTCATTTTTTTGTATACAACATGTTGTTGTCATTTTTTTATATACAACATGTTGTTGTCATTTTTTTGTATACAACATGTTATTGTCATTTTTTTATATACAACATGTTGTTGTCATTTTTTGTATACAACATGTTGTTGTCATTTTCTTTATATACAACATGTTAACCAGAATAAAAAGAGACCGCTCGGCGAATTGAATGCGAAAAACAAAATTCAGTCGTGTTCAATCAGACGTCATTGAATATCTCTCTCTCTCTCTCTTTCTCTCTCTCTCTCTTTATATATATATATATATATATATATATATATATATATATATATATATATATATATATATATATATATTGAAGAAGAAAGGGCATGATTTATTTATATCATCAAGCGAAAATGTCATACATAAGAGAACTAAATTTAAATAACCCGAATAAACGTTATGGTTACAAGTAAGGTATTAATATTCTTTAAAGCGTTTATAACACCGATGTTGATGCATACAACTAGCTAAAAATTACTCGCTATTTTATTTAACAGCATACTTTTTTGTTTATTCCCAGACAAAAGGAGGGTGAACCTGTAAATTCATCCTTGTCCGTTCGTCCGTTCGTTTGTCCGCACTTTTCTCAATAACTACGCCTTGAATTTTTTGGAAATTTTGCACAAACATTAAACATGATATGAGTAAAAATGTAACAGAACGGATTTTCCGGGAAAATTCCGGTTGCTCCCCTGGGGGTGCTTTTCACGTTAAAAGGGCTAAAATTGACACGTTGTGCTTATTAAAAAAATTGATGCCTTGGATTTTTATAAAACTTACTGAAATGTTTTAACTAATTGATTTCTATATAATTTGTTTGTCTATACTTTGCGATAACCTTTGGGTGTGCCACAGGGGCTCTTTTTAATAAAGACACTCCATCTTTAGGACCATTTTACCATATTTGTCCAAAATTTTCTGTGTATGTCTATTTAGCAGTTTTGCATGGTGTTTAACTCAACTTTAAATATGTTAAGGCCTTGGAGACTTTTGGGGCTAAATTGGTGGGTGGGTGATGGCCTTAGTCATTTCTTTTTTTTTTGCATGGTGCAGAACTCAAATTTACATATGTTAAAGCCTAAAACTGCACCGTTTGTTCATTTTCACCAAGATTTGACGTCCTTTGGGGAGTTTTTGGGCTAAATGGAGGAGGGCAAAGCTGAACTTCGTCATTTTTTTAAGCCTCATTCACTATGCACTCACGGGGGACCATGCTTCACTTTTTAATCATAAAAGTAGCTTCACCTCTACAAATTCTACATCTTTTTAATCAATTGCTATTTTTAATCGCCTGCTATTTTAGGTAACAAACGAATATTGTTATCTTTAAGGTTCTGAGTACGGGTACAAAAAGTGATTTTTTTCTAAAAGTATGATCAATGCCTTGAGATGAGATTTCCAACAAACCCGGCGTGAAGTCTATATAAACGGCCCGTGTACCAAGAGGGTGTATTATAAATGGCCCTTATTCTGAGTCGATTTATTCCTATCAATGTTGTCATTAGTATCATTATAATTATTATCACCCCTCCCATCATTATTGTTATAATTAAAGTTCTGGTTGTGACTGTGCATTAACGTAAATTACACACATTTACGTTATATAAAGAATATGTGGACATAATGAATCAGTGTAATACTGAGATGGGTCGGTGGAAAAGTTCCCCGAGTTATAGTTTATATCATTTAGTCGAATTGATTTTTATCTTATAAGGCGATGGTTTTACTCGATTAGTCCTTGACTATTAAATATAAGAAAATATGTTTTTTTTTTCTAATTTCTTTTTTCCTCCACGCTTACGGTGTAATATTGTCTCCTGATGAATTACGACTCCTTTTAAAACTTTACTTAAATACCAGTATTTGTACCAGTATTTTAAATTAGGAAGTCAACTAGCATTTATGCAATGTTCACGACTTTCTGTCGTTTGAACACTATGGATTGTCTAATTCAGCATTTGTTAGTTCTTATTGCAATTCATTCTCGTGACAATTGTTTGATGGCTCGGGTGGGGGGGGTATATGCTTAGAAAATGGAGTCAAACATGTCTTCGTGGCTGACTTTGAATCTCCTGACCGGCAAGAATTGTCAACCTACACTGATGATTGCGTAAGCATGAAACACTAGCGTCTTTAGTTATAAAAGAATAATTATATATATATATATATATATATAATTATATATATATATATATATATAAAACAAAAATCTTGTTATTTAAAATTTATTCAGAAATTAAAAAAAACACGATAAATCTGTGAGAAAGGTATACAAAATTTAAATTATCCAACAAGGAGTACAAGGAGAATATATATATATATATATATATATATATATATATATATATATATATATATGTTTATATATGTATATATATATATATACATATATATATATAATTTTGAGTGTAGACTACGCGAATTTTCTCGTTTCGCAATATTTAGCAGTCACCTAAATAACATTTCATCTTGGTAATTGTCTTCACTAGTCGATTTTTTTCATGTTTTGTCGAGTTTTATGGGTTTTCTATCAATTATTTTCTCAGTAATTCTTTAGAAGAAGAAAAAAAGAAAGTAGATCTCATGTAGTTTATTTGTGTTATGTATTGGTTTATTGCTTTTAGTTGTTTTATTTTATTTTTTATATATTAATTTTATATTTATTAATTTATTTATTCCTTCATGCGTTTATATATTTACCTTTTTGATACATTAGTACATATGGGGAATGCTATTAACTTAACACAAAAATAAAAAAAATGTTCAAACTCATCTTATTTATAAATAAATATATGAGTTTTGTGTGTTATCTCGAAAACATTCTATACATGTGCTTAGCATTCTTTATTTATTTGACATAACGAATGTAAATTTTCTACATTGCCTTGTCACTTTTTGTGAGAGGCTCACATTTATTAGTAGTATTATGATCTTAATCTTAAGTGTTTCCCTCGGTACCAAGTCAACAGAATTTGGGCCATTGTCAAGATGACGTGCTCCCTGTTGACTGACGCATGGCTTTGGTTCTGTGTAATTCGACGAGCTGTACCTTTCCAGGCTTTACATTCTGCCTGGTAGAAGGTGTTAGTTTACTGTTAATCGTCTGCAGCACCACTACAAAAAAAAAAGGTCCAACAGGATTGCCCAGACATTTCTAGCCAGAGTACTCATGCTCTACAGCGTTGGTTTTTCAAATTCTATTCCCACCACTTGTGTCACATCATCTCACCGTTGTAGGAAGATTGCTAAATTCGTACAAGAACCTAAAAGTTATGAGGAATTAATTTACTCACCCCAGAACGAGTATTTTTTAGTGTATATATATATATATATATATACACACACACACACACACACACACACACACACACACACACACACACACACACACACATATATATATATATTAATTTCGTAAAGTACGTAACACTGTAATCTGTAACGAGACACAAGGAGGGGATATGTCAGTAATTATTACATCAACCAAAAGAGCCTTAATGGTAATACCCATGCGTGCGTGACGTGATCAGACGGGCAGCATGTAATAAGATCTTTCAGAGGTCAAAAGCAGAACATGTAATAGAAATCCTCCGCGGATGTGCGTTTTCCTGTGTATGGAAAACATGTAATGAACTGCGCGTGCGTGGAGAGGACGAATCTAAAGATCCTGTTAATGGGTCAGGCTTCTAGATGCGTCAACGCAGATTCCTCGGAGGCTCCGTCCGTTCATTAATGGGTAGTGCGAACTGAACGCCACTCTTTTTTCAATCAAACTTTTCAATAGCTAAATGCCACTTTCATATAAGCCAGTGGTTCTCAACTTTTGTCTTTGTTCGGCATCCTTCAAGAAATATCCCTCAAACCCCGCCCCATCTGAAATAGCAATTAAATACCTAGCTGAATTAAATCTATTCAGACATGGATTCAACGTCAACTTAATAGCTATGTTTAACCCAAAAATGAAAGCAAGAAGTTAGTAAATTGCTATACAAAAGAAAGTACAAAATAAAGTAACATATAATCAATATCTGAGTTTTTATCTAAACTTTTCTCGCTCCCCTAGGAATATCGTTTCGCACACATCAGGCCCTGTGTACTGCTCATAATTTTATGTGCATATATATATATATATATATATATATATATATATATATATATATATATATATTAAAAGTTTGACTCATGTTCAGGTAACCTACATCTAAAATTTTAAGTGTTTAGACTCAAAATTGACGGAGGAGTTTGGTAGAATCTGCAATAATCAACTCTTTCAACTTTGACCTCTAAGCAGCCGTATTTTCGCCCAAAAACTGATTAAAAAGCTTGCCGCGTGTCTGATATCCCGTTATTTAAAATTTCAAATGTTTAGGCCCAAAATTGGCTGAATAGTTTACTAGAAACCGCAAAAGTCCAATCTTTTGAACTATGACCCCTTGGCAGCCAAATTTTCGGCCAAAACCAATTAAAAAGCTTGCTGTATCTCTGAATAAACTTTATGTAAAATTTTAAATGTTTGGACCAAACATTCGCCGAGTAATTTGGTAGAGACTTCAGAGGTCAATTTTTTAAAACCTTTGACCCCAATTATGATGCCTTTACATTTATTGTTTTGGGCTCAAATCAAATTAAAAAGGTTGATTCATGTCCAAGTAATTTACATCTAGAATTTCAAATATTTTGACCCAAAATTGGCGGCAGAGTTTGGTAAAGTTTTCAAAGGCGGAATAGTTGAACTTTGACCCCTTGACATCCAAATTTCTAGGCGAAAACGGATTACAAAAATTTTCCCAAATCTCAATATTCTTTATGTCAAATCTCGAGTCCGTAAACTTAAAATTGACAGAGTTGTTTGGTAGGGAAATACACACACAAACACACACACACACACACACACACACACACAGACAATTTCACTTTTATAGATATTTATAGACATATATTAGTTTTAATCTCACTACTATTAGCTTAAATATAATAATTGATAGAGAATTATCTCTATAACAATTAATACGTAATCTGCATGAATCAATATATTCAAACGTATTTGACGACCGAGCAATGCCGGACGGCCTTCAAGTTTATATATATATATATATATATATATATATATATATATATATATATATATATATATATATATATATATATATATACGCGTTCACTTTTTACTTTGGAATGAACAAAGAACGGACATCGAAAAACACGTCTCTCTGTTTCTCCTTTTAATCGAATACAGACCTTAAAACTTCATTTAATTTAGTGAGCTCAAGTGGATATTATCTGACGTAGTGAATCAGTATTGCACTAGATGTCACTGATGCTTAGGCTTTTTGTTTAAATAGATTATCATTTTATTTTTTCAGTATGTTTATCAATTTAGTACGTAAAGATCTCACAAACCAGCAACATATCACGCTCTTCAATGTGTATTTCCCGACTCTCCAAGCAGAGACTGTTGAAAAGGACCAATTCTACTCTGATCAGCGCGACCTCTTGAAAGGAAACCCTACAAACGCCAAGGCGGTAATACTCAGTAGCTTCTAACGACAGAGTGGGTAATGATTTTGAAAATTGGAGCACTTCGGAAACACGGCGTTGGAAACTGTACGACAACGATCGTTTGTAACCGGAGTTATGCACAGAGCAGCAACTTACTATCACCAACATCATATTCCAACAAAACGATAGTCTGAAAACAACCTGAATCCCCGGTTTAAACATTGTCACTTCACTGATTTCGTCATAGTGCACCGACAAGACCTTAAAAACGTCCTACACGCCAGAGTGCAGAGTGCCACACTGATCATTGCCGAGTTTACTGCAAACTCAGACCTCTCTTAAAACCAAAACAAACGAAATAGGGGAGTCCCAAACGAGAGAAACAGATTCAGCAGATTTCTGTCACCTGAACTAAAAGCTCTGTTCCAGGCAAACCTACAACTGACGCTCGAAGATACAAGCTTCCCAAGGGACACTTTCCCCTAAACACTCTGGGAACATATAAAAACTGCTATCCTGCAGACATCCGAACAAGTCATAAAGGGTTCGACTAAACAGAACAGGAACTGATTCGATGAAAACGACCAGAAGATCTAGGAAATGCTGGCAAAGAAAAGATCAACTTAACCCATGAAGAAAGCAGTCTTCCGCCTCGTATGTGGTTACATCCAGCATAAGTTACGTAAGATCAAGAATATATTTTTAGTTCAGGTGACAGAAATCTGCTGAATCTGTTTCTCTCGTTTGGGACTCCCCTATTTCGTTTGTTTTGGTTTTAAGAGAGGTCTGAGTTTGCAGTAAATTCGGCAATGATCAGTGTGGCACTCTGGATTAATCACGCAGAGAAAACACAGCTTTGTACAGAAACTGGCGACTGGGGAGGATTCTATAAAGTCTTGAAGGTAGTGCATGACCCTACACAAAAGATAATAATTCCACTGTGCGACGCAGACGGATAGTCGCTCCTCACCGAGAATGCATAGATTCTAAATCGCTGGTTTGATCACTTCCCAGCTTTCTTCAGTCCTGACCGATTTGTTTAAGATTCAGCAATTTTCTTCATTCCTCAGGAGCCAGTGAAAGCGGAACTGGATGAGTCGTCTACGAGAAAAAAAAAACATGAAGCTATTAGAGTGGCTAAAACATGGCAAAGCTTCAAGAACTGACGGAATCCCACCAGAATTCTGGAAACATGGTGGTTCTGTGTTTCACTCTAAAATCCATCAGCTTCTCGTCTGTTACTGGGAATATGCCAATTAGCCTTAAGACCTCGACCCTGCAGTCATTATCACTTGTATAAGAACAAAGAGAAAAATAGGACTTCTCTAACTAAAGGGAATAACACCGTTCTCCGTCGCAGAAAAAATCCTCGCACGGATTCTGCTTAACAGATTGGTGCCATCTATTGCTGAAGATCATCTTCTTGAGACTCAGCGGGGTTTAAGGGGCAACATAAACACCAGGGACGTAATGTTTGATATTAGACAACTACAAGAAAACTGCTGTAATGGCTGTATGTTATTTTTGTGAACTTTACAAAAACCTTCGACACTGTAAGTAGGAAAGGAATGTAACAGCTTATTGAACGACTCAGCTGCCCCAAAGCTCCTCAACATGGTTGTCCAGCAGAATGAAAATTTAGCGTGGCCAAGTCAGATATAACAGCGACCTCTCAGAGCCCTTTCCCATAATCAACGATGTGTAACAGAGTAGTGCCCTTGCTCCAACCCTCTTCACTATTTTTTTCAGACCACTTGGGATCTTGACTCAAAGGATGATATCTACATTCGCTATCGTCTGTACGGCAGCTTGTTTAGCTTCAAGCGGTTATATGGTCACTCAATGACCCTGGAGCAACTGATTTGCGACCTCATGTTCGTCGATAGCCGTTACACTTGTTACGCATACAGAGAGAACCTTGCAGCGTCTAACGTCCTGTTTCGCGAGAACCGCTCAGCTCTTTGGATTGGAAGTCAATCTGAAGAAAACAGTGGTCCTTCACCAGCCCGCACCTAGAGAAAAGTACACCCCCCTTACATCAACATTGGTGAAACCAAATTAAAGGCAGTTCAACAGTTCATCTACCTTCGGTGCACCATATAATCAGAAACCAGGATAGACAAGGATGTAGACAACAGGCTGGCCAAAGCTAACGTCGCTTTTGGTAAATTGTATCAGCGAGTGTGGAGCAACAATAACCTGAAGAAGTCTACCAAGGTCAGTGTGTACAGACCTGTCGCACTGATTACTCTTTTTGTACTGCTCAAAGTCGTGGGTCACCTATCACCGTCATCTGCGACTCCTTGAGCGTTTCCACTAGCGCTGTCTCCGCGCCATCTTCAACATTCACTTGAGTGACTTCATCACCAACCTTGAAATGCTTAAACAGGCCTAAATCAGCAATATTGAGGAAATCTAAACTGCGCTGGGCTGGCCACGTCTCCAGGATGGAAGACCAGCACCTTCCCCAAATCACCGTATATGGCAAACTTTCCACTGGCTACCGCCACAAAATAGCACAAACAAAACAGTACAAAGTGTAAAGAAGAAATCTCTTGGTGTCTGTCACATCGAGTACCGCTAGATGTCAACCCTTGCAGCGGAGCAAAATGTTTGGTAGCACACCATCCATCAAGAAGGCTTCTCTTTTGAGAACACGCGGCGGACTTGTCTGAAAGAGAGAAGACGCACGAGAAAGGAGCACCAACTAGCCATAGCCCCAAATACAGACCAGACTAACCTGCAACTGTTGCAGACGAGCCCTCTTATCCTGCATTGGACTCGTCATCTACGAATGCGTTAGCAGAAAACAGACAAAACCCTTCCTAGATATTCATTTGCGAAGCTATATATATATGTGATATATGTGATATATGTGATATATATATATATATATATATATATATACATGTGATCTCTTATGTCTGTCTGAGAACAGAATGGTCTCTACCAAACTACTCTGTTAATTTTGACTTACAGCCCTGAAACTTTATATATATATATATATATATATATATATATATATATATATGTGTGTGTGTGTGTGTGTGTGTGTGTGTGTGTGCGTGTTTGTGTGTGTGGGGATAATTAGATTTGTTTTTTAGCTGGTTAAAATGGATACTAAGTGGTCAAAATTGAAAAAAAATCTAAACTTGGCAGGCGCAAATCGGCTACACGTGTTATTTGTATGCATGCGTAAATATACATTCACTGCGTTAATTTTTAACTACGTTAATTCTTAAGTTTTGATTTGCATAATTATTTGCTAATATGTATTAAGTACAATATAATAATCAATAGAAAATTAGTTTTATAACAATAAATACGAAATCTGTATAAATTAAAATATCATACAAGCGTATTTCCTGACCGGTATTTTTTGTCCCTCTTATTGAATATTTTATAACTGTTTCTTTCTACCCTTTATCACATTCATCTATTATTTTACATATAGTTTTGCCCCCTTTGATAATTACTGATTCCTATATTTTTACGCAACTTTCGGGTTTCCTGAAACCATTTTACTATTCAATTATCTTATAATATCCATATATTATATCCATGTTAGATTTTCCTCTTCTCTATTTCATTACTATTGCTGTTTTTGTATTCCTCTTGACATTCGACTCCATAATATTCAGTAGGTCTGACGTCCTTTTACCCCGTTTCATATTCATCTTTATGTTTTTTTTTATTCCTTCAAATATCTTTCTTTTATATTTTTTTAAATATTTTTTAAAATATTTTTTTTAGGCATTCTTATTTTATAGGCCTTTTTTACGGATCTTGTTATTAACATACTTCATATTTGTATATGCGTGCAATGTATTATTCTTAGTATTTATCTATATTACATTTATATAATCGTTGTTTTTGACACACACATTGGTATTCATCTAGTTTCAATTTATAGTTTTCCCCTTTTTGTATTTACGTATTTCATATTTTTTTAGGCAGCGTTATTTTGCACCTTTTGGTATTCACCTATTTTATATTTCATAAGCGTTATATTTATTCCTCTATCTTATATTTTATATGTTTTTATCTTAATTCTTCTCGTTTTCAATTTACAGATGCTCTTTGAGATATTTTCGCATTCATTTATTTTATTTTTTATAGGCATATTTTTTTTCTAATCCTATTAATCTATTGTAGAAGCCTGCTTGTCACAACATATGGTATCCATTAATTTCGAAATTATAGGCCTTTTTTCTTGGTATTCATTTAATGTATATTTTCATTCAAAGCGTATGCATAGGGCTAATCGCGGGAAACAGATGGTTTTAGGTAAAACAAAACTCTGCGAATATTTTAACAAAAACTTTATACATAAAAAAAACATTTACTAAAATAAAAAACAACATTTATTAAAATATGTCATTATGGAATATTAAGCAGGTTTTAAGACTACCTTACCCACTCCTTATCCTTTACCTAAGGTGAGCAGGAAGCGTTCTAAAACATCCGTTTCCTGTGACTCACCCCGTACTATACATAATCATTAATAGTCAGAAAAGGAGACTGAAACCGCATTTCTGTCTTTAAATCATTCCAATATTATTATACATTTTCTAAGAGTAGACTATCTGATAGGAAATATATTAACAGCTAAGAAATGTAACGGCCTTTTGTATTCTTCACATAAATAGTAAGAAAGATAACTTCAGATAGTGACAAGAACAGTTACATATTAGGAACTCTACATCAGTTGCTAATAATTTAGGTACTCTGAATTTTGACAAGAGATCCATTAAGTGTATGGTAATAATACAGATCTATAAAACATAGTCGTTCCGAGGGTTGGATGAAATATCGATGACAAGGGCGTAGGTAAAACAGGTGTCGAACAACACGAGAATATGATGAAATAGTCTTGGTGCCCAGTGTGGCCCAAGTGTTTGGAGGTATGTGTCGAGAAAAAAAAGGGGTAGGCAGGTAGGCTCGAACCCGTACCGCGAAGGAGGAAAAGAACGTGAAAGAAAAAATGAAACATGATGTCTTTGCTGTTGCATCCATCGCCAAACCGGAAGTGGCAAAGGCTTAAATTAACACAAGTCCATCGAAAAGATAACTTTCGAAAATATCGCCGAAAAAAGCGACCTCTCCTTGTAGAAAAGTGCCTAGTTTAGGGTGAAAGAATTAATGTTTTTAGCCAATTTTTCAATATTTGTCGTCCGAAGGATCGAGCTTCAAAACAATACTAATCTCATGAAAATCCATCGCCTCTATCGAAAGTTTTAGGCATACATACATACATACATACATACACACATACATACATACATACATACATTAAACAGACAGGTGAGATTTATATAATAGAAGACTACGTTACAATTTTGTGCAAAAGAAAACAAAGGTTTTTATATCAGTTCCATCCGAAAAGTCATGCGGTAGACACACGGTCTATAATGTAGAATAATCTAAAGCGAATGTTGCTTCGATATCTGTCTGTATGCGTCACTCATTTTTTAAGTTAGAAAGTTTAGTTCAAGAAGCATATATTTATTAAGAAAGCATTAGTATCTCTCCTCTAAGTACATTCTTTCGAAATAAAACCTTGAAGAAAACTGAGCCAACTGTTTTTCGTTGCCTGAAAGAAGTCTAATTCGTCTAGCATCACTGATGTCGAATCATAACTAGAAGAAAAGAGCAAGCTAAATCGAATATTGCAAAGAACACTAAACGAAAGAGCGCCGATGAAATGAAAAGGAAACGGGTAAAGATCAACACGTGTAAACACCTGCATGTAAAGACTTGTTTGGTTTATTAAAAATGTCTAAGAACTTACAATATATAAAACAGATGTGCAAGAAAATAAAAACACCTACAAAATACAAAGCAGTCTGACACCGAAATCAGTAAAATATTTATAAAATATAAAATAGATGAATACCAGGAGGGAACATAATAACACATACAATCTGAATAAATGAATAAAATGAATAGATAAATAACAAGACGAGTAAAATGATCACTTATAAAATATAAAAACAACCTATCCTGCCTTAAGAGAGTTCAAAATAGACTTCGTGGCTTAGTGGGGGATATCTTTTTTCTTTCCTGCAACCTCTCTCCCACAGGAGAGACGTTGCGAGCCTGTCTTAGTTTTGTCTTTACTTCCATGGCAAGTGCTCGTCTGAGCTCCAATCTCTGCCCTCCTCGCCAATCTTTCACGATAAACACCCGTCTAGCTGAAAACAATGTCAAAAACTTTCCCCACTCTTTAGTTGTGTCAAAATCAAAACGTAGATTCCATGAACAAAGCTTCTTTCTTAGAAATGCACACCTGTGGGACTCTCTTCCGTGTGTCTGTTTCCCACCTAACTACAACCTGGGTGTCTTCAAGTCCAACATAAACAAATTCCTGATGAACCGCCCCCTTAAGTAAATCTCCAATAATAACGATTACTACGATACTATCCCATTGATTACTGTACACCCTTATCCTCGAGTAACTTCCGGGCTTTGATAAGTGGTGATTACCGTGTAAAAAATAAAAATAAATAAAATAAATCAACGCAAAATGGTCTAAATCATTGATAATATATTAAATAAATGACTAGCAAGAGGGCTAAACACCCATAATATATGGAATAGATAAATTACGAAAGGGTAATATGAATGGCTATAATTTAACATAATACATTAGTACAAAAACAACAACAAAAAACAATAAAACGGATACATAATTTACATATGAAATATATAAATACCAAATTAGGAAAATAATGAATAACTATATCTACTTACATGTAAAAGACACTCCATGTGTACCTGTGTTTGTTTGCCTATGCGTGTATATCAGTTTGTCCCTTATGGATTACGAAACGTCTGGGCTGTTTTTTTTTTAATTACACACAGATGCACTTCATGTATCTGGGAGTATTCTTAGATAGGTTTTGTATTGGAATGTAACCAATAAGTATCGAAAATCGCTTATCGTAAAATTCCGATTAAAGAAACCATCAAGTTAATATCCTTATATAGCTTAACATCACAAATGCATTTGAGAAATGTTATCACCGTACAAGCAGAAAATCCCCACGTATAAGATCAAAATCTTTGAAAAACAGGGAGGCGTGAAAAATGAATGTTTCTATTTAGGGCAAGTTTGAACCATAATTGATTTTTACATTTTGAAATTTCAGTCAAGCCATTATAGAAAAATAATTTTATGAAATCAATAATAGGTTCTCTACAGTGTAATGTAGACTGCAATATATTGTGAAATAAATCTCCGTTTGAAGGTATGTGAAATTTTCCTCAAGTGAACGGCGACTAGACTAGAGCTGGCAATTAATACATTTCATTTAAAAAAGGGCAATTTCACCGATTTCGATAACAATAAAAATATTGAAAGTGGGGAACCTGGGTTAATCTTAATTCAGTGCCAGGCTACGTAGGGTCTCTTTGCTAATAAATATAAAATTGATTACTCCCAAAAGAAATAAAATGAATAATTTGTGAATATCAAATATCATATACATAGCGAGCTAGAAAAGCACCTGTAAAATATAAAATAGATAAATATCCAAATAAATTGAAGGGATGCATATAAATATAAAATAAATGAAGACTATGGAGGAAAATAGAACGACAATAATATGAGATATAATGAAAGTATAAATGAGTATTTGTATATTGAAAATATATACACCAACATAAAGGAAAATAAAATACTCCTATAAAATATAATAGAAGGAAAATGAAATACATATATAAAATGTAAAAGAAAGGAAATAAGATACACCTACAATAACGGAAGTAAAATGCACCTATAAAATATAAAAGAAAGACAATAAAATGCACCTATAAAATATAAAAGAAAGACAATAAAATGCACCTATAAAATATAAAAGAAAGGCAATAAAATGCACCTATAAAATATAAAAGAAAGGGAATAAAATGCACCTATAAAATATAAAGAAAGGCAATAAAATACACCTATAAAATATAAAAGAAAGGCAATAAAATACACCTATAAATATAAAAGAAAGACAATAAAATACACCTATAAAATATAAAAGAAAGGCAATAAAATGCACCTATAAAATATAAAAGAAAGACAATAAAATGCACTTATAAAACATAAAAGAAAGGCAATAAAATGCACTTATAAAATATAAAAGAAAGACAATAAAATGCACCTATAAAATATAAAAGAAAGGCAATAAAATGCACCTATAAAACATAAAAGAAAGGGAATAAAATGCACCTATAAAATATAAAGAAAGGCAATAAAATACACCTATAAAATATAAAGAAAGGCAATAAAATACACCTATAAAATATAAAAGAAAGGCAATAAAATACACCTATAAAACATAAAAGAAAGGGAATAAAATGCACCTATAAAATATAAAGAAAGGCAATAAAATACACCTATAAAATATAAAGAAAGGCAATAAAATACACCTATAAAATATAAAAGAAAGGCAATAAAATGCACCATAAAATATAAAAGAAAGGCAATAAAATGCACCTATAAAATATAAAAGAAAGACAATAAAATGCACCTATAAAATATAAAAGAAAGACAATAAAATGCACCTATAAAATATAAAAGAAAGGCAATAAAATACACCTATAAAATATAAAAGAAAGGCAATAAAATGCACCTATAAAATATAAAAGAAAGACAATAAAATGCACCTATAAAATATAAAAGAAAGACAATAAAATGCACCATAAAATATAAAAGAAAGACAATAAAATGCACCTATAAAATATAAAAGAAAGGCAATAAAATGCACCTATAAAACATAAAAGAAAGGCAATAAAATGCACCTATAAAATATAAAAGAAAGACAATAAAATGCACCATAAAATATAAAAGAAAGACAATAAAATGCACCTATAAAATATAAAAGAAAGGCAATAAAATGCACCTATAAAACATAAAAGAAAGGCAATAAAATGCACCTATAAAATATAAAAGAAAGACAATAAAATGCACCTATAAAACATAAAAGAAAGGCAATAAAATGCACCTATAAAATATAAAAGAAAGACAATAAAATGCACCATAAAATATAAAAGAAAGGGAATAAAATGCACCTATAAAATATAAAAGAAAGACAATAAAATTCACTTATAAAATATAAAAGAAAGGCAATAAAATGCACCTATAAAACATAAAAGAAAGGGAATAAAATGCACCTATAAAACATAAAAGAAAGGCAATAAAATGCACCTATAAAATATAAAAGAAAGACAATAAAATGCACCATAAAATATAAAAGAAAGGCAATAAAATGCACCTATAAAATATAAAAGAAAGGGAATAAAATGCACCTATAAAATATAAAAGAAAGACAATAAAATGCACCTATAAAATATAAAAGAAAGACAATAAAATGCACCTATAAAACATAAAAGAAAGGCAATAAAATGCACCTATAAAATATAAAAGAAAGACAATAAAATGCACCTATAAAATATAAAAGAAAGACAATAAAATGCACCTATAAAACATAAAAGAAAGGCAATAAAATGCACCTATAAAATATAAAAGAAAGACAATAAAATGCACCTATAGAATATAAAAGAAAGGGAATAAAATGCACCTATAGAATATAAAAGAAAGGGAATAAAATGCACTTATAAAATATAAAAGAAAGGGAATAAAATGCACCTATAAAATATAAAAGAAAGGCAATAAAATGCACCTATAAAATATAAAAGAAAGACAATAAAATGCACCTATAAAATATAAAAGAAAGGCAATAAAATGCACCTATAAAATATAAAAGAAAGACAATAAAATGCACCATAAAATATAAAAGAAAGACAATAAAATGCACCTATAAAATATAAAAGAAAGACAATAAAATGCACCTATAAAACATAAAAGAAAGACAATAAAATGCACCTATAAAATATAAAAGAAAGACAATAAAATGCACCTATAAAATATAAAAGAAAGGCAATAAAATGCACCTATAAAATATAAAAGAAAGACAATAAAATGCACCTATAAAATATAAGAAAGGGAATAAAATGCACCTATAAAATATAAAAGAAAGGGAATAAAATGCACCTATAAAATATAAAAGAAAGACAATAAAATGCACCTATAGAATATAAAAGAAAGGGAATAAAATGCACCTATAGAATATAAAAGAAAGGGAATAAAATGCACTTATAAAATATAAAAGAAAGACAATAAAATGCACCATAAAATATAAAAGAAAGGCAATAAAATGCACCTATAAAATATAAAAGAAAGACAATAAAATGCACCTATAAAATATAAAAGAAAGGCAATAAAATGCACCTATAAAATATAAAAGAAAGACAATAAAATGCACCATAAAATATAAAAGAAAGACAATAAAATGCACCTATAAAATATAAAAGAAAGACAATAAAATGCACCTATAAAACATAAAAGAAAGGCAATAAAATGCACCTATAAAATATAAAAGAAAGACAATAAAATGCACCTATAAAATATAAAAGAAAGGCAATAAAATGCACCTATAAAATATAAAAGAAAGACAATAAAATACACCTATAAAACATAAAAGAAAGGCAATAAAATGCACCTATTAAATATAAAAGAAAGACAATAAAATGCACCTATAAAACATAAAAGAAAGGCAATAAAATGCAATTATAAAATATAAAAGAAAGACAATAAAATGCACCATAAAATATAAAAGAAAGACAATAAAATGCACCTATAAAATATAAAAGAAAGACAATAAAATGCACCTATAAAACATAAAAGAAAGACAATAAAATGCACCTATAAAACATAAAAGAAAGACAATAAAATGCACTTATAAAACATAAAAGAAAGACAATAAAATGCACTTATAAAACATAAAAGAAAGGCAATAAAATGCACCTATAAAATATAAAAGAAAGACAATAAAATGCACCTATAAAATATAAAAGAAAGACAATAAAATGCACCTATAAAATATAAAAGTAAGCGAATAAAATGCACCTATAGAATATAAAAGAAAGGCAATAAAATGCACCTATAAAATATAAAAGAAAGACAATAAAATACACCTATAAAATATAAAAGAAAGACACTAAAATGCACTTATAAAACATAAAAGAAAGACAATAAAATGCACTTATAAAACATAAAAGAAAGACAATAAAATGCACTTATAAAACATAAAAGAAGACAATAAAATGCACTTATAAAACATAAAAGAAAGACAATAAAATGCACCTATAAAATATAAAAGAAAGACAATAAAATGCACCTATAAAATATAAAAGTAAGCGAATAAAATGCACCTATAAAACATAAAAGAAAGGCAATAAAATGCACCTATAAAATATAAAAGAAAGACAATAAAATGCACTTATAAAACATAAAAGAAAGACAATAAAATGCACTTATAAAACATAAAAGAAAGGCAATAAAATGCACCTATAAAATATAAAAGAAAGACAATAAAATGCACCTATAAAATATAAAAGAAAGACAATAAAATGCACCTATAAAATATAAAAGAAAGACAATAAAATGCGCCTATAAAATATAAAAGTAAGCGAATAAAATGCACCTATAGAATATAAGAAAGGGAATAAAATGCACCTATAGAATATAAAAGAAAGGGAATAAAATGCACCTATAAAATATAAAAGAAAGACAATAAAATGCACCTATAAAATATAAAAGTAAGCGAATAAAATGCACCTATAGAATATAAGAAAGGGAATAAAATGCACCTATAGAATATAAAAGAAAGGGAATAAAATGCACCTATAAAATATAAAAGAAAAGGCAATAAAATGCACCTATGAATATATAAGAAAGGGAATAACATTCACTTATAAAATATAAAAGAAAGGGAATAAAATGCACCTATTAAATATAAAAGAAAGGGAATAAAATGCACCTATTGAATATAAAAGAAAGGCAATAAAATGCACCTATAGAATATAAAAGAAAGGGAAGAAAATGCACCTATAAAATATAAAAGAAAGGGAATAAAATGCACCTATAAAATATAAAAGTAAGCGAATAAAATGCACCTATAAAATATAAGAAAGGGAATAAAATGCACCTATAGAATATAAAAGAAAGGGAATAAAATGCACCTATAAAAATAAAAGAAAAGGCAATAAAATGCACCTATGAATATATAAGAAAGGGAATAAAATTCACTTATAAAATATAAAAGAAAGGGAATAAAATGCACCTATTAAATATAAAAGAAAGGGAATAAAATGCACCTATTAAATATAAAAGAAAGGGAATAAAATGCACCTATTGAATATAAAAGAAAGGCAATAAAATGCACCTATTAAATATAAAAGAAAGGGAATAAAATGCACCTATTAAATATAAAAGAAAGGCAATAAAATGCACCTATAAAATATAAAAGAAAGGGAATAAAATGCACCTATAAAATATAAAAGAAAGGGAATAAAATGCACCTATAAAATATAAAAGAAAGACAATAAAATTCACTTATAAAATATAAAAGAAAGGGAATAAAATGCACCTATAAAATATAAAAGAAAGGGAATAAAATGCACCTATAAAATATAAAAGAAAGACAATAAAATTCACTTATTAAATATAAAAGAAAGGGAATAAAATGCACCTATAAAATATAAAAGAAAGACAATAAAATTCACTTATAAAATATAAAAGAAAGGGAATAAAATGCACCTATAAAATATAAAAGAAAGGGAATAAAATGCACCTATAAAATATAAAAGAAAGACAATAAAATTCACTTATAAAATATAAAAGAAAGGGAATAAAATGCACCTATTAAATATAAAAGAAAGGGAATAAAATGCACCTATTAAATATAAAAGAAAGGGAATAAAATGCACCTATTGAATATAAAAGAAAGGGAATAAAATGCACCTATTAAATATAAAAGAAAGGGAATAAAATGCACCTATTGAATATAAAAGAAAGGCAATAAAATGCACCTATTAAATATAAAAGAAAGGGAATAAAATGCACCTATTAAATATAAAAGAAAGGCAATAAAATGCACCTATAAAATATAAAAGAAAGACAATAAAATGCACCTATAAAATATAAAATAAAGGGAATAAAATGCACCTATAAAATATAAAAGAAACACAATAAAATTCACTTATAAAATATAAAAGAAAGGGAATAAAATGCACCTATTAAATATAAAAGAAAGGGAATAAAATGCACCTAAAAAATATAAAAGAAAGACAATAAAATTCACTTATAAAATATAAAAGAAAGGGAATAAAATGCACCTATAAAATATAAAAGAAAGGGAATAAAATGCACCTATAAAATATAAAAGAAAGACAATAAAATTCACTTATAAAATATAAAAGAAAGGGAATAAAATGCACCTATTAAATATAAAAGAAAGGGAATAAAATGCACCTATTAAATATAAAAGAAATGGAATAAAATGCACCTATTGAATATAAAAGAAAGGGAATAAAATGCACCTATTAAATATAAAAGAAAGGGAATAAAATGCACCTATTAAATATAAAAGAAAGGGAATAAAATGCACCTATTGAATATAAAAGAAAGGCAATAAAATGCACCTATAAAATATAAAAGAAAGGGAATAAAATGCACCTATAAAATATAAAAGAAAGGGAATAAAATGCACCTATAAAATATAAAAGAAAGGCAATAAAATGCACCTATAAAATATAAGAAAGGGAATAAAATGCACCTATTTAATATAAAAGAAAGGGAATAAAATGCACCTATAAAATATAAAAGAAAGGCAATAAAATGCACCTATTAAATATAAAAGAAAGACAATAAAATGCACCTATAAAATATAAAAGTAAGCGAATAAAATGCACCTATAGAATATAAGAAAGGGAATAAAATGCACCTATAGAATATAAAAGAAAGGGAATTAAATGCACCTATAAAATATAAAAGAAAAGGCAATAAAATGCACCTATGAATATATAAGAAAGGGAATAAAATTCACTTATAAAATATAAAAGAAAGGGAATAAAATGCACCTATTAAATATAAAAGAAAGGGAATAAAATGCACCTATTGAATATAAAAGAAAGGCAATAAAATGCACCTATAGAATATAAAAGAAAGGGAATAAAATGCACCTATAAAATATAAAAGAAAGGGAATAAAATGCACCTATAAAATATAAAAGAAAGGCAATAAAATGCACCTATAAAATATAAGAAAGGGAATAAAATGCACCTATTTAATATAAAAGAAAGGGAATAAAATGCACCTATAAAATATAAAAGAAAGGCAATAAAATGCACCTATTAAATATAAAAGAAAGGGAATAAAATGCACCTATAAAATATAAAAGAAAGGGAATAAAATGCACCTATAAAATATAAAAGAAAGGCAATAAAATGCACCTATAAAATATAAGAAAGGGAATAAAATGCACCTATTTAATATAAAAGAAAGGGAATAAAATGCACCTATAAAATATAAAAGAAAGGCAATAAAATGCACCTATTAAATATTAAAGAAAGACAATAAAATGCACCTATAAAATATAAAAGTAAGGGAATAAAATGCACCTATTAAATATAAAAGAAAGGGAATAAAATGCACCTATTAAATATAAAAGAAAGGGAATAAAATGCACCTATTGAATATAAAAGAAAGGCAATAAAATGCACCTATAAAATATAAAAGAAAGGGAATCAAATGCACCTATAAAATATAAAAGAAAGACAATAAAGTGCACCTATAAAATATAAAAGAAAGGGAATAAAATGCACCTATAAAATATAAAAGAAAGGCAATAAAATACACCTATAGAATATAAAAGAAAGGGAATAAAATGCACATATAAAATATAAAAGAAAGGGAATAAAATGCACCTATAAAATATAAAAGAAAGGCAATAAAATGCACCTATAAAATATAAGAAAGGGAATAAAATGCACCTATTAAATATAAAAGATGGGGAATAAAATGCACCTATAAAATATAAAAGAAAGGCAATAAAATGCACCTATTAAATATAAAAGAAAGGGAATAAAATGCACCTATAAAATATAAAAGAAAGGGAATAAAATGCACCTATAAAATATAAAAGAAAGGCAATAAAATGCACCTATAAAATATAAGAAAGGGAATAAAATGCACCTATAAAATATAAAAGAAAGGGAATAAAATGCACCTATTTAATATAAAAGAAAGGGAATAAAATGCACCTATAAAATATAAAAGAAAGGCAATAAAATGCACCTATAAAATATAAAAGAAAGGGAATAAAATGCACCTATTTAATATAAAAGAAAGGCAATAAAATGCACCTATAAAATATAAAAGAATGGCAATAAAATACACCTATAGAATATAAATGAAAGGGAATAAAATGCACCTATAAAATATAAAAGAAAGACAATAAAATGCACCTATAGAATATAAAAGAAAGGCAATAAAATGCACCTATAAAATATAAAAGAATGGCAATAAAATACACCTATAAAATATAAAAGAAAGGGAATAAAATGCACCTATAAAATATAAAAGAAAGGCAATGAAATGCACCTATAAAATATAAAAGAAAGGGAATAAAATGCACTTATAAAATATAAGAAAGGGAATAAAATGCACCTATAAAATATAAAAGAAAGACAATAAAATGCACCTAAAAAATATAAAAGAAAGGGAATAAAATGCTCCTATAAAATATAAAAGAAATGGGAATAAAATGCACCTATAAAATATAAAAGAAAGACAATAAAATGCACCTATAGAATATAAAAGAAAGGGAATAAAATGCTCCTATTAAATATAAAAGAAAGACAATAAAATGCACCTATAAAATATAAAAGAAAGGGAATAAAATGCTCCTATTTAATATAAAAGAAAGGCAATAAAATGCACCTATAAAATATAAAAGAAAGGCAATAAAATGCACCTATAAAATATAAAAGAAAGGGAATAAAATGCACCTATAGAATATAAAAGAAAGACAATAAAATGCACCTATAGAATATAAAAGAAAGGGAATAAAATGCTCCTATTAAATATAAAAGAAAGGCAATAAAATGCACCATAAAATATAAAAGAAAGACAATAAAATGCACCTATAAAATATAAAAGAAAGGGAATAAAATACACCCATAAAATATAAAAGAAAGGGAATAAAATGCACCTATAAAATATAAGAAAGGGAATAAAATGCACCTTTAAAATATAAAAGAAAGACAATAAAATGCACCTATAAAATATAAAAGAAAGGCAATAAAATGCGCCTATAAAATATAAAATAGACGAATATATAAAGAACGCCTATAGAATATTGAATAGATGAACACATAAAATTATAAAAGAAATTTATTCCACAAGCGGTAAAATACTAACTATAAAATATAAATAAATACTAAAAGGAATAAAACTAACGTCTATGAAATATGAAATAGATGAGTTGTACAAAAACACGTACATAAAAATGAAAAAAAAATACATTTGGCAAATAAGAAATCAGGAAAAACAGCAATAGATAAATAAATGAATGTAAAAAAACCTCACTTATCTATAATATAAAGCTGAATCTGTGTGTGTGTGTGTGTGTGTGGTCATGAATAGGCTCCTATATGGTTGACTATTTTAAAACTGATTACATATAATGATAGAAGATGTATCGAGACGCAGGAATGAGTATGTTTGATCTGGCAGAACGGTGGTTTATTAAAATTGTGGGGTCTGCGTTCGCGCCTGGTCCACAAAGTATGAAAAGTATTCATAGATTTTTTTATCCCCTTCTTATTCCACCATTTAATATTTCAAGTACATCCTTGTATTTATTTTAATATTCATTTATTTAATTTTATATGAATTTGTTTTACTCTTATGCTATTCATCTATTAATTATCAGCGGGGGAAGGGACTCCCGGCTTTGCCCGGTCGTAAAATACGCTGAAATATGATATTTTAATTTTTTCCAGATTTCGTATATATTATAGAGTTGTGATTTTAAAAGTAAAAAAAAAAATATTTGGGTGCCCTCAGCTAGAATCGAAACCGAAAGCCTAAAGTAGTTTTTAAAGCTGGTGACGTTACCTCTGTACCAGTGTGACACGCATATGAATTTATTAAACATAAACTGAGATTATTGTACAACATGTATAATGATTTTTTTTCTAATTTTTACCCCGTTTTGACGTCTTAAAACTATTTTAACCGGCTAAACACCCATAAAAGAACGGTCCATAGACAATCCAATCAATCGTGGCTCCTAGCGCCGCTCTGCGACTTTTAGTTTCGGAAGAAACAGAGTTCGGAAAATATGGCGACAAACAAATAGACAGCCAGCCAGCCTTAGTGAGTTTTATAAATTATATATTCAAAATGCTTGTTTCTTATCTTTTCTTAATATTATTTTTTTTTATATTTTAGAAGTATTTCTTTTACTACTCATCTGTTTTGTTGTTCATAGAAATAGTTTCATTCCTCCTGATATTCGATTTTATATTAAGACAATGCGCAATGCCACTTCGACGTGAGGGAATACTGATTTGAATCAAGTCTACAGAGGATTATGTGAGGATTTCAGTTGTGAGATGTCTAGTAGAATCAAGGAAGCAAGAAACAGGGAAGGAATTTCAAGGTCTAGACGTCCCTGGAAAGAAACTCTTTAGTAAAAAGCCTTCTGACGTCTAGGAGCCTAAACAGAGAAGAAGTGGGTTTTGCTGTTTCTCGGGTTAGTCGGGAGTATGTACGCCGAGGGGCACAAATGTTATGAGTTCATCAGATCACAGTTTATTAAAGTACTTTTTTTGCACAGGGATGCAACATTGCAACTATGGGAAAGGGTTCGATCTTGGTTGATAGTGCAGAACCTATTAGATTTGAAACGTTTTTTTACCCTTTCTAAAATGGAAAATCTAGCACAAGCACAGATGTGACAACGGCCCTTCATGCATGAGTGAATTGTGCCTTTGTAAATATAGAGGATAATCCCAATTTAAGTGAGTAATTTTAGTACAGTAGAGGGAGTCCACCTTTATTGCAGCAGCTTTGGCAATGTCCTCAATGTATTTGTACCAATTTATGTTGTCTGTGAATGTTAAGTTGAAGAATTTGAACAGTATCTAGGATTAGCAGGACCGGCGTCGCTCGGCACCATATAAAATAATGAGAAAAATGAAGTTGCTTTTGAACATACCTGTTATTCTTATGATGGAGGAATTTTTTATGTCTATGTATCATTTGCTATGTCGAGCAAAAAATACGTTACCTACCCTAGGACGGGTATTACAGCTCACAGGTAGAGTGTTATTAGCCACGGTAATCGACGGGTAAGAATGTTTCTTATAATTATTAAAAGAAAGAAGCTTAGTCTTAGTAGCATTAAATATTATATCCATTCACGGCCCTATTCCACTACAGACGTAAGGTCGTTTTCTAAGGTATCTAACATTGCTTTAGATATGTGCACATTCTTTATTCGCTCATGTCAATTATAGAGCGTGGTATTATCAGCATATATATCCATCTCAGATGCAATCTTATTAGGGAGGTCGTTTATGAATATCCGGAATAAGAAAAGCCCACACATCGATCCATCAGACACTCCTGGATTAATATCATGTTGTGTAGATGTACGGCCATCGACGACAACCTGAACTTTTGCTTTGTCTAAGAAGAGTCTGATTATGTTAAGTATTGGTTCAAGAATACTGCTTGATATAATTTTTATGAGAAGCTTTTTATGCCAGACTCTTTTTTTACAAGTGAATCACTTCTTATCAAGGTCCGAAGACCACTCGAGGATAAGGGTTAATGGTAGTATAGTGATCGTTAATGGTGTAGATTGGGTAGAATTTGGATTATTCATGGGGACGTCTCAACAAGAACTTGTTTGCATTGGACTTCAGGCTACCATATTGTAATCGGCAGGAATATAGGCCAGTGGAACAGTGTTCTATAGGGGACAGTTCTAGGAAAGAAGCTTTTTTCATGAAGTCTGCGTTTAGATTTAGGCACAAATAGAGAGTGGAGGAAATTGTTGATAGTGGTTGTAGTTAGTCGAGTATTTTTTTTAAAAGTTTGGCTAGGGGAAGCCTTAGATTAGAGCTCAGACGACCATTACCATGAAAATAACGATAGAGCACATACAGGCTGGCAACATCTCTTTCTGTAGGAAAGCGATTATAGAGAAGAAAAAAGGGCATCGCCTACTAGATATCGAAGTCGGTTTTGAATACTGTCAAGGCAGAGAAGGTGTAAGAGCAGCTCCTGGCAAAGGTATTCCATCCTAGGACACACTTGGTTCTTTTACAGGTAGAGGATTGCATTGGCAGTGAGATATCTCCTGGGCCGATAGATTGATCCGACCATTTTTCCAGCGACCTTAGGAACGGGGACTTTGAATATATCAAGAGCTACCGCCCTAACGTCTTCTGCTTTATTCAGTGTATGGAAGTTTAGCATTTATGAGGTGATAAAATACCGCTTCATTGATTAAACACACAGAGATTTGAGCGAAGCGGGGGAGGAGACTGATGAGGGGATAATTGAGCGGTTCGGTTCTTTCACTAAAATTCTTGAATACTGGAAGCATAGTACTAATAGTGAGGCAAAACTCGGCAAGATATTTCTTGAGGAGTGGGGAGAGAACAAAGACAAGCCTAGCACAACATTTTCTGTATAACTATATCAGGTGTGAGATCAAGATTATTCATATGCTGGACATCAGAAGATGTGATTAACAGATCTAGGAGTGTGGCTTTTGCATATCGAATTTTATTTTGGAGTGGTTTGCTGTGTTTTAGGTGAACTTGGAAGTGAATAGCCGGGTAAGCTGTTCAGTCTTCATGGTTAACTTGCAAGCAACTTCATCGTTGTTGAAGAGGGGGAAATTGTTTATTGTTCATTATTTATTACACTACTTGTAAAAATCGCAAGTTCCGAATTTCTGAGACTCAATACATTTCCTAGTCATTTCGGTATGCCTTCTCTTGGTCACAGCCTTTTCATTTTTACAATGATGTCTATAATCTATAACATTTTTTTTAGTTTATTCATACATATTTATATCTATATAAATATCAACGTTTGTGGACTGTCCCTCTTTGCTTGAATCTTGTCTTCAACGACCTGGCGACCAACCAAATAAAAAAGCTGAATACACAGGAGAGAAAGAAAATTAAAACTGCCAGTTTTAATTCCCTTTAATTTATTGTTTGACTGAATACTCCATACTTGGAGTATTCAGTCGAACAATAAATTTGATTGTAAATATCAACTTACAGTTTTAATTTTCTTTCTCTCTCTCTCTTATATATATATATATATATATATATATATATATATATATATATATATATATATATAAATTCATATATATAAATTGGAATATTTTGAAAACTTTAGGTGTCATGAAAATAATAAAATCATTTTTATGTCCTTTTGTTGGTGTTGTAAGTCCAATATTTCGTTAAAAATAGCTTCATCAAAGTAGTTAGTCAGTTGGTAGGTTTTTTTTTCTTTTTTCTTCATTTTGTTGTTATAGAATAAGAAAGTCCTGGAGAAGAAATTTCTTCTCCAGGACTTTCTTCCTCCATAACAACAAAATGAAGAAAAAAGAAAAAAAAACCTACCAACTGACTAACTACTTTGATGAAGCTATTTTTAACGAAATATTGGACTTACAACACCAACAAAAGGACATAAAAATGATTTTATTATTTTCATGACACCTAAAGTTTTCAAAATATTCCAATTTATAGTCAAACCAACTGTCTTTAAACAGTGTGCAACTATTTTCTTATATATATATATATATATATATATATATATATATATATATATATATATATATATATATATATATATATATAGTACAAAGTTTTGTTGAAATTCAAAGTCTTACATTTTTTTCTTTTATATAACTCTTGTTTATTTCATTTTGGATCTTTTCATCACAGCTGTTTCGTTAATGAGATGACAATTTTATGATTTTATGTTTTCATAAAAATTTTATTTCTCCCCAACTCGTCAGGGTCGACTTTATATATATATATATATATATATATATATATATATATATATATATATATATATGTATGCATATATATATACGAAAATCTTTGTATCTATCTTAGAAAGCTGTTTCTATTGGCAGCAACGTTCATTTCGATATTACGTCAAGGGGATATCTGTGAAAAATGTGTTTTTGATCCTATGTTTTCGTTAAGATTATAAAGTGAAAACATTATCATTTATTTAATTCATTCGTTGTCAAAATCCCTGAAGGCAAACTTAAAATTTGGATCGATATCAGAAAAATACTATCAGAAATCATATTTCTTTTAAAAAGGAACGGTCGGGTCGAACAGATAGGAACTAAAAGTTAGACGACTCGAGTTAAACAAAGTCTGTTTACCTCTCAAAGGACGCGGCTCATCTTTGAAAAAAAAAGTTAACGTCGATAAACAGACATTTTGTTGAATATAAATAAATATATTCTTTGATGAATATCTTCTATTCAACTATTTTTTCATTTGATTTCACACCCTTAAATGTTGCTTTCTTATTCCTTTACCGCGTCGTTGTGTCTCCACCATAGAATTTGTCCGTCATGATGTTTACAAGATTTGAAATTTAATCATCATTTCCATCCTGAAACACTTACACTAGATAGATACATCTTATTGCAGACTAGGAGACATAACCACGTATTATCTCGGTTATTTTTAGATCACCGAAGTTAAGCAACGTTTTGCCTAATCAGTAGGGCTAGGACAACAGCATATTCTTTTGATTGCTTTGACTCTCGAGTGCGTATCCCTTTTATATTTTTACACGGTGGGCACCACTTATCAAGGCCCGGAAGCCACTCAGGGATAAGGGTTATTGCAAGTACAGTACGCTAGTGTGGAGATTTAATGAAGTGTTTACTTAAGAGGGCGGTTCATTAGGAATTTGTTAACGTTGGACTTGAAGACATCCAAGTTGTAGTCAGGTGGGAAGCGTGCAGATGGAACAGAGTTCCACAGGCGTGCAGTTCTAAGAAAGAAGCTTTGTTCATGGAATCCACGTTTTGATTTAGGCACAGATAAAGAGTGGGGGAAATTTTTCACAGTGGATTCAACTAGACGGGTGTTTTTCGTGAAAGATAGGCGAGGGGGGACCAGAGATTGGAGTTACGACGAGCACCTGCCATGGAAATAACGATAAAACAAGGATAGGCTCGCAACGTCTCTTCTGCGGGAGAGAGGTTGTAGGGTAAAGAAAAGGGCATCCCCACTAAGCCACGAAGTCTAGTTTGTACTCTGTCAAGGCAGGATAGGTTGTTTTAGCAGCTCCTGCCCAGGTATTGGCTTTTATATAGATAGAGAATTGCATCAGTAGTGAGATATCTTCTGGAGCGGTAGAAGGATCCCACCATCCCTTGATATCTTATATACTTTTATATAGAGTGATGCGGTTCTCGGTTGATTAACCGTGTCTGTGTCGAATATATAACCGAGAGTCAAAACAATGAAAATAATATGCTGCCCTATTAATCAGTACCAGACGGATGGCTGTTTGAGAATACAAGCTGCTGTGCGTTTAACAGATCACGAACGCATCAGTATCAGCAGCTGTACGACAGCCAACGTATGCAAATAATCGAGCCGTGTGCGAGGTGACGTCACAGCGGGGAAAAAGGAAAGAAAAAGATTATATAAAAAAGAAATATGTTACCCGAGAAGGACAGAAATAGACATATTACACATGTGATCCGAGAGCGACAGAGAAAGACGCGTCCTAAAGCTTACCGGACAGAACCAGAGTACCATGTGTTTGACTTGGTAGAGTCTTGATAAGCTCATTGTAATACGAGAAGACTTCTGAACAAGAAATGTGTTATTCTAAAAATACGAGTATATAAATATATAGAAATACGTGCATATAAATATATAGAAATACGTGTTATATAGAAACACCTGCACATAAATATCTGCTGCTTCAACTGAAAAAAGTAATTCAAATTTGTTTCTTGTCTTTGTTTTCTTGCGGCTGTCTGCATACAACGTGTAGGTACCGAATGTGTACATGTAACGACTACGTTACATATGTAACAGGACATCAACACCTCCTTTCTGGAACGGCAAAATCATAACGTCGTAGGTCTTTCACCGCTTGCAAAACCAGACAAACATTTTTATTAAAATTTCGAATAGGATTTATTTTGGTCCATAATGCTACATCTTAATATTCCATTAATCGCCAATCTGGCAAACTGAACGGACCTATATTATTTTCAATGCGTTAAATAATGCATTTGTCTTTTAAGAGTAAAGTGTAGCATCTGTTGATAATGCATCTTTCATGCCCTTTGTTGGCGAAGAAGAGAACCTTCTAGATTAAGAACATTTCAATTTTTATTTGCACCCAGAGTGCCCAATTTTAGAAGTTGAATTTTCTACACCTGAAAAAAAAATGATCTTGTGTTTAACTCTATCCTCGTGGGGAAGCAATTAAACCGAAACTCTGTCCATGAGTCTTTCTTTCTGACTTTTATGCTATCGAATGTTTAGAAATGAGCAAGCATGTCAAACAGGCGATTCTCATAGCTTTTGGAATTCCCTTTCTGCTCACTGTGTTTAAAGATTTAAATGCAATATGAACCACCATATTGCTACCTATCTCTTTACTCAAGTGTTAATTTTTTTACATACAAGTGGAACGATAAAATTATCGCCTCAGAAAAGACAACATGATCCCATTTCCGTTTGATGAAAACCAGTTTTTTGTTGCAGACCATCTACTATTTGGCCAGTTGTGTACAAATCCCAAGAGCGATAGATGCATTCTATTATATCTGAAACTGACACAATGATTAACGAGCGAGATCGGAAATGCCCCGCTATACAACTCATACTCTCTACCGACCAAAGTTATGACAACAGGACCGTTGCCAGCACCGTCAAAATGCAAATCCAGACTGTTCAACGCTTGAGGGCACAGTTCAACGAAGTTTCCGGCCACGGTTATGTTCTTTGGTGTTGTTTTAAGTATAGGCCACATCATACGACCCCACATCTTCGAAATCGGCTTGAAAGTCAACACCAAATTGTACCTGAATGTGCTGGAGTGTGGTGGAAAACCCTGGGTATGTCAGCAGGATTCGGAGCCGGCGCACAAGTCCAAAGAGGTCCAAGCTTGACTTTAGAAGAAGCGCTACGACTTTGTACCCTTTTCTCACAGGCCCGCTCCTCCTCCCCCGACCTGAATTAGCTGGACTACTCCATTTGGTCATACGTTAATAACATCAATAACATGCCCCCCCCCACACACAATCTCCAACACGCCTGATCGCCACAATCCGCCGAATATTCGCCGAGCTCCCGCTGGCGCTCATGAAAAAGGCATGTTCCCAGTTCCGATCGTGGCGGTGATTAAAGCTGGAGGTAGCTACATTAAATAGATGTCAGCTCTAGTCTATAATCAAGTTACCTGAATTGATTTTTTTAATAAAGGTTTTAAAGTAAATCTGTAGTGTTGTTTTCTTTATGGCGACAAATTTATCATTTCATCCTGTATTGCTGTCATTCTACCTTTTACGTTAGTGACAATGTGCATGGGATGAATCAAAGTAAAATAAATATTCCCACACTGTTTGCCAATATCCAATGCATATCTTATCGGGGAAATGTTTAATACCCGTACTTGCTTTACAAATATTTTTACAAGCTGTGCTTCGATGAACTTATTATACTTGTATCCACTCAGATTTTGTCTATTCATTGGTCTATGACGTTGTCACATTCACGTTTCAAATATAATCTATCTATATTTCTATAAAAGTTAGAATGTAATCTATCTATATTTCTATAAAAGTTAGAATGTAAGTGTGTGTGTGTGTGTGTGTGTGTGTGTGTGAATTATAATCTACAGACTTGAAATTTGGTGGATAGTATATTCAGACAAGTCGAAAAGTTTAGAATCAGTTTTCATCTAGAAAAAAATGGCTGGTAAGGGCTTCAAGTTGAAAAAAAAAAAAAAAACAATGCTATCTGGGAACCACTGGATTTTTTTCTGTTGATGAACTGTTTCACAGATAGGCATTCGTGGCCGTAAAACAGAACAACTTTTTAATGTTAAGAATAAATAGGTTTTTAAAACACTTTTTTTCATGCTCTTTCAGTTCTTTTCTCTAAAAATTTTTCCATTCGTTTTCGCAATGAAACCAAAAATGCATAAAAATTGTATAAGATTCACAAAAAGTCATAAAATCTTACAAAACAAAGAATATATATCTATGTTTTCTATTTTTTTGTGATTGTTTTCTTGTGATTTAGAAAATAAAGGTTTATGACGAAAGAGAAACTATATAACGCCGAACGTAATTTTTCTTAAGAGAAAAAAAAAACAAAAAAAAACTTTCACTTTCTTAAAATATGTCAGGCATCTATATCGTCAGATGTTTTGTATTTATATTATTATTATTATTATTATTATTATTATTATTATTATTATTATTATTATTATAATAATAATAATAATAATAATAATAATAATAATAAGAATAAGAATAAGAATAATAAAGCAAAAGAAGCGAGATTGAGACGATATAGATATAAATCTGAACAATGCAAACAAAACAGAACATTTGAAACTAATGAACGCCAATTCTACCAAAATATGAACGGAGGAAAAACACAAAACAGAACAACCAAATCCGACAGAAACAAAACTCTACCGGAGTAACATATGGGAAGAGCGACGAGATCACAATAGAAATGTCGAATGGCTGAAAGACATGAAAGAAGAGTTACAACAAATCGAAGAAGGAACCGTAAATGAAATCAGCAAAGCCTAAAGAAAACTATAGGAAAAATGGCAAACTGGAGAGCACCAGGGCACGACGGGATACATGCATACTGGTTCAAAAAATTCACAACCTTACACGAAAGGCTAGCCCAAAACCTGAGAAGATGTATACAGGAAGCAAACGTGCCAGACTGGATGACCAAAGGAAGAACCACACTGCTACAGAAGGACACAGAGAAAGGAACCGTCCCCAGCAATTATAGGCCAATCACGTGCCTACCCACCATGTGGAAGATACTGACAGAACAACTGAGGGAACAAATCTACCACTCACTGAATAACCGTGGACTCATCCCCGAGGAACAGAAAGGATACCAAAAAGGAAAAAAAAGGAACACATGATCTGCTATATGTTGATCAAAAGATTCTAAAGGAAGTAAAAAGGAGGAGGAAAAATTTAGCCATGGCATGGATCGACTACAAAAAAGCGTACGACAGGACTCCCCCCAAGCATGGATAATAGAATGCCAAAAAATGTAGAAAATACCAAGCGCGATCACCAACGTAATAGAAAATGCAATGAAAACATGGAGACTGGAACTGACAGCTGATGGACAACACGTAACAGAAATTAACATACAAATAGGCATCTTCCAAGGAGACTCATCATCACCATTACTGTTCATCATAACCGTGATGCCCTTGAATAGTATTCTGAAAAAGTGCCAAGGCGGATACAAGTTCCCCAATACAGAGGAAAAATGAACCACCTGAGGTACATGGACGATCTGAAACTTTTTGCAAGGACCGAAAAGGAGCTAGAGACACTACTTAACACTACCAGGATCTTCAGCCAAGATATCCAAATGGAATTTGAAATGGAAAAGTGCGCACTACTAGTTATAAAACTACCCAACCAAACAGAAATGAAGGCACTAGGAGAACAAGACGACTATAAATACGTGGGAATTCTGGAAGCGGACACTATCAGAGCAACAGAAATGAAAGAGAAAATTGGAAAGGAATACCCCAGGAGAACAAGAAAATTCCTGGAAACTAAATTATATAGTAGAAACCTAATAAAAGGTATAAATACATGGGCAGTGCCACTAGTGAGATACTCTGGACCGTTTATAGGATGGACAAAAGAAGAACTGAGACACCTCGAACAGAAAACCAGGAAACTCATGACCATGCATAATGCACTACACCCAAAGGACGATATTGACAGACTCTACGTGAAAAGGAAAGACGGCGGCAGAGGACTGATCTGTATAGAAGACTGTGTGAATGACAGGAAAAAACAACTATAAAAATACATAATGAAGTTGGTTTTGAAAGGGATGCAGACTTGATTTTTGAAGTCACATCGTGGTTGAAAACGGTCTCCAGAGCTGCATCAAACGATGGGAGAAATGCATAACTCTGGGTGGTTACTATGTAGAGAAAGACTAATAACTGTGTCAAGTTTCGTTGCTCTACTGCTATGGACAGGATGAAGAAGGTCAGAGGTCAAATTGTTCAACACGTTGTGGCAATAACATCAAAGATGAGAATAATAGTCCGAATAATCCAAATAACCAGCCTCGAAAAGTTCTTATTTTTTTGTCCCCTGACAAAAGAAGGATGGACCTGTAAATTCAATTCACCTTTGTCCAATCATCTGTCCGCACTTTTCTCAATAACTACGTGGTCCTGGATATGACCTTAAACTATATCCAGTGGTGAGGCCCCAGCTTGAGGACTTTGGCGAGTGTGGAGCCACCCTTTAATTGGCATTGCTCCCAGGTCCACTCTGACTTGGAGTGGTAGTACCTGTTAGGGTTCCAACTTTTGGTTAAATAAAAACCGACTTGAAAACAACAAATATATTCTATTAAAACCTTTTCTTCAAAATCTTTGAAATCGCCATTAAATAACCTGAAAAGGGTTGATAAGCCGTAAACCAAAATGAACCAACCAACCAACCAACAACGAACCAACCAACCAACCAACCAACCAACCAATAACAACGTGTTGGAATTTTTTTAAATTTTGCCTTAACATTAAAGATGATATGATTAAAAAAGTAATAGAACGGATTTTCTGGGAAAACTCCGGTTACCCCCCCTCCGGTGTGCATTTCGGGTTAAAATGGCTAAAATTGACACTTTTGTGCTTATTAAAAAAATTGATACCTTGGATTTTTATGAAACTTCCTGAAAAGTTGTAACTAACTGACTTCTATGTAATTCTGTTTGTCTATACTTCGCGATAACTCTTGGGTGTGCCCCAGGGGCTCTTTTAGGCCTAATAATAACACTCCATTTTTAGGACTATCTTTCTATATTTGTCCAAAATTTTCTATATGTCTATTTAGAAGTTTTGCATGGTGCTAAATTTAAATTTAAATATCTTAAGGCCTTGGGGGCTTTTGGGGCTAAATGGGAAGCGGCAAATGATGGACTTAGTCTATTTTTTTTCATGATGCAGAACTCCAATTTACATATATTAAGGCCTAAAACTGCACCGTTTGTTCATTTTCGCCAGGATTTGACGTCCCCTGTGAACTTTTGGGGCTAAATGGGGGGTAAAATGCTGAACTTAGTCATTTTTCATGCCTCGTTCACTTTGCACTCACGAGGGAACTATGCATGCTTCACTTGTTCAATAAGGATTTGCTACGAAGTCGAAAATTACTTTTTACTTCGTCTGCATTGCTGTATTTGTCTAAAAAGTGAAATGTTTTTTGACGAAACGAAAACATCAATTTTTTTTGACAAATGTTCTAGATATTTTTAATCAACTGCTTCAAATGTTTTTTTTTTCTATTAACATTTTGAAAAGGTGAATCTTGAAAGAAAAATGAAAAATGATAAACCAATTCTCAAGACGACCCTCTCCGTTCGATCTTTGAAAACGAATGGGCAATTAACACAATTGAAATCCTAATGTGTTTACTGATTATGAAACGCTGCCACATTAGAACAGTTTTGATAGAAATTGTTTTGAACTAGTTGATCTACATGTTAGTCACTGCTTATAATTTGAACATTGATCGCTTTATTCGACCCACTTTTATTTTAGAAAATGCCAATCTGGCGAAAAAATAGAATGACTGGGAATGAGAGAATGTGCTGGTCGTTTAAAGAATACCATATATTCGAGTAGAAATGGTTCAGGCAAAAGCTGTCATGGGTAACACACACACATACATACATACATACACACACACACACACACACACACATATATATATATATATATATATATATATATATATATATATATATAAACGTTTTCGATTTTGCGTCTAAGCATCTTCAGGTGAAAACAAACAAATTAGTAAGAACCTCAATAAAAACACACTCGAGGAAAAAAGAAAATTAAAAAAAAAAACTCACAAGAATAAACACGTGGAGTTAGACGCTAAGAGAACGAACTAGTGCTGTTACAGAAGCAAAAAAAAAAAATAAATTACGGGACGACGCCACACTTTGCGTCACGTGATCAATTGTATTAAGCATTTTAAAATGTTGAAACTAATTTCATACATAATATTCTAAAATGTAAATTGCTTGGTTTGAAAAAATATAGCTTCAAGTAATTTTAATACTTTGCAATATGTTTTAAAATGTGTTATTTTCATGTAACTAAAATTCGTCTTGATACAGAGGAAGACATATGATGTTTTTGTAAATGCAGGTAAATTATGATAGACTTTAAAAAGTGCATCGTCTGACGGTGGGATAAGATAGTGGTTGTGAAAGCTATGTAAATCTTAGCTTTATTAGTATTATTATAGCAGATGCATTTTCACCAAAAGCATTTTAACATTAAAACAGGTTCTTTCTAATGTTTTATGGGTTGGAGAGGAGTTGGTTTTGACTACAAATGACGTTCTCTATTTCAGTATGTGTGATTGGTTTTTGAAATATGCTTTCTTATAAAGAAACATGTCGTTTGTTCACTTCAAATCATTGGCAGGTTGAAAAAGTATACATATATTTTACTTTAATCTGCTTTTGTAAATATAATACTAACATCGCAGTTGATCAATACTGTGTCATTTTTCTGTTTGAAAATTAAACATTTTTAAACGCCCAACTCTTTACCTACGATGTGGTATGGCAGTGAAGAATTCAAAATATCACTGTGGAACGACGACACATCAGGCATTTTAAAAAGAGACGTCGTTCATGCCAAATCATTTATATTAAATGTAATGAATTTAAATAAAATCAATACATACGAATCGATGATTTAAGAATAATAAATTATTGGAAATAAAATGGCCGCAAGGTATAAAATATTTGCCACAAATTGCGATTTTTTTACAGCAAAAAATAATTAGGATTTTCATACTTTTTAAATTATTTATTACTAGCATTTCAGCCCGGCGTTGCCCGGGTGTTTGGAAGTGTATGTTGAGCAAAAAAAAAAAAAAAAAAAAAAAAAAAAAGCGGTAAATTTTTTTAACTTTGACCCTCATTATTACCCCTTAAAATTTATGGTTTTGGGCTCAAATCGAGTTATTAAGTTAGATCCATGCCCGAAGAGCCAATATCTAAAAATTCAAGTGTTTAGACCCAAAATTGTCGGAGGAGTTTGGTAGAGTTCACAAAGGTCAAATCGTTGAACTTTGACCCCTTAACGGCCAAATTTCTGGCCGAAAATCGATCATAAAGATTTTCCCAAATCTCAGTACCCTGTGTATCAAATTTCGAGTCTGTAGACTGAAAATTGACAGAGTTATTGTGTAGGAAAATGTACACACACAGACAGACACATACGTTCACGTTTATAGATATAAACAAAAATATATACGTACACATAAATATATATGGAAACAATTTTGTGTTTACTGTAAACTTTTTACGCAAATATTATGCAAGTATAAATCATGTAGAATATATGCATTAATATAATTACACGTAATAGTAAACTAAAGATGATCACCCCCTGAGAAAACCGAAAAAAATAATAAGGAATTAATTAAAATGAATGTTTAAAAGAATATGCAAATTAGCTAGATCTTTTGCTAGTGAATGCAATTCCAGAACCCATAAATAAGAAAATTGTATTTTTTTATTAAATAGAAAAGAGGGGGTTTAATATGAATATCGATACACGCAAAAGAAAACCGAATTTATAGGAGTATAGATAGATTATGGCATTAAATGAAATTAATGGCTCTCGTCTTGGGGAGGCCTCATGTTTTTACAAGCTTCTGGGCTTGACCATTACTCCTGATCTGAAATGGAACACATACATCAAATCTGTTTACAACGCCGCTGGAAACATTGTGGGATCCTTCTATCGATCCAGTAGATATCTCACCGCTGATACGTCCAAGGATGGAGTACTGTTGTCAAATATCGGCAGGAGCTTCTAGAAAGGACTTATTCTGCCTTGATAGAGTTCAAAATAGACTTCGTAGCCTCGTAGTAGATGTCAATTTCTCTTCCCTGGAACGTCTTTCTTACAGAAGAGATGTTGCGAGTTTGTCTCTGCTTTATCGTTTTTTTTAGGCAAGTGCTCGAGTGAGCTTCAATCTATGGTCCTCCCTCGCCAAACTTTCACAAGAAACACACGTCTAGCTGAAAACACTATAAATAATCCCCCCACCCTTTATCTGTGCCTAAACCTTAACGTAGATTCCATGAACAAAGCTTCTTTCTTAGAACTGCACGCCTATGGAACTATCTTCTGTTTTCCTTCTTTCCAGCTGACTACAATATGGTTGTCTTCAAGTCCAACGTAAACAAGTTCTTGAGTAGCCGTTCCACTTAAGTTAACAAATTCATCGAATTCCCATTAGTAACAATTACTATGTTGTTCAATTGACTACTGTACACTCTTAACCCTTATCCTCGAGTGGCCTATTGGCCTCTATTAAATGGGGTATACCTATGTAACAAATAAGATAGGATTTTTAAATTCAATTTTTACACTATTTTTGCTTATTAGTTATTTTGTACAGGATAATTAAACTATAAAATAATATTAAAATTGAAAATAGAAGTTTTTTTTTACTTTTCAACAAAAGAAAGATTCAAAACTGATCAGCTTTCATGATGAGTTTTATTTTTAAATCATTTTAAAACATTTGCATTTAAAAAAGATATGTATTTCAAATGTTAATACGTGTAGTTATATTTCTATGTATATTCGTCCCCCACGCGACACAATAGCAACGTTACATAAAGTACTAGAATATTCTATGAAAACGAGGAACAATATTGCTTTCAAGTGATATCTATCTATCTATCTATCTATCTATCTATATATATATATATATATATATATATATATTCTTTGAAGTTTTTAACATTTGAAACCACACAAAAAATTATTTTTTATCATTCATTAAAAAAAAACATCTAGTCAGTAAGTCATTTAATCACCTGCAATCACTGCATCAACTCTCAAATTTACTATAATACCAATTTTTATATTTTTTAAGGGATCATCAGTTGTTTACCATGAAACACTGTTTCGGGGATTTAAAAACAAAACAGTGTATTACATCATGGCTCCCCAGCAGTGTTGATCAAACACCACCACCCTTAATCTTAGGAAGAAGACAAGTTACAAAAATTTTTTTTCCCAATTTCCTATTCTTAATTGTAATTACTAACCTTTTCATAGTATAAAAATGGATTTCTTACCTGTGCGATTCATCAATTTCCACATTTAAAATGGATTATATTTATTTGCTGTCCACTCAGCAAAATGTGGCACAAGGCCGGAAAGTGGTAACCCAGCAGGCTCCCCTAAAGGAGGGGCACTCCTGCAATTTTAAAAATTGCCTGAGTAACCCCGTCGGCATTCCCCGGTCGGGGCGCCTCAGGCAGCAAGCAATAAACTTGCCCCACCGGAAAGCCCAGTGGCAAGGCCTGGGAGGGTGGACCTCCTAGGTATTACCCAGGCGGTGTACCTCAGTCCAACAGGTGAGGGGCCGGTCTCCGGCCCCTCACCTGTTGGGCTGAGTGTCAAGTGACGGATCCTTGACTGGTACTATCCATTTAAAATGGATACATTTTTTAATTTTTTAATTTATCAGTCTTGTATTTATAAGATTTGGATTAATCCATTTAACTACTTATCACCCCCACTATAGTTAGTAGTTTGTATATTTACATTCTTATTTATTTAAAATTAGATATATAAAGGTTAAAAATATTTTATTTTTACATATATACATTTTTTTTTTTTTTAACTATATAAATTTATTATATGTAATTATAAATCCATTTATACATTGCTAATATAGTTTTGGATTTCCTTTATCAATATAGTCTGGTTTATCTTAAACGATTCAAAAGCATCAGGATAACGAACAAATGCTTTATTTAACTGCTTAAATATTTTATTTTTATCTCCACCTTGTTTTATCATCCTTATTACTAAGCTAGAAACTGGTGGTATAAAATCTGTTAATTTTAGAGTAACGCGAGCTATTCTCAAAAACTCTGCCATAATGGTTCCATAAAACACAAAAACGGGGCAGGTGCTATCCTTATGGGGCATACGTACTATTTTAAATATATATATATAAAGCAGTTCTGGGTAAATATAAAACCGATGAAAATTATACCGCCATTTGAGTTGGCTCGGACACACTAGTATAAACCTAATTCTGACAATATTGCTCTGATGAATATCGAAAGAAGATTTTGAAGACAAAGTTACTGACATTCTATTGATTACATGCGGAACATTGTTACCGTTAACAAACACTGAAAGAATCGCTGTTTTTATATTTGCGAAGAATCAATAAAAATGTCCTCGGTTTTATATACGTCTAAGCGTCTGTATTACAGGTTCTGTCCGTGGTGCCCACTCTCTATGATTTATAAACAATAAATAACTGAAGAGTTATAACTGCAAAACTGCCATTTTGAAAATTAAGAACCTATCACCGTACACTGTATTGTATTTCAATTCTTGATCACAACCGGAAATCATGTTTTGCATAACATGTAAGCAAAATAATTTCATTTTGCTTTCAATGGAAATAAGCATTTAGTAGAAGTCTAAATTCAGTATATTTTTACCTTTTTTAAGTCGCAATTTAAATAAATAAAAAAAATAATAAATAAATTAAATAAATAATTTAATTAAATAAATGAAATAAATAAATAAAATAAATAAATAAAATAAATAAATTAATTAAATGAATTAAATAAATAAATAAAATAAAATAAATAAATTAAATAAATAAATAAAAAAATAAATTAAATAAAAAATAAAATAAATAAATTAAATAAATTAAATAAATAAATTAAATAATAAATTAAAGAAATAAATTAAACAAATAAATAATTAAATAAATAAATTAAATAAAAAAGTAAAATAAATAAATAAAATAAATAAATTAAATAAATAAATTAAATAAATGAATTAAATAAATAAAATAAATAAAATAAATAAATAAATTAAATAAATAAATTAAATAAATAAATAAAATAAATGAATTAAATAAAGTAATTAAATAAATAAAATAAATAAATAAATAAATTAAATTAATTAAATAAATAAATTAAGTAAATAAATTAAATAAATAAATTAAATTAATTAATTAAATAAAATAAATAAATAAATTGAATAAATAAGTTTCAATTTAAATTTTACTAGAAAGTAGGAAGTAGATTTTAAGTCTTTTTCGACAACCTCGTATCTCTTTCTTTATTTTGTCCTTGAGTTATCCTATTATAAAAGCGATGTTTCTAATCTACCATCTACACTAGTTTTTGACTCTGAAGTAGTATTTCTTTAGCTCCTTATATAAAGTGGTTTTATACATTGTCTGAAGCGATTTCCATAAAATATATTTATCGCGAATTTGTATTCAAACTTTTAAAAGGCATTAATTTAGAGGCGTCAATTTCCGTATTAAACTCATTCGCACACTCGTTATATGAAGAATAAGATTAAAATAACAATTTATCTGTCTGTCACACGTAAAGTTGAAAGTACGTTTTCATCTTTCTGCCACGTTTGAATTTGATATAACATTTTGGCCTATTTATCATGCTTAAATTAAAATAATGTTAAAGTTTGAAAGATTTTTTCTGTCCACCACATTTGAGTTTTAATTAAAATTTTCGCAGTTTGATTAATTTGAAGTTTGAAATGACATTGCCGTACGTCTTTCATGTTTAAGTTTGAAACCCATTCTTGGCTGTCTGTCAAATTTATTTGTCAGAGTGCATGTTGACCTGTCTGTCACCCTTCAGTTTGAAAAGGTATGTTAACAGCTCTGACACTTTTCGAATTTAAATAGCATACACAAATCTCAATAATATGCGCTCTAAGTCCATTGGTTGGATGATCTGCTACATGAAAAGGACTGTCCCCTTTTCATGTAAGTAAAAAAAGAGAATTAGTTAAATGAAAATGGTATCAGATAAAACCAGAATCGAACCCTGTAGATAAGTTTTAAAGAACAATAGGTTTTAAATGGAATGTCCAGTTAAATTGTTAATTCTTTTAAAATATTTTATAAATAAAATTTGGCTAGAAAATCTATTCACATTCTTAGAAAGAATGCATAATAAAAATATCGGGTAGACAATTATTAAGTAGGTTAAATTCCTTTGTAAAACAAAGAGAATGGGAAATTTCCTGGTCGTCAGAAATGGTTTCAAAATGTGCAAATCGCGCATGTTTGAAACACGTGAGTTGTGGTAACGTTTGCCAGACATACGTGTGACGTCATAGCAGAAATGATTTCTCAGTATAGGAAAGGGTTCGAAGAGTTAACAAGCAGAATCAAATTCAGATCAGAGAATCAGAGAAGCAAATAGGATCTAACCGATTCTCAGTTAGTGTCAGGGGGCCCTCTTGGAAGCGGGAGGCTTAGAAGGAACCATGTAACGACTTTGAATTCCTGAAGTACAGAATCATTTCCGACCGGTCGAAGAATAAAATATCATCATGTTTTTATAACTGCCGTCTTTCTGTGTTCATCATTCCAACGAGAAAAGGTAATGTGTTTAATCATTCCAGTATGTATCAATATATACCACTTCATCTTCTCCTCAAAGTATATGTCTTGTGAATATGAACTCTCTCCGTATAAATGTCTTCAACATGTACCTACTGTCACTCTGTCTCCTCTCTAAATGAACATTTAAAATATGTATGTTGTCAACTACAAGGAACATTTAATAATATATGTACAGACCGTAACGTAAATAATATGTACCCCCTTCAAAACGTATATAACACATCTTCCATGATTATGTTAGAAATATTGTGTAGCACTTGATTCCAGTAAAGCAACCGGCCCTGACGGCATTCCAATTATAGTACTCAAAAAACTTCCATCAGAACAAGCACCCATACTTACAAAACTGTTTAAACGTTGTCTTAAGGAAAATTGCTTCCCATCACTCTGGGAAATCTCATCATTATGCACTGTATTTAAGAATTCAGGTGATCGTTCATCCCCCTCTCAGTACAGGCCAATAAGTCTCCTGTGCGTCATGAGTAAGTTGCTGGAATCTGTGTTAAATAGAGAAGTAATCAACCATCTCAGCAAAAAATAACCTTAGTGACACACAATATGGTTTCCGTTCTGCTAGATCTACAGCAGATGTGCTTACAGTTATATCTCATAGGATTAGCGAATCTCTCGACAAAGACAACCTTTCTGCTCTTGACATATCTAAGGCCTTTGATAGGGTATGGCATAAAGGTTTACTTCACAAGATCTCCAGCTATGGTATAGCTGGAAATGTCTTCTCAATTATTAAATCATTTCTCTCTGATAGGTTCATAAGAGTAGTAGTTGATGGGCAAAAATCAGAAGCTCACAGTATAAATGCTGGAGTCCCTCAGGGGTCTATCCTGGGCCCAACTCTTTTCCTGATCTACATTAATGATCTTCCAAATCACATCCTTACATCATTCGTACACATTTTTGCTGACGACACTATCATCTATGGTAGCACATCTAAGACAGTAAACGACCAAGTTCTCTCCGATTCTCTCTCCTCTGATCTTGATCACGTTGTACAATGGGGAAAGGAGTGGCTGGTTACTTTTAATGCATCTAAAACCAAGCTTCTATCTTTACATCATCAACGTTCTGATCCCCAAGTAATTCGTAGACATTTTTGCTGACGACACTATCATCTATGGTAGCACATCTAAGACAGTAAACGACCAAGTTCTCTCCGATTCTCTCTCCTCTGATCTTGATCACGTTGTACAATGGGGAAAGGAGTGGCTGGTTACTTTTAATGCATCTAAAACCAAGCTTCTATCTTTACATCATCAACGTTCTGATCCCCATCTGGCATCAATTAAAATGAATGGCTCTCGTCTTGGGAAGGCCTCAAGTTTTGACAGGCTTCTGGGCTTGACCTTTACTCCTGATCTTAAATGGAATACGTACATCAAATATGTTGCCAAGGCCGCTGGAAAAATGGTCGGATCCTTCTATCGATCCAGTAAATATCTCACTGCTGATGCAATTATCTATCTATATAAGAGCCAGATACGTCCAAGGATGGAATACTGTTGCCACATATGGGCAGGAGCTACTAGAAAAGACTTGTCCTGCCTTGATAGGGTTCAAAATAGACTTTGTGGCCTGGTGGGAGATGTCCTTTTCTCTTCGCTGCAACCTCTATCTCACTGAAGAGATGTTGCGAGTTTGTCTCTGCTTTATCGTTATTTTCATGGAAAGTGTTCGACTGAGCTTCAATCTATGGCCCCCCCTCGCCAAACTTTCACAAGAAACACTAGACTAGCTGAAAACATTATCAATAATTTTCTCCACTCTTTATCTGTGCCTAAACCTAAACATAGATTCCATGATCAAAGCTTCTTTCTTAGAACTGCACGCCTGTGGAATTGTCTTCCGTTTTCCTGCTTTCCAGCTGTCTATAATATGGTTGTCTTCAAGTTCAACGTGAACAAGTTTCTGATGAGCCGTTCCACTTAAGTTAACAAATTTACGAACTTCCATCACTATCGATTACTATATTGTCCTGTTGACTCTCTACACTCTTTAACCCTTATCATTGAGTGGCCTATCGGCTTTGATAAGTGGTGACGCCTATGTAAAAAAAACAAAACAAAAAGCACTTATGTTTTGGAATTTTCAATTGAAGTCCTTATTTTGATGACGACGACGACAACGATGATGATGGCGATCTTCTAGTGACTACTTCTTGATAACGAAAGTATGTAGAAATTTTCCCGACTGTATTATTGTCTGTAGTTTTGTTTCTGAACCAAACACACCTGTCCATTCTTAATTGCAATTAATCAATTTAAATGGTCATATTTTGCTATCTATTTGTTCTTTAAAAGGTTACCAAATATAGAAAGAAAAAAATAGATACAACATCCTATCTATACGACTATATATTTTAATAGAGTTTGCTTCATTTATTCATTTAATATACTCTTGTTAAAACTCGTATGAAAATTAGTCGAACAGATCACGTAATTCCCGTGTGTCTTACTTCCGTTTCATTGTCTCCACAAATGTAAAACTGTAACTGATTGAACCTTATGACAATTACTTCGTATATGCCTTTTATTAAAGGCAATGCCATTTATTATTATAAAGGGCATTTGTGAATGCGTATATTACAACTAAAAGTCAAAAACTGCAAAACAATCACCTATAAAGTTGTTATATTCTCGATCAGCATTTCTCTAAAAAATATCTAAAATTTAGAAAAAAATTCTCACTCTTTCATTCTTAACTGACATAGATTTCAACACGGGGTTAGAGTTAGGGGTTTTCACCAATTTTATGTACTAAAGAGAAGTAAGTTTGAAACTTTTATCAAGAATTTACTTACGTTGTGTCGAATCATTCCTTATGAACTCTGTATAAAGGAGAGCCGTCTGTGTGTATGTCTATGAAGAAGAATAGGCTGGATGGTTGAAAAAGAGGTGGGAAGACGAGAGCGGGAACAGAAGAAAGATAGAGAGACGGTACTCACACCTGAGGGTATGCTATACTTTTACAAAGCCACATTTTGCCTATGCATGGACACATCTGTGCTGGTGTATGTATCACTAGTCTGTCACTCTTAGGCAGGAGGATATAAAACGTGTCTAACATCTAATACGTCCTGCAATATCGAGTGAGCTTCAATCTCTGTACCATGGCCACAATATTACATGTCAGTTTTACAAGTACTTTAATAGAATTTGCTCTGATGAACTCATCGCACCTTGGGCCCTACGATGTACACAGTCGCGATTAACTCCACAAATTATCTAAATCTAACTCTTTCATTATTAAAGGCCACAGATGACGGAAAATGTGACACTTTGATTATTTAATTAGAATTCATTATTGAGATGAGTATTATTTTTATTAATTTTATTTATTGCGGACTATTATCCTCATACTTTCTTAATTGTTTCACGACGTTTCGACCAACTATTTCTCTGGAATCGCCAACAACTACGGAAGACAGTAATTGCAGTGAATGCAGTCAGGAGATTCAGAGTTCCTATCCGTCACGGTCTGACAAAGGCAGGAGGAATAGTTGGCCGAAACGTCGTGAAACAACTAAGAAAGGATGAGGATAATGGTCTGCAATAACTAAAATTAATATGTCACACTTTTGTAGGTAGCCCTGCTAGTACAATACATTAGAAAACGTTTTTTAACGCATAGATTGAATTGGTGCATCAAATGAATATCTGTTCTTTTCCTGTTCATTATGGCTTCGGTGTTTCGCATCGAAATTTTATTATGCTTGTTCTGAGGAAACAAAAGGCCGGCATTTCTTTTGAAGAAGAAAAACATGGAATAGGATCAAAACAAAAATATGCTGCGTTGATTTTTAGAAAAGGAGTATTTTGATAATGTGGGAAATTACGAATGAGAAGAAGTAGATTTTTTTTCTACTTACCTTCTTCTGCTACAGCTGTGAGGAACAGGGTAAACATCAAGAACGCGTGTTTCGACATGGCGACCGTAATCTTTGAACTTTGACCGACACTGTTTCTGGAAACAAAAATAAATCAGAAAATTGGTAAATACTCGAAGAATGAATAAAATGTATTGAAGAAAACTAATTGAAAAAAAAAGCAAACAATAAAAAAATAGTTAAAATCTATATATCTAAAGTTTCTATTTCCTCTTTGTTTGTTTGTTTGTCTGGCCACTATTTTTTCTTCATACGCATACAGACACACACACAAACACATACATATATATATATATATATATATATCTATCTGGCGAATATTCCCAGTGAACCAAGTGCAAAAGAAATACAAACAATAGCACATAAGGGGACAGTTAGAATTGAAAAAAAAAATCTCCCTGTTGGAGTAACTAAACTATGGCTGAATGTTTGGCATCTGATAGAATGCTCCATCCCCCTGAAAAACAAATTGATAAGAAAATTAAAACAAAAGAAAGATACACACACACAGATATATATATATATATATATATATACATATACGCAGTTTCTTTTTTTTTTAAATTGAAGTAAACCTTCAGAATCAGAAGTAAATTAAAATTCTTTGAACAACGATTCCATTGATGCCAGTTTCGATGACGTAGAGAGTTTTGAAAGGCTATTCATCATCATCACTTAATCCACCAAGTATAATTGTGGAAAAAAATAATTCACAAATATAAATATCACTAGTAATTGACAGAACCAAAACATAATTGCGAAAAGGTGCAACACGTACGCGAAAAACGAAAAACTAAAAAAAAGAAAATAAAAATCAACATCTCTAAAAACGCTTCTTTGTAATTGTAATGGTTCTTCGAAAGCTGAAGATAAAAAGCACAGTCCCAATTATTGGACGAGCGATGTTGAATTTAAATACTCATTGAACCGAAAACATGGGAGACGCAACGAACTGATGCCTAGAGCCGACTTCCTATTCATACCGAGAAAGGAACCGGCATTCAATTGTCTCCCCTTACATGTGTTCTCCATTAAAATGATCGCAGTAATATGCCGAGTAGAAAACTACCCGGAAAGAAACAAAAGAGAACAAGCATTTTAATATTCGCCCATTCAAACAAGGCGTGTAGCGATAAAATGCTGTTTCAACTTGAACATGACTATGTGACGGACAAAGATTCTGATAAAAAGCTAGGACGCATAAAGTATTACTAGGTGCGTCTGTTGAATCGAATTATTAAGCAATAAAATGGTTGTTTAGAAAGTAAGCACACCCGGCCGACAAAGCCGCTAATTTTAATCTAACTGTGTCCAGACGTCGTAACTGACAAGTCTTCCTGTACTGATGGACGTATATTTCTTGCTATCAAACGGAAAAAAAATTCTATCCCCTCTTCTAATGGTTAACGTCAGCGGGTAATTCCATAAGCACATCATATTTGCAATAACTCCTCATCTGTATGTCACACATTACCAGGGGTTTGCTTCCTAGCTTATTATGACTTAGTCGTCCTCAAATCCAGTGAGCTGGTCCATTTAACACTAGTCTATACCATTTAGAGTGGGTCCGATGAAAGAGTCTCCAGTTTTATAGGTTTCGAACCACCAACCAAGCTCTAACCCCTACCCCGTCGCTGTAATGTCGCATCCATATGTCTGTTTTACGAATACTTTAATGGAATGTGCTCGTAACACTTGTGCTTCCTCTCAACGTATATACCCCCGACTAATCTGACATTTTAGAGATCCCTAAATGTTTAAAAGTCTTCTATTCTAATAGCTTCTTCTCTCAAACTGCTTTCTACTCCCCTGTCTGTATTAACATGTTGCAATTCAAACAATGCGAACAGACATTTGGCTTCTAAATTTCCTTCATTGTCCGAAATCGTCAAAATGAACACACGCCTTACTTGAATAAGAGTGAAAAACATTAATAAGTATCAGTTACGGATCACACCATAAACAATCACATACAATCCATACCATTCATCAATTTTTAATACGTTCATAGTAATTCTCATCTTTCCACTGTCAACCGTCTCAGTCTCATTAAACCTTATCCTCGAGTTATTTTTATTCTTTACGATCCCAACAATGAAAAAGTGTTCATTCAACTGCTGCATTCAGCTGTTAAAATTTCATGTTAAACCGAAGCTTGGCTGACAGACTATTCGACCGAAACACAGCATATCTCATAGAGGCGTGGAAAACGTGACAGACTGACTGACGAACTGACAGATAATTTTTTTATTATTTAAATATCCGCATACATATGGAAATGCTATTTCAAACCCTAACTTGACAGAAAAAGTAAAGTGCTATTTCATAATTTAATCGTGACGGAGAGGTCTACGGACTAAGCCTCTTATAATGATGTTTGGTCGTATCTAAAATATAAACCTTCATTGGATCTGAGCGTTCAAAAATATATGACGTTACAAACTGAAGCCTGTCCTGCTGTAGTAAGGTTACGTAATAGTGTGCAAAAATAATGTTAAAAACAGTGTATTTATTTTTTTTTACATAAGGCTGGGTAAGCAGAAAAAGTGGAAACTTCCATTTGAAGTTAAAAATAAAGGCTACGTGTCAGGATATGATGCCGGAAACCGAGAGTCAAAGTTGAGACGTGAGAAAGAAGATAGGAACAGCTTTCTGTTAGCTTATTGAGCTCAGGTACCTTGTTTGAAAATGTATTCGTTCGCACTTCTGTTCTATGAAATGATAAAATATCAAAAAACATGATGTCATCAAGCAAGTAAATTGTTGACGTTTTTTTTTTCTTATTACAATGTAAAAGAAAACGGCTGATCTGACTATGACGAAGCTGCTGTTTCTACTATTGAGAGATGCCACTATCAATTAAGCTGTCTACTTACAATGCGTCAAAGAACCAAACAGCTCCTTCTATCAACGGGGAGCTTATAAGGCTATCTGCTGGAGTCAAAAGTATTCACAATCAAGCATTGCAAACAGCTTATTAATGCCACGGTGCGTTTCACGGCTGACGGGCATAATCATCCTCTGTAAAATAAAGAATAATTTGGAACAACAGAAAAGGAATAGGGAACCTCAAATCTATTTCTATAATCAGATATTTTCTTTCTTTTTTTTCCCTTCTGCGTTCTATACCGATTTATACGTTTTTTCTCTTTTATTTCACTTTTTTCTAAAACTTTCTTGTTTAAGACGTTTTATTATTTATTTTTAATATTTTTATGAGAGCCATGATTGTTCTCTTTGAATATCATTTTTTAATTTCCGTTAAAATATTTGATGGAGTACAGCCTCGTCTTTTATGCTTCTCTTCCTCCTCCTCCCATATCCATAAGGAAAAAAAATTAAAGGAAGAACAGTAATGATCAGGTTGTTCTTCCCTCTTTAGCTCATCGGAAATGACTCGCGTTTTTTTTTCGACTCGCGGTAGTTTAGTTCTATCGTATTACAATTAAAAACGTATTAGAAAGACTTACATTGGAAAGTATATAGCAAGTCAGACATACTTCGCCTCCGAAAAAAATTAAAAAATTATCCACTTTAAATAAAATTCAACTGTGTGTTTTTATTTTGTTGATCATAAGAAAAGATAATATTTTATACACCAACTAGCTGTACCCTGCCACGCGTTGCTGTGGCTCAATTTGGTGTAACGGAAAAGTCTAATAAAAAGAGAAAATACATGGTTCTTATAGTCTTAGTAGACCAATGGACCCCCCCCCCAAAAAAAAAAATTAAAAAAGGCGAAAATGTAAAAAGAAGTGGTAGTCTTGTACGTAATGGTCTGATTTGTTAGTGTTTTTAGTTAATGTAAAATGTTTAATCATCTCGAAGAACAGTGTTTATGGATGTATTTGGAGAAGACAAATCGTCGCGGACTCTGGCGAATGTGTTAACTTTGGGTAAATAATTTAAAAACTATATAAAACAGTGTCAGATTGTTTTAGTTTGAACTGACTTTCCCGAACGTAACGTAAGCAACAGCATTTGTATGTTTGAACTAAATATATATCAAATGTAACCCCGTTAATGAAGAAGAAGCATTCATAAATGTTAATTTAAACACGTACAGATTTCTTTAGTAAAGAAAAAGCAATCATATTTTCGGATCTTAATCGGACCTTTATCGGGTTCTTTATTTTGTTTTTGTTTTTCAATTGGAATGCAAGTAATTTCCCGATATAAATATGTAAATAATAAATGTAAATAATAAATTGCTCATAGTTAGATTCCTAGGTTAGAGTAGTCCAAACCGGAACTAAAACCCGAGTAGTCGCGCAGTTTATGTTTATATTTTTGATTTTCAAGTGTAATGCTAGTAATTTCATGATATCGTAGCGTTGTAATAGTAATTTGTAAAAAACGGAATGTTTGTTTTATTAAAAAATGTGCAGTTGAAAGCACTAATAAGTGAATGCTGGAGTCCCTCAGGGGTCAATCCTGGGCCCAACTCTCTTCCTGATCTACATCAATTACCTCCCTAAACACATACTGAAATCATTCGTTGACATCTATGCTGATGACACGACCATCTACGGCAACACATCAAAGGCTGTAAATGACAAAGTTCTCTCTGATTCTCTCTCCTCTGATCTCGAGCGCGTGGTTCAGTGGGGGGAGACGTGGCTGGTTACCTTTAATGCATCCAAAACCAAACTCCTGTCCTTACATCATCAACGCTCTGATCCCCATCTGGCATCAATTGGGATGGATGGCTCTCGTCTGGGTGAGGCCCCGTGTTTTGACAAGCTTCTGGGTTTGACCTTTACTCCTGATCTGAAATGGAACACGTACATCAAGTCTGTTGCCAAGGTCGCTGGAAAGATGGTGGGATCCTTCTACCGCTCCAGAAGATATCTCACTGCTGATGCAATTCTCTATCTATATAAAAGCCAAGTACGTCCAAGGATGGAATACTGTTGCCATATCTGGGCAGGAGCTGCTAAAAACAGCCTATCCTGCCTTGACAGAGTACAAAATAGACTTGGTGGCTTAGTGGGGGATGCCCTTTTCTCTACCCTGCAACCTCTCTCCCACAGAAGAGACGTTGCGAGCCTGTCCTTGTTTTATCGTTATTTCCATGGCAGGTGCTCGTCTGAACTCCAATCTCTGGTCCCCCCTCGCCAATCTTTCACGAAAAACACCCGTCTAGCTGAATCCACTGTGAAAAATTTTCCCCACTCTTTATCTGTGCCTAAATCAAAACGTGGATTCCATGAACAAAGCTTCTTTCTTAGAACTGCACGCCTGTGGAACTCTGTTCGGTCTGCCTGCTTCCCACCTGACTACAACTTGGATGTGTTCAAGTTCAACGTTAACAAATTCCTAATGAACCGACCCCTTAAGTAAACACTTCATCAAATCTCCACATTAACGTAATGTACTTGCAATAATCCTTATCCCTGAGTGGCTTCCGGGCCTTTATAAGTGGTGATCACTGTGTAAAAAAAAGAAAAGAAAAAAAGTTAAGCTCATAGTTAGATTCCTCGGTTGGAGTCGTCAAAACCGGAAGTAAAAACCAAGTTGTCTCGCAGTGTGCGTCTTACAGAAAAAAATGCAAAACATAACAATCTAATCTTAATCGGACGTTGAGCGCGTTCATTATTTTTTGTTGTCTGTTGTTTGTTTTTGTTTTTTAAGTGAAATGCAAGTAATTTCATAATATCGTTGCGTTGTAATAATAAATTGTAACTCCGGAAGTGTTTGTTTATTTAATAACTTTTTAGTGGGAAGCAGTAATAAATAAAGCTCATAGTCAGATTCCTCGGTTAGAGTTGTCAAAACCGGAAGTAAAATCCGAATAGTCCCGCAGTCTGCGTTCTACGGTAAATAAAAAAAGGGAAAAAGTTAATATTAATATTTTTTATTTTTATTTTTTTTGTGGGAGAAAAGCGAAAGAAAGAGAGAGAAAAAGAAAAAAATATGGTCTAAATAACCCTTTACGATTCCAAATTGTTTAATCGTACTGTTCCTTGTGGACGCATTTTCAACAGTGTTAAGTGGGAGCAGGAATAAGAGGGATGTATTAGAGAGAAAAGATTTTACAATTTCCTTTGATTCTAACCGATTTTGGTAGTGAACTCTCACCGAAAAAAAATATAGGCATGTACGGTTATCGAGAAAGTGTAAGGATAGTAGGCCTATAGCACATCTAAGATCCTGTGTTGCAGTTTTTGCACATTACATTTGCATGTAATGTCTTGATTTTTAATCCTATTAAGGTCAAACTCACACGGGAAAAATGAGTTCATTTTATTTATATTGAGAAGAGAAGAGAAGATAATAAAATTACTGACATAATTCTATGAATAAATATGAATACTAATCCGAACACTTGTAAAGCAAAATTTCTTTCGTCATGTTTCACAAAGGTGTACACTAGTGTCTCCTAGTTACATATAGAAAGCGTCACGGCCTGATAGACCGACAGCCACACCACAATTGCAAAGATGCGTGGACACATATGAAGTGCTATTTTGAACTTAAGCGTGGCATAAGGGTGAATATTCTATTGCACATTCATATGTAATAGACCGACAGACCGACAGACAGAATCTCTTATAGAAATGTATAGACGTATCTAAAACAAGATACGTCTATTTCATCTACGAGTTAGTGATCAAAATGCCATTTCAAATGTAAGCGTGATTGAACGATGCACATCGGATGGCTTCCAAATCATTCATTTTTTTTTAATACATTATGGGTATTTTCTCTCTCCTCCTGTGAGGAATGCGGCACAAGGGTCAGTGGGATTGGAGAGTTCAAAAGGAAGAGCAAGCACGCTGACCTGCCAAAAATGCCTGTACAACCCCGTCGGCCTTCCCCGTAATTAGCAATAAACTAACCCCTTCTCAAAAGAAATTAGCATTAAACTAACGCCTTCTCAAAAGAAAGAATGTAAAGTCTGGGAGAGCGGATTTCATAGAACTACACGGGACTATTATCGTACTACAATTAACAGCGAAACAGTCATTTTAAAATGTCCTAGGCTTAATTTATTTTGGTGTCCAGTCGAAAATGATTTTTTTAATATATGATGATTTATTAAGAAATCTTAAAACAAGAAATTACTTTATATTTCAGTGTTTAAATGCTTTAAAATTACTTTAACATTTCAAAGGATTGCAGATTAATTAATCTTTTTTATTTTAATTATTTAAAGATTTAAACGGCTGACTTGTTTACACAGAAATCGAAATACATTCTGGTGGATATAACTTGACAATCAAATTATGTTTAAAATAAGATTTTATAAATCTTTCTTTTACTCTATGTTATTGCATTTCCAATTATTTTAATGAAAAAGATAATTAGTGCAAGTTTTAAGTAAGATTATTTCCACTTGATCGTGAGAATTATTACGAAAGCAATAGTCTTGATATATGAACGATTAATTTCGTACTCATATAACTTGAAAATATTTAAACTGAAATTTAGTATACAATTTATATATCTATAAAAGTGAGAATGTGTGCATAAGAGGACAATTCTCAACCTATATATTCAACGAATTTCTCATCTACTGACTTGAAATTGGGTATATAGGGTATTCAGACACGTAGAATACTTTTTAGTTGGATTTTACCCTAAAAAGGGCTGCTATATAGTCAAAATTGAAAAACTGATATGGGGAGGGGGTCATCGTATTTTTATCTGCATGCTGTTTCAAAAATGCGACATTATAGACTCCTTAGGGTAAGAATAACTAGGTTTGAAAACACTGTTTAAAGAACGTGTCAAGCTGGCCTACTAGTTATTGTATTTGACTCAGTGTCTTCAGTTTTTATTTACGATTTAAGCTCGAGTATTGTTTTTTTTACTTAAAAGAAGTGAACTGTTTAGAAAAATCATAATCCCCGCATGCACATCTCTGTTTCTGTATAAATTAAAATATAACATTGATGCGTATTTGACGACCGGGCAACATCAGACGGCCTGCTAGTAAATAATAATTAGTAGTTTCAAAGCACTTAGCAGAACGGAACTCTTCTGCTCCAATTTGATTTGTACTGATGAAGATTCAAATCAACATATAATGATGCTAAGGCCTATGGCGGGATTCCTTATTCTCATTTGGTTCAAAACTGTTACATTGTTTTCATTCAAAAATGTTTAAAATATTAGACTTATGCTTAAGAGTTCTTAAAAAGTAACATCATTTCACAGGATCTTGCTTTGTATCAAATAATTATGGATCAAATTTAATGCAAATTTAAAATATATGATTTTTCAAAATGGAGATGGTCCCATATTTTGCCCCGTAATATCCGTTAAAACAGCTAAAGAAAACTTACATTCAGAGAATGTTTATAAAATGGTGTCTACTGTTAATATTGCACAAACCTTGAGGAAATCTAAAATTTTACGCACGGTTTTCAGACACCTTTAAACTGCTTTGAATAAAAATCAGGAAGTGGTCCAAAATTGTTTTCATAGTGTGAAACTTAATTAAAGTAAATGTAGTTCACATCACAACAACATACGCCTCACAGCTCTGTTCCTAAATTTACAATGGGCATGTGGATTAAATAAAATAAACGTTTTTCTTCTATTAATTCTATTTTTGACTATTTACAACTTCCGAATAACGGTTTTTACTTCTGGAAAGAATTGGCTGATGTAATCGCCATATTTATCGTAAGTTCAAATACTTTCCAATCCTTCTGGAGACATCGTCAGGCATAAATTAATCTAACTGGTTTTGAAAAATTTAACGTGTATATTTTGTATTTAATTGAATATGCTAAAGAGAAAAATGTGTTTGTATATATATATATATATATATATATATATATATATATATATATACTTTTTATTTTTTATTACCGTATCTTTCTGTTAAGTTACATTATTGTTTCAGCTACTCGGCCGTTTTTTTTTGGCCGTCTGTAGCTTCCTCAGACTTTTACAGCTACCGACGGCAAAAAAACTGGCCGAGTAGCTGAAACAATAATGTAACTTAACAGAAAGATACGGTAATAAAAAATAAAAAGCATATTTGCTCTATAACAGTATTGAGTACTTTCTCCAGTTCTTATTAATTACCAATTACCATCTCCACTATATATATATATATATATATATATATATATATATATATAGGCATATGCATATGTAGGCAGCATTCTTTCCTTTAGAGATGTTTCATCAAATAATATAGAGAATTACTGTCTACATATTTTGATTTTGATTCGTTCTAATTCTCTTTTTTACATTTTGCTTGGTTCAGACAAAAAACTGGCTAATGTAGCTGCCATATTCACTTTTGATTCGAACGCTTTCAGATTTTTTTTTAGCTCCATCGCCCCAACTGTTTAGCAGGACTAATTTTAGAACATTTATAGAAGTGTGGTCTTTATCTCCTCAGTAAATCACGTGTTATTTTATATATGAATTTTTCGTGTTACTTTTAAAGGCATTTAAGAATTATGAATTGAAGTTAACCGTGCATTCAGGTTGACCATACAAAAACGCCATTGTTAAACACCTTAAAAACCAAATATTCATTGCTCCATTTAATATATTATTATTTTACACACACTCGCGCGCGAGCACACACACATATATTTATATGTTTATGGAAAAATATGCTTATTAAATCTTATTTATACCAATTTTAATCAACGAAATTCGATGTAACTAGACAGCATATACAAATAAATGACAAGTCTATATTCCAAATTCCAAAATGTTAAATGGTTCGGCGCTATGAAACAGTTGTTGTTAAGAATTTAACATTTTAACACACACACACACACACACACACACACACACACACACACACACACGCACATGAACACGCACGCACACACACACACACACATATATATATTCTTTTAAGAATATAATTATCCACTGACACGTGTTTCGTCGTCTACGACTTATCAGAGTGGTAGACGACGAAACACGTGTCAGTTTATAATTATATTTAAAAACAAGATATATGCCGCTCCCCATATGGGAGTACCAAATTAGTTAAAGGGAAAATTATTTCCAACTCTCATTTAGGTAAAGATGCATTCGTAAATAATTGGATTCATTCAAAACGTATCGCAAAAACAAAAAGCACACACACACACACACACACACACACACACACACACACACACACACACACACACACACATATATATATATATATATATATATATATATATATATATATATATCTTCCATAGTTTGTAAATATCGAATTTTCTTATCTATACATTAAATGGATGTAATTCGCAGTAGTCGTATATTCTTCCATAGCTATTTCTCTCGCCAGTTCAAACAATCAGCATATCAAAGCATAATACCAAAATATTCCATATTTTGAATCGAAGACTGACACCATGTAAACTTCCCACGGCCATTTGTTCTTCATCCTGGTCGGGTTCCAGGCGAAACGAAGCTCAGTAAACATTCTGACTCTCAATGTTTCCAAGAAGACATGTTTTATATGATCGTAATCAAACAACTGACATATTTACATGTAAACACTGGGCGATTGATAAATTATGTGATATCGATTTTAAAAATAACATGTGGAAAAAGATACTTTCGAAAATGAAAGGAGAATTGATTTCGGTGGAAAGGGATTGCCAAAAGCTGAATGATGTGTTGTAGAGACAAAAAAATAAATAAATAAAATAAAATAAAAATAAATAAATAAAATAAATAAAAAATGTAAAAAAATAAAAAAACAAAAAAAAAACAACATAAGCTAGTATAAAATTAATCTGTGCGTATTGAAGTGTGATCGACCAACACAAACAATATTTATACTTTAATCGGGACTTACCATTAGAAATTTGAGTTTGAAATACCCCTTAAAAATTAGTATGAAATTTGCTAACATCCGATTTTTTCGATGATGTATGAACCTATATATAAATGAGTGTCGCAATAGTAAGTCAGAGATTTATTTCCAATAATGCAATGTAAGTCTTTGTGTGAACTGTTTTGCTTCTTACCATATATATAAACTATATCATTCAAACACGGTAGTGTTTGCTGAATGAATATATGGTTAAGTGGCAGTTTTAGTCATTTAGAATTCACTCACTCATTTTTCGACCAAATTAAAAACAATTATTGCAGTTTATAGATCGCCTTCTTAGCTATTTTGTGAAAAAAATTCAATTTTCGTTCAGTAAAAAGAAAAAAAAATATGATGAATTTTCTCGTGTTCAAAATCGTAAAAAATATAAGGTGAACGACGTTTTTTATTACTGGTTTCCATAAAAATCACGTCGCTTCAGCAACTTCTGTTGCTAGTAACTCACTAATGAAGCATGAAAAAGAGGTAATTGGGGAATTTTATTGAAAGCAGACGAGTTCCGTTCATTGTTATTACATATGTGTTCATGGGGGCACAAAAATGAGACTGAAATTAAACAAAGAACAAGTGAATTTGTTGGAAGCCTGGAAAAACCATGGGTTACAATAGAAAAATGCGAGCATGGAAAGTAATATGGTTAAGCTTCAACATGGAAAAGTAAAAGAATAGTTGTTAAAACTGGAAAAGAAAAGGATATATTCTAGTAAAAAATATAATCAATGTATAACTTAAAATATAGCAGCATTAATTTAAAAAAATCTAATTTATAATATTATATAATCAATTCTTAATGCAGCAATATTTTAAGTTATGAATATATATTTTTTACTAGAATATCTTGTCCTTTTCTTTTCCCGCTTTACCAACTAGTCCTTTACTTTTCCATATTTAAACTTTACCAGATTACTGTTCATGCTCGCATTTTTCTATTGTAATAATTAATATTAATGTTTGCATTTAATAAAAAAGAAATTATAGCAAATTAACAACTTATCTGCTAAATATTGAATGTATAGGTTCTGAACTTTTTAGATTAGATATGGAAGTTTGTATCGTTTTGATTGTTCGGAAAATTATTCTCATCTAAGTTGTTATTGGCACTATGTTTAGGTCGATGAACCCTCCGACCGACGTCAGGTGTAATTTCCATATTTTTCTCAACTAAGGAAAAAGGAGTTAGGTCTATATTGCAAGAAATCGGACCTTGGGTATGAGAGTCTGTCCGTAAATTATAAAAAAAGCTGAATCTTTCTGTTAATTGTCACTATTAGTGAAAAATATTATGAAACCGTGGATAGACATCTTACGTGTGCTTTCGTTTCGTCTAGAAAACACAATGCAAGAAGGCAACTCTTAAGAAAAAAGTGTTTTTTGGAGATTATCTCCCTTGGGTTAGTCGTATTTAGTTGAAAGGTTAAACAAGCGAAAGAAAGAATTTTAAAAAATTATGTTTATGGTTTGTTTTTTTCTCCCATTTTCCTCATAAATTTACAATTAATGGATTTCAAATTTAGTTAAATTCAATACTTGGACGGCTTTGGAGGTCGTTCCCATCCACCAAATGTGCTGCTTCCGTGAGATTTTTAACCATCCATCTTTCTTCTATATCTGGTATTTTAACATCATCCAACATTGGGGAATGGGTTCCATTTTGTCTCCGTATATGGTCTACTGGGCTGAGTTTTCGATTTCTCCGTGTATGACATCTTTTCAGTGTTCTGCATGTATAGGCTCTAATTTCTAAAACATATCACAGATAGTCAGTGTCCTTTTCATAAGAGAATCAATATTTCGTTTTCTAAATTAAATAAATAACATTTTCCTGTTAATATGTGCATCCTAATCCGATTTTAGTCATTCAAAAAGTTTAGCTTAATAGTAAAAATAGATACGCTAGGAGTTAAATGGGTTAATAATGTAAGCGAACCAGAAATGCTATTTCGAACTTCCTCTCCTTTTTTTTTGTTCACTGTTACACACCTTAACTATCAGTTTTGTTATAACCTTAAACACATAAATCTCGTTGTTAAATTCGTTAGGGTAGTGAACAACTTTTCCAACCTAACGCGTCATTATATGGTAATTGTTAACAAGGCCTGGCAGGACTTTTGGACTTTAACTCTTTGTAAAAAGTCCTTTCTAAACATAATGGCAGACTTTCCGTTCCTTATGAATAATTCTGTCATGTCCGAGTTTAGAGTATGCCATCCTCGTAATAAATCTTATATAGGCAAGCATTGAGAGTTTTTTTTTCGACATCCTGGTTGCCAACCGTTCGACACGTTTAAGGTGTGTGAAGTCTTCAAAAAACATTATACGGTTGGAACGTGTTCAGCGGTTTGCAATGAGAATGCTGAAGATAATCTCTACGTTCACCTACAAAAATATTGAATCTGTTCTCAGCTGGACTGCGGAGGGTTCAAAGGGACTTCATTTTTACGCATAAAATTATCAACGGGAAATTAAATCTACCTTTTGAAGAGTTTATCATCTAAGGCGCCCAGGCGAGCACAAAATCTATACCACCGTAGTCATAGATTGGAGATATAAAATGGTAGCGTTCTCCGTCCGTGTTTCAGCTAAATCAAATTATCTGTAAGGGCAGGTCATGGCGATGACTATCATATTCAGGTTTAAAATGGCTTCGGAGAAACATTTGTACACGGATTTAAATATTTTCTACTTGTTTCTTTATTTGATTTGAACTTTTCTATTTTTTTCTAAATAAATGATTTGATTGGAGTTATGTTTGTGCGGATGATAACTAAAGTCTATCATACCCGGATGGTTCTAAAATTAAAACCTCCTATTGTTTAAAATCAAAGAAGTTGAAGACCTACGAAAACGGGAATGATATCATTAAAATAAATGACCTTTTGTGGCCCAGAATTTATTTCTCTATATAATCATTACCATTCTGAATGCACTTTTGCCAGAGATTAATCTCTGCATCTCTGCTTCTGACGCCCTCTCGCTTCTTAGTCTAACAACATCAATATCTGCAACAGAGATGCAAATTTCAGGTCGTGAATACATAAGTTCACATCATCATAACAATTCAATATCTCATCTTCTGTCCATTTGGCGGAATAAAATATAATAGCTATTCTTTTTGGAACGGCCCTCCGATATATCCCCTAACGCGTTTAAAATTATACACGCTAGTTCAAGTTATGTGTGTAACGAAGAAAATGTTAAGTCGGTTGTGTTTTCTATTAAAACAGAAAATAGTTATCTGTGCAGCATATATAGCAGTACCATTGCATAGACAGAGATTCTATAAGCTTACTAAAACATTACGGCATAATCACGTGGACACACCGGCTCTTGACAGACCACCGAAATTAAGCAACGTTGATCCTGGTCAGTTCTAAAATTGGTGACCATTTCGGAATTCCAGACGCTGTATGTGCTCTCTGCTTATCTTAGCATTGTTTTCAATCCGTCTTGGGCCTCTTCTTGCCACTGGACCCAAGCAATGCCGATTCAGGAGAGGTGTGGTTGGAGATTGCGCAACACTTGTCTCACAATTACATGCGCAGCTACCCGTATAGGGATGCCCACTTTCTCTTGAGACTGCACTGAGGCATCGCACTAAAATTGGTAAAAGTAAAAACTGAATGACCCTGACTGAAAACTAAGAAAGGACTAAAACACCAAACTTAAACAAGTAACAGCATCAACTTATCTCGCTTTTTCAGTTCCAAACTGCAAGGTTAACTTAAAACACAAAACCTTCACAATAGAAAAATGCTTACATTTTCTTTCTTTATGTAGATTACTTATGTATTATAATTGAGTTTCAAACAGATGGATTTTCTTTTTCATTTTTGTTTAAACAAAATCAATCCTTAGATTTCAGTCAAAGGTGATTAATATTGTTACAATGAAAGAATGTTTCACTTAAAATGTCATTGGAATACAATTAGACTAATCTTATGTTATTTATTTTAAAATATATGTGCATTGTAGCAATTAATATTGTAATTTATCATTTTAATCTCGCTTGTCTGTTAGTGTGTGTGTGAATGCATGTATGTTTGTATGTTTTGCTAAAACTATCGTCAGCCATATCGGATCGGATCGAAACCGGTACCATCTCAAAGACCGATCCCTTGGACGCATAATATCTAACAATTAGAAAAAAAAAAGATTAATACTGTGGTGATAAACGGGATCTTTTCTTGCAAGGAGGATCACTTTCTGTGTCGAGATTTTTGAAAGTCACGCACGCCCAGCAAACTTAACGTATGTTTAAAAAACGTTATTATGCAGCGTCATGACGTCATAAATCGTCGTGGCCGTGACAGCTAATGCGTTAGCTTTTTCCCCTTCTTTTCCTCTTTCGCGTTTCAGGTTCGAACCTAATTTTTTTTGCGATCGCGCGGGCACTCGCTGCTATTTTGATTGAAAGAGTTGTTTTTATTCATTAATTTTTAAAGGAGATTCCAGCACACGGGCTGCCGAAAATTCTTCAGTTCTTTTCTGGGAATTGCTCAAGACCCTTAGTATAGCAGCTGTGTCTAAACCGAATATCATGTCCACAAGGGCAACGCCGGGTATCCATGCTAGTAATTTATCAATGATTTGGTATTGGTGCATAGTTAGATAAATATATTTATCAAATAAAATGAAGCGTTGTCTTGGTGGCAATAAATATAAATATATCAGATACATAGCGGAACAAGATCCAGTCATGGGTTGAAAGAAAAACTAAAAAAAAAAAAAAATAATAATTGACGCTGTGTTCAGCAAGAACACATGTACGCCTGGTCATTAGATTCCAGATCATGTTCTGTATCCAAAGAGAAGTTGTAGCAAATATAGATGGATCGGAGTCTTTACGGGAGTGTATGGAGTATCATGAGATGTAATAATAAATTAAATCAGTCGATGAACTCACAATGTGAAAGCTTTAGATTATGTGATCGATTCATTTGTTTCTATTTTTTACTGAGGAACTTTTGCTCAAAGTGGTATTAGTGGTCAGGATACCGTCGATGTCTTGGATAGAATCTGTCTTCTGTATAGTATGAATTTCATCCTGTTGTAAGCCCATCAATTGATACGATGAAGTCATATTAGAATAACTATTTGAACATAGTAAGAGCTTGAAGGATAAAATGTATACAAAAATATCATCATCTGGAACTGCCCATTTATTGGCTACAGAATAATGTACTTGAAGAAAGCTGAAGTGTCCAACACTCGAAATAATTTGAAAATAATTATAACCAAAACAATGTTGACCGTATGAAACATTTAAATAATGTGGATCAAAGTATGCATTCAAACATCCAAAAGTTTATGTAATACAAACACTGGGGAGAACACCCGAGGCAAATGAATGTACGTAATGCCAGTTCAGATGTTAAAAGAAAAATTAATCCAATACAAGAGTGACATCCATAGCAAGTGTGTTCCCGGTACAACATTAAGTACACGTTTTGGTAATGCGGTGTTACTCTCAGTTTACAACATTCCCAGGTCAATTTTGGACAGGGATGCTGGTTCTTGTAGTGGTCTAATATATAGTTTTCATAAAAGTGGTCAATTACGACAAAATAAATACTGTATTTGGTAGTTAAGATTCAAGTTAGTGTTTGCAGATTGTGAGAAGTCAATTGTTAGCTTCTTTTACACCGAGATACACGCTGTCACTCAAATAAAACTACCTTTCACTTAAATAAAACTCTCCAAAAGTAATAAACATCTCTGTCAGTTTAATAGATCATATTGCTATTTAAATCGAATATTCTAGCAATTAAATATATCAGCCATTTAAATATTATACTGAATCAGTTAAATATTATACTCTGTCCATTAAATAGAACATATAAAACTGCATGCAGTCATGGACACATCAATTCATGTGATAACTTGTTAAAATAAACCAGACATAAATGTTCAAACGTGAAGCTTAAAACAAACATATCTTGGGGGATTAAATTTTTTTACGGATATAAAAGAAGTAACTGTAATCGTAGGGGTAAAGAAGATTTATAATTTTACGTGACCTTATAATTAATGTAACCTCATAAATAGTCGCGATATTGTTTAAGAGTCAACGTTTTAATCCTTCCAATATTCGATTTAACATAATATTCTCGTGATTATAACGGAATTCACATTTTACAACTCATTTTATGCCTCGATGGACATCTTCTTTTATAACCCATCAAAAAATGCAAAATAAAAATCCCAAAATATTTGTCCCGGCCTACTTTCAAATTAAATTATTTTCTTGTTTGGACATATTTGTTTTTTCTTTTGGTTAAATAAACAAAAAGAAAAAAAAATAGACGCTTAATTTAGAAACACTTAAACAAATTAAAACATTATCTCAATTCAACTTCAAAAGCCGAGAATTGTTCATTATTTCGAGTCTCGTTATATAAATTCAAATGACCGTGAATTTGCCTTCGGCCAGACAATTGTTGCTCAAGAACCGATTTTGGTTGAATTGTCACTACTTTCCCATTTGTCACTTAATATATATATATATATATATATATATATATATATATATATATATATATATATATATATATGTGTGTGTGTGTGTGTGTGTATCTATATCTCTCTCTCTATATATATATATGTATGTATATATATGTATTTATATATATATGTATATATCTATATATCTATATATATATCTATATATATACATATATGTGTATATATCTATATATATATCTATCTATCTATTTATCTATATATATGTATCTTCAAGTACATATATTTATTTTCTCTCTCTCTCTCTCTCTATATATATATATATATATTGGTATAGTTGGGCAGCATTTTTTCTATTATGCATATTTCGTTGAATAATAGGATTATATCAGTTTGTTTTTCTTGCGACACCTTTTTTCCATTCTCATTCGCGTAAACAAACCGACAATAAATCAGGCGCGATATGAAGAAGAGAGTGTATACTTAAAGGCTTTTAAACGATTTTGATTAGCTTTTTCAATAAATTCACAAAACGAAATTTTTAATGCATCACCCCTTTGAAAATATTCGTGGGTATGGCGATTTTCTTTTTACACTTGAATAGAACGTTCGAACATTAACCAGTCAAATGGAAAAGATGGATCGCGAAATAAACAAGCGGAACTTATCCCTGCTATTAAATGAAACATGCATATATATATATATATATATATATATATATATATAAATAAAATGAATTCAAATATATGAAACTAAAACAAAAAAGTAGTCAATAGATATGTAAACCTATTATGCGTAATTATATAAGCATCAGAAATCAATCAACGTTCAAATGATATTAATCGTTTTCTTGGCGATTTAAGAGTTTCGAACCATTGAGGAGACGATTAATATAGTCGAAATTTCGATGATATAATTTCAATTATATATATATATATATATATATATATATATAAATATATATATAATTATTTACTATAATAATTATTAAATACATACAGACACTAGTGTTTCATCCTTTCGGGAATCATCAGTGCAGGGTGTCACGATCAATACGATTAAGAAAACGCGATTCGAACACTGTATATAACAAGTGGTTTGATTTTCCAATATGACAATGACTAAAGTTATACGTGCAATGCAAGAATTGGTGTACTTACAGACAAGCACATTATAGTAATGGATTGGGCTAGTCAATATCTGAACCATAATATTTTAGCAAATCTGTGGAGGGAGCTGAAAAATACTATTATCCAGCGAAATTTTTAAGGATTTGTTGACGATCTGCAAAGAGGAAGAGTTAAAGTTATCACTGTTGCATATAAAATCTGGTAACCAATTTCAGAAAAGGTATGTTTGCTGTGTTTGCTCACAAGTGTTATTTAACCAATTAATGAGCTAGGTTTTGTTATGAGGAGATATATTCATTTGTTGTTTTTTTTTTAAACAATGAAATATAAATAAATGTTCAGGAATTAATATAATATAATTTTTTAGTATTTAAAAATATATTGTGTCGTCTTATTGATCATTTCTACTTTTTATAAACTGGCAAACATAGAAAATTAGCAGTGGATAAAATACTTATCTTCCCCCACTGTAGCTATAAATATTTATTCTCCTCCGCCCAGTCTCAAAAGACAAAGGATACCCCCAGTAGTGACAGCTTCACGTGTAATTGTCTGGCAAGGGTAGCGCAATTCCAACCACACCTCTCCTGAATCGGTACTGCTTGAGTCCAGTGGCAAGGAGAAGCCCAAGGCGACTGGGAGCATTACCGAGATAAGCGAAGTGCACATACAGCACATGGAAGTTTTAAATGGTCACCCATCTAATATCGACCAGGTTTGTCGTTGCTTACCTTCGGTGATCGAACGGGAACTAATGTGTCAACATGATTATGCCGTATATATATATATATATATATATATATATATATTATAACTAACTAATTAGCTCTACCTATTATGCCGTATATATATATATATATATATATATATATATATATATATATATATATTATAACTAACTATTTATCTAACTATTTATTTATCTATATATATATATATATATATTATAACTAACTAACTAGCTCTACCTACGTATTGAGCACTTTTGAAGTAAATACTTAAAGTTTACGCATAAATTTATACTTTCGTATATTAATTTGATGTGAGTAAATGATATATAATATATATATATATTTATTTATTTATTAATTTTAGTGTTCTTTAATTCATAAAACCACAAATAACATTACACTCTTCGACTCAATGTATATTAAATGAGAGAACATTGGTCTTTTGTTAGAATTATTAGAAAAATGTAAAATAATATTGAAAGCGAGCGAATAAAATGCATATTTCACCTAAAACTTGTATCAAGGATTTAACTAAATGTCCATCGAAGCAGATTAGCATATGCAAGTCCTTGTGAGAAAAGCTATAATAGCCAATAAAAACGGGGAAAATTCAGTTTATATGTAAATTATGTTACCTAATTTATAGATTGATACTTTTGTCAGAGAAAACAACGGTTTTATTTTAATGTCAAATCATAATCATTTGTATTTCTATCTCTAATATTACATAAAATTCACTTTGTGTGTGTGTGTGAGTTCCTTCCTCATAGGATCCGAAACGGCTGAGCCTATCTTTTTCAAATTTCACACAAAGTTAATTTTTATGTCTGGCAGTGTTCTTAGATATGTTTTGTACAGAAATTCATCTAAGTATCGAAAATCGAAAAAATCCGATTTTTAAAATATCTTTTCTCTCTTATAGATAAAAACGAATAATGTTTATAGGGAAATATTTTATGTTACACCGGCCAACGAAGATAAGAAACCTTCAGCAAATCATTTCTTCTCACAAAAAACAGATTTCGTATAATCTGAAGATATAGCTTAGTCGTAGCGCATTCGATTGAGAATAGAGATAATGGAAGACCAGAGAAATTGTATCCGTATGCGTGTATGATAGCCGGCCTAAATCTAGTGTGTATATCGTCAATCAGTAGGAGAATGTGAATTTTAAAACATCTATGCATAAAAGGGTTTAAGATTTAACTGGAGTTATTCAGTTATAAAAATGCTTTCAATTTGACTAGATTTTTATACGTGGTGACAAAGTATACAACTTACGTTGTCCTCTTATACATCCCCACCCTACAACTATCATCCTTACGTTATTACAGAAGTTACGAGAATAGGGAAAGACGCAAGGGATAAAGAAAGAAAAGAAAAGGAAAGAAAGGAAGAAAGCAAAGAAGGAAAAGAGGAAGAATGAATTTTTTTTTTTTTTTTACTTATTTACTATGTGGAGCTTTGAAAGTTTTATAGCAATAATACTAATAAGAACATATCAAAATGTATATAATTAATTTATCTCAATGCTTAGATATAATTATCTACTTTAATTATGATGATGATAATTAAAAATAGAAGGTAATGAGGGATAAAGACGTTGGTGACTGCGACATTGATGATAATTGATAATAGATCATTTTAATAACATTATATTGATTTATAATAGAAATAATAGTGAGAAGAATGTGTTTGAAGTAAAATTCAAAAATCAAAATGGAAAGAATAATGGATTTAAAAAAATAGGATATAAGATGTGAACGGCAAAAAGATATAAAATAAGTCAAGATAATTGATCTGAAGCTATCCACGTATACATATATATGCACATGTATACATATATATGCACATGTATACATATACATATACATATACATGTACATACATAATACATGATGATTGCAACATCTTGTCAGACGAGAGCCACTCAATCAGTCACTAAAAGTCCATATGCCCGAATATGACTTTTTAGCCTTCCAGCGACTTGCACACCCTCAAGCAGACACGACCCTTAAAACGTTCACTGATTTGTATGAAACTAACAGCAGCGAAACCTGTATTATCGTGGGTTTTCATGTGATTAACAAAACCTGCCTTAGACAACAGAGCCCGATCACACACCTTACTGATCCAGAGATCTCCATGGTTGGGCGGCAAGGTTTGGCATTTCCTACATGCTCCCTTAAGGTTCGCTCGGTCTATTTTGGCTGCTTCAAAGTGTTCTGCATCCCTGTATATCAGTGTCCTGCACTGCTTGCTAGGGACTCCCAACTGTCAACAGGAATATGAAAGCTCATGCTATCACGAAAACGTTTTTTGGGCTTGTGCTGGGGTCTTTTTCCAAGAAAGAGCTCACAATAGAACAATTGTTATGGGAGTCGATAGTCTTCAAACCGGATGAGATGACCCCCCCCCAACGCAACTGGTTCGTAATAACAATGGTAGCAATACTGGTTGTTTTGGCCTTTTTTAAGACATATGTATCAGGGACAAAGCTATACCACTTCAAACCAAGAATGTGTCTAAGGCAGTGATGATGGAATCTCTCGAGCAATTCTATATGTGAACGGTACAAGGTCCAAGTTTCAGATGCGTAGAGTAGGGATGGTACTACACATGCTTGATATACTGAAATTTTAGTTGTCAGAGTTAGATCACCGTCAGACCAGACTCTATCTTGTAACCTTCCAAAAGCATCAGATGCCTTGCTGATTCTCTGTCTTATTTCCGCATTAAAAGTGCCATCATTTGATAAGGCACTCCCAAGGTAGACAAAAATTTTTACGACTTCAAGGCGCTTTCCACAGACGAAGATATCAGGTTCCACATACAGATCATCGGGATCGGGAGTGTACATGACTTTAGATTCCTTAATGCTAACTGTCAGTCCGAAGCAGGTACAAGCATTTGTAAAGAGATCCATCACTAGTTGCATATCTACTGGAAAGTGTGTTACCAGGTCAGCATAATCAGCATACAACAGTTCCCTAACAAGTCCATCACTAACAAGTGTTTTGGCTTGGAATCTTCTGAGGTTGAACAACTTTCCAGTCATTCGAAATCTAATATAAACACCCATATCACAATCGTGGAAACCATACCAGAGCACAACAGTCAAATAGAGCGAAAACAATGTTGGTGCAGCTATACCACCCTGCTTCACACCATTATCAATGGGGAATTCTTCCGAAAGCAGACCATTGAAGTTGACGCGACCTTTCATACTATGATGAAGTTGCTTGAACTTGTCTGTAAAAGCAGGTGTACAGCCAAATTTTTCCAGCACTTTCCAGAGAGCCTCACGGTTGACTGTGTCAAACGCCTTGGTTAAGTCCACAAACACCTGGCAAAGAGGCATACGCTGTTCAATACATTTCTCCAAAAGTTGTCTAGCAGAAAACACCATATCCACAATTCCTCGCCCACCTCTAAAACCAGACTGGGATTCCGGAAGGATATTAGGACATACATACTTTCCCAATCGGTTTAGCAAGAGCCGTGCAAATACCTTTCCAACCGGACTCAGCAGCGAGATACCTCGATAATTTCCACAATCAGACCTTGTACCCTTTCCTTTGTACAACATAACCAAGATGGCATCTACCCAATCTTGGGCAACCGGGTCACCCTGCCATACTGACAGTATCAAAGAGTGGACCACACAATGTATATTGACACCACCATGTATCAGCAGCTCAACAATGATGCCATCCAGCCTAGGGGCTTTGTTCGAGTTTATCTGTTTTATGCAGTCAACTGTTTTCGCAAGAGTCGGTTCAACATCAAGTTCCGGACAAAAGGAACATTGAGGGATACTTTCTATTGCAGCAACATAAACATTGGATGGGTTATGAAAAAGATCATGAAAGTGTTCATGCCATCAATACATAATTTCATCTGAGATTTTCAGCAAGATTTTCCCGTCCTTCGCCAGGAGTGGTGTAGTTGAAGAGGATTTCGGACCATAAGCCTGATGAATCAGAGTGTAGAATATCTTGACATCTCTATGATCGTAAGCAGTCTGTATCTCCCTGGAGAGGTCAGACCACCATTTGTTTTTTATTTGGCGCACACAAAACTGAACCTCACTCCGCACAGAAGAAAAGTGGGCAGCGAGCGCTGGCTTGTTCACAAGTGAAGAGTAGAGAAGTTTCAAATAAGCTTTCCTCTTTCTATCAATTTAAGGCTTAATTTGATTGAAATTATCAGCAAACCAATCTCTATGTCGGGGAACCTTCAATCTACGAGCTTCAACACCTTTTTGGTATATTGTATCTATTACTGTCTCCCAGTCACAATCTGAGAAATCCATCTGATTGAAAGCAGATTTCAAGGAACTTCGTACGACTAGATCCTTCAAGTTGGAAACATCTATACGTTTAGGCACTTTGACACCATTGAAACGGCTTTTTTTGCGAATTGTAATTCTCAGTTTAGCTCTGACCATTAAATGATCAGTACCACAGTCAGCACCACGCATTACTCTAACTTTGCAAAAATTTCCAAGATCACGTCTACACAGTATGTAATCTGGCAAATGGCCATGTTTAGATTGGGGATGGAACCAGGTCTCCTTTTTTTGTGGTAGGAAAAAGTGTTGATGATGACAAGATTTAGTTCACTGCAGAGATGGAGAAGCAGCATACCATTTGAATTGACTCTACCAATGCCATATGGACCCAATCGAGACCAAGTCTCATTTTCTGATCCAACCCGTGCATTGAAGTCACCAAGAACCACCAAACGCTCAGCACTTGGCAAACCGGTAATAAAAGATTAAAGCATATGATAAAAGGAAGTAATATCGTCTTCAGGCGAAGTAAGAGTCGGCGCATAGACAGAAAGAACATTCATATAACGACCAGCAGCAAGGGGCATTCTCAATGTTATTGCACGGGCATTTATGCCTACTGGCTGTTCGATCTTGTCAATTAAGTTCTTAACTTAAAAACCAACACCAGCCTCACGCCTCTCCTTTTCAGCTCTACCAGACCAGAAGATCGTGTAGCCCGACTCGCGCTCAACCAGTTGATCCTCACCTGCGAAACGTGTCTCAAAGAGTGCAGCAATGTCTATATTGTATCTTTGCAATTCCTTAGTCAAAATTGCAGTCTTCCGTTCTAGTCTTTTACCATTGTCAATAAGTGTTCTCACATTCCAGCAACAGAGCTGGAGTGGGTGTCTTTTAGCATATCTTCTGTTCCTGTAAATATGGACATCCATCGCCAATAGGACATTTTTCTTTCTTCAAATGTCTGAGGAAGTATCTGTACAAATATGTTATTCCAGAGATTTAGCTTTGTACGACAGCTAGTCTTTCTCTCGGTTCAAAATGTTGATATCCAGCAGCAAGCAAGAGCAAGATAGCCAGCAACAAATCAAACTGCCGACCAGCTTAATGCGGATACTGGTCTTCCGCTTTATGTTTTTTTAGATCAGAGATTTGCTTCTCCTAGAGAGGCTGCCTTCGCCATGGCTTTCTGGAGCCCTATCCACACCAGATAAAACAAATCCATCGCATGCAACATGTAAAACAGAGCAGTCATGAATCTTGGTGTTTTTTTTTTAATTGAGAGAAGTGCTTAAAACGATATTATTCCTCAATGATCATGACGATCGTGATGATGTTTACAATTCAATGAATACACACGATAATAAAAATGAAAACAAATCCAACACATGCAATACGTAAAACAAAGCAGTCATGAATTTCGATGTTTTTTTTTTAATTGAGAGAAGCGTTTAAAAACGCTATAATAGATACATACATACATAGATGCATATATATATATACATGCATATATATATATTTATTTATTCATTTGGAATAGATTCAAATAAAAATATTTCAGGGTTAGTCTTTATGTTATATAATGTTAGTCTTTATGTTATATAAGTCTGCATACTCTTTACTGTTTAAATTTATTTGTTTGAATATATATATATATATATATATATATATATATATATATATATATATACATATATATATTTATTTATATTTATATAAAATGGGTTAAGGAATTCCAACGAAAGAAAGATGTATATTTAAATAAGGGGGTAGTCACCAACAATGTGTATTTTTTAATATTATTTTATTATTCCGTGTCTTGGTTTTTAATTGAGAATTCTGTTTGGATCATTGTAGTAATGTTTTTAAATCATTGAAATCGTTTTTACGTGTTTCAGATATTCTGTGAAGCGTCCTCGTCAGAAATTATTTTCAAATGTGTTGGAGATGTAAAAATGGCATTTTCGTAGTTCATTTGAAGTGTTTCCAAGGGGTTGAGGCGTGTAAGTGTCTATTATTCATTGGCATGTTCAATTTTTATTACTCTTTTATTGGGCTTGTCGAGGCCGCTGACCTCGGCTCACTCTCTTTCTGCTTGTGTGTATATATATATTAAAAATATTAAAAAATAAAACGACGATCTAGTTTCTTACTGTCCTCAGCAGAGATACGCCTAATTAAACGGAAAACAGAAATTATACGTGGATGATAGAGAGGAAAATATATAGTTGAATCAAGTACGCATTTTAATTCATCTTGAGAGCAATTCATTAGATGAATATCAAACGTTTTGATGCTTTGTTTACGTCCGTTTCCATAATATTCATATACGTTATAATTATTTTATTTATTTATTTTCGGACTATTCTCCCTATCTTTTTTATCCTATAATTGTTGTTTCGCGACGTTTCGGCCAACTATTCCTCTGGACTTTATCAGGTTGCTCTTGGAGCAGTGAATAGAGACGTAGAATCTCTACAGTTCCAGTTGAGCATTGTCTGAAAATAGCGGTTTCAATCGTACCCAAAACTGTCCAGAGGATTAGTTGACCAAAATGTGGTGAGACGACAACAATTATGGAAGGCAGTAATTACTGAAGATACAGTTAAAGATTCAGCATTTCTATCCCGTCGCGGTTAACAACCTGACGAAGGTCAGAGAAATAGTTGGCCGAAACGCCGTGAAATAACTATATAAAAACGATGAGGATAATAGTTAATAAATAAATAAATAAAATATACAAATTACTCATCTCAAAAAAATTCCAATAATTAAATAATGGTTTAATTACTTATACAATCATCAAAAGGACATTTTTTTTTAGTTCCTGTTTGTTCTGCCACGGTTGATGATCTGATTTGACTCGTGTATTTGATGTTCCGAAGTGTAATCTAGTCGGGGGGGGGGGGTTCATATCGGAGTGTGTATATATATATTACAGAGTGTTTATCTCGCTGTTAACATATATCGGGTGACAGATGTCGGGGATACTTTCACAACACGTGGATGAGACATTTATATATCACTGTTACACAGAACAAGACGTCGTTTGTATAACGGCGTAGCGGGGCCGGCGGTGGCGATAATTTTATTCGTGCATATTATTAATACGGCGCTGGGGGAGACATTTATACAGTTCTTGTTGAAACAGATAGAGGGGGAGAGTCATTATTGATGATGGTGGTGGGGACACATAATACGTGGAGGGAGTAATACAGACTTCGTTCACAAGATGATAGATAAAAACATTCACATTTCTTTGTTGGAATAAAGGCACGAAGACAAACGGATTATATTAAACAGTAATATTAAACAATGTGATGTGTCTTGTTGTCTCTTGATTCATGGAGGCGCGTCTGCAAATTCCGAACCGTGTGCGAAATGACGTCACAGTAAGGAAGACGAAAGATTATAAAATGGATAGAGCGCATGTTAGAGAGGACGATCACGTTAGAAAGGTGGGTGACGTTACAACTGTAGCGAGAAGTCACGCGTGGCGGGAAAATGATAATCCTTTTATTCTACCAACTGGTTGATTGATGAATAAGAAATTCAAGCTCTTACGATTACATGGTCTTATCTGCCCCCCCCTTCGCCCCCAAACGGCATCAGCTCTCAGTCTGACCAACTCGACTCTCTCCGAGTCTCATCTTTGGCTCTCTTACTCGAACCCATATCAATATATTGGAAATTCTCTTCTTTATGACATCAGAGGCGTGCTTTGACTGAAATTCATTCGCGTGGATTTCACCTATGTATGTCCAAACATGCTCTTGGCAAACAAAGAAATTCCTAAATGAATTGTTCCATTTATAACCTATTTATTTCATCATTATCTAACTTGTAGTGCCCATTCTTGTAACTGACATATTTAATATCCAGCTATTTCTAAAAGAATGAACAATCGACTGCGTTCATAAATTGAATATTTGTTCTATTTTTAACACTTGCCCTCTGGGTTCGATTCTATCCTTTTCCAAATATCATTTTCAAACTTATCTCTTTAATTAGTGGGATCTGCCCCCTTCTCATATAACAGAAGTAGAGCACTCATAATCCGTGATACCGACGGTTCCTAATGACATGTGATTTTATAATTATGTAATAAAGGCACATTGCGCTCTTAAAACAGTAGTTAAATATTTTAGTTATATTTCTCTAAACAAATCGAAGACTAATGTAACAGAGCGCGGACGCGAGTCTGCAAATTCCGATCCGAGGTCAAAATGACGTCACGGTAAGGAAAACGGTAAGGAAAACGAAAGACTATAAAATGGATAGAGCGCACGTTAGAGAGGACAATCACGTTAGAGAGGTGGGTGACGTCACAAGCGTAGCGAGAAGTCACGCGTAGCGGGAAAAGTAGGAAATAAATGTCGTTGTTGCGGACAAGTGAGTTAGAGTTACTGTTTGTCTTGGTTTCCTTGGTGACGTAAACTGCATACAACGCGTGGACTCCGTGTGTAAATGTATACAACATTACACCAATATCAAACAATTTGATGTGTCTTGTTGTCTCTTGATTCATGGAGGCAATCATTAAATGAAACAGAAAGCAAAGAAATCGTAGATGCTATAATAAAGAAATTGAAAATCTACATGTTTTGACTTAATATTTAAAAATCATATTTTTCGAGGAAGGTAAATTAATTGTGACATCATTTCGGAACCTTCTATATCTCCATTAAACATGTGACCCTTGGGACTTTTGATATTTACGAGGGTAAAGTAACTTATAACTATGTTGTTTTGTAAGTCACACAACACCACTGATGGCCCCCATTCATTCTAGAAATACAATGGACATCCCATTTTAAGGGTGACTGTGTGTGCGTAGTTGTGAAGCAAGAGTTGCACAATTTCACAAAACACATCTAATGAATAAGTACTGCTTGAATTCAGTGACAAGAAGATATCTAGGAAGATTGAAAACAGTGCCTAGAATGCATACAGAACTTGATGTTCTCAAATGGCCAAAGATTTAGTACTGACGAGGTTTAACTTCAGAGTTCTAACGAGAACCAATACGTCAAGGTGATTCTGTCGTTTACATTGTGGACCACCAGTGGTAATTTACGAGATTTGTTTTTAACATAATACATCTTTTTGTACCCGTATCTATATACTACTAGCCTAGGTGCTCGGCGATGCTCAGGTGTTTGGAGGTGTGTATTGAGCTAAAAAAAAAGTGGCAGTAGGCAGACAGGCTCGAACCCGTACAGCGAAGTAGGAAAAAACATGAAAAAAAGCCTGACGTCTTTGCTATTGCGTCCATCACCAAACCGGAAGTAGCGGAAGTTATAACTAAGGCTAGTCAATCGAAAAGGGAGGATGACTTTGGAAAATATCGACGAAAAAAGAGGCCCCTCTCTATAGAAAAATGCCTAGTTGAGGTGAAGGAATTAATGTTTTTAGCCAATTTTTTTAATATTTGTCGATCGTAGGGTCGAGCTTCAAAACGATATCAATCTCATGAAAATCCGTCGCTTCTGTCGAAAGTTTTAGGTAGACATACATACATACATACATACATACATACATTTAAACAGACAGGTGATATTTATATTATAGAATATTATCATAGAATTTATTTTTCTGCATAATCATCACAATTCTCAATGCATTTTGCCAGCAATGCCATGATAGTTGTGCATGAATGTCCAGAGCGCGCTTTGCCAATCACATCACTGTCGCCACTTTGAAATCGATCGTCTACTAACTATACTGGCATTAACGGCTATCAGGTCATGCATGCATAAGTTCAGTCATCATAACAATATAATTTGCAATTTATTCTGATTCATTCTGACGGAATAAAAATAGGAGGCATTACTTTTATAATGTTTCTAGTGATTTTTATATGATGACCTGTTACCTTATATATAGCACTAGTAATACTGCCTATACAAAAGAAAAAACGGCTAGCATTATACTAGTGGTTTCCTCTCAGTGGTTATTTCAAAGAAACTAATAGTTAAGAAAAATAGAAGACATATATATTTATAAACATCGCCCCAGACAAGGCGTGATGCCACATGGTGTAAGGAGTTAACAAGAAAGAAAGACGATTATCAAGAAGATAGAAAAGTCTACTCACTTTACTCTTAAAAAGACAAAGAATTTAGGTGAAAGGAAAAGGGTTAACAAAAAGAAAGTTCGACAAGCTTGAAATGATTTGAAAAAAAAAGCTACTAGAATAAAAAGGTGTATTGCAATTAAATGATGGCGACTACTCGATCAACGAGTCAAACTATCTGGAACAAATGGAGGAAAAGAATATATGAAGTAATTATTGGAGAACTCGTGTCATTATATTATTTAGAGAAGAGCTGAGACAAGCAACATCACGTCAATTAGAAAGAGGTTACAGAAAAGAAAAAGGGTAGGGCAATCAATTTACAAAAAAAAAAAAAAGATTATGCAATTTATCAAATTAAGTTCATCGCCATTAGACTGCTACCATTTACAACGTGCTTTGTCATCATTTACTGGCCATGTTAAAATTTTCTTTAATTTGTCGTGCCCCTAGATCAGTGGTTCTAAACAATCATGCCGTGGCACATTGATATCCTGCGAAATGATTTCTAATGTGCCGTGGATAGGTTACAGGTGGAAGTTACAAGTTGTTATAGGTGGAAACAGCTTTCATATCGTTCTAAACGGAATTGTTTGTATTAATAAATAATAACTCAACATTATCACTTACGTGATATGAATAATTAAATATAAAAAATTAAATGTATATTAAAGCGTTTGTTTAAATTCTTTGATATTTGAAATTTTCAATAAGAATAAACGTAAGCATTGTTAAATAATTAAATATTCATGTTTTTGTGATAGGTTCACTGCGAAAATTTTAAGACCTCAATAGTGTTCCGCCATATTAAAAAAAAGCTTGGGAATCACCGCGTTAGATGTTTGCGTCTTGGGTACTTGTCTAGCTTAGACAACGACTAATAACAATTCTGAGTGAGATTAGGGGAAACACAGTTGAGGGGACGATCGCTGGGTTAAAAGGTCAACAAGGAAGGATACCGATTTCAGACAATTTCGTAGAGATGGAGACAAAGAGAAAATCACCAAATGGAATGAATAATCCATTCCCTTGCAGCAGATTAGTCTAAGAAGTATGCGGACTTGAAAGATTAACAGTCAGAGTGGATATTGAGTAGGACAGAAGTATTATTGCAGACCTCGCGATTTTGTACATATAATACCGTACGTATTTGCAAATATAAGTAGAGAAGAATTAACTGGTAGAACGTCGAACCGAATGTCGAATTAAGACTTTGAAATAAAGGAATAAACCATTATCTTAAAAATGGAAAATTCTTCTGCTCGAGAAATACATTCTAGTGTTATTTTTATTCAAGAAAGCGCAACAGAGTTCGAAAAAAAAAATCGAAATCCTCCCGAGACAGACTAAGGCAGAAGTCAGTTCCAAATTCCTCGCAGTAAAGCAAGTTTATTTCTAAATTTTTAAAAATAGAATTAATTTTTAAATATTTATACATGTTCATAAGTTCAAGCCAGAATAAATTTACCCAGAATTAAGTGTAATTTTAATGGATTCTAATTATACAAGTGACGAAAAATGTCTTTAGCATTTTTTTTTACTTAGTTTTGTTTTGTGCTACACGATGCACATTACTGCAGTATATTACACTGTTCTGCTGATTTTAAAATCTATACATTTTGTTGCTTATTTCCTCACCGTGTGTAGTTTATTGATTTACTTGTTTTTTTTTTCTTTTATGGCTTCAGTTTTAAGCATCTAGTGATGAGACGATTCCAATATTTTACCAAATTCCGATACAATTACCGATTCCGTACTAAATTCCCCATTCCGATACAATTACCAATTCCGATTCTTTATAAATCTCTAAATATTTAGCTATATAGTTTTTTTTTATTTGATTACCGTAAAAACACACATATTAAATGTGCAAATATTTTCGTAGACGTAAAAACATACTTGTGGGGGACCATCTATCGATTTTAGCTTCACTGGTGGTTCAAAATCAATAAATATTTATTATTTTACCATTATTACAAGCAATGGAAAATTTAGCTTTAAACAAAATCAAATAAAAAAGACAATTAAAAAATCGTTTTGGCTTCGAAAAATCGGTACAAATTTTTCAGATATCGATTCCGATACCGATTCTGATACCCTAAAATATTCCGATCTTTCCGATTCCCGATTCCGATTAATCGTCCCAATACTAATATCTACATTATTACATTGATTAAGGGAGTTTATCAAAAGAATATATTATAAGTAAATCCCTGAACATCCCAAAATGTATCCGTATAACAATAATAGACTTATATTACACTTTGCTGAAGTTCACGTATTTCTAATATTCATGAGTATACAAGTTAGAAAAGCATTTCATCCAAGGCATGAAAATTGTTAAACAAAATGTTTTTACTATAGGCTTTAAAAATAAAGCTACAAGATTCAATTTGAAATTTATTTATCTTCGAAGTGCACTTTTATAAATTTTACAAAGTAAGGTATACAAATTTAATTTAAATTGAATCAAAAAATTAACTTGGATTTATTTTATGTAATGGACATTCTGATGCACTTAAAAAAAAACAATCATTGAAAACTTTATATCTATATCATTAATTGCTAGATGAAAGATAATATTTTTAAATTGAAACAGAATGTAAATGACATAAAATAAATCCAAGGTAATTTTTTGATTCAATTTAAATTACATTTTTATACCTTACTTTGTAAAATTTATAAAAGTGCACTTTGAAGATAAATAAATTTCAAATTGAATCTTGTACCCTTATTTTTAAAGCCGATAGTAAAAAACATTTTTTTTAACAATCTCCATGCCTTGGATGAAATGCTTTTCTAACTTGTATCGTATTTTTTAAAGATAATATTTTAAAACTCTCCTTTTCTCAGTTTGTATTTCTCCTCACACCACAACTCATTTTTGCAACCCCCTCTTTGTATTATTACAGGTCTGAATATTCTCTCTGTTTCAGTTTGTATTTCTCCTCACACCATAACTCATTTTACAACCCCTCTTTGTAATAAAGGTCTGAATAATGAGAAAATCTTATTTTTTTAACAAAAACTTTAAAATAACTTTTTTAGATTAAATTTTTTTTAACTTCTTTCAGAATAGAAAATCTTAAAAATTTGATAAAACATATTTCATATAGGTTTCATTAACAAATATTCAGTACATAACGTGAAAAATAAAGATGAAAATTTCCAAAGGACTGTATAACTGGTTACGCTCAATAGTAGTGCTCGCCAGCGAAAGTCTTTGTTATTGTTATTCTATTATTATTATTATTATTATTATTATTATTATTATTATTATTATTATTTAAAACATTTTGTGTCCTGCTCTTTCGCGCGAGGACTAATTTATATCTCTCATGTCTGTACACAGCTGAAGACAAGCTTAAATATATCTAGAATTTAATTATCCCATTAATTCTTAATCCTAACTTTACACATTTGTCTAGCACGACTTCATTTCGCGTATTCATTACAAATTTATTATAATTAAATACGACGTAAAAATATGTTTCATCTTGTGATTTATTTATTTGGCAACATTTAGTGCCATGTTTCTCCTCCGCAATCGAAAAGTACAGTCATCCAAATAAAACTGCCATATATTAACTTAATAAGCCTAATATCACAAATCATATCCTTTGCACAAAATGCCAATAGACGAGATACATAGGTTAGACAAAAATACTTGTTAGATTTAATAAACACAAAACTAATAGTAGATAAAAAAAGGAAAATAAAACAACGAAAATAATATATTTTCAAAACGGATCGATTAGAGGAACGCATCAGTTTTTCAGTAGGTAACCTCTTGTGAGTAAGACGTGTGCTTTTTATTTCTTGAAAATGCCGTGGATAACTAAACAAAACAAAAAAAAACATGAAAAAAGAAACGAAAATAGCAACAATATTCTCAAAACGGATCGATTACAGAAACGCGTCTGTTTTTCACTTGAAAAAGAAAATGAGGATAGGATGAAGAATTATGATGTAACAGAAAGAAGATAAAATGGCATTTATCATATATTTATTACTGGTTCGTGTCTAAGAATTTTTTTTACTGAATAGAAAATGGATCTTCGGTTTACGTTCGGCAGCCGCATAATTCTCGTTCTTTTATTTTGTTCGTTTGTTTCTCTCTTGTTAGAAACGTCGCTCTTGGAATGTAAATTCCACGAGTGATGTTTCTGACAAAGAGGGAAGAATTGTTGTTTTATGGGTCAGAATTTATTTTATCTAACACTTATTGTTGGCAAGTTTTCATCTTGAAGTACTATTTTAACCAGTTACATCAAATAGTTTTATGCCTTGTCTGGAGAGATTCCCATTAATCATATTTATCACGAATTATATCAAATTTGTCGCATTGACTAAAGGAGTTGATCCAAAGAATATTTTATAAGTAAATAATCGATAACCTGAAACTGTATCTATATTAACCATAATAGAGACTTATCTATACACTTTGCTCAAGTTCACTGTATTTCCAATAATCATGAGTGTATTTATATACCGCATGTCTTTATTCATTTAGAGGTAATTCATTAGATGTATTGCGTTTAAAACGACTCTCTTTTTAGCTCATAACATTATTTGGCATCACCAGACATAACTTTATTAGCTTAATATTTAAAGAAAACAAAGCATCATTATTTAACATTCAATTGATTTCAACAGACACCAAATTTCCCTCAAAGTATCATATGCACGAAGAAAAAAATGGGTTTTAAAACTAAACACAAACAAATAAATTCAGAATTATAATATAGGAATTTTTATTATGCATATTTTTTTAAAAGTGAGAGACTTTCGAAGGGAAATTTATGGGTTCATAGAATTCTTTGCTCTTCGTGGTAATTAACAACGTACAGATGTTAACTTCAAAAAAGGGATAATGGTCTTCATTGCCAGTCATAGTAAAGCTTGTATGTTGAGGCAATAAAGAAGCATTGTAAAATAAAGTGGAAATGATTAGTTTATCACACGTCGACATATGGTATGACTTATTTCTTAATGATACACGTTTTGATAAAAAAAAAAAGTTGACCGCTGGAAATATCAAACATTAACTTACAATAAGACTTATGCAAAAATGCATACAACCATAAGCATCCTTCAAAAGTATGTGTAAGATGGTCTTGATTCGAAAACGACATTAACTTATACTAATTCTTATCGGAAATTATATATACAAGGTGACTTCATTTAGTTTCCAGACTTATTTCGTATAAGCACTTTTATTGATAGTACACACATGAAACTCTAGTCCTCTTTGAAGTAATCCACGTCAACTGCAATACTCGTTGTAAGATTCCAATACCTTCTGGAAGACCCCATGCAAATCCTCCTGTGTGAGCGTGTCAACGACCCAAGTCACAGCCTCTCTCGTCTTCTCGTCTCATAACGACAGCTTCTAAGTTTTTTCTTGAGATTAGGGAATAACCAAAAGTCACAAGGAGCAAGGTTTGAACTAAAGGAAGGGCGAGGAACTGTCTTGATATACATTTTGGTAAAAGAGTCTGAGACAATGTTGGAGTTGTGGACTGCACCTTTGGGACAAACTTCGCACAAATCTTCCGCATCTTCAGTTCCTCGCGAAAGATTGTGTCTATAGTTCTCGCACTGGCATCTAACTGTGCACTTATTGTTTCTATAGACAAACGAGAGTCCTTATCCATGAATTACTTTATTTGTCCAACCAACTCTGGTGTTCTGACTTCCTTTCTCCTCCCACATCATGCCTCACATATTCTCTGCCTTCTTCAAAACTGCCATTAAAAACTGATGGTCGATTCATGCCATATGGTCAAAAAGCAGGCTGAAGAATTGCATACGGTTCTGTAGCATTTTTAAAAAGTTTAAACCAGAAATTTACTGCATATCGACCTTCTACAGTGTCCTTATGTCCAGATTGCCTTTTTGAAATTCACCAGCTGTGACAATCAGGCTTTAATAGGGTGTATTCCAATTTCTACTCTAGCTGTTCATTTGAGCCCGAAATCATAAAAATTAATCAGTCATCTGAGAGGATATATAGCAATAACATACTGTGTTTTAATGAGTCTACGACAATTTTTAATGCACAAAAAGTTTTGAAACTTATTGAAGGCACCTTGTGCATATACAAGCATATATATATGTATATATATATATATGTGTGTGTGTGTGTGTGTGTATGTGTGTGAGTGTGCGTGTGTGTGTGTGCGTGCGTGTGTGTGTGTGTGTACTCTGCTCTTTAGAATCCAGGTCAAATTCCCTCCCTATATATATATATATATATATATATATATATATATATATATATATATATATATATATATATATATGTTCTCAGAATCATAGAGCCCAAATTTCTTGATCTCTATATAAGATACATAACACTTCTAATATTCCATTAAAATTCTTATTTACCTCTCAAACAAGGAGTTAGTAAAGTTTTTCAGGACATACTTTTTCATTTCTCCAGCTGACCATTTAAATGCGATGTAATTTATCCTTCTTGTGGTTTCTTGGTTTTACAAGATTTCAGGACAAGAATTCATCTAGTTTCGTTGAGCCTGATATTGTTACTTGAGTTCACATCATTTTTCCAAGACGCAGCATTCCTCGTAAATGTCAGTGTGTTTTAGCCATACGAAGGAGATAGGATTTGAGCCGCGATTACTATGTGGTTTTGTAATTTTTAGAGTTTACTTGTGGGGGAAAGTATTCTGATGCCAGGTTATAAAGACAAAGCCTTATGGCGAGAGACATTATACACTCGAGGATAGTATCTAGTAGACATTCAAGCTCTCTCCATATATATATATATATATATATATATATATATATATATATATATATATATATATATATTAGAAGGGAGACTCGACGTTGTCTGGGATTAAATGATAATCAAAGAATGTTTCACATATTTTTTTAGTGCGGATTGTGAATCCACGTGACTCATTTTTCGCCATTCCTTCCGATCCAAGGCAAAAATTGGTTGATGAACGCCCAACTGTTGAGAGATGGCTAATTACAAAAAAAATTCTCTCCACCTTATCCTTAGCTTTCCTCTGCCTCTGTTGCCTTCTGACATACTCTCAAAGCATAACTTTGATAGGGCAGTAGCTGATCGTTTGACATGGCCAAAAAGTTTAAAAGTATTACTGTTTATTTTATCAAATAGAGGGTGTAAGAGAAGTAGTTTTACGGAAGGTGGATATTTTGTTTGTTTTTTTTTCGATCAGGAAATGTTCCGTAATGAAACACCTCAATGTGATTGGCTAGCTGTTTAGTCCATGTGATACAACCAGTGCCATATAAGAATATTTGGCTTGAATTTGAGTTTAAAATGAAAAAATCAATTATGATGACTAAATATGTCGGGACTTTCGGCTTGTGTGGTAATAAAATGTATCAATTATTATTATGTTAGGCTGTATAAGGTAGTAAGTCAAAATTGTGTGTTCGTTCTTTCATCGGATTATGTCGATTATCGATTATTAATTCTTAGCGTAGACATTCTGTTCTGATACGAAACCTGTCTAAAAGCATTGTCGTTTGCAATCTAGAGGGAACGACTTCACATACTCATGCATACAAAGTTCCTTTTATATATATATATATATATATATATATACTCTCTCTCTCTCTCTCTCTCTCTCTATATATATATATATATATATATATATATATATATAGAGAGAGAGAGAGAGGGGGTGGAGAGATAAACAGATAGAAAGAAATAGATAGATCCAGAATTATTACTAGAGGAGTGAACTTGAATTTATTTTTAGCATCGAAACACACACACACACACACACACACACACACACACACACACACATATATATATATATATATATATATATATATATACATATATATATATACGAGTAAACAAGAAAATATAAACAAGAAAATTAAATTGACTTGTATTCAATTTTAATTTTCATCACCAATCATCTTGGGTTTTAATTGATCTATCTTGTACTAGCTAGGCGTAGCCCGGTTGTTCAATAGGTATAAACAGGGCATTTTAATTTATGTAGATTGCGTATGTATTATAATAGAACCAATACTCTATTGATTATTATATCTTACGAGGAATAATTTGCCCGGTCGATTAATTCGCAAAAATAAATAAAATAATAATGATAATGTCGTTCATCAAATTCCGTCTGTGTTTGGGCTTGACGATGAATTCCCTGGAAAAGTCACTTCTGATTAATGTTTTGTTTTAAAATATGCAAACGAAGAAATGATTTGCGGCGATTTTAAATGGTACCTCTTCTTTTATCCTAAATTGAACTCATTAATGAGAGAAAAAAATAAAATGGTGAGGTACACCTAGGATTGAACAGAGGATAGTTTGATCTGTAGTCGAATGCGCTACTACTGAGCTATATGTCCAGATGCAACAACTCCCTTTTTATAATAAGAAATATTTTGCCGATATTTTATTTCCCTTGGCCAGTGTAACGTAAAATATTCCCCTATGAATTTTTTCTTTTTTTTTGTCTATTAGAGAGAAAGGATTAGTTTTAAGAATTTTTTTTTTCGATTTCCAATGCTTATCGGATGAATTTCTGTATAACACACATCTAAAAAGCAATACGAGATATCTATATTACTTTTGTGAGAAATTTGCAAAATATAGGTTCAGCCGTTTCGGGACCTATGAGGAAAGAACTCACTAACACACGCAGTTACTTTTATATAAAAGCGTAGACATAAGCTCTTTATTATTCAGATACTAGTTATGATTGTAACTTTTATATATTTTTATTTATAACATATATTTAAATATATGTATATGTGTTTGTGTGTGCGTGTGTGCGTGTGTGCGTGTGTGTGTGTGTGTTAGTGTGTGCTTCTATATAGTGTTGTGATATTGAATTACGGCAATAAAATAGAATGCAGTTTGCCATGCTGAATCAAGATAATAAAAAAATTCTAAAAAAAGATTAGCTAACCAATTTCTTATCGTACTCAACAGTGATAAATCAGGTTGAATTTAATAAAAACAAACTCTTCTTTTTTTTTTTTAGAAATTATGTATAGAAAATACAGAGAAAAATATATAATTGAATCAAGTATAAGTTTTAAGCAGTCATGGGAGCAATTCGTCAGATGATTATAACACATTTTTTCTGCTTTGTTTACATCCCGTTCAGTTCTATACACTTTTTTTCTAATTAATTATACAATGATCAAAGAGAAACAAAAATGTTTTGGTTCCCGTTTGTCCTGTTACGGTTGATGATCTGATTCGATTCATGTATTTGAAATCCGAAGGGCGCTCATAATCTGCGAAACTGACCGTTCCTCATAGTGGTTTATATGGTTGTATAATTAATTAATAAAGACGTATTGAATATTTTGGTATTTTTTTTTATTGATACATAAACCCAATACAGGCATATAAATACATCGTGTGTTTGTATATATATATATATATATATATATATATATATATATATATATATATATATATATATATATATATATACAGGGTGTGAAAAGTAGGTATACAGTATTGAAATTATTGACATTTATTGAACTGAAAGCTACGCCCTTAAAGTAAAAATGCATATACTTTTAGTCTTTTGTTTTTATTAATTAAATTTCCTTTCGATTAAAGTGCATGTACTTTGAATCATTTCTTTTTATTTTTTCAGTTAAATTGGCAATTTAACCATGTCCGGTAATTTGACTGAGGAACAGCGAAAATGGATATTAAAACAATACTGGAAGACAGAAAATAGTGAATGCGTAAGAGAACAGTTGGTCAAAACCTTTGCAACACCTCCCCCAACAAGGCTCACGGTTTATCGACTGCGTGACAAATTTGAACAGACAGGGAGTATTCACAATGCACCGAGAACGTCGACCAATTACTGTGACCACACAAGAAAATGAATTCAAAGTTGCTCAGGCATTCACTCAGAGCCCACAGAAATCGAAATACAGAGCCTCATCTGAACTTGGTATTGAGCGTAGATCATTGGGGCGCCTGATGAATCGTGCCTGTCTAAAGATGTACACGCCTCGATTGATACATGGTTTATTGGAAGATGACTCGGATCGTCGTTTACAATTTTCTGAAAACATCCTGAGCGAGGAACTTGAAGGTAACGGTATTCTAAATAAAATTGTATGGTCTGACGAAGCAAACTTTAAATTATCAGGTGCCGTTAATCGACACAATTGCGTTTATTATGCAACCGAAAACCCTCGCATCACTATTAAAAAAACTCAATCAACCCGGGGTAACAGTAGGTCGGGCTTTCTTGCAAAGGTGTTGTTGGCCCCATTGATCAAACTGTGTACTTAAACATGTTGTAGGATACAATAATACTCCAAGTACGTGAACAATACCAAAATGATGACTTTAATTTTCAACAAGACGGGGCCCCACCTCATTTTGCACTCACTGTGCGAGCACTACTTGACTTAAAATTTCCCAATAGATGGATTGGACGCCGTGGCGCCATCGACTGGCCACCACGCTCGCCAGATTTAACTCCTATGGATTTCATTTTTGGGGCACAGTAAAAGATAAGGCCTCGCACTGTTGAAAACATGATTCAGTTCATTTTGGAAGCTTGTCAGGAAATTGATGCTGATAAAGATCTTTGTTCTAGAGTGTGCATGAGTGTTCGTTCTTGATTAGAGGAATGTGTTAACGCTGACGGCAAGCAATTTGAATACCTGCGAAAATAGGGCTTCCTATTACATGTGTTTCTTATTATACGTGCTAATTATTACTTGTTTATGCAACATTTGTTTGTTTGTATAATAAATGCCTTAAACTCTATATGTTTTTTTCTTTTTTTGACCACTGTATTCCTACTTTTGCATCCGCCTGTATATATATATATATATATATATATATATATATATATATATATATATATATATATATATATATATATATATATAAAATAAAATAAAAATTACAGTTAAATCTACCAAAATGATACAAGATGGTAAAATTAAAGTATATTATAAATATTAAAGAATTAATATTTATAAAATTATCTCAGCCAGATATAAAAGCTCAATAAAACCAAATAGGAAATAGAACTTATATATATATATATATATATATATATATATATATATATACATATGCATATATATACATATATATATATAGGCATATATATGTACACACACATAAACACACATACACACACACACACACACACACATATATATATATATATGTTAGCTATCTTCATCCGGCGGTGCCCGGGTATCTTTTTCCATCCCTTCCTTTTTTAGCGTTGCTATGACGTCATGTATGACATTATCTGTTATTACAACATGCATATTTTGATAAAAAAACTTTTATCTTTTAAATATAAACTCAAATACATATATATCTATATATATATATATATATATATATATACATATAACCTTAAATAAACTCGCAGTGTGACCGACATAGGAATAATAATAAAGATGTTGCAAATATAACGGTCAAGTATTCTACAAATTTCGTATAGCTAAAGATTAGACAACACATGAACTAAAGCATACATATAACATGCCGATAATCAACACAAGAATAGATGTCAAAGTTTTCAAAATTGAAATATGGTAATTCTATTCATGGTTATTTGATGAACGGAATAAAAAACATAAAAGGGTTATGCTACAATAACACGTGTTTTTTTCTTTTTATTCTGTTCATCAAGGTACGATGAATGAAATACTACATTCCAGTTTAAAATATATATATATATATACATATATATATATATAAATATATATATATATACACACACATATATATATATATATATATATTTTAAACTGAAATGTAGTATATATATATAGTACACAATTTTGTTGTATAACAAAGACTTACATTTTTTATTTTACATAACTCTTGTTTATTTCATCATGGATCCCTTCATTACAGCCATTTCAATATACCATTCTTATATATATATATATATATATATATATATATATATATATATATATATATATATATATATATATATATATATATATAAGAACAAGTAGCTAATAAAACATGTTAAAACACTTTGAGAAAGAGTTAAAAACATATTTAATCTGAAAAGGAAACACTTGATAAGTGGATAGTCCTTAATCCGCGGAGTTTCGAAGAAATACTTTCCTTCTTTTTTTCTTTTTTTTACATGGGGGTCACCACTTACTCAGGAATAAGGGTTATGGCGTGTACAGTAATCAATAAGATAGTATTGGAGATTTGATAGAGGCGCTTACTTAAGAGGGCGGTTTGTTTATGTTGGAGTTGAAGACATCCAAGTTGTATTCAGGTGGGAACCAGCAAACAAGCAAGCGGCAGATAGTTCCACTGGCGTGGGATTCTAAGAAAGAAGCTTTGCTCATGGAATCTACGTTTGGATTTAGGCACAGATAAAGAGCGGGAAAATTATTGACAGTAGTTTCAGCCAGACGGGTGTTTCTCGTGAAAGATTGGCGAGGGGGGACGAAAGATTGGAGCTCAGACGAGCACCTGCGATGGAAATAACGATAAAACAAAGACAGGCTCGCAACGTCTCTTCTGTGGGAGAGAGGTTGCAGGGAAGAGAAAAGATGTGGCAGCATTACTCCATCCTTGGACGTACTTGGCTTTTGTACAGATAGAGAATTGCATCAGTAGTGAGATATCCTCTGGAGCGGTAGAAGGATCCTACCATTTTCCCAGCGTCCTTGGCAACAGATCTAATGTACGTGTTCCATTTCAGATCAGGAGTAAAGGTCAAATCCAGAAGCTTGTCAAAATATGGAGCCTCCCCAAGACGAGAGCCATCCATTTAAAATGATGCCAGATTGGGATCAGAGCGTTGATGATGCAAAGATAGAAGCTTGGTTTTAGATGCATTAAAAGTGACCAGCCACCTCTTTCCCCACTGTACCACGAGCTCAAGATCAGAGGAGAGAGAATTAAAGAGAACTTTGTCATAGTCGTGTCATCAGCATAGATGTCAACGAATGATTTAAGTATGTGTTTTGGGTGATCATTGATGTAGATCAGGAAGAGAGTTGGGCCCAGGATGAGGGACTCCAGCATTAATACTGTGGGCTTCTGATTTCTGCCCATCAATTATTACTCTTATGAACCGATCGGAGAGAAATGATTTAATGATTGTGAAAACATTTCCAGTGATACCGTAGCTGGAAATCTTGTGAAGTAGGCCCTTATGCCATATCTTGTCGAAGGCCTTCGATATGTCAAGCGCAAATTGCCCTGGAAAGGAAGCCTTTGTCAAGAGATCCACTAATCCTATGAGATATAACCGTTAGCACATCTGCTGCAGATCACTAAGAAGGTTGTTTCTGTTGAGGTGGTTGATTACTTCTTTATTTAGTATGGATTCCAACAACTTACTCAGGGAACTTATTGGTCTGTACTGCGAGGGAGGTGACTTTTCACCTGAATTCTTAAATACAGGGCATACTGATGAGATTTTCCAGGGTGTTGGAAAGCACTTCTCCTTAAGGCAACGCTTAAACAGTTTTGTAAGTATGGGAGCAAGTTCTGGTTGGAACTTTTTCAGCACTATAACTGGAATGCCGTCAGGGCCAGTTGCTTTACTGGAATAAAGGTTCTTGATTAACTTGGCAACCTCACGCACAGATAGTTGTATGTTGCATAGCGTGTTGTCTGTTATAGGATGAAATACGGGGAGTTGATGGCCTTTGTCGCATAGAGTAGAATTAACTGCAAAGTTATTGGCAAATAGTTTGGCCTGGTCTGATGCTGACGAGATGACTTCAGATCCATTGATGATGGTTGGGATAGAACGCACGCTTTTGTTCAGGATCGTGTTTGCTATTTGCCAGAACTGGTGGGAACCAAGCCGCTGCTCAGCTACTTTGGATTTAACGGACTGAGCATATAGCTCTCTTGCATTTTTATTACTCTTTTACAATGGTTGCTGGCATTCCTGAAGGGTGGAAATTAGCAAAATGTGGGATCGGGTTTTGCATACAAAAGTATTTGCTGAAACTGCAAAAAAAAAAAGGTGATTACACGTGAATGGATAGTCTGGTGAAAGGTAAATTATCCAATGACGGTAATTTTATTTTATTTTATTTTATATATATATATATATATATATATATATATATATATATATATATATATATATATATATATATAAGAACAAAGAATTAATAAAACATGTTAAAACACTTTATGAAGTGTTAAATACATACTTAATTTTCAAAACGGAGACACAAATTAAGTGGATTGTCCTTATTCTGCGAAGTTTCGAAAGAAATACTTTCCTTCTCATCAGAGAGAAGACTTATCAAAAAGCGGAATTGGATTTTGCTTGCATCTCTCTCTGTGTCTCTCTCTGTGTCTCTCTCTGTCTCTCTCTCTCTCTATATATATGTATATATATGTATATGTATGTATATATATATGTATATATATACATATATATACATATATAATGACACCAAATCCGTTTTCGAATATTGCCATTACTTGATATAGCGCACACAAAAAAGATAAATATACAAAAACACGAAAATCTTCAGTGATAGGCCGCAGGAGGTGGCTTTTAAGCTCTGCCAAACTTTGGCATTCCTTCGCACACATTGTGCAGACATGTACTAGCAGCACGGTCTTGATGTTCTCTTCTATTTACCCATAGATACATATATATAAATATAAATATATATATATATATATATATATATATATATATATCTACAATATAAAGCTGAACGACTGTGTGTGTGTCTCGTCACAAATAGGCTCCTATATGATTGACTATCATAGAAAACTAATCACATATAATAATAGATGTATCGAGACACAGGAATGGGTATGTTTGATCTGGCATAATGATGATTCATTAAAATTGTGGGGTCTGCGTACGCGCCTTGTCCACAAAGTATGGAAATAAAAAATAAAAATTAAAAGAAAAAAAACGTTTACAAGTGGTTTTGATATAGATGTACATAATGATAATTTGATAAGTAGATTTTAACTTAAATAGGGATGGTATAATAAAATTGTGGGGTCTGCGTTCGCGCCTGGCCTCCATAGAATGGAAATAGGCACACACTTTAATAAAGACTTTTCATATCTATCTGCGTAAGTATACTTTGATAATTATGTTTCAGTGTGAAGAAATATGGTATAATAAAATTATGGGGTGTTCGTTCGCGCCTGGCCGCATAGAATGGAAATATGTCACAAAGTTTAACAATGTTTTTTAATATAGATCCACAGAATATTGTGATAAGTGTTTCGGTGTGAACAGGTATGGTATAATAAATTATGGGGTTTATCTCTTTTATTTTTACTTTCATCATATTTTGCTTTGGTTTTGATACTCTCAAATTCGAAGCTATCTCTTTACAACCCTTCATTTTCATAACCTATCACACTTTCATAAATCAGAGTCCATTTTCTGTAGGCTGTTTTTTAACCCAGTCAACGACGGGTGCTTTTGCTAGTATATATATATATATATATATATATATATATATATATATATATATATATATATATATATATATACACTAGCAAAAGCACCCGTCGTTGACTGGGTTAAATATATATATATATATATATATATATATATATATATATATATATATATATACTAGCAAAAGCACCCGTCGTTGACTGGGTTAAATATATATATATATATATATATATATATATATATATATATATATATATATATATATATATATATATATATATATGTTTTTAACCCAGTCAACGACGGGTGCTTTTGCTAGTATATATATATATATATATATATATATATATATATATATATATATATATATATATATATATATACACTAGCAAAAGCACCCGACGGGTGCTTTTGCTAGTATATATATATATATATATATATATATATATATATATATATATACACTAGCAAAAGCACCCGTCGTTGACTGGGTTAAAAACACACACATATATATATATATATATATATATATATATATATATATATATATATATATATATATATATATATATATACACTTCAGAATAGTATAATGCCATAAATCTACTGGTATGAAAATCCAGTGATTATTGGTCTTACAAATTACTATTGGCTGCAATATTTCATAAAGACAATCCCAGCGAACTAAATATTATTATTATTGGCTCACATGGAGCTTTCACACAAGTCAACAAACGATCGGTTTGGAGACCTGTGGTGTTCTCTGGAAGCTTAGTGACAACAAGTCTCCCCAGACGTCTAGCTCTCTCCACCTCCTTCGACAGCATTTGCAGATAAATTTGCGCCATCGCAACAGCTTCATACCATTGATTTCTCGCTGGTAGTGGTCATTGGTTTATACTGGAATTTGAGTGGCACTAAGCCTCCCCACGATCCCAGTTCTCTTCGCGCTTGTCCAGCGGAGGTCTGGTCAGCGCTCTCTCCTCGGTATTTCCATCCTCCTCGTCCCTTCTCGGCTCTTTGATATCACTTTTCTATGGGGGGGAAGGTGAAGACAATGGGGGATGCATGATGGTGGTGTAGAACTTGTATATATGCAGCTTCGGCGTTCTTCATTCCCTGTAACGCTTCTTTCTTATATTGTCTTTTGTTATTCCTCACAATTTAGGGTTTTCCTTAATATTTCAGCCGTTTTCTTTATCGTTAGGCGTTGTATTTTTGCAGTTATTCCTCTAATTCCAATTTCTGCCATTCTTTTTTCGAAGTTTTTCGGAATTATTCCTAGTGCTCCTACTATTACCGGTACTATTTTGATTTTCTTCATCATCCAAATACCTTTTTAACTCTCTGGCTAGTTCTGTGTATTTGCTTCGTTTCTCCTTTTCTTTCATACTCACCCTGTGGTCAGCTGGGACAGCAAAGTCTACGATTTGACAAGATTTTTCTTTCTTGTTAATTATTAAGACATCTGGTCTTCTTGCCTATTATTATTATTATTATTATTATTATTATTATTATTATTATACCTATGCTAAAGGTAAGTGTATGTAAATTGCATGTTGCTTCACCATTGTTCAAACTTCAGGCCTTGAACTTCCGTTTCATTGAACTCCTGGAATGCTCAGATGTTTAATTTCAGATTCAAGATAGCCATCATGACTGCGTCTCAGCAACCCTTATACCAGGGTCCCATCTCTTTCAGGTTCTGATGGAATCTCTCCCTCCGTTCGTCTCTCATCAAACCGAAGTTATCAAGAAACTGGTCCATATGTGAAAAGTGGTAGTGCACCTTGGCGCTCATGTTGCAGCCCGGCCATGAAACCAGTCAGAATGTTGTTGTTGTTAAATCCTGCATAGTTGGCGTCGTTTCTGGCCTTTTTGTTGCCAAGAAAGTTTTTCACTCCCAGCCTTCAACGCTTCCAGTTTCACTTCGTTGATTGAGTTTTCGAATTTTACATCTCTGATGAGCTGCCGGATTTTAGGACCGTCAAAGATACCAGCTTTCAACTTCTCCATGGTCAATCTTGGAAAAGTTTAGCACAAGTAAGTGAAGCAACCACCATCCTTGTTCAGACCTTTAGGGAGCTGCTTGATTAAGCAAAGCGTGACGTGCAGCGGTGAGAAGAGTATTCTATCTCTGTCCATCAGAGGGTCGTTGATAACGTTTCGTTTCTTTGCAAGGCATCAATTCCTCTCACACAGCTCAGTTCTTCTTCGTACATGCTTAGCACTAATTCTTAATAGATTTCGAAGTTTCATGATTTCAAACTGATTCTTTGTCGGCATAATAACCCAGAACTATTGGACCTGACCACTTCTTGCCATTAAAATAATCATATTAAACCAAAAACATGATATTTTATCCCCAATAACTTTTTAAATGCTCTATACATGCGTACATGTAAACAAAATCGTAAAAAAACGAGAATAACTGATTGAGCCTAACAATGTGAATTATAGATTCAGTGCATCAGATTAGTCCTAAACCAGCTACAAAGACACAGACAACACATTTGTTGTTGACCAGTGTTATTTGTTATTCTATTTATTACTGTTTAAAAATTAAGCTAAAATAGTGTTAACCTATATGTGGGTAATTGGTTGGTTGGTTGTTTTGTTTTACGGCATATCAACCCTTTTTAGGTCATTTAATTCCGAATCCAATGATTTTGAAGAAAAAGTTTTTAATAGAATATGTTTTTTCCAAGTCAGTTTCTATTTAACCCATAGATGGGACCCTTACAGGTACTACCACACCGGGCCAGAGTGGACCTGGGAGCTATCGCAGTTAAGTGCCTTATTATCGGATATAGTTTAAGGTCATGTCCAGGACCGGGTAATTAGTGGTTGATTTGATCTTATATAAAATTAAATAATACAGTATTAAAAGATAAGATGATTTGTAAACACTTAAGTAGGATGTTCATAGAACAATGATTGTACAGTTACGACATTTAGAAATGATGTAGCAGGCAGTGAGTGTACATTTAATGCAAGCTAGAAGGGAGAAAAGGGAGATAATAGGGAAATTGAGATGATACAAGACCAAAATGATAAAAGGTGAGTTAACAACATAGAGAAGGAGTGCTGAATGAGTAAATACAATGTAGTAATATCAGAAACAGGTGATTAAAATGACAGCACTTGATTGGTGTGGGTAAGGGTTTATGGTAATCTATCTAAGTAATCTGTGTTCGATCAATGGAAAAACCGATTAGTTGGAAGTGGCAGAGGAATTATGAGGAGTGTAAGAAAGATGGGTAGATTATCAGGGATCTGTAGAAAAAGCTGCGAGGTGAATAGGTAAATAATAAAGGGATAATTTCGCTGGAGTCGGTTATTGATAGAAGCTTTGTCTTTAGAGATAACAAGTGCTTTCTAAATTCTTATGTTACCAAGGTTTCTATTTGAGGCAAAGATGTTGACAACATGAGTGCATAGGCATAACCTCGTGTTCGAAGTGGGGCAGTTTGTATGGGAGCAGGTCTCACGTATGTTGATTGTATATATTTTAAATTGGTGTTGTCCTTATGTGGTGACATTGTGGATACGTTGAATATCTTCGCTATATCTATCAATAAATAACCTTGTGGGTGACGGAAGATTTATTATCGCTGTGGAAAGGCAGTTTTAAGAAGCAGGTGTTTTAGATAGTGTTGTGTCTGCGTCTACTTTTATATTTAACATCGAGTATGGCGGAAGTGGAGTGGCTATTGACTGAGAAGGTTTAGTAGAAGTTTGTATGTTTAGTTTTGTCAGTTGTGGTTGTGCATCTATTTTGTATGCGTGGAATCTCAGCATGTGCATCTCCAAGTTTTTCTCTGAAAGCAAGGGTGACTTCAAGTTTACGAATAGGCTAGTTTTCTGCATACTTTAGTACGTTTGGGACCATTTTCATCGATGCTAAGGTTAAAACCGAAGAGAGAGAGAGAGAGAGAGAGAGAGAGAGGGGGAGAGGGGGCTGGATACATTAGTGTATTTGATGGTAAACTGCAGGTGTGTGGTTGTACTATTGAAAGTGTCGAATATCCAGATGGCCTCCTCATGGGAGCACGTGAGCATAAGGATATCATCAATATACCCCATGAAGAGGGCGAATGAGTGGCATGTGCTTAATACTTGAGTCGGTCCACACAATAGATGGCTGAGTCAAAAAGACTAGAGACTATAAGAAAATCATTAATTTGTTTTTACGTGTGCGATAGGAATATTAAATAGATTTCATGCCACCTAGCCTCCGGCCTTCTCTCGGGTAACTTTTGTCGATCTCGGGAATCTTTTCTTCAATTCCGGGAATTTACAGGGAATTTCGAACGGAATCCTTTATTTAATTTACGGGAGTAGCATGCTCTCGTTCCGTCAGCTATGTCGGGGTAAGAGTCATAAGTGATTCGCAATTGTATTCTGAGTATCGCCAATAGTTGAAATTGCACCGTCAACCTTTAGAACCCATGGTCTAATGGAAAAAAAAACTTGGAAAAATAAGTTGTACGTTGTTTGAATAGTTAAAATAATACCAATGTCAAATGTCTAATGTAATCTTTAAAATATTTACCTGGAATATTTTTCTATTATTACTTTTTCCTCACATCTCAAATGTTAATATTATAACGCAGTTATAGTTTTACACGTTACAAATGACGTTAAAATGAAATTGATGTCGATCGGATTATATCTTGGGGCGGATATTTAAATAATGAACGTTTTCTCCTAGTTTTGTGGTGATGAAACGTAATGCCAGCAAAAAATCAGAACGCTTCTTTTTCGAGGTCGCCTTCTGTTTGACGGGAGAACGGGATTATCTTTGAAAAGAAGATGAATATCACAGGCCATAAAATGTTTTATAGAAAAAAAAACGCAAAGACAATTTGTTAAAAGGAATTTTTGTCAGGAAAATAATTTTAGAAATATTATTTAGATTTTTTGAAAGAGGCGATTACGAAAATTTTAAATTTAATATTGTACATTATGGTTTTGTCATCTGGTTCTAAACGTTTAATGACACTCTTTAATTAAATACTAGCGGGGGTACCCGGCGTTCCAGAGTGTGTGGAGGTGTATTAAGGACCCCCGTGGAGGGGCTCAAGAGAGGCGTTAAAAATGTGATAGTGTCGTCAGATTCTCCGGCGTTGCTTGGGTCGATTAAGTAACCCCGGGGGGATTAAAAAATAAATTGTAGTAGCAGGGGGGAGCCGGAGGCGGAGGCGGAGGCGGAGGCGAAACAACAGCAGGTAATTTGGGTGAAGAGAAAAAAGTGGTAGTAGGCAGTCAGGCTTGAACCCGTAATGCGAAAGAGGGAAAAAACCCTGACATGTTTGCCGATGTCTTCATCGTCCAACCGGAAGTTTCGAACGTTGAAATTAAGTGAAGTCAATCAAACCGATACGATTACTTGCAAAAATGGCGACGCACCCCCAAACCGACCACTCCTTGTAGAAAACTGGCCAGTTGAGGGTGAAGGAATTAATGTTTTGGGCCAATCTTTCGATATTTGTTGTCAGAAGGGTCAAGGTTTAAAGCGATAACGGTTTCTGTCAGGTTCTGTCGCATCTGTCCCAAGTTTTTGCGAGACATACAAACACACACATTTTGTCTTTAAAATTTTTTACTAGTCGAATATGGCGATGCTGAAATGGTTACCAGTAAAAACAATAGCATCGTCGGTGTTGCATACCTAACTTTACTCGAAACTCTTGCACGACCTATTAGTTACATTTAAATTTTATGAGGTCCTTCTTAAAATATAAATGGAAAGACCATAGTCGCGGGTGATTTGAAGGCTTTATTTTTGTTGGCTACTACGCAGGTGTTCACTCTTTACGCCAAGCTCCTTTTTCACTCTTGACGTTCACTCTTGACGCCAAGCTCCAAAGTTCACTCTTAATCCAAAGTAATCATAAGTGTTTAGCAAGATGGCAGCATGTTTCATAAATGAATTTTAGATATGACTAGACCACGATTGAATCCTGGTATACCAACCCATCAGCGAATACCCTAACCATTATATAAAATGGACCGGTCTGCTTGTATAAGTAGCTAATTCAAAACAAGGATCTAAGTAGATAATACTAATATTAGAATCAAAAGAGTAAGAAGTTTGCTAGTTACACATTTTAAGTAAAATGCTTGTACGATTTGTGAAATGCATCGGTTTACTATGGAAATCGCTCCAGACAAGGCGTAAAGCCACTTGATGTGACGAGCTAACATGATTAAAAGATGATTACTACGAACACAATACTTACTTAGGTTGTGGGTTGTAGGAAACGGTTAGATGGAAGCGAGTTCCACAACCTTGCATTTCTTGGAAAGAAGCTATTGGAATAAAAAGTTGTATTCCAATGGCGTATAAAAACAACGAATTGATGAAGACCACTAAACCATCTAGTCAAACGATGTATCAAAAAATAAGCAAGGAAAATAGATCAGGTAATTCTGAAGGACACATGTCAAGATAGTGTTTTTATATTTAAAAAACCCTGAGATTAGTGACGTCATATCTGTGAATCAGAGACGTTGAAGAGAATGATCAAGGGCGAGGTAAATCAAATTACAGATAAGGTTCTTCACGTTATCCAGAACCCTCAAATTAAACAGATTCGCCAGGTACGTTTGAGAAGTGATAGTATTTGTGTTTAGATATCACACTATTTGAGTTTAGTTTATTGGATGAATAAAATGTAATATATGATTGCGAAAGTCACAGCTGATAATAATTCACGTAGTAAATAATATATAAGTCGTTATTAACATTTAATCGATGCTCTTTGTTGATTCTATAACATCTCTAAGTTACTTGCCACGAGGAAAGGTTCAAAGACAGAGCTTTATATTTGACCCACTTGCAATTGTTTTCAACAGAGATCAACATGGAAGCCAAGTTAGCTGTCCGGAATTTATAGTACTGCTCGTCTTTTTTTCTTGAGAATTGTAACTTGTTTGATGTACTTGTAGCAACACTTTTACCCGTGATTTCTCGCAGATACCCGATGGCACTCTTCTCTGAAATTGAAGTGACATTGATATTCCACTACTGCTCTCACACATCCGGTGAGAGGTTAAAACGCTGTTAACGTCCTCGTTGTATCTATTTTCTCACACCTGCAATGACAACAATCCGCTGTCTTTTGTGGAGGATCACATTATAGTCTTTTCTTTATGGATCTATTATAATAAAGTTGTTTTCCGTCTGTCTGTTTTTTGTTTACAATATAATTAATATGTACAAAATATACACTGCTTCGTTAATCAATTTTCATACTAGAAAATGGATTTTATTCGCTATATACACATTTATTGTAGCATGCTTTATATATATATATATATATATATATATATATATATATATATATATATATATATATATATATATATATATATACGGACTGGACCTAAAACCCTGATAAAGCTAATTTTTTTAGCGAAATATTGTAATAAAACACCAACAAAGTAAGTAAAACTGATTTTATCATTTCATGACATTTAAAGCTCTCGAATTTATCTTTAAATTCTATTCAAAATAAATGTCTTCTAAAGTGGGTAAATACTTTTCACTTCGAATTTACATTAGTTGCGAGAACACTGTAAATTAACTTAAGATGAGAATAGTAGTCCGTGTAATCCGAATAATACAAATTACTAATAATCATCTAAAAATTTCAAAAACGAAGTTTTTATGCTCCATATTTCATTCAGTCTGATCGTAAATTTCATACAGGTTGGTTCAAAGAGTAAAACCGACTTGCTTTAATGGCTTCCCCATCTTTCCATCATTGAAGACGGGCTAATCTTTTGTCGTACCCATTATTTTTAGCCTGCACGTTCTTCGGAACTATAGATTAGTTCTATAACGATCTGATTTTACAATCCTCGAACGATTACAATGCTCGAGAATAAAATTCGAAAAGAGATAAAGATAATCCCCCATGATATGCTGGAAAGGGTCATTATATCTCTTCAATGTGTGAGTAGCTACCGTCATTCATAGCCAAAGGGCTTGGATTTAGCACAGTATAAACTAGTGGACTACCTCCACAAAATGTTGGTGTACAGGAAAATAAACAAATGCTACACAAAACTTAATAACAGGTCTATGAAAACAAAATCAATAATAGATGCTATTTCATCTCAAATGCTCACATCTTTTTGGCCGATTCTGTATATTTATTTAATATTCTGTTTGCAGTAGAAGTGAGATTGATACACCTCCTTACCGGTATTTCTATTCTCCTTGGATGGCCAGGACAGTTTGTCTGATGCAAGCCGAGACTGATGCTATCACATACGTGTCTATTTTTTCTTGTCATATTCTATGATTACTGGCAGTTTCAGTTCCATTGGTTTACTGTAATGCTCTTTCTTTTCTATTTCAACTTTCTCTTCGTTGACTGGCATTTATTAGTTATGTGAGTTGGTTTCAAATCTCGAGGATTTTCCTTACTCTTTTGACTGTTTTCATCAATCTCGTGCGTTGTATGGTGTAATCCCTCCTTTTGGTTAAAATATCTCCCAAGTCTTTTTTCAGGTTTTGGGAACTATTCCTTGTCCTCCAACAATTGCAAACTAACTGAACTTTTCTTTATGTCTCGCATTTCTTTTCATTTCTCTGGAAAATTCCCTGTATCTGCTTAGTTTGTCGGCGTCCTTGATATCTCTCCTATGATCTGCTGAGATGGCAACGTTTACGATTTAGCATGTGCTTTCCTTCATTTTGACCAGTCTCTCTCTCCTCGCTTTGATGAATTTGTCCCATCATATTCCTGTGCCTCACATGATTTTGTGCCTTTTATGTTCCTTGCTGTTTCTGGTTACCATTTGTCTGTGGGTGTTCAGCTATTCGCATACTCTACAGAGTACTCATTTTTTCCTCCCTTTCGAGACAAACTTTATTTAAAGGGACAGATCAACAAGAACTTGTTTATAGTTGACTTGAAAATTACTATATTGTAGTCACCTGGAAAGCAGGCCAGTAGAACAGCGTTCCACAGGTGCGCAATTCTAGGTAAGAAAATTTGTTTATGGAATTTGCATTCAGTTTAAGCCACAAGTAAAATGTGAGGGAAATTTTGAAAGTGGTTGTAGCTAGACATGTGTCTTTGTGAAATTGTGGCAAAGAAGACCATAGGTTGAAGTTCAGACGAGAACTTGCCATAGAAAATAGAGACAAAGCAGTGACAGGGTCACGGCATATCTTCTGTGGGAAAGATATTGCAAGGAAGAGAAAAGGAGCACCACCTACTATATTTTGAACTATTTCAAAGCAAGATTGAATACTTTGAACAGCTCCTGCCCGGATTGGCAAAAGTACTCAACGTTAAGACGTATCTGGCAAAAGAGTGTGTCAGGAGTGAAATATCTTCTGGGGCGATAGAATGATGAAACCATTTATCCAGAAACTGTGGCAACATATTTAATGTAAGTCTTCAATTTGAATCAGCAGAAAACATCAAACCTAAACGATTGACGAAGAATGGAGCTTCATTTATATAAATTGGCGCCAAGTGGAGAAAATAGAAACGTTGTTTTTTGTGCGCCAAAATGAACCAACCACCATTTGACAAATTGCACCACGTGTTTAAGGACGGAGAAGAGAGACTTAGAGAGCTCTTGGTCGTTGTTGGCCTTTGAACCTCTGTTACCGATGGTAGTGTCGTCTGCGTATATGTGGACGAATGAATGTGATTTGGGAGATCATTGATGGAAATGAGGAAAGGAGTTGGGCTTATAATGGATCTTTGAGACACGCCAGTTTTGGGACTTTGAGTTTCGGACCTCTGCGTATCGACGACTACTTGTATAAATCTATCGGAGAGAAAAGATGCGGTGGTTGAGAAGACATATCCAAATGTTTCTAATATCTGGGACGTATGAAGGAGACGTTTATGCCAAACCCTATCAAAGACATATTTAACAGCTATTGCTCTATACAGGAAAACCTAGTCGATAGATTCACCGATTCTATGCAACATTACAGTCAGTACATTATGTGAAATTACAGATAAAATACGAGGGACGCGCAATAAGTAATGTCCCTGACCCACTTCCAGTTGTCTGATCTAGCTGAAATTTTGCTTGTCGAATGAGTTATATCTCTACGGGTTATGTAGCAAATTACAGCTCTAAACTAATTGTGGTTTCTGTTTTACAGGTCTTTGAACTGAGTCAGATGTGAAATGGAGCCTGTTGAATGTCGAGCAGTGAGCTGGTTTTTGTATGGTAAAGGACGCACACCACAGAAAACTTTTGATGAAATGAAAGAAACTTATGTTGATAATGCCCCATCATATGACCTTGTAAAACGCTGGCATCGTGAATTCAAACATGGCCGGAAGTTTGTGGAAACAGCTCCCAGACCTGGTCGCCCCCACCTTTTGCCATTAATGAGGCATCTGTCCGTCAAGTTGAGGCTGCCATTTTGGAAGATCGGCGCATTACTACCCGCCAAATAGCCCAAGATGTCAAGATTAGTACAGTGTCTGTGGGAAATATCATTTATGACCATTTGCATATGCATAAGGTGTCTGCCAGATGGATTTCCAGGTTGTTCAAACCATTCTAGAAGCAAGAACGCGTCCAGTGCTCGAGGATGAATTTGAAATGTGCCAAGAAAATGAGTCAAAGTTTTTCAAAATATTGATTACACAGTATGAAACCTGGGTCCATCACTATGATCCAGAGACCAAAACCCAGTCAATGCAGTGGAAGCACTTGGACTCATCTCCTCCAAAGAAGGCAAGGGTGCAGCCCTCCGCTGGCAAGGTCATGCTCACAGTCTTCTGGGACCAGGACAAAGTAGTGATGACAGATTTCCTGGCAAAGGGTACCACATTTACAGGAGCCTATTACGCTTCACTTTTGAGGAAATTAAAGGAAGCTATCAAAATCAAGAGGCGGGACAAGATCAGTAAAGGTTCCCTCCTCCTGCAGGACAACGCTCCGATCCACAACTCGCATGTCGCCAGATCAGAAGCACGGGCGTGTGGTTATGAAATCCTCCCCACACCTCCCTACTCTCCTGACCTAGCACCCTCTGACTTTCACCTCTTCCCAGCCATGAAGTTGATTTCGAAAGGAAAACGTTTTCCAGATGATGCAGCCTTGATTTTTTAAGTCAATAAAATAGCAATATCCCTAAATCACTTTAAAGAGTGTAACTATTCATTAGATATATAACCTTTACAAACTAACCCTGTAACATTAACTAACCACGCGGATTCGCAGAAATATCTGGATTAGGACCCAGGCGCGGAGCAAACCCTCTCAGGGCTGATGGACCCAGTAGATCTTCCCAGATCATCCATCTAGGAGAAGGAAAACTCTGAAACAAAACGTAAGGGGGAGAAGGCCTCTCCAGTCTTGGATGGCAACCTTTCTAGAGCTGGTGACTCAAACAAATTACCGGTCTGCAAACCTAAACTGCTTAAGGAGTAGATAGGCTCTGTCTATCGCCCAGCTTCCATACTCCTTCTTTGCCTATTAGTCAGGCGCAGAGGTTCTATCACAATGATTCGACAAAACACTCAGTGTTAGATCTTGTTTCTTGTCTAGGGCAATGAACGCCGGTTTCCCCACCCCGAACATCCCACCCCTCAAAACTGGGCAACTGGGAGTGGTTTAGTACTACATATGCCTGCGCAATTAGATTGGGTTGACCTTCTTCTGATGGGTTGAGGCTACCGGATTGACAGTTCCTGGCTGCTGTTTCCGACTGGTAGTACTGGTGCCCTAAATCTTTGGTAGCGCTTAGAGCGATTGCTCCATCAACAATTGTATAATATCGGGATGTTTGTAGTGCAATGTCGCGCATGGAAAGGGACCCTGCACTCATCCCCAATGGGCTTTCCTGAGGCCACAGTTCTAGTTGAAGAAAGGTCAGCTGATGGTCTACTTGTGTTGCATGTCTGATACCCTGCATAACCTCTTGTTCATCTTCCCTTTACCTAACTGAAACTCTTAAAAAATATGATGAAAGTACAATAAAAAATAAGCTTAAACCAGGCCTAGGGACAATCAAATCCAACTTGCCTCCTCCCTTGAAGCTTGCATTCACGAACATCCGTGGGCTTAGAACTAATTTAGTTGATGTTGAAACATTTCTCCTAAGAAATACCCCGGATATTTTAGCACTAAGTGAGACTAACCTACACTCCTCCATCCCCTCTAACTACTTTAACATCCCTGGCTATCTCCCATTATGCCGTAAGGACTCTGACAGACATATGCACGGACTTGGAGTCTACATTCGTAACACCCTCCCCTTGACTAGAGAAACCAACATAGAATCGGACGATCAAGCCTTTATGTGCTTTAGACTAAACATACAACATAACATTAGCTACTTTTATTTTCTGTACCGTTTTCCCTCGACCCAGGACTGCACCATAATAAACAAAGTCTCTGACAGCATAGACACAGCACTCTCCCTTGACTCTAGCGCACAAATACATGTATTTGGTGACTTTAATGTCCACCTCAAAAACTGGCTATGATTCTCTACTTACACAGATGCAGCGGGCAGCACAATACATAGCTTCGTTATATCTCACTCCCTATCACAAATGGTTACGTTTCCAACTCGTTTCCCTCACCAGCAAGAACAACACGCATCGCTTCTAGATCTGTTTCTGACCACAGTTCCCGATGATTGTATAACAAATGCTGACAGCCCACTCGGGAACGCTGATCATACAGTGATAATGGTCGAAATCGCCCTAAACTCTAGACCTAGAACTGAAGAGCCAGTGCTCAAAACAACGAGATATTATAAAAAGGCTGACTGGGAAGCCACCAGAGATCTTATCAGAGATGCCCCATGGGGAAATATTTTTTCTCTTCCTGCTGAACAGTGCGCAAATGAGACCACTGAATGGTTCAAACCGGCAATTGAAGCAGATGTTCCCATGCGGAAATTTTATAGCAAGCCCCACTCTCCCCAATGGTTTACTTCTACTTGCGCAACTGCCATTGCTCAAAGGCAGCATGCATACCGCAGATTTAACCGACATGTCCAGTCCAAACAGGCAGAAGTATAGAGAAGCTAGAAGTAACGTTAAGAAAGAAATAGCGACAGCTAAGAGAGAATTTACTGGAACCACTAAAAAACGCATCAAAGCACAAAAATTAGGAACTCGTGACTTCTGGAAAATCTACAACAGTGTAGTAAATAATGGGAAATCAACAATTTCCCCACTAACCAACAATCACGAGGCGTTTGCTCAGCAACCGACAAGGCTAATATGCTTGCCAGTCGGTTTGCCTCAAACTCCACATAAAAACCTTGACACTTCAAAAGCATGTGGACCCGATCTCATCACAGTTGTTCTATTTAAAAAGTGCGCAGCCGAAGTAGCTCCAGTTCTCTCCAAACTCTACAACAAATGCCTTAATGAATCATGCTTTCCAGGCTGTTGGAAAACTGCTTCTATGGTACTAATATTCAAGAATTCTGGCGAAAGAACTGACCCATCAAATTATCGCCCCATTACCCTCATCCCACTTTTCGCAAAATATTTGAGATCATAATTAACCATGCTCTAGTCCATCACCTTACAGATGCTAAACTTCTAACTGATAACAATATGAATTTAGACAAGCGCGTTCCACAGCAGACATCCTCAGTGTAATCTCTGAAGGATCATACGGTATCACTGGTAGAATACTTAGCATAATAAAATCCTTCTTAGATAAGAGAAAAATCCCAGTTGTCCTCGACGGTCGTACATCTAAACAATATGATATAAATGCGGGAGTGCCTCAGTGGTCTATCATTGGACCTCTATTGTTCCTAATATTCATTAATGACCTCCCCGACAAAATTGCCTCTGAGATGGGTATATATGCTGATGACACCACCCTCTATAACAGGCATGGCAGGAAAACAAATGAACACATATCTAAAGAAATGGCAAGAACAATAGAGGATGACCTCCAATCTGTAGTGGAATGGGGACAAAAATGGATGGTCACATTCAATGCTGCCAAGACTGAACTGGTTTCCTTCAATAATTACAAGAAACCTTCTCTGCCACCAATAGCAATGGCCAGCGACTCTTTATCTGAGAGTACATCTTTCAAACTCCTTGGCAAAACATTAATAGGAAATATGAGTTGGAACAATTACATTGAAAGCATTGCCAGGGCCGCTGCGGAGAAGGTAGGCTCTCTCTCTACCGTGCTAGAAAACTTCTAACACCCGAAAGTATCATGTACCTCTATAAGGCCCATGTATGGAGTATTGCTGTCAAATTTGGGCTGGTGCATCTGCTACTAGTTACTCGCTCCTAGACAAGGTTACAAAGGGAGTCGCCAATCTGATAGGCCCTGAACTTGCATTTAAGCTTTAGCCTCTGTCCCATCGACGACATGTTGTATCCCTCTGCCTGTTCTACAAGTATTTTAATGGTGAATGCTCTGGCGAACTGCAGACACTTGTGCCCCCACGACGTAGACACTCTCGACAAACCCGATAGACAGCTAAATCCCACCCACACACAGTAGAGATCCCTAGATGTAAAAGATCTTTCTACTCCAGTAATTTCTTCTCCAGAACCCCTAGACTCTGGAATTCTATTCTAGGTATTTGCTTCCCCAACTGTACTGACATGCAGACGTTCAAGTGTAACGTGAACCGACATCTTGCTGCCCAAATCCCAACATAGTACCCCAGTAGTTGTTGCCCCTGATAGTAGCCCCCTACACCAAAGTGGCAATGTGCCTTGTTTAGGGTGAAAATACAATTAAAAAAAGTAATGTTGTGGTTGGAGGACCAACCTGGGGTGTTCTACAAAAACGGTCTCCAGAGCTGCATCAAACGATGGGAGAAATGCATGACTTTGGGTGGTTCCTATGTAGAGAAAGACGAATGATTGTGCCAAGTTTCGTTGCTCTACTACTATGGGAAATGGGCCAGGAGCATTACTTATGGCACGCCGCTCGTAGTGACAGCCACTTTAACAGTTTTATAGTGATAATGGAGATTATTTATGATTAAAGAAAGGAAGACTTCATTCACTTTTTTCGGTTACAATTTTTAGTTTTCTTCTATGTAAACGTTTGCAAGTATAATGGGTGTTTGAAATGTCCAAGTCTGTTTCTTGTCTTTTTGATAATATTAATATTTGATAATATTAACATTTGATGATATTAACATTTGATAATATTAATATTTGATAATATTAATATTTGATAATATTAATATTTGATAATATTAATATTTGATAATATTAATATTTGATGATATTAATATTTGATAATATTAATATTTGATAATATTAATATTTGATAATATTAATATTTGATAATATTAATATTTGATGATATTAATATTTGATAATATTAATATTTGATGATATTAACATTTGATAATATTAATATTTGATAATATTAATATTTGATAATATTAATATTTGATAATATTAATATTTGATGATATTAATATTTGATAATATTAATATTTGATAATATTAATATTTGATAATATTAACATTTGATGATATTAACATTTGATAATATTAACATTTGATGATATTAACATTTGATAATATTAATATTTGATAATATTAATATTTGATGATATTAATATTTGATGATATTAATATTTGATGATATTAATATTTGATAATATTAATATTTGATAATATTAATATTTGATAATATTGACATTTGATAATATTAACATTTGATAATATTAATATTTGATGATATTAATATTTGATAATATTAATATTTGATAATATTAATATTTGATAATATTAACATTTGATAATATCATTATTTGATAATATTAATATTTGATGATATTAATATTTGATAATATTAATATTTGATAATATTAATATTTTATAATATTAATATTTGATGATATTAACATTTGATAATATTAATATTTGATAATATTAATATTTGATAATATTAATATTTGATGATATTAACAGTTGATAATATTAATATTTGATGATATTAATATTTGATAATATTAATATTTGATAATATTAATATTTGATAATATTAATATTTGATAATATTAATATTTGATGATTTTAACATTTGATAATATTAATATTTGATAATATTAATATTTGATGATATTAACATTTGATGATATTAATATTTGATAATATTAATATTTGATGATATTTATATTTGATAATATTAATATTTGATAATATTAATATCTTCTTGTGGTTAAAGGTAAAGAGCCTTACCTCATGCATCGTGTGGCTCGTGTTAGGAAAGAAAAAAAAATAAAATGGAGCCCCCCCCTGGGATTTATGGACTGATGATCACGTGATGTGAGGAGAGGGGGGAGCGAGTATGCAAACAAGCAAATGAGAAAAAAATGAGATGTGGTTGGGTCTCTCTATAAAAGAGCCGTCTACTTTATTTTGTTGGATTTGGAGTTGGAGTTGGAATTGAGTTCAAATTTAACGTCACTTCTATCATTCTACGTTCGATCATACTCTGGATAATTGTTTCTGAAGGAACCACCTGATCAGCCTCAGTAACTATCTGTTTTCAGAGTTGTTTATTGGTTCTACTATATGCTCCTCTCGTACTACATCAAATACGTTAGTGTCCAAGATCACATCTAAATATTCTCTCTAATTCCTCATTTTAGTCCTTGAATTTTAATACCTGATACTACCAGATCGAGCTATCTGAGGCTACCGATTTTTCTGACCTGAATTTTACCAAACATTCATTTTATTGTTTTTATTTTCTCTTTGTAAAATGCAAAACTTAATCAAGTTCTACCAAGTCTAAAACAAAACCAATAATTATTCTCTGCAAAGCAACTTGAGCAAGCACCATGAATTAATGTTTGAGGATAGAACGGACTCGAGGCATAGAAAATGGTTGAAGCATAACACTTTTAACAAAATAACCGATTCGGCATTAAATAATATTGATAAACCGTAAAACAAAACAACCAAAAGAGAACAACATTAATTTCAATAACAGATAACCATTAATTCGTTATAATAATGAAAGTTTTGGCTCTATTTGTTCAAACTCAATTCAAACATCTCATGTCAGTTTTTTGTTTTTTGACTAGGGAATACTGCTGAATGCAACTCGAAGACCTTGATTATCAATAATGATAGATCTTGGGTAGTGTTTAATTATTTATTTAAGAGAATGACTGAATAGAAACTTGTTCATGTTAGACTTGGAAACGACCATTTTATCCACCCATCCAGCGCGGTCGCAGCCGTGATTGAACTCACTACAAAGTTTGTAGTGTAATTTAAATCTTGTCAGTAGCTGAATACTTAATGCTTCACCAGGGCTATCAAGGGTATATTTTATCGTGACGCCATCACTAAAATGGGTTGCTTACTACGGCTTAAGAGCGTCTCTATCTACCCTCGAGAGAAGGATAAACCGCGCCAGTTTCTCGACCTGGTATTTTACTTCGCGGTACATACAGCACCTCGCCTTCCCAAATGGTCACCCATCTAGTACTGGTCAGGTTCAACGTTTCTTAACTTCGGTAATCTGGCGAAAGCCGGTGTATCAACGTGATTGTGCCGTACCATTTTATAGTGAGCTGGAAAGTAGCACCTCTGTATTGTGTTCCATAGACGAGCAGTTCTAGAAAAGAAAATTTGCTCGTGAGATTAACGTGTTTATAGGGACATATAGATAATAAGGGAAATCATTAGCAGTTGTGTAGTTAGACGAGTGTCTGGTACGAATGATAAACAAAGGGGCCCATAGATACAAGAGCAGTTGATCATCTGCCAGCAGAGATAGACTCGCTCCATTTCTGGTGTGCGAAAGAGTAGGAGGTGCATTCATTGTTTATATGATTTCTTAGAGTGGATTACTCTTCAATAACAAATCGTCATAATTCTATTTAAAGCCTTTGTATTATTAGTTCTAGTTTTATGGTTGTTGCTTCAAGTGTTATAATGAATAACCTAGACAGAGACGTTCCTTTCGTTTTCTGTATGAAGATTATTTACTCCATTTTCGTTTGATAATTGTAAACACACATAATGGAATAATACAGGAAATGATTTGTGTAAGGTTTACTAAGCTAGTACATTCATTGAAAGACAATCGCTCTGAGCGTTGCTAATAAAAGCTGAAGATCCAATCCCGGCCATCAGATATTAACTTGGTATTTGCAAATGCGGTAATAAGTTTGCACTAGGGATTTGTTTGCCTTAGAAAGGTTTCCGTCACAAGTAAATATAAGTTGCCCCGGAAAATGATAATTTTCTTGATCAAGTGTTCAGGCAGTTTCAATTTTCGATTTTCATCATTGCATTCTATACGAAATTGACAATTTTGACATATATTTAGCATATATAATAATTAAATTATTCCTATTAAGAAGATTCCAGTTGGGTGTTATAGTTTCTTGTAGTTAGTTGACATCAGAATATTAATGTATTTCTTTAGTTTTTAGTTCTTCAGTATTGTCTAGTGGATGTACACACACACACCGCATATATATATATATATATATATATATATATATATATATATATATATATATATATATATATATATATCAATTGAGATGTACGCGGTTATTGATAAAGTGGTAGATGTCTCCGTCAGGAAAAGATGTTAAAAATTTCCACATAGTATGTATTCTAGTTATTGGTCTATAGTTGTTTAAGATAATTTTCTTAATGGTGTCGTTTTTGATTAAAATTATTTTACTCTATCATTTATGCTACAAACGGACGTGAGGTTACATAGATGAAAGGGAGAGTGTGCGAGAGCAGTATAGAGCTGGTTGAAAAGCTTTGGACAAACAAAAAACGCGTATAGGAATGACTTAAAGTTCCATTATAAACTAAGGGACTATATATATATATATATATATATATGTATATGTGCGTGTAGGTATATACACACGTATATTTGTGTGCGGATATATAACGGAGAAATCTATGACTTCTTTAATAGACGCGGACGTCTGAATTGATGTACACACACAAATTTCTCCGTCAATGCACGCTTTTAAAAATTCTACATAATATGTATTGTACATACTGGGCTATAGTTTCTTGGGATAATTCTCTTAACGTTTTTTTTTTAATTAACTTTACTTGTCTTTTCATTAACTACTCCGCTATCCTTGTGTACATTTTATTTATTTTGCTTGTTTTTAGGTTAGTGGATTCTTTGAAAGAAAGGCCATAAATCGCCATCTATTAGGAATCGTAGTCTACTGTTATAATCAATCATGATTTTCTTGACACGTTCAAATTCTAATTAAAATTTTTTTTTCTGCCATTGTTTTCTGGTCATTTTGTTGTTGCATATACGCCTTCTACAAACGATGACTACTGTATTACATGCTAAATATAACTACACGTTTTATATAGAATTAAAACGAAAAATCATAACGATACAATTATATTATACCCCTCCTGCGCTCCTGTTTTGACCGAGGCACTTCCTCGCCAATGCTCTTTATAGAAGGCGTTCTCACTGCGCTACAAAACGACTAAATACAAGACGAATATTTAAAATTTAGAGAAGGAACAGTTATTCTTTTTTGTTAGCGGCGGGACAGAGGAACTCCGGGATTACGGACATCAAACGTTTTAAGCCTCTTAGTTTATAATCGATCTTTAAGTCATTCCTATATGCGTTCTTGTCCGTTCAAAGCTTTCCAATCAACTCTTTACTGCTCTCGCACACTCTCCCTTCCCTCCGTGTGACGTCACGCCCATTTGTAGCATAAAACAGGTTAAGATGGAAACTGAGTACATACGCTGTCCTCACTGACCCGAATTTCTTGTTTATCTTATGTATTTCCCTCCTATGAAGAGAAGAGGTGAAATATGGGTCGGAAAGTGTGATTAAAAAGCCCTTTAACCCCTTTTTATTATATATTATTATTATTATTATTATTATTATTATTTAGTTATAAAAGTTGGTGTTCTTTGGAGTCTGATGATAGAAATCTCCCCAGATTTATATTTATTTTGGCTTATTTCAATCATCATTTTCAACTCATTTTGCATGATTGCACCGGCTATTTACCATTGAATTTCTTCTGTATTCCAGTAATCTCCATCTATGTTTTATTCGCTGCATTCCTTTAAAAAGACTAAAAAGCACAAAACTAAAACAAATAACGTTCTCCATTCATATATGTTCGTACTAACATTATTATTATTATTATTATTATTATTATTATTATTATTATTATTATTATTATTATTTTAAGGACAAAAGAGGACAATACAACTAGTTCAACTGAAGTCTGACATGAAAAACTAATATGAAAGTAAAAAATAAAAGGAAATCCGTTCGTCGTCCTAACGGAAATTTGGTTACCCTCAGCGAAAAGCACATCGATTTAATACGATGAACTCGAAAATGATTTCGACAAAAAAAAAAAAAAATAATTAAAAAAAAATAATAATGTAAATAAACAAAAATTGCATATCGTTTTTTTTGTTGTTTTTGTTTTCCTGACTCTTTTATATTGCTGTTACTATTATTTTATTCGCCTTAATGTTTTATTTCGAATCCTGTCATGTTTCTTCTTTCTCCCCTTTGATGTGCGACAATCTCCGAAATGTCTTGGGGGCAAATATGAATTCTTGATGTGAGCTTTGTGCTGAAAACTAAGCACACACCTTCCTCCTCCTCCTCATCTCCTAAAAAATCACATGTCTTTTAACAAGAGGAAAGAGGAAGAGTAAGTGTATGTTCATGCCCCAGATGACAGTGTCCCTACCACCTGCATTAAAGGTTGACAATTCCGAGGTTCTACGATGCCGTAGATGGTATCGTTCTATATATCTAACTCGAGAAAAAATACACTGTAAAAATGACAACACCTATTAACGAATGGAAATTTTTATTTTCAAATTTGGTATTTGTGCACTCAAGGAAAGATCAAAGTATTACTCACCGTCATTCTGTGGAAAATAAGTATATAGGTTCTGTACATTAATGCTTGTTACACGCGGAACACATGCATATATATATATATATATATATATATATATATATTAGAATTTCAGCCCGGTGTTGCCCGGGTGTTTGGAGGTGTAAAAAAAAAAAAGCGGTGAACTTTTTTAACTTTGACCCCTATTATGAACCCTTAAAATTTATTGTTTTTGGCTCAAATCAAGTTATTAAGTTAGATCCACGCCCAAGGAACATATATTTAAAATTTCAAGTGTTTAGACCCAGAATTGTCGGAGGAGTTTGGTAGAGTTCTACAAGGTCAAATCGTCGAACCTTGACCCCTTAACAGCCAAATTTCTGTCCAAAAACGGAATACAGAAATTTTTCCAAATCTCAGAACCCAGTATATAAATTTCGAGTCTGTAAACTAAAAATTGACAGAGTTATTGCGTTGGAAAATGTACACAGACACACACACACATAGACATGTTCACTTTTATATATAACTAGCATGGGTGACATGATGAAAGTAAAAATAAAATAGATAAACTCCATAATTTATTACACCATACCTGTTCACACTGAAACACTTATCATAATATTCTGTGGATCTATATTAAAAAACCTTGTTAAACTTTGTGACATATTTCCATTCTGTAGAGGTCAGATGCGAACGAACACCCCATAATTTTATTATACCATATTTCTTCAAACTGAAACATAACTATCAAAGATAGATAGATATGAAAAGTCTTGATTAAAGTTTGTGTCTATTTCCATTCTATGGAGGCCAGGCGCGAACGCAAACCCCACAATTTTATTATACCATCCCTATTTAAGTTAAAACATACTTATCAAAGTATTATTATGTACATCTATGTCAAAAACACTTGTAAACGTTTTGTTTAATTTTTTATTTCCATACTTTGTGGACCAGGCGCGTACGCAGACCCCACAATTTTAATGAATCCTCATTATGCCAGATCAAACATACCCATTCCTGTGTCTCGATACATCTTCTATCATCATATGTGATCAGTTTTCTATAATGATCAACCATATAGGAGCCTATTCGTGACCAGACACACACAGATGTTCAGCTTTATATTATAGATATATGTATACTAGCAGTTCCGCCCGGCTTTGCTCGGGCCCTATGTACTGTTCATAAGGTTATGTGCATATGTATAAATTAAAATGTGTGAATATGTAAAGTAATGCCTTTCTGTATAATAGTTTTCCTTAACTACCATAGAGAAAAGACAGCTAGACATTTTCACTTTTATAGATAGATTGGATGCAATATATAGTAATGATTTAAAAAGTATTAAAAAAAAGACTCATGCGCCACACCGATAATCGAAACTAAAACGTTCTGCTCACGATTTGTTTTGCCTCTGCCTTCAATGACTCGGCTATGAAAACATGCTTACTTTAAGGCTGAAAATTAAAACATGAACAATAGCTACTAATTTATGCATTCGTAATGACGGCATTCGACCTCCACCTGGCAAATCTCATTTTTTTTTTAATTTTCACACTTTTGCACCGATTTTTCCGGGCTAAAACCCAAATATAAAGTGTTGCATTAATTCAAATACCTTATATATGAAGTTTCAAGTCGGTAGACCAAAACCTCTAGGAGGAGTTTGGTAGGCAAGATTTGTTATACAAAAATATATACGTATACATAAATATATATATATATAAACAATTTTGTGTTACTATAAACTTTTTACGCAAATATTATGCAAGTATAAATCATGTAGAATATCGGCATGAATATAATTACACGTAATATTTAACAAAAAATGAATACCCCATTAGAAAACCGAAAAAACTAATAGGAAATTAATTAAAATGAACGTTTAAAAGAATATGCAAATTAGCTAGATCTTTTGCTAGTGAATGAAATTCAACGATCCATATATAAAAAGATTGTATTTTCTTTTTAAATAGATAGAAAAGAGGGCTTTTAATATGAATATCAATACACACAAAAGAAAAACGAATTTATAGGAGTGTGTATATATATATATATATATATATATATATATATATATATATATATATATACTCAGGTTTTTTTATTCAAAAGTAATGGACTAATGAATTCAACGAGGTTGTTAGATAGTGCTCAATAAAAAGAGCTGATAATACTTGTTTATTGTTATATAAACATGGTTACATCCTGCTGCTACAAATAGCCACTTTTTTCAATCAAACAACAGATATCATCAGTCAGCGACTTGACTATTCAAAAGTTCAATGAATAATCTTCATTATTGAACTTTTGAATAGTCAAGTCGCTGCCTGATGATATCTGTTGTTTGATTGAAACAAGTGGCTATTTGTAGCAGCAGGATGTAACCATGTTTATATAACAATAAACAAGTATATATATATATATATATATATATAAACAAACGTCGCAGTCACGAAAGCCATGATTTCCGGTTTGTTGGTTGCCATGGCTCTTGTGGCTGCGACGTTGTTTGGTTGTGCAAATAATTATATATATATATATATATATATATATATATATATATATATATATAATGAAAACTACATAAATAAATATTATGTTTATATCAAAACTTATGTGAGAATTATAGACCAGATTTATAATGACGTCTTAAGTGTGCTTTAAATCATCGAAATGAAACTAATCGATAAAAATAAGAAGACGTCTCTCTTCATATATCAATTAGAAAATCAGATTTACTAATTAACGACGACAAAACTAATCAATCAGAAAAGTGAGACACTGTCTGCCTCTCATTTCTTTTTGTTTTAATAATTGTGATGCTGTAATGATAATAATAATAGAAAACTCAATATACCAAATAGAACAATGGAAAACTCAACACATTATATATGATAATACGAAACTCAATACAATATACAGGGCGCAAGGGAACTATATACATTATATATAGTAATAGAAAGCTATATACATTATATATAGTAATAGGGAACTAAATGCATTATATATAGCAATAAAAAAACTAAATACATTATATGAGGCGTTAGATGTCATAACTCGGTAAGCGCCACAAACAAAAAACGGAGAAAAACGCTGTTTAAGTTTAGCGACATTCAAAATGCCACGAAATCTGAACTGTGAAAGATATTACGTGAGGTCTTCTTTATTGTGTAGCTTAAAGCATCAGTCTTTTTGTTAGCATACTTCTGTCTAAGAAAAGTAAAGCATTTTTGCAGAAAAAAAAGCATTAACAGCGTTTTTCTCCTTTTCAATGACAACAACGAACCGCGCGGTAGTTAACATTGTGCTCACATTCAGTGTTATACCAAACCTACCTTACGACTTAAATAGCTGATATTTTGACATAAATTAGTTAACTGCATGTACTTTAACGTAAACCCATAATAAATATTTTCTAGAACCCCCCCCACCATAGCAACAGTAATTTAATAAGATGAACTGCTGCTGTCCAGAACATCACATAAAAAACACACAAAGTATTATTATAGTAATAAAGTAATAAAAAGAGTGTTATCATAGTCATAAAATTATTATTAAACAGTAATGAAATTATTATTAAGCAGTTTTACTCTTATAGAATAGTAAAAATAATAAAAGGAATAGTAATAAACAACAAGATTACTGAGTTATGTGAGCCAGGTGACCGCCAATAACACTACAAGCGATATCAACCGTACACAAAGCCAGATCATCGACCTTATAGCCTGAGCAACAATAATGTCGCTCGTTGCTTTCCAAGTTTCAAACATTGGAAGAGGATAACGCTAAAACCTAAGACATGTTTCACTGTAAAATAGATATAAACGCCTTATACGGTGAGCAGGTTTACTGCAGTGGTGAATATACTGTGCATATCCACCAATGTTGCGATCTGAATTCGAACATAACTACTCTTGTGCGCGTTAAAGGATGCTATGGGGAATAAAATGATCTACTAACTTGATATTTTTGCCACGATGGCGCTAACCGACTTATGGCATTCAACACCTCATATATAGCAATAGAAAATGAAATATACTAAACATGAGCAATAGAAAACTCTATATATTATACAGAGCACTAGAAAACGCAATATACTAAATATGACAATAATAAGCCCAAATATTAGATAGAATAATAAAAAAGAGAAAAAGTGATAATGAAAATAAATAATAAATAAATTACAATCTTTATTTATCCATCAAATAATCAAATAAAATAAAAAAACATTCATTCACACACACACACACACACACATATATATATCTTTACATCAGAGGATAAATATCAGTAAAAAATGTATCACTGATTAGAAAAATTTGCGAATATATATAAAAAATCTTTTGTGAACTTAAAGCATTTTCAATAGAATTAAATCGAATAAAAAAGTGTAAGTAAATGATTAAATAATCAATAAATTCATAATAAAACAGTAAAAAATGAATTAATTAGATTCCATGAGGTCAAAAATTAATAATAGTTAATAAACTTGTACTACAACAAGCTGACGTGCGAGTTGCTCCTAATCTATCTTTGAAAATCCATGGGTTAAAGAGTTCTTTTTATTATAATTGTTTGTCAATAAATTACGAGATAATATTGGACTTTACTTAATTATTTCCACCACTAATTTTTCTTGGGTATATATATATATATATATATATATATATATATATATATATATATATATATATATATATATATATATATATATATATATATATATAGGGTGCTCCCCCAAAACAAAAACTAAATGGAGGCCATCTAAAACATATGCTGTAGAACGGAGAAAAAAGGCCACAGACCCTGGTGTTCTGATTTGATGTTTTGAATATAATAAACTAGTTATGACCAATGTTTCATTTCATTCGGACAAAACACTAAGAAACGGGTCCTGATTAGAGTTGGGGCCCGTTTTATTGGGGTCACCATGTATATATATATACACATACACTGCATATCAAATTATTAATGAGTTTACATTTAAAAAAAAAAATATTTAAGGAACGAGTGAAAAAAATCCATGAAACTTTGAGAAAGTGCTTACAATACTATTCAGCTACTCTAGTCAGAAAATAAAAGTATTTAAAGCAGTATTAGCGAAACTATGACAGAAGATAGGAATATCTGTTGATTTCAGTGTGTCAAATTATTAACGAGGTTGAGAAAAAAAACACAATATACCTATAACTTGTTTATTGAAATAATTTTCAAACATTAAATGAACTAGTAAATTACTTAAGACACAATAACTACATAGCAATATCTACGTTGACATAATTAGTAGGTGATATGCGATTTTTTTTATGAATAACTTGTCAAAGATATTGGTCCACAGAATTAGTCAAATTTGTGTTTTCGTCAACAGTTATTCTTCGCGATACCTCTTCGAAAGCACACCACAACTCGCGCTACCTCTTGGAGAGCATCCCACGGTCATCTTTTATTTTTAATTTCGCGTCCACTTGCATTGAGTCGTCGCTTCATGATACTCCGAAGGTTCTCAATTGGGTTCAAATCTGGTGAATTCGCAGGGCACTCCATCTTCCGTAGCCCAGAGAACCCCAGTTGTTGCAAGTACTCTTTGCTTTTGTTTGCCACATGCAAAGGAGTATTATCCTGCATAAAAATAATGGTTCTTCTGAACGCCAACCTTTGCTTCTTCAGCCATCGTTCAAAGTGCTCCTTCAGAAAATCTATGTAAGCATTTGACGTCATGTTAACGCCTTCTGGGACTCTCCGTGTGCCAACTAAAGTACCTCAGATAATTCCAGACCAAATCTTTATCCACCACCACTTTATTGGCACCTAAACGCTGATGACGATGTCTCCATCTAGGACCCATCCCTTTCATCAGTCATCTGGGCCATCAAGAGTGACAAGCACTTCATCCGTGAACAAAACTTTGGGAAAATCCGTTTTCATGTTGTCCTCTGCCCATTTCAATCGGTTTTGTATGTGATGCTGCTTTAATGGAGGCTTTGTCACAGGCTTAGCAGACATTGCCACTTCTTTCAGAAGGCGACATCGAGTACTTTTTGAGACATTCTTCAATCTGACTTGGTCAAAGACTTTTCGACTTGTCTGGACAGGATCCTTAACAACTTCACGTTTAATTCTGAGTAGAGAACGGTGTGAAACAACCCTAGATTTACCTTTATCAGCTCTCTTAGTACCTTTGTAGAGTCCTTGACAAAGTTCCTTACAATTTGATGGTACCTTCCTATCATTTTTGATATTTCGATGGTAGTTTTACCTTTTGCTTGCTCTTCTGAACGCTTTGCAGAACTAATCAAACCACCTTTACGACCTATTTCATTGACGAAAGAAACTGCCTTGTTAATAATTTAACACACATCAAATACGGTGGATTCAGCAATTACGATTGCAAGTTGTTTACATTGCGCGGAACAGTACGAAAATTTCACAGTACGCGCAGCTTAGCATTGCTAACGTTTCCGAAGCTTTTGATACGAAACTTCCGGTAAGTTTCTGAAACTGATTAAAAAAAATATTATTTCGTTAATAATTTGACACGCAGTGTATATTAGTAGTGGAACGATTCCAAAAAATTTCCCGATTCCGATCTAATTATCGATTCCGTTCTAAATTTCTTATTTCGATTCGATTCCTGATTCCGATTCCGATTCTTTTAATATTCGTAAATATTAAATTAGAGATTCGTTTTTTTTTGTTTTTTCTCGTAAATTTTCAAATTATTACATTAAATATGTCTTTCCATGTGGCAGGGATATCTTTAGAGAAGATCCCCATTTACCTTATATGTGCTTCCGTGTTGCACTTGTTTACACCACTGCATTTATATTTGCCCTCTATCGGCCCCACAATAGCGGAGTTACTATCTTTAAGAGCATATCTGAGAAAATAGACCACATCCTGTCTGCACACCCCTCGGCTAACATCCACATCTGTGGTGAATTCAACGTCCATAACGTGAAATGGCTGATCCATTCAAATAAGACGGACGATGAGGGGAGGTTATGCCATGATTTTTCCATTGCTTATGAGCCCCCCTGTGTTCGATACTACAGGTCAATATGCAAGCCTTTTTCTCTCAACTTCCCCTGAGCTATGTTCATGTTCCGTTCTTTCTCCTCTTGGATCCTCCGACCACTCCGTCGTATCAGTTAAGATAAAAATGAAATCTAATAAGTCCCCAGATATACCCATCCACCGTACTGTATACCGATACTCCATGGCTGACTGGGATAGCTTCCGTACATTTATATCTGATCTACCTCTGCATTCCATGTTTAAAAAGGATGTGTCCTCTATAGTATCAGACCCGACCGAATGGTTAATTGTAGGCATAGACAGATTCATACCATCTAAAAAATTCCAACAAAAACCTACCAGCCAGCCATGGTCCTCCCCAGAATGTGCTGCTGCCATTGCGCACAGAAATCACTTTTTTCATAGCTACCAACGTAATAGATGCACTGAGACTAAAGCTGCTTTCAGGAACGCCAGCAATCACTGTAAAAGAGTAATAAAAAGATGCAAGAGAGCTATATGTCCAGTCTGTTAAATCCAAGGTAGCTGATCAGCGGCTTGGTTCCCACCAGTTTTGGCAAATAACAAATAGGATCCTGAACAGAAGTGTGCGTTCTATCCCAACCATTATCAAATAACCAGAGGTCATCTCGTCAGCTTCACACAAGGCCAAAACTATTTGCCAAGAACTTTGCAGCTAATTCTACCCTATGCGACGAAGGTCATCAACTCCCCATATTTCCTCCTATAACACAGAACACGCTAGGTAACATACAAATATCTGTGCATGAGGTCGCCAAGCTAATCAAGAACCTTGATTCCAGTAAAGCTACTGGCCATGACGGCATCCCAATTATAGTGTTAAAAAAGCTTCAATCAGAACTTGCTCCCATACTTACGAAACTATTTAAGTGCTGCCTTAAGGAGAAGTGCTTTCCAAAACCCTGGAAAATCTCATCAGTATGCCCTGTATTTAAGAATTCAGGTGATAAGTCATCTTCCTCTCAGTACAGACCAATAAGTCTCCTGTGTGTTATGAGTAAGTTGCTGGAATCCATATTAAATAGAAAAATAGTCAACCCCCTCAGCAGAAATAACCTTCTTAGTGACACGCAATATGGTTTCCTCTCTGCAAGATCTACTGTAGATGTGCTAACGGTTATATCTCATAGAATTAGTGAATCTCTTGACAAAAGCTTCCTTTCCAGGGCAATTGCGCTTGACATATCGAAGGCCTTCGACAAGGTATGGCATAAAGGCCTACTTCACAAGATCTCCAGCTACGGCATAACTGGAAATATTCTCTCTACTATTAAATCATTTCTCTCTGATAGGCTCATAAGAGTAGTGGTCGATGGACAAAAATCAGAGGCCTGCAGTATTAATGCTGGAGTCCCTCAAGTATCCATCCTGGGCCCAACTCTCTTCCTGATCTACATAAATGATGTCCCTAAACACATACTTATATCATTCGTTGACATCTATGCTGATGACACGACCATCTACGGCAACACATCAAAGGCTGTAAATGACAAAACTCTCTCTGATTCTCTCTCCTCTGATCTCGAACGAGTGGTTCAGTGGGGGAAGACGTGGCTGGTTACCTTTAATGCATCCAAAACCAAACTCCTATCTTTACATCATCAACCCTCTGTACCCCATCTGGCATCAATTGAAATGGATGGCTCTCGTCTTGGGGAGGCTCCATCTTTTGACAAGCTTCTGGGCTTGACCTTCACTCCTGATCTGAAATGGAACACGTACATCAAGTCTGTTGCCAAGGTCGCTGGAAAGATGGTGGGATCCTTCTACCGCTCCAGAAGATATCTCACTACTGATGCAATTCTCTATCTATATAAAAGCCAAGTACGTCCAAGGATGGAGTACTGCTTCCATATCTTGGCAGGAGCTGCTAAAAACAGCCTATCCTGCCTTGACAGAGTACAACATAGACTTCGTGGCTTAGTGGGGATGCCCTTTTCTCTTCCTTGCAATCTCTCTCCCACAGAAGAGACGTTGCAAGCCTATCTTTTATTTTATCGTTATTTCCATGGCAGGTGCTCGTCTGAACTCCAATCTCTGGTCCCCCCTCGCCAATCTTTTACGAAAAACATCCGTCTAGCAAAATCCACTGTCAAAAACTTTCCCCACTCTTTATCTATACCTAAATCCAAACGTAGATTTCATGAACAATGCTTCTTTCTTAGAATTCCACGCCTGTGGAACTCTGTTCCGTCTGCCTTCTTCCCACTTGACTACAACTTGGATGTCTTCAAGTCCAACGTAAACAAATTCCTGATGAACCGCCCCTTAAGTAGACACTTTAAATATCCACACTAACGTACTGTACTTACAATAACCCTTATCCCTGAGTTGCTTCCGGGCCTTGATAAGTGGTGACTACCATGTAAAAAAAAAAAAAAGAAAGAAAATCCCCGGGTAACTTCCGGGTATATTTTTCTCAAATGTTTTCCTTGTAAGATATTGCAAATTGAAGACAACAAAAGGTTTATTTTGATTTTTAACAAAGTCAAATTTTATCGGCCCTGTCGGTGGGGCATTAGAATACACCGACTGCCCCCCTGCAGAGGGTAAAAGTCCCTCAATGGAGGTCCTGGATATGACCTTAAACTATATCCAGTGGTGAGGCCCCAGCTTGCGGGCTTTGGGAGTGTGGAGCCACCCTTTAATTACCATTGCTCCCAGGTCTACTCTGACCCAGAGTGGTAGTACCTGTTAGGGTTCCAACTATGGGTTAAATAGAAACCAACTTGAAAACAATAAATATATTCTATTAAAAAAGTTTTCTTCCTAATCTTTTGATTCGGCATTAAATAACCCGAAAAAGGTTGATATGCCGTAAAACAAAAACAACCAACCAACCAAATTTTATCAGTTCGTCGTTAGTTGCAACATTCTACTTGAAAGCGTCCGAAAGTTTTCATAAACAGTTGAAAATAGTCGACGATTGATTGGTAAAATGAGAAAACGATGCAAGAACAAAATATTAACAACGCCCCCCCCCCATTATTGTTACGAACGAATTTCTAAATAATAATGTTACTATTTAGAAAACCATTTTTAACATGGAGAGGAGGTTGGTCTTCGTTAACTATTATGTGCCTCCCTTTTATGAATGTTTAAATTTTATTTTAATTATATAAATTTGGTGGGTTATTAAAATGATTTGATTTGCTGTAAAAAAAAACAACAGCAAAAACGATATGCAATAATAACAACAAGCGGGACCTGTGAAATTTTACAGGGGACTCATTCATATGTAATATATTGATGTTGGTATTCATGGTGTAAATAGAAGTGCCCTGATATTATTGTAACTCTTGTTAAAACTGCAAAAGTATTAATCTAAGCTAGCAAGGACGCCCAGTTTAGCCAAGCCGTTAAGTACGCTTAAATATGATATTTTAATTCTTGCAGATTTCGTATATATTTTTATAGAGTTCATATTCTATTGATTTTTATATATTATAAAGTTGCAATTTCCAAAATAAAAAAATATCAATATGACTTTGGCGCATCAGCTTAAGCTCCTTTAGGTATAATTGAAACCGAAACAAAAATTTATAAAGAATTCTTGATAAAATAACTTATTTACAAAAAAATGGATCACTGGAGTTCCATCAGCTATGAATCGAATCCGAAACTTATAATGAATTCTTGGTAAAATTATTTATAAGAAAATAAATGACTTTACAGCCATACGCTATAATCGAAACCAAAACCAACACTTATGTAGAATTCTTGATACAATTATTTATTATAAGAAATGGGGATGCATAATTAAACAATAGTCAACCGGATGTAATCGTGACACAAAATAAATAACAAACTCGACATCGTATTAATATATAGTACTGTTAAACGCCATAAAAACCACGTTCTTTTCCTACTACTAACCCTAAGTACGGATGGCAATACGAAAAATATAGCAATTACACGTGGTTTCATGATTTTGCTGATTGGCCTTAAAATTAGTGGTAAAAAATAGTTAACTGCTTAAAAAGTTATAATATACCGAAATGGGACCAGTTTACATTATAGTTATATGCACAACTTAACCCCCATTCTAAATTCTAAAATAACGTTTCCGTGTGCTCACACGTAATCGCCTAAATAAGTAGAATCTCATATGTTTTGGGTATTTTAAATGGAAATGAAAATTGTTTTCAATGTTTGCTCTTCCAAAGTTTTAATAAACTTGTGAGATTTTCATCTATATTTTCACTTGTGCTAAAAACAAACAAAATATAAAGAAGCGTGAAATATTTCAAAAGATGTGCTGATCAGACAAAACCACCCCCAGAAAAAAAAATTCAAGCATGTTAAATCTTTGATATTACAGTCCGAAGTCTCTAATAGACGCCATATGGCCATTTATCAAATAGGTGCGAAAAGATTTTTAAAATCTGTGATATTGAATAGGCAAGCTCTAGGATATATTTGTTTTGCTTACAGTAAAAACTAATAAAAAAATTAAATTAGGTTTGGAGAGTCTGAGGATTTTCTTGTGTCTAGAAAGGTGCCATAAAACTTTAAATATTTTAGAAGAAGCCGATGACAAACACTCCATTGTACAGCTGGCGCAAACGAAATTTAACTACCACCCAGCCCGAAGCATTTAAAACTTCATATGAACTCATATGAACTACCTAGGATTAGGGCACATAGATCTTTTAGCGAATAGATGCAAAACGATTATAAAAGCAATAGGCAAGTTATAATGGACCAATAAATAAAATAAATTAAACTCTGCGAATCAATGATAAATCTTCCAATAAAAATAAAAACATAATTTCGCTTGTTTTATTTTTTATTAAAAAATTTTAAAGAATCGGTTTGCAATCGGAAATTAGACTATAATATTTCCGATTCCAATACTGACTCCGATCCGATTCCCGATTCAGATTCCAATTAATCGTCCCAACACTTATATATATATATATATATATATATATATATATATATATATATATATATATATATATATATATATATATATATATATCGTCCCAAGAATGCCCAGTAAATTGTTGATTCTGATAAAATATTTAATAAATACAAATTTGGCTAGAAACTATGCACATTGTTAAGTAGAATGACTAATAAAATATGTTTTTTTTTACATGGGTGTCACCAATTATCAAGGCCCAGAGGCCACTCGAGGATAAGGGTTAATAGGTATACATTAGTCATTGTGATTTTAGCATAGTAAACAGTGGGAATTTTGTAACTTGGATTACTTAGGGGGACGATTCAATTAGAACTTGTTCACATTGGACTTTTTCTTTTTTTTTTCATAGGTATCAACACATTATCAAGGCCAAGAGGCCACTCAAGGATAAGGGTTAAAGAGTGTACAGTAGAAATGGGACGATATAATAATCATTAGTAATGAAAATTTGTTAAATTTGATAACTTATATGGAACGGCTCATCAAGAACTTATTTACGTTAGACTTGAAGACAACCACATTGTAGTCAGCCGGAAAGCAGGAAAACGGAAGACAATTCCACAGGCGTGCAGTTCTAATAAAAAAAAAGCTTTGTTCATGGAATCTACGTTTAGGTTTAGGCACAGATAAAGAGTGGGGTAATTATTGATAGTGTTTACAGCTAGACGAGTGTTTCTTGTGAAAGTTTTGCGTGGGGGGACCATAGATTGAAGCTCAGTCGAACACTTTCCATGAAAATAACGATACATCAGAGACAAACTCGCAACATCTCTTCTGTGAGATAGAGGTTGCAAGGAAGAGAAAAGGACATCTCCTACGAGGCTACGAAGTCTATTTTGAACTCTATCAAGGCAGGACAAGTCCTTTCTAGCAGCTCCTGCCCAGATGTGGCAACAGTATTCCATCCTTGGACGTACCTGGCTCTTATATAGATAGAGAATTGCATCAGCAGTGAGATATCTACTGGATCGATAGAAAGATCCCACCATTTTTCCAGCGGCCTTGGCAACAGATTTGATGTACGTGTTCCATTTAAGATCAGGAGTAATGGTCAAGCCCAGAAGCTTGTCAAAACTTGAGGCTTCCTGAAGACGAGAGCCATTCATTTCAATTGATGCCAGATGGGGATCAGAATGTTGATGATGTAAAGAGAGAAGCTTGGTTTTAGATGCATTAAAAGTAACCAGCCACTCCTTTCCCCATTGTACTACATGCTCAAGATCAGCGGAGAGAGAATTGGAGAGAACTTGGTCGTTTACTGTCTTAGATGTGCTACCATAAATGGTAGTGTCGTCAGCATAGATGTCTACAAATGATGTAAGGATGTGATTTGGAAGATCATTAATGTAGATCAGGAAAAGAGTTGGGCCCAGGATGGACCCCTGAGGGACACCGGCATTAATACTGTGGGCTTCTGATTTTTGCCCCTCAACTACTACTCTTATGAACCTATCAGAAAGAAATGATTTAATAATTGAGAAGACATTTCCAGCTATACCATAGCTAGCGATCTTATGAAGTAAACCTTTATGCCATACCCTATCAAAGGCCTTAGATATGTCAAGAGCAATTGCCCTAGAAAGGTTGCCTCCGTCGAGAGATTTGCTAATCCTATGAGATATAACTGTAAGCACATCTGCTGTAGATCTAGCAGAACGGAAACCATATTGAGTGTCACTAAGAAGGTTATTTTTGTTGAGATGGTTGATTACTTCTGTATTTAACACAGATTCCAGCAACTTACTCATAACGCACAGAAGACTTATTGGCCTGTACTGAGAGGGGGATGAGCGATCACCTGAATTCTTAAATACAGGGCATACTGATGAAATTTTCCAGGGAGATGGGAAACTATTCTCCTTAAGACAACGTTTAAATAGTTTTGTAAGTATGGGCGCTAGTTCAGGTTGAAGTTTTTTTAGTATTATAATTGGAATACCGTCCGGACCAGTTGCTTTACTGGAATCAAGGTTTTTGATTAGCTTGGCAACATCACGTACAGATATACGTATATCACATAGTGTGTTTTCAGATACAGGAGGAAATATTGGGGGTTGGCGGCCTTGATCGCCAAAGGTAGAATTAGCTGCAAAGTTCTTGACAAAGAGTTTGGCTTTGTCTGATGCTGACGAGATTACCTCAGGGTTATATGAATTAGATAAGTAGGTTAAATTCCTTTGTAAAACAACAAAGAATAATGAGATATTTCAAAAACGGGCAAATCGCGCATGTTGATGACACGTGAATTATAGTCACGTTGGCCAGACATATACGTGATTTCTCAATATAGGAAAGAGTTCGAAGTTAGACTTAGTTAGAGGGAGAGTCAGAGAGTCGGAGAGTCGGAGAGTCAGACGAGAGTCCGACCAGGGACGCAGAGAGGTTCAGACCGAACCTTGGCACCGTCTAGAAGCGAGAGGGTTTTAGAAGAAGAATATGTAAAGAAGAAACTTTGAATTCCTAGATGCAAAGCCATTGACCGGTCAATTGGAAGAAATAAATGATCATCATGTTTTTCATAATTGCCGTCTTCTCTGTTCATCATATTAACGAGGAAAGGTATTGTCCATTTATGTATAAGAACCATTTGATAAAATCATCATCTAAAAATATGTGTTAAGAAAGAATATGTGTCAAACTATTTATGTTATATAAACACTTCCGTTTCATACAGAACTGACAAAAGCATAAATGCCAATCTCTCGGTCTATCTGTCTAGATATGGAATAACCTCTCAAAGCGTATTTATATGTACATTCTCTCTTTATATATATTTGTTAATGTCTCCATGCTATCTCTTAAAACATGAACATCTCAACAATATAAACACTCTTCCAACAACATGATTAAGACTGTAATCTCTCACTAAGGCGCTTACTCTTCTCACAAAGAACAATACAAAATACAACAGGTATTGAGAACTCTTGCGGTAACCTCGTTAAAACTTCACCTCGAGAAAATATTTAACAGAAATTATATATATATATATATATATATATATATATATATATATATATATATATATATATACGTAGATTTGTTGTGGATTTTTTAAAGGATAATACGGATAATTGAAGATTTTGTTTCTTAGGAACTTGCCCATAATTTTTATTTGGACATATTTTTATTTATTATTTTTTAAAACACTAATCTACGAACATGCATATTTTGAGGCCTTACCTCTCTTAAACGTAGCTTGACTGTTTCTAGGAATCGAAGCCGGGACCTTATGCATTAGATCCCGGGGCGTAATCCATTACGCTATGATGTCAAAACTTCTCATTTTTATCGCTTATATAATTGCGGAGATTTGTTGTTGATATTTTAAACGATAGTACGTTTAACTTAGCGTCTTTACCTCGAAGATCTTGTTTCTTAGGAGATCACCTATTTTTTATTTCGACATAAAAGGTAATATTTTTATTTATTTATCTATTTCGATTCTTAGAAACAGTCAGTAAAAGTATAGGCATAAATATTAGATTTCATTTAATAGTAATAGCGAAACGTCGGAAGAGCTGACTAGCGAATAAATAAATCGTTTTGATTCCAGCATAAAGAGGTTATATAACAAAAATCAATACTTGCTATCCAGCGAAACAGTTTGTCGCTGACTACACATATATCCTCCGCCTATTTTCGTGAATTCTGCACTGTTGTACGTGAAACCGCGAGCTACCATTAACAAGGATGCCAAACTGCTTGAAGAAAACGAATTGAGCACTCTCCAGTTATAACTATTCAGTCATGTTTATACAGGTTACATTTCGCTTACTCGTGACTGGTTGCCGATAGTGTAACGGCTAG